>NC_137346.1:17000634-18200634 GCF_965287045.1 Carcharhinus amblyrhynchos
GTGGATTCACTCCATGTACACGGCGCTCAGTTGCACTGTATATGGTATCAGGAAAGGATATTGTGCGGTTTATTTTGCAATGGTAACTGGACATTTCAACTTGCGTTGAGAGTAGGTAGGGATATTCAGAGGGTACATCAATATTACGGGATTAACAGGGGTGTCCCATTAACCAGCGCACTGCAAGCTATGTGAATGCCCGAGCTGATTTCGGGATGAGGTGAGACAGAGGTTGTGAGAGCTGCCGCCACTCCTTCCAAGAGTCTTATTCCAATTTGTCCCAGTATCATAGAATGCCTACAATGCAGAAGGAGGCCATTCGGCCCATCGAGAGTCTACACAACAACACCACCTGCGCCTTATTCCTGTAACCCCACATATTTACCCTGCTAATCCCCCTGACACTAGGGTCGGCCAATCAACCTAACCCTCACATTTTAGGAGTGTGGGAGGAAACTGGAGCACCTGGAGGAAACCCACGCAGACACGGGGAGAACGTGCAAACTCCACACAGATAGTTACCCAAGCCAGGAATCAAACCTGGGTCCTTGGCGCTGTTAGGCAGCAGTGCTAACCACTGCGCCACCGTGCCGCCCCAATCAGCGGAGCCCGTCCTAATTCCAGGTTTGGGCTCCACTATGTTTTTGCAGCCGAATCAACAGGACCTCAGGGAATGCTGTAAGGCTGCACTTTGGCTCTCTCTGAGATTCCCCTGCAAGGGAGTCAACGTTTTGCCCTCCCAATTATATTCTGTGTAGGGTCCAATCCAACTGTGGCTCTCTCTTGCCGAGGAGCTTGCAACCCTCCTGATGTAATGGAATACCCTTCACTTGCCCTGTGTCCATCCAGGACGAAGCTGCCCGCTTGACTGCTAACCCTTCCACAAACATTCAATCCCTCCACCATTGACAAAGAATACCAGCCATGTGTACCAGATACACTGCACTCACCAAAGCTCCTTAGGCAGCACCTTCCAAACCCATGACCATCTAGAGGGACAAGGGCAGCAGATACTTGGGAACACCATCTCCAGGAGATTCTCCTCTAAGTCACTCACTATCCTGACTTTGAAATATATCGCCGCTCCTTCACTGTTACTGGGTCACAATCCAGTAATGCATGGGGGCTCCACAAAGCATGAAGCCACACTGGAAATATCCAACTTTAAGCTAAGAAAAGAGTACTCACCAAGATGTCCCTCTTTGGACAGACAGATCCATTTGACTCTTCTGTGGCAGACTGGATACAGTATGTAGGGCACATTGGATATTATTTCCAAGCAAACAGAATTGGGGAGGAGGCAAAGTGCAATGCAACTCTCCAGAGTGTGTGAATGGAACCCAAACATATAATCTGATTCGCATCTCACAGCCCCAAGCATGCCCAGCTCCAAATCATTCAGTGAGTCCATGGAATTGGTGAAGCTACATTTCCTGCCTAAAGATATGTGGGTTATTGGCCATGCTAAATTGACCCTAATGTCAGGGGGATTAGCAGGGTAAATGAGAATTACAGGAATAGGACCTAGTGGGATTGTGGTCTGTACGGGTCAAATGGCCTCCTTCAGTCCTGCAGGTATTCTATGATTCTAAACCATCAGTTATACTTCAGAGATTTAAGGTTAATTCATGGGGGAGAGCCCTTGATTATGACTTATATCACTACATTGTAATAGATATTAGAATATTGCAATTTTGGAGCTACCTTGAATGATGTGTTACAGGCCAGGTTAGTCTGCGGGGTAAATAATGAGGTGATTCAATGGAAATTACTTGCAGAGTTAGATATGAATTTTAAATATACAATGGAGATAGTGCAGGTTTGCACATTCATGGCTTCAATCAGCTCCCAAAATGATTGGGTTCAGAAGCTTACCAGGGTGACTCCCTCTCCCCCGCACCCTCTGCTCACAAGTTGGTTCCCCCGGTCATGTAACCCTTACTCTGCAGATTGATCCTTACAGAGACAATAATCACAATGGTAAGAAGCAGTTTCAACTGGCATTGACACTAATGGAAAGTGCTAAAAATGGTGTATAAGAGCTACAGAATATACAAAATGGCACCATTCACCAGTTAGGGTGGGAAGCAACAGTCAACAGTGGCTCCAAAACTGAAGAAATAGCTGCAAGGTGGGAAAGGAAATCAACCATAAGTAAGACAAGAAGATGTAGAAAAGGCAATCAATCAGCAAAGTTTGAAATGGAATGGTACCGATCTGGAGCTAAACTCTCCCCTGAATCCCGCAGGTAAAATGAGAAAGTAGATATTGCATTAAAGTGATTGGAAGAACTGGGCATTATCCAGCCCGTTCTGTTCTCAGAATGGGCAATAGTTCCTGTATTGAAGCCCGACTAGACCAGTTTGTGCCAATTACAAGTTAACAGTTAATCGGGGGCCAAGCTGGATAAATAATCAATGTCGAAGATTGAAGACCTGAATGCAAAGCTGGCTGGAGGTCAATCTCTTACAAAACTGGATATGAGTCACACATATCAACTTGAATTAGACGATGCTTCCCGAGGTTATGTCACCATAAAGCACACAGAAAATACATGTGTCTATCTTTTGGCATGTCTTCAGCAGGTGCAATTTTCCAGAAGACAATGGAGAGTCTGCTGCAGGGGCTGCCATGAGCTGTGGCGTTCCTTGATGATGTTCTCATAACTGGTTTGACAGGGCATCCAGCAAACCTAGAGGAGGTGCTGAATCTTCTTGGCTACTGGACCACTCCACGTGCAACAATGGGAGTCCCACCAGCAGAGTTGTTAATGAACCATCGTCTCAACAAGACTAAGCCTCGAGTTTCCAAATTTGCCGGGGAGGGTAGAGGTCAGTCAAAGCAGTCAGAAGACAAGTTGTGATTCACATCAGTCCACATGGCTATTTATGGTAGATGTCGCCACATATGTGAGGAATTTTGGTATTTGGTTGAGTTGGGTCCCTGGAATCGTTGTCTCTAAAATTGCGCCCCTATCTTATCAGGTGGACGTAGAAGGAAGGATCATCTGAAAACATATCAACCACAATCTGAAGATGTGCAGGTTAAGTTGATTGGCCGTGCTCAATTGACCCTACTGTCAGGAGGATTCGCAAGGTAAATATGTGGGGCTGCAGGAATAGGGCCTGGGTGGGACTGTGGTTGGCGCAGACTCAATGGGTCAAATGGCCTCCTCCTGCACTGTAGCAATTCTATGATTTGAGAAAAAGAGAGATGCTCCACAGCCAGTTTTGCCACCAGGAAGTATATTGCCATGAGGAAATGTTGCTGGTTGTTTTTGCACAGAATTACCTGGTCATCCTGTGGCAGGCACAACCAACATCTCCATGGCAACAGATAAAACTGAACTATCGGTGTCTGAAGAAGCACCCGACATTATGGTTTTGGCTGACTGCAATCCTGCGGAGGTGTCCCTGACAGAGGAGTACGCTGCCCCACAGGTTCCACTGAAATATTTAATTTATAATTGACTAAATTCATGTACTAAATGTTTAATTATCTTGCACTGTAAATCGAGTATTGGCATTTGCGTCAAAGGACTTAGAGGGAGCGGGATATGGTGGTTGTCCTTTTAAGGATCAGTCTGCAGAGCAAGGGTCTCATGACCCAGGAGACCAAGCGAGGAACAGGGTGGGGGATCTCCCTAGTAAGTGTGGACTTCTGTACCCAAAGACATCTCAGGAGATGATTGCAGCCGCGGGGCTGTCTGCCTCTGTATAGTTTAACATGTAAATAAATGAGTTGTGTTTTCCCTGACCTGATGAATGAGCATCTTTCCATCCTTCCTTTTAGCTTGACCACAGCACACCACTTCCCGTTACACCACCTGCAGTAGGATAGTTAGTAGATGCTACCTCCGCCCCCCCCACCATCCCCACCGCTCCCGCCCCACCCCCCGCAACGAAATTCAGGCTGTTTTATAGAACCTTAGTTAGGCCGCACTTGGAATATCGTCTTCAGTTCTGGTTACCACACTACCAGAAGGACGTGGAGGCTTTGGAGAGGGTACAGAAAAGATTTACTAGGATGTTGCCTGGTATGGAGGGCATTAGCTATGGGGAGAGGTTGGAAAAACTTGGTTTGTTCTCACTGGAGCGACAGAGGTTGAGGGGCAACCTGATAGAAGTCTACAAGGTTATGCGAGGTATGGACAGACGGAATAGTCGGAAGTTTTTTCCCAGGTCTATATAGGGGAGTGTCAAATCTACTGGCAGTCCAGATTCCGAATTTGTATCTGGAGCACTCTTAGGATTGGAGATGTTTGTAATTAAAGGGAATCTGGTGAACGGATACCGGCCTCTGAGGAGTCATTTCGCCAACCATTGTGAATCATACAACCCAGACACAGAGCCTATGGGAATCTATCATCCCCTCTAAGATTAATAGGGGCACAAGAAAAAAATCATCTCCCATTAGTCTATCAATCTGTCATAGGGAAAATGAGTAACGGAATACAGTGTTGGAATGATCTTTATTTGGATTAATGGTTTGGGGATGTTTGAGGTTAATGGGAATACAGAGTTAACATTTGGCAATAAATAAATTTAAGGAAACTTGAGAGATGATGTAAATTTAATGGTTTTGGAATACATTGCTGAATAAACCTTCCCATTAAATCTTGCAAAAAAAAGGTAGATGACAATGATTTTGATTGAATTGGGCAATAGTTAAGGGCATTGTTCTTTTAATTCAGGAAGATTTTGGATAATAGTATTTTTGTTGCAAATAAGGTGTCGCTGTGTTTATGATATGGTTTCCTTTTGAAGACCAATAGCTGAGATAAATGTTCCAGCCAGGAAATAACCCATTTGAAATCCCTGTCTGCAGCTTTGATTCCCAGTACAGATTGGACTATGGCCCGGATTTATAATGTAACTCTAACACAGACTGACCACAGAATTTGTAGTTGTCAATATACCCTTGAGGAGTTTTGGCTTGAGAAGCTTCAGGAACTAAGAAATATCATCAGTTCACTACAATTAATCTGCAAGTTATTGTCGGAAAAAGTAGAAGGAGGCCACACTGTTTTGAGGGAATGGATCATTGTCAGTGTTCTTCCATCTGGGAAAGATGATGCACGTGCAGCAAACAATCCATTTCAGATGGGATGCCTTCATAGGATACACCTTTGCTGGTGGCTGAAGAGGCTAATCCTTGACAGGCAGGTTGTGGAACAAGTGCCACACAAGCCAGCAGGCATCATTGTGGGTTGCCATTTTTGGCATTTGCATCTGCTGCCAAGGCACTGTGGTCATTGCTCATTGTGGTGGTGCACACCAACCCACAGGAGGCTTTTTCTCCATAGACATTTACAGCACGGAGGGAGACCATTCGGTCCATTGTGTCCATGCCAGTCAGCAAAGTTATTAATCCCATTTTCCAGCCCTGGAGGCTACAGCAGCACAAGTAAATATCTATATTCTTCTTCAACGTTATGAGAGTTTCTGACTCAAACCACCCTTTCAGCCAGTGAGTTCTAGACTCCCACTACCCTCTGGGTGAAAAGACTTCTCTTCAACTCCCCTCTTAGCCTTCTATCTCTTACCTTCAATCTATGCCCCCTGGTTATTCAACCCCTTCCAGTAATGGAAAAAATGCCTTCCTATCCATCCTATCTATGTCCCTCATAATTGTATACATCTCTATCAGGTTCACACTCAACCTTCATTTCTCCAAAGAAAAAAGCCCCAGCCTAACCAATCTTTTGTCAGAGCCCAGACCCTCAGCCTGGGCACCATCCTAGCAAATCTGCTCTGCACCCTGTCCACTGGAATCACATCCTTCCTATGATGTGGTGACCAGAACTGCATGCATTACTCCAGTTGTGGCCTGACCAGAGTTTTGTACAATGAAGGGTCACCATTTTTCTCTGTCATTAGCTGGTGACTTCAAGTGAAAATGTGGCAGCCTGTGTCCCTGCATAACAAGTACCTGGTTGTGTTCTGTAAATAGCCCTAACATAGGGTAGGGTGCCAGTGCAATATTGTTCTAACTTCATGGCCACTAGGAGTAGGAACTCTTGCTGATCTTGATTAACCCCATTGCCCTTTTAAGCGTATCCCAGGTTAGTTTAAGTGTTAAGAGAATGTAATTGCTACATAAACATTTACATTTAACCCTAGAAGAGGGACTTTGCACATACAAATTACTATTTACATTTTCATGGGTAGGAAGGTAGCAGTTGAGTTCAGGCAATATATATCAGCTACTTTTAAAAATTCATTCAGTGGACGTGGGTGTTGCTGGCTGGGCCAGAATTTATTGCCCATCCCTAACTGCCCTTCAACTGAATGGCTTGCTGGGTAATTAAGAGTCAACCACATTGCTGTGGGTCTGGTGTCACATGTAGCCCAGATCAGGTAAGGATGGCAGACTTCCTTCTCTAAAGAGCATTAGTGAACCAGATGGGGTTTTTTTAACAACAGTCGACAGTGTTTCACTGTTACCATTAGAATTTTGATTCCTGATTTTTATTTAATTTAAATTTCACCATCTGCCATTTGAACATGGATCAGTATGCCATTACCCTGGATCTCTGGATGAGTAGTCTAGTGAACAATACCATTATGCCACTGCCTCCCCATGCCTGACTGGAAGAAGTGCAATAGTTACCAACCTTATCACAGGGGCAATTGTCAGACATGGATCTTGGTGATTGCTTAAGCTTCAAATAACTGAGAGGAATCGGACTGGATTTACATCAAACCGCCAACTTATTTCCCATACTCTGGCCCTTTCTTCCACAACTTTAGTTCAGCAGATAATGGTTAGTAGGCATTTGGACAATTTGCAGGGATGGCTTGGGATCCCAGATTCCCAAATAAAGGGGAATTGTTTTGTGTTATTTTATATTTATATTTCAGTGCAAAAATTGTCATTTTTCTCAGAAAAAAATGAAAAATTTCCTTCAGTTAAATTTTTATAAAACTTCTTTGTTTGGTGAAACTTCTGGCATAAACTGGGTTCATCTCTTGTTCCCGCTTTTTCCCAAAACCTCTTTGAACCACCAAATCCTGTTCATGATCCAATTCAACATCAGTCGCAGCACACACAGACTTGGTCTCATAGTGAATATTCGGCATGTAGTGATTACATTTGTTTACAGTCATTGGAAGCAAGGTTCTGTTTTAAGAATTGTCAGGGTTTGAGTTACTCCAGATTAACCAGGTAACAGGAATGAAGTTGTTTCTTGCAAAGTTGGGTGCCAAAAATGAGAGCACATGTTGGAGTGGATGATCCACCTATTTTTAAGCCACTGGACTCTAAAACCCTGCTTGCTTGGTGTCCACAAGTCACCAGCCCAGTTTTGATTCCTGCCTTGGGTCACTGTCTGTGCAGAGTCTGCACATTCTCCCTGATTCTGCATGGGTTTCCTCCGGGTGCTTTGGTTTCCTCCCACAGTCCAAAAGACATGCTGGTTAGGTGTATTGACCATGCTAAATTCTCCTTCAGTGTACCTGAACAGGCGCCGGAGTATGGCGACTAAGGGAATTTCAAAGTAACTTCATTGCAGTGTTAATGTAAGCCTACTTGTGACAAGACACTATGCAAACACCAGTGTTTTCAAAATCTGATCATCTGGGGTGGCACAGTGGCACAGTGGTTAGCACTGCTGCCTCACAGCATCAGGGACCTGGGTTTGATTCCCAGTTTGGGTCACTGTTTGTGCGGAGTTTGCATGTTGTCTGCATGGGTTTCCTCTGGGTGCTCCAGTTTCCTCCCACAGTTTGAAAAATGTGCTGGTTAGGTGCATTTACCCGAATAAGTGCCAGAGTGTAGTGATAAGGGGAATTTCACAGTAACTTCATTGCAGTGTAATGTAAGCCTTACTTGTGACTGATAAATAACTTTATATTTTTATTTTAATGGTCATGAAGCTATTAATGAAATATTTGATTTGATTTATCATTGTCACTTGTGTTGGGATATAGTACAAAGTATTGTTGCTTGTGGGCTGTACAGGCAAAACATACTATTTGTGGAGAGCATAGGGGAAAATGAAAGAGAGGGTACAGAATGCAACGTTACAGCCGCAGCTAAGGTATAGAGAAAGATCAAGTTAATATGAGGGAGGTCCATTCAAAGGTCTGACAGCAGCAGGGAAGAAGCTGCTTTTGAGTCGGTTGATACATGACCTCAGACTTTTGTATCTTTTTCCCAATGGAAGGAGGTGGAATAGAGTGTGCCTGGGGTGCATGGCGTCCTCGATTATAAGAACATAAGAACATAAGAAATAGGAGCAGGAGTAGGCCATCTAGCCCTTCGAGCCTGCCCCGCCATTCAATAAGATCATGGCTTATCTTTCGTGGCTCAGTTCCACATTCCCGCCCTCTCCCCATAACCCTTAATCCCCTCACTTATCAAAAACCCATCAACCCGCGTCTTAAAAATATTTAGCGAGGCAGCCTCCACCACCTCAATGGGCAGAGAATTCCAGAGATTCATCACCCTTTGAGTGAAGAAGTTCCTCCTCAACTCCGTTCTAAACCGCCCCCCCTTTATCTTGAGGCTGTGCCCCCTAGCCCTACTGTCCTTTCTGAGCGGGAAGAGTCTCTCCACCTCTATCCTATCCATCCCATTCATCATCTTATATGTCTCAATGAGATCTCCCCTCATTCTTCTAAACTCTAACGAGTACAAGCCTAGTTTGTTCAGCCCCTCCGCATAGCTCAACCCCCTCAACTCCGGTATCAGCCTAGTAAACCTCCTCTGCACTCCCTCCAAGGCCAAAATATCCTTGCGTAAGTACGGCGACCAAAACTGCACACAGTACTCCAGCTGCGGCCTCACCAATGCCCTATACAGCCGCAGCAAGACCTCCCTACTTTTATATTCAATCCCCCTCGCTATGAAGGCCAGCATCCCATTAGCCTTCCTGACCACCTGCTGCACCTGCAGGCTGGGTTTTTGCAACTCATGCACAAGGACCCCGAGGTCCCTCTGCGCCATTGCCTGCTGCAGTTTTTCACCACGTAAGTAATATGCTGTCTGCTTTTCTCAGGCAGCGGGAAGTGTACAGAGAGGGGCAAATTTTCCTGTTCCACATGCCATGGGAATTGGAGGGGCACACCATCCGTTGACCTCAGATAATATTTTCTGGTTTCGGGGCGAATGCAGCCAGAAAATCCCCCCAATAGTCAATGCATCAGAGCTGTTTCCATTATTACTCTACAATATAAGATATACTGATTAAAATGGAGAGATCTCAGTTCTTCATTAAATATATGGGCTCTTTACAAGGCGGAAGTCTGAATACTTTGTATTCCAATTATTGAAATATTTTATTGAACTCAAATCTTTCAGATCTTGAATAACGGGTGGGTGGTATGCATATGACAAATTGCTGCCTTATCTAACCAGCGCTAGCCTCATCATGGCAGTTTTAAGTCTACACACAGACACACAACACAAAAAAACCCTTTATCTGTTTATCTGAAATGTAGATTTCTCCATAAGTACAATTAGCATCAGCCTATTTGTCTATTACCCCCAACCCTTTGTAATTCCTTTGAACTGTGTTCATTGAGGTGCCTGTAGTATTACACGCCAATAAATCACAGTAAGGCGGCCCCCGGCCAGGGAAGGTAGTGGACAGCACATCAAAGGTTGGAAAAAATTCTCCAGCCAAAAAATATTTTACAATTAGCACCTGCAATGGCTGTTGACTTTAGCCGTCACCCTTGAATTACATTGCTAACTTGTCACTTTGTCTTGAAACGGAACTGTTTGTCTAAATTAATAGAGTGCTAGCGCAGACAAATAAAAGGCAAGTTTGGTGTGATTTACTGTAAGGTGGATTCCTCGAAAAAGGTGCCACTTATCTCTTTATGAGCTATCATTTTGTTTTTTTTGAGTCGGCAATTTTTCTCTTTTTCAGACTTTTTTCTCTCCCTCTCTTCCATTTACTGTAAGTGTCATTTGCACTGTGATTATCTATAACTGAGGGTGGGGGAGAAAAAGCTGAAGGTTGAATTTAACCCTATGTTAGGACCCTGGCAAACAGCATGCCTTCACAAAACAAGTCAAGCGTGCAGTCACTATTAGCCAGCCAGCACTTTCGCAGTTTTCTCTTAAACATTGAAAATTCGTTTTTTATTGTTTACTTTTTTTAATCAAAACTATATTCTTTTCCGTTTTGGTCTTTGCAAAATGACTTTGCTCCGACTCACACCAATCTTTACAGATGCACCATAGAAAACATCCTTTCTGGATGTATCACAGCTTGGTATGGTTCCTGCTCTAAGACTGCAAGAAACTACAAAGGGTTGTGAATGTAGCCTAATCCATCACGCAAACCAACCTCTCATCCATTGAGTCTGTCTACATGTCCCACTGCTCCAGAAAAGCAGCCAGTATAATCAAAGACTCCACACACCCCAGACATTCTCTCTTCCACCTTCTTCCATCAGCAAAAGGATACAAAAGTCTGAGGTCACGTACCAACAGGCTCAAGAACAGCTTCTTCCCTGCTGCCTTCAGACTTCTGAATGGACCTACCTCGTATTAAAATTGATCTTTCTCTACAACTTAGCTGTGAATGTAACACTACATTCTGCACCCTCTCCTTTCCTTCTCTATGTACAGTATGCTTTGTCTTTATGGCATGCAAGAAACAATACTTTTCACTGTACACTAATAGATGGGACAATTATAAACCAAATCAAATCAAATCAATAGAATTCCTACAAATCTGGTTGCACTCAACTTTCTTACCTCAGGTAGTTGATGAGTAAAATGTGGGGAATCGGCTGTTGTAGATAACACTGTCAAATTGGACAAAGCCCACTCGTCAGTCCATGTCCCAGTCAAGGTTTGTCCGTACTTTGAACAGTTGAGTTACAGAACAAATGTAGCAGTTTGCCGTTTTCAGACAGCTCTGAATATATTAAAATATACATCTGTAATGAACATTCAACCATGGGAACGCCACCACTTGGAGGTTCCCCTCCAAATCACACATCATCCTGACTTGGAAATAAATCGCCCTTCCTGCACTGTTGCTGGTGTCAAAATCCTGGAACACCATCCCAACAGCGTTATCTAACTAGTTAAGTTAGATAAGTAGAGGCAAGAGAAGGGTCTTGTGGAGCATAGACACTGCTGGGCTGAATGGCCTCTGGAACTGCAGTGGTTAAAGAAGGCAGCTCACTACCACCTTGTCAAAGGCAGGGCAACACGGTGGCAGAGTGATTAGCACTGCTACCTCACAGCACCAGGGACTAGGGCTCGATTCCAGCCTTGGGTGATTGTCTGTGAAGACTGTGTGGGTTTCCTCTGGGTGCTCCAGTTTCTTCCCACAGTCCTAAGATGGAATAACCATGGTAAATGTTTGGGGTTATGGGCGTAGGGTGGGGGAAAGGGCCTGTATGAGATACCCTGTCAGAGAGCCAGCACAGACTCGACAGGCTGAATGGCCTCCTTCTGCACTGTAGAGATTCTATGATTCTATAACTAAGGATGGGCAATAAATATTAGCTCATCCCCAGTTAGAGCGACATCCACATCCCATGAATGAATATTTTTAAAATCATATCATTTAATTACCACAGAGATGTTTGCACTTGTAGGGGAGGCCCAAACTTGTGGAAATAAATTTCAGTTTGCCATTTAATCAGTGCCACAGGGAATAAGAGCAGAGATATTTTGTTACATTTGTAAAGGGCATTGGTAAGATCACAACTAGAGTACTAAGTACAGTTTTGGTCTCCTTATTTATGAAAGAATATAATTGTGTGGGAAGCAGTTCAAAGAAGGTTCATTCAACTGATCCCTGAAAAGGAGTGGAGGGTTATTGTGTTGTGAGGAAAGGTTGGATAGGCTGGGCCTGCATCCACTGGAGTCTAGAAGAATGAGAGGTGCTTCTATTGAAATGTATAAGATCATGAGAGAGGCTTGACAAGGTGGATGCTGTAGGAATGTTTCCCCTTGTGGGAAGGACTGGAACTATGGGACACAGTTTAAAAGTAAGGGGTCTCCCAAGTAAAATGGAGATGAACAGAATTTTTTTCTCTCAGAGGGTTGTGAATCTTTGGAACCTCTTCTCCAGAGAGCAGTGGATACATAATCACTGATTATTTTTAAGGCAGAGGTAGATAGAGTCTTGACTAACAATGGAGTCAAAGGTTAACGGGGGTAGGAATTGAGGCCACAGTCAGATCAGCCATGATATTATTGAGTGGCAGAGAAGGCTCAAAGGGGCTGAATGGCCTCCTGCTCCTAATTCCCATGTTCAGGAGAACAACGTTTAAGCAGACACTGTTGAGAATGTGAAACTTGCTCCCAGAAGATTAGTTGAGATGAATAACATAGGTACGTTTATCTGAAAGTGGAATGAACAAGAGTAAGAAAGGAATAGAAGGTTACACCAATATATATATTTTAAAAATTTTCATGGGATCTGAGTGTCACAAGCAAAGGCGGCATTTGAGTTAGATAAATAGAGACAAGGGCATAGACACTGCATGGACCAGCTGGGCTGAATGGCCTGTTTTTGAACTGTACGCTCATGTAATTCAATGTTATATGTGATATTTTTCAAGGAGGAATGATGGCAATGGAGGAGAACTCTAGGGGTGCCACAGTGGTTAACACTGTAGTGCACAGTGCCAGAGTCCTGGATTCGATTCCCGGGTTGGGTCACTGTGAGGCAGCAGTGCTAACCACTGTGCCACCCTTCGAGGATGTTGAAGGTTAGGACAAGTACTAAACATTGCATAGGTTGGCCGGGTTTCATTACATAAACACAGTGGCCACAACAACAGATCAGGGGCTAGGAATACTGTGGTGAATAACTCAACTCCTGACTCCCCAAAGCTTATCCATCATCTACAAGGCACAAGTCAGGAGTATAATGTAATACTCTCTGCTGCTTGCCAGGATGGGTGCAGCTCCAACAATACTCAAGAAGCTTGACACCATCCAGGACAAAGCAGTCCGCGTGATTGGCACCACATCTACAAACATCCACTCCCTCCACCACCAACACTCAGTAGTAGCAGTGTGTACTATCTACCAGATGCACTGCAACAATTCACCAAAGATCTGTAGACAGCACCTTGCAAATCCACGAATACTTCCATCTAGAAGGACAAGGGCACCAGCTACATGGGAACACCAGCACCTGCAAGTTCCCCTCCAAGCCACTCACCATCCTGACTTGGAAATATATCACCGTTCCTTCACAGTCACTGGGTCAAAATCCTGGAATTGCCTCCCTAATGGCATTGTGGGTCAACCCACAGCACGTGGACTGCAGCGATTCAAGAAGGCAGCTCACCACCACCTTCTCAATGGCAACTAGGGATGGGCAATAAATGCTGTAAGAAGGCTGACAACACCAGGTTTAAGTCCAACCGATTTATTTGATAGTAAACTCACAAGCTTTCAGGGTTGGTCCCTTCGTCAGGTGAATGGAGAGTTCTGGCTTCAGACAGAGCATATAACAGTCTTACTGTGTTTACTCCAGTCCAACGCTGGCATCTCCACATCAATAAATGCTGGCCAGCCAGCAACACCCATGTCCCACAAATGAATAAAAAATAATAGGGTGACTCAAACATAGATACTTTTGTATACTAAACTATGCATCCTGAATGAGTATAGAAAACTTGTTTTTACTTAAAAGGGTTATCTGCATATAGCCAATTGATTCTCCCTCATTCTTTTGCTAGTGATAGGCAAACGGTTGGCTGAAGATTACCAGAACCTGTATCTTGATTATTTAAACTTACCCAACAACATATGACAGTCTGTACAACTCCCATTGTGATCTATTATTAATACTTTCATTTATGTGTTTTTTTTAATTTTAGCAACTGCAAGGACCTGTAATAAATGCAGGTAGCTTCTTTTTTTGCATGCACTTAAAGAGAATGTGTTCCTAAACAGAAGCATAGAATCCCGAAAGTGCAGCAAGATACCCTTCTGCCCTATGAGCCTCCACTGATTCTCTGAAAGACTATCTTACCCAAGCCCTCCCCTCCATCATAATCTTGCAACCCCGCACAGTTACCATGGTCAATCCACCTAACCTGCACATCTTTGGACTGCAAGAGGAAACCGGAGCACCCAGAGGAGTGACACACAGAGATGGGGAGAATGTGCAAACTTCACACAGTCACTCAACAGTTGGAATCAAACTAGAGTCCCTGGTGCTGTGAGGCAGCAGTGCTAACAACTGTGTGGCCCTAACCACTGTGCCACCGTAAAGAAATAACATTAATCGGAAAATCTAGACTCGGAAATCTCTTTATTGTTGAAAACATTGGCAATTATTCTTCATATAAGCTATCAGCTTGGCTCACTTGAAGGCAATCCTACCTCTGAATCTGAAGGGTTTGAATTCAAGGCCCAGTCAGGATTTCATAACCTTGATTTCATTTGAGTGCAGAAGGTGTTGTATTGTCAGAGATGAGGTACAATGTTAAACTTCTGCACTTTTTCATTGGTAGCCGTTATAACTCCCTTGACACTATTGAAAGAAGAGCTCCGAGTTTAAAGTTTATTAGTGTTACAAGTTGGGTAATATGAACGCTGCAATGAAGTTACTGTGACAAACCCCTAGTCGCCACACTCCGGCGCCTGTTCGGGTACACTGAGGGAGAATTTAACACAGCCAGTGCACCTAACCAGCATACCTTTTGGATTGTGGGAGGAAATCCACGCAGACATGGGGAGAACGGGGAGGCTCCCCACAGTGACCCAACCGGGAATCAAATTCCAGGACCCTGTAGCTAGTATACACTGCTGCTACTGAGCGTTGGTGGTGGAGGGAGTGGATGTTTGTAGATATGGTGCCAATCAAGCAGACTGCTTTGTCCTGGATGGTGTCAAGCCTGTTGAGTATTGTTGGAGCTGCACCCACCCAGGCAAGCAGCAGAGAGTATTCCATTATACTCCTGACTTGTGCCTTGTAGATGATGGGTAAGCTCTGGGGAGTCAGGAGTTGAGTTATTCATTGCAGTATTCCTTGCCCCTGACCTGCTCTTATAGCCATTGTGTTTATGTGATGAAATCCAGCCAACCTAGGCAATGTTTTGTACTTGTCGTATCCTTCAACATCCTCTATGGGTGGCACAGTGATTAGCACTGCTGCCTCACAGTGCCAGGAACCTGGGTTAAATTCCTAGCTTGAGTCACTGTCTGTGCGGAGTCTGCAAATTCTCCCTGTGTCTGCGTGGGTTTCCTGCAGGTGTTCTGGTTTCCTCCCACAGTCTGAAAGATGCATTGGCCATGCTAAATTCTCCCTCAGTGTACCCAAACAGGTGCCAGAGTGTGGCGACTAGGGGATTTTCACAGTAAGCCGATGTAAGCCTACTTGTGACGCTAATAAATAAACTTTAAAACTCCAACATCAAAGAGTTTGCAGAGATGCAACTTGATAAGGGAGGGAGTTAAATGCTAATGAGCCTGAAGTCTATTTTTCTTAATTCTGTGTGTGTAATATCTCTGGTGTTTGAAATATAATTCTCCGAGATCAAGAGCAAACTATGTACAAAGCGGTATCTCCACCTCTTTACTGCTCTCTTTCTGAAGAGGAAATTTGCCATTACTAATAACTTACATAATAGTGGGAAGTAAGCCAGATCTGACAACTCTACGTAGTCATATCCCATCTGTCATTTTGTGGGTTATTTCATTGATCCTAGTCTAATTGTACATGTCAGGGAAATAGAAAAGATGTTTCTGAGAAAGAAAACATGTCAATATATGTTAACCATAACATATCCTGTACAGGGTTATCTAATCTCTGTGGCTGTTGGAACATGAAAATTAGCCCTTAGAATTCCTTGATGAGGGAATGAAATGTTGCCCAGTGGTTTTGGCCCTGAACCCTGTCTGGTAAACCCTGCTGAAAGGTGTGCTTGTTGAAAATATATTTATTCTTTCATGAGATGTGGGTACAGCTGGCTAGGCTAGCATTTATTGCACATCCCTAATTATCCCTTGAGAAGGTGGTAATGAGCTTCCACCTCGAACCTCTGCAGTTCATGTGGTGTAGGTATGCCCACAGCGCTCTTAGGGAGGGTATTCCAGGATTTTGACCCAGCAACAGTGAAGGAACAGAAATGTAGCTGCAAGTCAGGATGGTGTGTGGCTTGAGGGGGAACTTGCAGGTTATGGTGTTCCCATGCATCTGCTGCCCTTGACCTTCTAGGAGGTAGAAGTTATGGGATTGGAAAGTGCTATTGAAGAAACCCTGGCAAGTTGCTGCACCTCCTAGATGGTACACACTGCTGCCACTGTGCACCAGTGATGGAAAGAGTGAATGTCTAAGGTGGTGGATGTGATGCCAATCAAGTGGGCAGCTTTGTCCTGATTGGCATCGAGTTTCTTGAGTGTTGTTGAAGCTGCACTTGTTCAGGCAAGTGAAGAATATTCCATCACACTTCTGACTTTTGCCATGTAGATGGTGGACAGGCTTCAGCATCTCACAAGGTGAGTTGCTCTCTGTGGAATTCCCAGCCTTTGACCTGCTCTTGTAGCCACGGTATTTGTATGGCTGGTCCAGTTGAGTGTCTGATCAGTGGTAACCCCCTGGATGTTGATTTGAGAACAGAAGCATGCTTATGTTTGATGTCACCTGCAGTCAACTTATGAACTTTACCAAGCTCATACACAAAGAACATTGAGTTGAGTAAGATATTAATGGCCATCTGGAACTGTATCCCAGTGAAGATTCAATGCCTTGGCAAGAGAAAGTGAAGAGTGGTGACAATTGGTGAGCAATAGAGAGCAAAAGAAGAGATAACATTTCTCTTGATGGAGAAGCTTAAGGTTCCATGGTACCCATATCCACATACTGCTGAAGAGTTGACATGGAAAAGGTCCCAGGGAGGGTGATATGCCTGCCGAATATTTGCTTGGAACTTGGAGAAGTTTGTTACTGAACTTTTGAAAGCAGACCTTTGTCAGCACATTGTAAAACATGCTTCAGTGTAACATGTGCTAGAATACTCTCCCTTGCCTGAATGAGTGCAGCTCCAACAACCACAAGAAGCTTAACACCATCGAAGACAAAGCAGCTGCTTGATTGGCATCCCATGCACAACCATTCACCCACCCCACCACCGAGGCACTGCAACAGTAATGTGTACCATCTACAAGATGCACTGAAGGAACTCGCCACAGTTCTTTAGACAGTATCTTCCAAACCCATGACTGCTACCATGTAGAAAGACAAGGGCAGTGAAGCGAGGGCGATATATTTCCAAGTCAGGACGATGAATGGCTTGGAGGAAAACTTCCAGGTAGCAGTGTTCCCTCTAGAAAGTCAAGGGCAGCAGGTACATGGGAACAGCACCACCCAGAAGTTCCCTTCCAAGCTTCTCATCACCCTGTCTTGGAAATATATCACCATTCCTTCACTGTCAGTGGGACAAAATCCTGGAACTTCCACCTTACCAATGCCACATGGACTGCAGCAGTTCAAGAAGGCAGCTCATCACCACCTTTTCAAGGGCAGGAAGGAATTCTGCAGAGAGCAACTCACCTTGTGAGGTGCTGAAGCCTGTCCACCATATACATGGCAAAAGTCAGAAGTGTGATGGAATATTCTTCACTTGCCTGAACAAGTGCAGCTTCAACAACACTCAAGAAACTCGATGCCAATCAGGACAAAGCTGCCCACTTGATTGGCATCACATCCACCACCTTAGACATTCACTCTTTCCATCACTGGTGCACAGTGGCAGCAGTGTGTACCATCTAGGAGGTGCAGCAACTTGCCAGGGTTTTCTCAATGGCACTTTCCAATCCCACAACTTCTACCTCCTGGGGAAGGAAATCTGCCATCTTTACCTGGTCTGACCTGCATGTGACTCCAGAGCCACAGCAATGGGCTAAACTGCCCTCTGAAATGGCCGAGCAAGCCACCCAGTTCAGGGAAACTAGGATTGGGCAATGAATGTTGGCCTAGCCAGCGATGCCCGTATCCCTTGAATGAATAAAAACATACGCTTAAGATATGGTTGCTCAGTAGCTTTAGTCCAATGATGAGAAATAATGTTGATGAAATAATTGTTAATGAAAACTTTCTAAGCAAAATATTGAACAATGTTTTTGTTTGGACCAATCCAAGTTGATGTCAGCATAACAAGATTCCTCCAGTCTCAGGGAGGTAGAGCATTCAACTGGCTCCATTTCTCCATGTGACAGAACACTAAATATTGTTTAAAAATCTCTCCTTTACATTTATTATAAACCTGACCGAACATTTTATCCTGATGGTATCTGATATCTTCTGGTGAAGATGAGATGAAAGGATTTTAGGACATGTCGGTAGCCAGTTCATGCTACAACCTCAGGCTTTGTTTGATATCACATAGAGATGATGGCCTAGTGGTATTATCACTAAACTATTAATCCAGAAACTCTGCTAATGTTCTAAGGACCAGGATTTGAATCCCGCCAATGCAGATGGTGGAATTTGAATTCAATAAAAACAATCTGGAATTAAGAATCTGCTGATGACCATGAAATCATTATTGATTGTCAAAAAAAACACATCTACTGCCTACTGCCTTGTTAATGGTCTTAATTCATAGAATCACAGAATTCCTACAGAATTGCAGAAGGAGGCCATTCAGCCCATCAAGTCTGCATCAACCCGCCTTTTTATTTGAGCCAGGCCCTATTCCCGTAATCCCATGTATTTACCCCACTATCCTTACAAGTCTTGGGATACTTAGGGGCAATTCACCATGGCCAATCCACCCAGCCTGCACGTCTTTGGATTGTGGGAGGAAACCAGAGTACCCAGAGGAAACCCATGCAGACACGGGGAGAACATGCAAATAAGCTCTTTCATTGTGGGTGGGCACATATCTGATTTACCAGTGCGTTTGTCATTCTTGGAATCGCACGCATGCACATCGGGAAGCGCGCCCAAAGGCATTTGAGGAACATTTACGTCTGGCCAGGCCAATCGCGTGCCCAACCCCTGAATGTAAAATTCTGGTCCTGGGGATCGTTCTCCCAAAAATCTAATCAAAGGATGCAAAGTGCTAAATGATCTAGTCCTGTTCCAATGTCCTTCCCAAATTAGGCTGGTTTGGGTTCATTTGCAAACCTTGCTTTACATGAATCACCCTGTATGTTCTTCCCCATTATAGAAGATATAAAAGGGAAATGCACAGGATATAGAATCCACAATTGCCTTTGTCAAATTTCAGTCACTATCTTAATATTTACTGCATGTCATGTCTTCATTCTGAAATGACTGGGGACAAAAAGAGTGCCATCCATGGACAGAGCTGTAAGTTTAAAGTTTATTTATTTGCGTAGGCTTACATTAACACTGCAATGAAGTTATTGTGAAAATCCTTTAGTTGCCACACTCAGGCACCTGTTCAGGTACACTGAGGGAGAATTTAGCATGGCCAATCCACCTAACCAGCACGTCTTTCGGACTGTGGGGTGAAACCAGAGCACCTGGAGGAAACCCGCACAGACACGGTGAGAATGTGCAAACTCCACACTGACAGTGACCCAAGCCAGGAATTGAACCCAGGTCCCTGGCACTGCGAGGAAGCAGTGCTAACTACTGCCACTATGCCACCATAACCTTCCTACCCGGATGAATTTTGGATGCTTGCTTGTAACCAAACACCTGCAGGCCAAGATTTGGGGGAGGGAGAATGACCATTTGTGATGAAGGTAGGCATACAGCATTCTTCCTGTCCTTATGTCTCTCTTTTGAAGCAGAAATGTTATTCACATTTTGGTGTTTCTATGCCACTTTAGATTACTTTGTAAGAAAGGTCTACGGATGACTGATTATTCCACTACAATGTCAGAATGTCAACTTACTTTGCAAGTTGCATCAACTCTTAGGGACTAATCACTATTAAGATGAGAGTTACTAAAGTAATCTGGAACTAATCTGGTACTCACATCTGGAAGAGAATAGGCTTATTAGCTATAGGCAGGTTGGTTTTGTGAAGGGGAGATCATCTCTCCCAAACTTATTGAGTTCTTTGAGGAAGTGATAAGAAAATTTGATCAGACAGCACAGTGGATATTGTATACATGGACTTTAGTAAAGCCATCAATAAGGCTCCTCATGAGATCCGAGGTGAGCTGGTAAGATGGATACAAAACTGGCTTGGGCATAGAAAGCAGAGAGTAGCAGTAGAAGGGTACTTTTCTAACTGGAGATCTGTGACAAGCAGTGTTCCACAAGGATCAGTGCTGGGGCCTCTGTCGTTGATAATATATATAAATGATTTGAAGGAAAATGTAGGTGGTCTGATTAGTAAATTTGCAACTGATACAAAAATTAGGGGAGTAGCGGATAGTGGAAAGGATTGTCAGAGGATACAGCAGGATATAAATCGGCTGGAGATCTGGGGCAAAAGATGGCAGATGGAATTTAACCTGGACAAATGTGAGATGACGTGATTTGGAAAGTCTACTTCAGAAGGAAAGTACACAGTAAATGGTAGAGCCTTTAGAAATATTAGTGTACAGAGCGATCTAGGTGTGCAGATCCACAATTTCCTGAAGGATGCAACTCAGATGGACAAGGTGGTCAAGAAGTCACATGGAATGCTGGCCTTCAGCGGTCAGGTATAGTATAGGAATTGGGAAATCATGTTGCAGCTGTATAAGACTTTGGTTAGGCCGCATTTGGAGTATTGTGTACATTCTGGTCGCCACACTACCGGAAGGAAGGTGCAGAAGAGATTTACCAGGATGTTGCCTGGTTTGGAGGATATGGACAATGAAGAAAATTTGAACAAACTTGGATTGTTTTCAATGGAGCATCAGAAGATGAGGGGGGACCTAATAAAGGCTTACAACATAATGACAGGCTTCAATAGAGTGGATAGTCAGAGTCTTTTTCACAGGATCAAAACGTCAATTACTCAGGGGCATGGGTTGAGAGTGAGGGGAGGAAAATTTAAAAGAGTTGCAAGGGCCAAGTTTTTCACACATAGGGTGGTAAATGCCTGGAGTGCACTGCTGGAGGAGGTAGTGAAAGCAGATTCTATAACAATGTTCAAGAGGCATCTGGATAGATACATGAATAGACAGGAATAGAGGGATATGGACCATGTAGAGGCAAGAAAATATTAGATTAGAAGGGCTTCTGTGTTGGCACAGACTTGGTGGGCCGAAGGGCTTGTTCCTGTGCTGCACTGTTCTTTGTTCTTTGTTGTAATCATGAAAAGGTGAAAGATAATGAAACTTCCTCAGCAGCATGTGTTATAGGGGATTCAGAGTTTTTTTTATGTGATCTTTAACTACCAGCTGTCCAATAAAACTTAGTTTAAACATAAAATGACCCCTATAGTGTTTTCCAGCTCTTAACAACCTGTGCCTAAGGACAAAATCTACCCCAGTAGAACAACATTTATTGTCAGTCTCCACATCATAAAGAGAATCGTGGTTTCTTCTTTCTTTTAAACAGAGGACGTCATGTCCGTACCTAAATCAGAAACTGGACTTTTGATGGAAGTATCACTCTGGTCATACATCAGTGGAGCCCAGGGCAAGGTTTGTCCTTCTCACCCTCTTTCATTGTCATCTGTAGAAAGAAACTTGTGCATTTCTATCATGCTGTTCACAACCTCAGGGTTTCTATCCTCAAAAACGCTTTGACTCAATGAAAATGCAGTGCCTGTTGTAATATTAGAATCATTGCAGCCAACTCGTGCACAGCAAGCTCCCACAGGCAGCAAATGTGAGGGCAGTGAGAGAACCCGGTGTTGAAAAAAACCAGGAGAATCCGCTGGTCTTCTTCAAAATAGCACTGAGGGATCCAGGGGTCCATCTGACAGAATAGATGGATCTTCAGTTTAACATCTGATTTGAAAGATGGCACTCCCTCAGTAGTAACTGGAGGTGTGCAGTTTTGGTGCACCTACCTGAGGAAGTTGGCTGTAATGATTCCTACACTACAACAGCATTTTAAAAGTGCTTCATTGAGTTAAAGCAGTTTTGAGAATAGAAATCCTGAGGCTGTGAATGGCACTATAGAAATGCACAGGTTTCTTTCTACAGATGTCAATGAAAGCCTGGTGGCACAGTGGTTAGCACTGCTGCCTCACAGCGCCAGGGACCTGGACCCAACTTGGGCCACTGTCTGTATGGAGTTTGTACATTCTCCTCGTGTCTGCATGGGTTTCACCCAGGTATTCAGGTTTCCTCCGACAGTCTGCAAGATGTGCTGGTTAGTGCATTGGCCATGCTAAATTCTCCCTCAGTGTACCCAAAGAGGCCACTAGGGGAATTTCACAGTAATTTCATTGCAGTGTTAATGTAAGCCTCACTTGTGACTAATAAATAAATAAACTTCAAAAGCAAGTGAGAAGGACAAACCTTGCCCTGGTCTCCATCTATGTATGGCCAGAGTAATATTGCCATCAGAAATCTAGTTGTTGATTTGACACAGACATGATGTCCTTCCTGCTATAGAGAGAGAACAGTGAAGGTTTGCCAGGCGGATTCCTGGGATGGCAGGTCTGTCATGTGAGGAGAGACTAAGTCGGTTAGGATTTTATCCATTGGAGTTTAGGAGAAAGGGGATCTCATAGAAACTTATAAAATTCTAACAGAGTTAGACAGGGTTAATGCAAAACTCAGGGCCATGGTTTGAGGATAAGGGATAAATCTTTTAGGACTGAGATGAGGAGAAATTTCTTCACCCACAGGGTGGTGAATGTGTGGAATTCACTACCACAGAAATTAGATATAGATCCTGGGGATATGAGGGGGGAGGAGGAATCAGTATATTGAATTTGATCATCAGCCATGCCGAGCTATGACTGTAACATTACATTCTGCACTCTCTTCTTTCCTTCTCTATGAACAGTATGCTTTGTCTGCATAGTGAGCAAGAAACAATACTTTTCACTGTATACTAATGCATGTGACAATCATAAATCAAATAAAAATCAAATCAGATCAAAATGAATGGCAGAGCAGGCTCGAAGGGCTGAATGGCCTGCCCCTGCTTCTAGTTTCTATGCAATGCACTCAAATCTCCGCAGTACAACACCTGACTCCCAGAACGAGAGTTTCACTGACTGAGCCATACTGACATTTTCTGAGATAGAGAAAAATCAATCATGGAAAGGACGCTAACAATTTAAGAAAATGTTTTTGCAACAGAAATTTTATATTTGTTGCTTAGTGACATTTGATGATTTTAAGAGTGTGCCACATTTCACAGAAGGTACTTACTTTCTTGGGTAAACTATTGGCAAACGTGTCATAGAATCTTAGAATCCTTACAGTACAGAAGAGGCCATTCAACCCATCAAGTCTGCACCAACTGTCTGACAGAGCATCTTACTCAGGCCCTCTCCCCCACCCTATCTCCTTAACCCCACACATTTGCCATGGCTGATCCATCTAACCTGCAAATCTTGGAATGCTAAGGAGCAATTTAGCACGGCCAACTCAGCTAACTTGCACATCTTTGGACTCTGGGAGGAAACTGGAGGAAACCCATGCAGAGACGGGGAGAATGTGCTAACTCCACACTGACAGTGACCCAAGGTCTGAAACAAACTCGGGTCCCTGGTGATGTGAGACAGCAATGCTAACCATTGTGCCACCGTGCCACTTGATTCAATTATATATAGGATATTCACCCATGTTGCCTTATCTGTTTTCAGCTGGCTGCTTTTACATCCTGTGTCTTTACATGCCAATATTTCTGCCTGAGTCACAAGGTTGTGAGTTCAAACCGCACCCAGGACAGTAGTGTGCACTGATACTCCAGCTCAGCACAGTGCTTCAGCACAATTGTGAAAGGGTGCTACACTGTTGGAGGTGCAAGCTTTGAGATGAAACATTGAATTAAGGTCCTGTCTGCCCTCTCACGTAAGTGTAAAATAGATCCTGGTACATGATGTGAAGAAAAGCTGCAATTTACTCCCAATCCTGGCCATCAATTATCTAAAACCATTAAGATCAGATTATCTAGTCATTTATCTCATTGCAGTATTCAAATAGTTCTCATGTTTCCATACAGTGACTACACTTCAACAGTATGTTAGTGGCAGGGAAGCACTTTGTGATATTCTGAGGTCTTACAAGATTCTACATCAACAAATTCTTTCCTTTCCTTGCAGATAAGAATAGTATACTATTGCCTTGAAGGTAGAACAGAGTTGTGTGCAGTACATAACTGAACAGATCAGGTTTGCACACTTATCACAAAGAAATGAATATGTGGGTGTTGATTATAATTTAAAACCTACTACAGGGCCTGTTAATATGCAGAAAAACACAGTGGTTAGCACTGCTGCCTCACAGTGCCAGGGACTCAGGTTCGATTCCTGGTTTCGATCCCTGTCTGTGCGAGTTTGCACGTTGTCCCCGTGTCTGTGTGGGTTTTCTCTGGATGCTTTGGTTTCCTCCCACTGTCTAAAAGATGTGCTGGTTAGGTGCATTGGCCGTGCTAAATTCTCCCTCAGTGTACCTGAATAGGTGCTGGAATGTGGCGAATGGGGGAATTTTCACAATAACTTCATTGCAGTGTTTAAGTAAGTCTACTTGTGACACCAATAAATAAACTTCAACTTTAAAAAAGTCATCCACTTCCAGGTAAACATCCTGAAGTCTTTGTAGCCTCATAAACTATAAGTTATGGGAGACTGGGTTTAATAACAGGCTGCTCTGTTTTTGTCTAAAATTAATTAGATAAAATTTAGTAGATAGTCTGTTCCAAAATCCACATCATATATTGGGAGCTATTCTTTGACAGCAGGCAAACTAATCATTGCTATTGTCTTTTAATCTGAAATACATGGGGATGCAAATTGCATGACAATAGAATGCCAAGTGGCTGGAAGCTATCACCCCAGCAGATCTAGATGACACCAACAAGCAAGGCAGCAATAACCACAGTAATGGCAAGACTTCTTGAAAGTGCCCTGACCTGCAGCTATATGGCTGATCTTGTTTCCTGAGTAGACTTGTTTTATTTAATTGTATGGTACATCATGCACTATAATTAGAGCAGTTAAGTGACAATGGAATGAAGGCAGTCTAGAGTAATGGAAATATAGAGGGTTAGGCTTTTTTGTGGTGTTGTGAGTTGTTGGAGGCGGGGGGGGGTGTTGGCTGCTGGGTGGAGGTTGGCAGTAAAAGGATGTGACCTTCTCACTGCCTCTTTGGAATTCCAGTTGAGAATGTGTTTGATACAAATGTATATCTTCACATATCCTGTCACATTCAAAACAACCTGCTTTGAACCAGAGGTCCTGTAAGCTGCAGACTTTTGAATGGACCTACCTCGTACTAAGTTGATCTTTCTCTAAACCCTAGCTGTGACTTAGCACTACATTCTGCGCCCTCTCATTTCCTTCTCTATGAATTTTGTCTGTGTAGCGCGCAAGAAACAGTACTGTTCACTCTATTCTAATACGTGTGATAATAATAAATCATATCAAAATTTAATATATTATAGATCAAACTAAAATACAGCAACATGTCACAGCTATTCAACTGCCTGACTAATGTTTTGCACAATTATACCATTACTCTATGCATGGAGCTGCATGGATATTTGCAACTACAGTGTCTGTAGTGTAAATTGAATTGAAAATCAATTCCGTTTACTTGAAATGCTGAGTTGTGCTCACAGTTCATTCCAGTATCGAGGTTATTCAATGTTAGGGATGCTAGTGCCTAAAACTAGGGGCATATGGTATTTTACTTATTTATTTATTAGTCACAAGTGGGCTTACATTAACACTGCAATGAAGTTACT
Organism: Carcharhinus amblyrhynchos; assembly: GCF_965287045.1. Lineage (NCBI taxonomy): Eukaryota > Metazoa > Chordata > Chondrichthyes > Carcharhiniformes > Carcharhinidae > Carcharhinus > Carcharhinus amblyrhynchos. Next base: position 17,026,361 of record NC_137346.1, read on the forward strand.
GTGAAAATCCGTTGCTTGTTCGGGTACACTGAAGGAGAATTTAGCATGACTAATGCACCTAACCAGCACATCTTTGGACTGTGGAAGAAAACCAGAGCACCTGGATGAAACCCAAGCAGACATGAGGAGAATGTGCAGGCTCTGCACAGACAGTGACCCAAGTCGGGAATCGAGCCCAGGTCCCTGGCGCTGTAAGGTACTAACAGTGCTAACCACTGTGCCACTGTGATGCCCCATGGCTGGCACAGGCCAGCTGGGACTCCAGCCCTGCTGCAGGAAGGTTGGTTGAAACCCTGCCACACATTCCTGTCAGGCTTAGGACAAACTTACTCTGTCTCAAACGCAACATCATTTATAAGACCCTAGTCAGGCCTCATTTGGAGTACTGTGCGCAGTTCTGGTCGCCTCACTATAGGAAAGACGTAGAAGCTATTGAAAGGGTACAGAGGAGATTTACAAGGATGTTGCCTGGACTGGGAGGCATGCCTTATGAAGTTAGGTTGAGGGAGCTGGGACTCTTCTCCCTGGAGAGACGAAGGTTGAGAGGCGACCTGATATAAGTTTATAAAATGTTGAGAGGAATAGATAGGGTGGATTCTCAGAGGCTATTTCCCCGGGTTGAAATGGTCGCTATGAGAGGACACAGATTTAAGGTGCGGGGAGGAAAGTACAGAAGTGATGTTAGGGGTAAGTTTTTCACTCAGAGGGTGGTGAGTGAATGGAATCGGCTGCCGTCAGTGGTGGTGGAGGCGAACTCGCTGGGGTCTTTTAAAAGACTTCTGGATGAGTATATGGGGTTTAATGGGATTGGGGGTTATAGATAGGTCTATAGATTGGTAGGTGTTGATGTGATCGGCGCAACTCGTGGGCCGAAGGGCCTGTTTGTGCTGTAGTGTTCTATGTTCTATGTTCTATGAGTAGCTGGTCACAGCTCGGGAAGGGAAATCCCTTGCTGGGAAATCCTCACTGTGAATTCCCCTCCACAACTTTCAGCATCCTGACTTGGAAATAGCCTCCGCCATCGCTGGGTCAAAATCCTGCGATTCCCTCCCTAACAGCATTGTGGGTCAACCCACAGCACATGGACTGCAGCGATTCAAGAAGGCAGCTCATCACCATCTAATCAAACTGACCGCCGAGAGTGGAGAAACTTTTGTCCTGTTGAGGGGCTCTCTTTCTCTCTCTCACTCTGTCCATTTCAATCTCTCTCTCTCTCACTCTGCCCATTCTCCTGATTGGCACCAATCAACGCAATATGTTCCAGGATCGCAATGTGAAAGAACCTGACAGCATTGATTCCAATATTTACTCTCTTTAATCTTAAAGCAATCAAGGCAGTCCCTACTACTGTAACACTCTGTGTAAACGGGAGACCTCTGAAGTATGGAAGTAGATGCAGAAGCGTCAGCCACTGTGATAACTGAGCACAAAATTCAGCACCTGAGAGAGGGTGTCCAACCATTGAAATTGGAGGGCACTTCTGCCAAGTTTAAGGTGATTTTGATTTGATTTATTATTGTCATGTGGATTAGTATACAGTGAAAACTATTGTTCCTTGCGTGCTATACAGACAAAACATACCATTCATAGAGAAGGAAAGGAGACAGTGCAGAATTTAGTATTAGCTAGGATATAGAGAAAGATCAAGTTAATGCGAGGTAGGTCCATTCAAAAGTCTGACAGCAGCAAGGAAGAAGCTGTTCTTGACTCGGTATGTGAACTCAGACTTTTGTATCATTTTCCTGATGGAAGAAGGTGGAAGAGAGAAGTCCGGGGTGCATGGGGTCCTTAATTATGCTGTCTGCTTTGCCGAGGCAGCAGGAAGTGCAGACAGAGCCAATGGATGGGAGGCTGGTTTGCGTGATGGATTGGGTCACATTCACGACCTTTTGTAATTTCTTGCTGTCTTGGGCAGGACAGGAGCTATACCAAGCTGTGGTACAATCAGAAAGAATGCTTTCTATGGTGCATCTGTAAAAGTTGGTGAGAGCCATAGTTGACATGCCAAATTTCCTTAGTCTTCTGAGAAGTGAGAGGGAGAAGCAATAGAAGTACAGGCACGATAAAGTACCTGTGAGCTAAGGGCAGTGGTTTGCCCAGCTCCCAGTGGTAATAGTGATGAGTGAAGGACCAAGGCTTCTGGGCCATGATCGGCTTAAAGAAATCAAGTTGAATTGGTCTGAGATCTTTCAAGTGCTGGCCAGGGAACTGCCAGAACTGTTAAGAAAATATGAGAATGTCTCTTGTGACGAATTAGGCAAAATCAAAGGCTTATAAGAGATTAATGTTGATCCATAGGCAACACTGATTCTTCAGGGCAAGACCAGTAACAAATACCTTACGAGAAAAAGTTATGATGGTCTAAACAGTTTGGAAGAACTTTGGAGCATCCTGCCAGTTCAGTTTTCAGAATGGGCAACATCCATTGTCCCTGTATTGAAACCAGACAAGGCCATCCATGGTAACGGTAATTATAAGCTAACAGTTAATCAGGATACCAAACTGGATAAATATCCAATCCCAAGAATTGAAGACCCTGACACAAAGCTGGCAGGAGGTCAATCCTGCTCAGAGCTGGATGCGATTCACATATACCACTGACTCAATTTATTTATTTATTAGTATCACAAGGAGGTTTACATTAATATTACAATGAAGTTACAGTGAAAACCCACACTCCGGCACCTGTTCGGGTACACTGAAGGAGAATTTAGCATGGCCAATGCGCCTATCTAGGTGTTCCAGGGTTGGGTGCAGGATCAGGGAGATGGTGTCTGCTGTGGATCTGTTACGGCGGTCAGCGAACTGTAGTGGATCCAAGCAATCTGAGAGGCCAAAATTGATTCGTGCCATGACTAAACCTTGGTCTCCACATTCTTGTAGATTGATTTTGCAACATTGGATACAGGTCACAAAGTACCGAAGCAAATGAGAAACACAAAAGCACGTCCTTTGGACCTTGGGAGGAAACCAGAACATTCCCACGCAGACACAGGGAAAACATGCAGACTCTGCATAGACAGTGAACCAACCTAGAAATCAAACCTGGATCCCTTGTTCTGTGAGGCAGCAGTGCTAACCGCTTTGCCACCATACCACTGATAAGACTCACCAGGGTATGCCTCACTAAACTCAGGAAGAGATTCATTCCAGTACACACACCTGCTTTTTGGCACGTCTTTGGACTGTGGGAGGAAACCAGAGCACTCAGAGGAAACTCACGCTGACAGGGGGAGAATGTGCAAACTTCAATCAGACGGTGACCCAAGCCAGGAATCAAATGAGGCAGCAGTACTAACCACTGTGCCACTATGTATAATGTGGTGCTCTGTTATCATGGTATTACCCTCATTCTGAACTTTTTTTTTGATTTTTGATTTGGTTTATTATTGTCACATGTATTAGAATACAGTGAAAAGTATTGTTTCTTATGCTCTATTCAGACAAAGCATATTGTAGGCAGAGAGGGAAAGAGAGAGTTTAAAATGTAGTGTTACAGCCAAAGTAAGGGTATGAAGAAAGGTCAACTTAATGTGAGATATGCCTATTCAAAAGTCTGGTGGCAGCAGAGAAGAAGCTGTTCTTAAGTCAGTTGGTACATGTCCTCAGACTTTTGTATCTTTTTATCGATGGAAGAAAGTGGAAGAGAGCACGCCCAGGGTGAGTGGTGTCCTTAATTATGTTGGCTGCTTTTCTGAAGCAGCGGGAAGTGTGGACAGTGTCAGTGGGTGGGAGGCTGGTTTGAGTGATGGACTGGGCTTTGTTCATGACTTTTTATAGTTTATTGCAGCCTTGGACAGAACAGGAGCCATACCAAGCTGTGATACGACCAGAAAGAACGCTTTCTATGGTGCATCTGTAAAGGTTTGTGAGAGTTGTAGCGGACATGTCAAATTTCTTTAGCCTTCTGAGAAAGTTGAGGCGTCGGTGGGCTTTCTTAACTATAGCGTCAGCACGGAGGGAGCAGGACAGGTTGTTGGTGATCTGGAAATCTAGAAACTCTGAAGATCTCGACCATTTCCACTTCATCCCCATTGATGTAGACAGGGGCATGTCCTCCACTGCACTTCCTGAATTAGTGACGATCTCCTGCGTTTTGTTGACATTGTGGGAGAGATTATTGTCACCCCTCTAGTTCACCAAATTCGTTCACCAGATTCTCTATCTCTTTTCCTGTACTGTGTCTTGTCATGGTTTGAGATCCGACCCACAATGGTGGTGTCATCAGCAAACTTGAAAATCGAGTTGGAGGGGAATTTGGTCACACAATTATAGGTGTATAAGGAGTATAGTAAAGGACTAAGAACATAACCTTGTGGGACACCGGTGTTGAGGATGTTCGTGGAGAAGGTTGCCTATCCTTACTGATTGTGGTCTGTGAGTTAGGAAGTTCAGGGAGTCACAGAGGGAGGAGCCGAGCCCCAGGATATGGAGTTTGGAGATGAGCTTTGTATGAATAATGGTGTTGAAGGCTAAGCTGTAGTCAATAAATAGGAGTCTGACATAGGTGTCTTTGTTATGTAGGTGTTCCAGGGTTGAGTGCAGGGCCAGGGAGATGGTGTCTGCTGTGGATCTGTTGAGATGGTAGGCGGATTGTAATGGATCCAGGCAATCTAGGAGGCTGGAATTGATTCGTGCCGTGACTAAACCCTAGTCTTTACATTCTTGCATATTGATCATGCAACATTGGATGCAGGTCACAAGCTGTTGAGGCAAATGAGAGACACAAGTTAGAATGCATGATGCGAATGCAGATAAGACATTCCTGAGCATTTTCAACTGGAAGTGAGTCATATTTTGCATAAGCCTGTTACCCCTGGTATGTTATTATGGAAAAGGTGAGTCAGCTAATAACTTACCACAAATTATTATGAGAAGGGGAAGGCGATGACAGATTGTACCCTGCCCACTCTTACTGAAATGGTGTGGAATGCAGAATACATTGTATTCAGCAAATTGTGGCGCTATATTTAGAGTTAAACCAACAGCCAAAGATCAGAAAGGTAGGGTTTCTGTTTTGAACACTGGCGAATCCAGGCACAAATTTTGCCTGTTGTCAGAAGTGCTTTGTTCATGTTGCTACTCATGCTCATTTACATATCGGTCAGCATAAAATCTGAATTTATAGTTTTTTTTTATTAGTGCCATAAGTAGGCTTACATTAACACCACAATTAAGTCACTGTGAAAAATCCACTAGTCGCCACACTCCGGTGCCTGTTCGGGTACACTGAGGGAGAATTTAGCACGGCCAAAGCATCTAACCAGGACTGTGAGAGGGAACTGGAGTACCTGGAGGAAATCCACGCAGACACGGGGAGAATGTGCAGACTCCAAACAGAGAATCACCTAAGACCAGAATTGAACCTGGGTTCCTGGCGCTGTGAGGCAGCAGTGCTAACCACTGTGCCGCCCTAGAAGAACTGGTGCAATTGAAGAAGTGGGTATGACATTCTAGCCATTCCTAATGGCAGGATCTTCTGGTCCTGCCGACAGTGACCCCTGCCCCACATAACTATAAATGAATTCAAAAATTGCAGAACAATTTTCTGTTTCATTGCTGTGCAATTTCTTAGCAAATATAATGGGTTGAAATTTTCTCCCAAAATACTGAGGTGACACGGCGGTGGGGGGGAGGGGTGATGGGGGGTGGTGAGACTAAGGGGAATCTGGCTGCAGACTGCTAGGCATGTGCCCTGATCTCCCATATACTGTGTACAAGTCATCACCCCCACCCTGGCACCGTGGACATTGCCCCCCACAGACCCCCAAACACCTTGGGGGGCATCAATGGCCTCCGGTCCCACTGGCGAGGCCATCATGTCAGGCCCCCCCCTGTTGGTGGGGATCAGCTGTGTGGACCTTCACTGACATGCTTGGAAAGGTAACAGAACCCAGACAAAAGCACCCCAAGCTGGCTAAACAGTCTTATGGATGCTTATGAATGTTTCAATCAGCGTCGCGCTCTTCCTGGACTCAAAGCTGATCACATCAGAAAAAAATGGCCCAGGAAGATTGCAACTGACTGGACACTGGGTGCGATTTCAATTTTCTGTCTCCCACTGAAATTTCTTGCCCCATTAAGCTACTCAACCAGTGCAGCGGGGCGGGAAAATCGTGCCCAATATTTTTTAAAGGGTGCCTTTTCACCAAAACAAAAGCCTAACATTAAGGGCCTGTTTGAAGGGCAGCATGAATGCAATGTGATTACTTCACCCTGGGGATCTAGCTGGCTTTGAGAGCAGGGCCTGACTTCTAACAGTATGCTGCCCTTAAGGTGATGTGGATCCCAGCTGCCTGCACTGTTAATTCAGCTAAAGATTAAAGAGATTAAAGGGCAGCACGGTGGCACAGTGGTTAGCACTGCTGCCTCACAGTGCCAGGGACCCAGACTTGGGTCACTGCCTGTGTGGAGTCTGCACATTCTCCCCGTGTCTGCGTGGGTTTCCTCCAGGTGCTCCGATTTCCCCCCACAGTCCTCAGGTTAGGTTGATAGCCATGCTAAATTTACCCTAGTGTCAGGAGGATTACCAGGGTAAATGTGCGGGGTTACAGGAATAGGCCCTTGTGGGGGGGGGATTGTGGTTGATGCTGGCTCAACGGGCCAAATGGCCTCCTTTTGCACTGTAGGGATTGTATGGATTCTATGTTCCTGAGGAACAATTTGAAAAAGAGCTGGAAATTTCCTGCTGTCTGAGCCAACATTCCCCTGTCTCAATCAATATCACCAAAATCAAGTTAACAGGTCATCACCTCATTGCTGTTTGTGGGACTAAGCTGTTCAGAGAATGGCTGCTGCACTCGCTGGTGTAGTCCTGATGGTTGCACTTCAATTGGAAAATGTGAACTTTTGCATGTGAGCTGCCACGGATATCCCAGAATGATGTGATAAGACAAGTGAGCCAGGATTTCTAGGGTTGCAAAGGCAATCCCAAGCAATGCTGCAGTTTTCCACTGCTGGCTAGTGTGGCAATTTCCCAGGAATCTCTCCACTTACAGCACATTTTTTGAACAGGCTGGATAGGGTGTGTTGGGGGGTAGTGGGGGTGGGGGAGGGGGGGGGGGGTGTTGGGGGGGTGGTGTGTGTGTGCAGGGGGCGGGTGCGGGTGCGGAGGGCAGCGATGGCAGCCTAAAGGGCCCATTAGGGAGGCAGACTTCCAACATAGTGTCACAGTGGTTAGCACTGTTGCCTAACAGCGCCAGGGAACCAGGTTCAATTCTGGCCTTGGGTCACTGTGCAGAGTCTGCACGTTCTCCCCGTGTCTGTGTGGGTTTCCCCCAAGTGCTCCAGTTTCCTCCCACACCCCAAAGATGTGCAGGTTAGGTGCATTGACCACTAGTGAATTAGCCACTAGTGTCAGGGGGATTGGCAGGATAAATATGTGAGGTAAAGGGACTGGGGCCTGATGGGAATTGTGGCTGATACAGACCCGATGGGCTGAGTAGCCTCCTTCTGTACTGTAAGAATTCTATGACTGGTGAGTACCTCACCACACTGAGGGAAAATGCAGCACAATGCAAGAAGCCACAGTGAGATGGACAATTAAGTGGAACAGTAACTGATTTGAAAAGGTGAGAAAAATAGAAATATTACCCGTACCTTAGAAAATAAGAAACTGACGTAACAGCCAAGGGATGTAATACAGGTGAACCCAGCATTACAAGCAGCATCAGAGGCCAGCAAAGCAATTGAAAACAAAGGTCTAGATTTATTTCTAGGAATTTAGAATCGAAAAGCAGTGAAGTTGGGGGCTGAAATTTTCTTGTTGTTCTCACCGGCAGGATTTTGCAGTCCTGCCAACAGTGACCACCACCCTTCCCCCGCGCCATGGGTTCCTTGGGTGGTGAAACGTGCAAGCAATGGGAAAACCCATTGACATTGGCGGGATCAGCATATCCCACCCTTGGCCAATAGTGGGCCACCTCCGCCACCACAAAACACGCCACACGTCACGTTGGGAGAGGAAAATTGCACCCTATGTTAACTCTGCACAGGATCCTGTTGAAGCTTCACTTGGAGCAGTGGGCACAGCTCTGCTTCCCAAACCGCAAGAAGGATGTAGCAGAGAAAGATTCACAAGATTAGCACCAGAACTGAGAGATTACAGCTTTCGGAAAAGGCTGAACGAGTTGGGGCTTTTTTTTTTAGAAAAGAGAAGGGTTGGAGGCGATCCAATAAAGCCTTTAAAGTTATGAACAGGTTGGAGAGGGTAGATGCGGAGAGAATGTTTTCACTTGTCGGAGAATCTGCAACAGAGCCATAAAAGCAAGATTGTTATGAATAAACTCGCAAAAGAATGTGGAATCTTGATTTACGTCGCGTGTGATTTATGCTTGAAGTTCTTCAATCTTTTATGCTGCTATGCCCAATTCTGGGCAGGTAACACTGATAAAGCAACCTAGCAGAAACTTGTGGTCTGTATTTATAAAGTATTACAGTGTGGTCTATTGTTCTATTTGCTTTTCAATAATATTTGAGTGCCAATTTTAACTAGACTGAGAAGACGGATTGGTTGGCTCTTTTATTCCTGCAGAATTGAAAGTTCAGTCAAACAGCAGAATCTAAATTTGAACTGATGCAGAGATATGAAAACCACAAGCATCTACCTCACAGGCTGCTGGGATTTGCTAATGCACCTCCACATGTGTGAAAAAATCCTCTTTTGATCTGAATCCTCAGTTCTTTTTCACTTCCATCAGTTTGACTGAAGAAACAGCACTTCTGTCGATGGTGCTTAGACTAGACCTCACCTTGTACCGCAGACAGAGGAGATGGTGTAGTTACACTGTATGTAATGCTGTATTTATCCGTATGTAATAATTCCAGAGCCACAGCAATGTTGCTGACTCTCAACTGCCCCCTGAAATGGCCTAACAAGACATTCAGTTGTATCAATGGCTACAAAATCTCAAGAAGGCAGCTCTGCACCACCTTCTCAAGGGCAGCTAGGGATGGGCAATAAATGCTGGCCAACCCGCAACGCCCATGTCCCTCAAATTAACACAAAAAAGTGACAAATTATATATTCTGCTGCTTCTGGTCTGACACTTTGATCCAAGTCATGTGCCGGATCTCCTGAAATACAAACAAGTTGGGCTTTCAAGAAATGCATTCCACTGTAGCTTACAGCTTCTGATCTAATTGATTTGATTTGATTTATTATTGTCACATGTATTGGTATACAGTGGAGAGCATTGTTTCTTGTGTGCTATACAGACAAAGCATATCGTTCATAGAGAAGGAAAGGAGAGAGTGCAGAATGTAGCGTTACAGTCATAATAGTCCCTTAATATGTCTGATGGCAGCAGGGAAGAAGCTGTCCTTGAGTCAGTTGGTATGTGTTCTCAAATTTTTGTATCTTTTACCCAACACAGGAAGGTGGAAGAGAGAATGTCCAAGATGTATGGTGTCCTTAGTTATGCTGGCTGCTTTTCCGAGGCAGCAAGAAATGTAGACAGTGTCAATGGGTGGGAGACTGGTTTGAGTGATGGATTGGGCTTCGTTCATGACCCTTTGTAGTTTCTTGCGGTCCAGCAGGAGACATGCTAAGCTGTGATACAACCAGAAGGAATGCTTTCTATGGTGCATCTATAAAACTTGGTCATAGCGGGCATGCCAAATTTCCTTAGTCTTCTCAGAGAGTAGAAGATTGATGGGCTTTCTTAACTATAGTGTCAGCATGGAGGAACCAGGACAGGTTGTTGGTGATCTGAACACCTAAAACCCTGAAGCTCTCGGCCATTTCTACTTTGTCCTCATTGATGTAGGCAGGAGCATGTTCTCCACTACACTTCCTGAAGTTGATGACAATCTCCTTCGTTTTGTTGACATTGAAGGAGAGATTATTGTCACTGCACCAGTTCACCAGATTCTCTTTCTCGTTTCTGTACCCTGTCTCATCCTTGTTTGAGATCCGACCCATTACAGTGGTGTCATCAGCAAACTTGGAAATCGAATGGAGGGAAATTTGACCACACAGTTGTAGGTGATAGGGAGTATAGTAGGGGGCTGAAAACACAGCGTTGTGGGACACCAGTGTTGAGGATGATCATGGAAGAAGTGTTGTTGCCTATCCTTACTGATTGCGATCTGTGAGTTGGGAAGTTCAGGATCCAGTTGCAGAGGGAGGAGCCAAGGCCCAGGCCTTGGAGTTTAGAGATGAGTTTCATAGGAATAATGGTGGTGAAGGTTGAGTTGTAGGCAATAAATAGGAGTCTGACATAGGTGTCTTAGGTAATAGGTAATCTAGTCAATGTCTCCAACTCATTCTGCATTCAGCAGCCATTCAGATGAAATTCCCGAGACACTGGACCTCAGTACCTGATCGAATTGTTTAAATAAAGAAGGGAGCTAAATAGAATTCCCGTCTTGGCCTATATTTATTCCTCATTCCACATCACTTCAAAAAAAACGGATTATCTAGCTATTATCATATTGCTGTCTATTGGCCCTTGTTAGGTGCAAGTGGCTTCTCTGTTTCCTATTCTATTGTCTAAAATATTGTATATTCTATTGTCAAAACAGCTTTGACAAAGGGTCGCCTGGACTCGAAACGTCAGCTCTTTTCTCTCCTTACAGATGCTGCCAGACCTGCTGAGATTTTCCAGTATTTTCTTGACCATCACCCTCTGCTTCCTACCATCGAGTCAATTTTGAAACCAATTTGCTGATCCATTTCCTGAATCCCATGTGTCCTAACCGACCAGACTGGCCTGCCATGTGAGACCTTGTCAATGGCCTTGCTAAAGTCCACATAAACAACATCTACTGCCCTACCCTCATCCATCCTCTTGGTTACTTCTTTGAAAAAGTCTAAAATATTCATCAGAGATGACTTCCCATGCACAAAGCAATGCTGACTATCCTGAATTGGATCTTGGCTATCCAAATGTTAGTAGATCCTATCCCTCAGAATCCCGTCCAGTAACTTATCCACACTGGTGTCAGGCTCACTGGCCTGTAATTCCAGTTGTTTGGAGGATGCTGATTCCTGTGTGGTTGTCGACCATAATCTCTGGTGTTGTTGATTGAATTTGGACCTCGTTCATTGTTGCCTCAATTAGAGTTGTTGTAGGAGCTTGATTTGGCTGCTTTTTTAGAGCTTTCACTTCAGAGTCTAGCTTCTTCTTCTCTATCTCCCGGATGTATTTCCTTTGCAGTTCATTCCATTTCGAACTTTTATCCACATTGCTGATTGTGGTACCCCCCCACCCCAGGATAGATCTTAGCTGGAGTAAGGTGGAGATGGAATTCAGCGGGCATTAGAGTTCTTCGATTTCACTCCAGCTTCATTTCCAGCCTCTTTATCTCTTGCTCTAGCCAATCGGTCTGTTCCTTTGTTGCCAATTTCTGCCTCTCCAAGTTACACATGCCAGGGTCTCCTTCGCCTGAATCTCGTGGCACAGCCTCTGTGGTGCCTTCTCCAGATTTTAGTGTGCCTCTGGCAGACCCTGCATCTCTGCCCTCGGGAATGCATCTGTCCAGATGCACAGCAGAGTTTCCATTCATGTTCCCCTGGCACTCAGTGCACAGATAATCAGGGGGCGCGGGGTGTGCCACCACTTTGGCAGAGTAGCGCAATGTCTGACAGAGCCAGACACTACTGGAACAGGATAGAGAAAACCACACTTTTAATGCTACTTAGGCTGTAATTGATCTGGGAGTTCCTCAGTACCGCTACTGGGGGGCATCTACAATGAGGAACATGGAGAACTTGTATCTATATTGCGTCCATGTATAGTTTGGCATTTACTTTTTAAAAATTAAAAGTCTGAAACAAAATTATTTCTTGACTTTATGGAGAGTTTAGAAAATACACATTGGCTGCGATCGACCTAGCGACCATCATGGGCGTGGGTGCAAATGTTGTAATGACTGCTAACTCTAGTGCGAGGCCCAAAATAGGATTTGTGCCAGCGAGATTTTGGTTTTGGATTTCTGTCCCTCCCCCAATCAATAACACGATCAGGTTCACACCGAGAAAGGGCATGAGCCTGATTAGCATATTTTATAATAAATCTGAAATAATTATAAGGCTTAAAGTCACTGCTTCTGCCCTCACCGCATCATCCAACCCAGCTGCATGGGACATCACGTCAGCGCAAATCATTACTGGCTTTCAAAATTGGGAGTGTGTGCAGGTAAGCATATGGTGGGGGTCTTAGCCGGGCAGTATCCTGGCACTGGGTGGCCCCAATTGGTACTTGGGTGGTGGGGATGGGCAAGTGCTCTGATGCTTGCTAGGGGTGGGGTGGGGGGGGGGGGCAGGTGTCTTCCTGATGCTTATCAGGTGGGGGGGGTGGTCCTTATATCTGGGGAATCCGATGCTTGTTGGGTGGGGGCGTCTCCACGTCTGTGGATCCGATGCTTGTTGGGTGGGGGCATTTCCCTGTCTGTGGGTCCGCTGCTTTTTGAAGGGGGGGGGGGTCCTTCATGTCTGTGGGATGAGGGATTTTATTTTTAGCATAGATCAGTGTGCCCGTTACAGATGGCACCCCGATATCTTTGGAACCAGCCATGCTGGCTCTATCAGACACTGCGCCACCCCGCCAAAGTGACGGCACACACCGCACCCCCTGATGATCTGTGTACTGAGTGCCAGGGGATCATGAATGGAAACTCTGCTGTGCATCTGGACAGATACATGCCACTTCCATCTTGAAGCTGAGGCTCTGACAGATTTTGGGTAAATGTCGCCCACTGTAATTACAGATGTTGACCTTGGCTCAATGCTGGAACATCTGCCACTGGTCTCAACACCACATCCGGGACTTGAACATGTAACCGAGGTTGACACTGGGATGTGTTATCAAGGGGCTGCTGTCAGCTGTTAAATTGTGAAATCAACATGAAATTTTAAATTGTCCTCCCTCTGAGGTGAATGTAAAGGAGCCCATGGCAATTTCTTCTCACTCCCTGATCAATATCTATCCCTCGGCTATTCCTGAACATTGGCTGCTCTTTTCCCTGATATTCACAATAATCATAGAATCCTACAGAGCAGAAGGAGGCCATTTGGCCCATCAGGTCTGTGCCAACCATAATCCCACCCAGACCCTATCCCCATAACCCCATCTATTTACCCTAGCAAGCCCCCTGACACTAAGGGGCAATTTAGCATGTCCAATCCTCCTAACCTTCACAAATTTAGACTGTGGGAGGAAGCTGGAGCACCCAGAGGAAACCCACACAGACATGGGGAGAATGTGCAGACTCCACACAGACAGTGACTCAAGCCAGGAATCGAACCCGGGTCCCTGGCACTGTGAGGCAGCAGTGCTAACCACTGTGCCACCGTGCTGCCCACTGTAAATAGCCACTGTACAATGGCCACTCTTCTGTAACAGTGCAGAACGCACTGCCAATTGAGGTGGTTGAGGCACAGAAACATAGAACACTACAGCACAAACAGGCCCTTCGGCCCACAAGTTGCGCTGACCATGTCCCTACCTACTAGGCCTATCTATAACCCTCAATCCCATTAAACCCCACGTACTCATCCAGAAGTCTCTTAAAAGACCCTAACAAGTACGCCTCCACCACCACTGATGGCAGCCGATTCCACTCACCCACCACCCTCTGAGTGAAAAGTCTTAAACGACCCCAGCGTGTCTGCCTCAACCACCTTGCTTGGTAGTGCATTCCAGGCCCCCACCATGTGAGGCAGACACATTAGCGACATTTAAGACTCAGCTGGATAGACACATGAACAGGTGGGGAGTAGAGGGATATAGGCGGGTGGTCTAGATAGAATAATGTGATTGGTGCAGGCTTGGAGGGCCGAAGGGCCTGTTCCTGTGCTGTACTTTGTTTTTTGTTCCGTGGCATTTTGTAGACAGTCCTTGCATTTTGGGATATCCTGAAAAATGCTACAGAAACGCAAACACTGCCTTGGTGTACTGTGACCACTCGATTACAAGCATTGGGGATATATTTCAAAATCTGAATGGCAAAGCATAAGAGGACTCATAGACACCGAGGAGCAGTAAGGCTTCTTGCAAATGTCTTACCGTTGTACACTTACCTTTGTTAAAAGTCTACTCACAATAAGGAGGGAGTTGTGGCACAGAACAGCTCTTGTTTCCATATATTTGACCTATACTCTGCTCCTAATTGCAGGCCTCACTGCAAAAAGTTACAAGCGTGGGAACATCAATCCGAACACTATCATCTTAAAAATGGTTGTCCACAAAGCTTGAAAATACAAACCTTTTTGTCGGGGGGGTGGGGGGGCCCAGTGTCAGCCTAAGGGGGCTGCGACTGCTTTACAATGCTATCAATCAGCAAGTGTGAAAATCTGTAACATCCATAATCAGACGTCATCCCAAACAGAAAGCCCTGAAGATAGAGGCTTGTAAGTGCAGATTGTAACATACTATTAGCACAGGAGACTTTAATTTTAATACTTGTAATCATTCATCTTCCCCTATTCATTCTTTCGCTGCATTTGTTACAGCTGCTATGTAGTAAATATTATATGGCGTGGACACTGGCAGGTTTGAGTCTCATTCCTTTGTAGGTATTTATTGGATTCTTTGACTCAGTTGAGATTGATATTCTGCAAAGTTTCAGTTCTCAATTGGCCAAGTACCTACTGATCTGTTTAACTTGTAGCCACCTATGGGATGGCCTCTATTTTGTTTTATTCTGTGAGTAACATTAATGCATCAACAATGCCATGGGATTCCAATAAACCTCTCATCTAGTAGTAAGTGATCTCCAAAGATAAGAAAGTTACAGCATGGTGGCACAGTGGTTAGCACTGCTGCTTCACAGCACCAGGGACCCGGGTTCGATTCCGGTCTTGGGTCACTGTCTGTGCAGAGTTTACACATTCTCCCCATGTCTGCGTGGGTTTCCTCTGGGTGCTCTGGTTTCCTCCTATAACCCAAAGATGTGTGGGTTAGGTGGATTGATCATGTTTAATTGCCCCTTGGTGTCAGGAGGATTAGCAGGGTAAATACGTGAGGTTGCGGAGATAGTTGTTGGTACAGACTTGATGGGCCACATGGCCTCCTTCTGGACTGTAGGGATTCTATGATTCTAAGTCTGAAAGCACTGAAAAACACTTGAATCAAAGGTAATGAATAAAAGATGGAGAACATCCCAAAGCATTTCTGATCCTCACATCACTGTTAGGTTTGGTTTGGATCAGCAACTAGGGATGCCATCAGTCACCATATTAGATCTATATGACAGTGGAACACAAAATATCACAAAGATGAGTAGTATTCTTCTCACACTATGGTGTGCTTGTCAGTTTATGGGATGGACAGATAGAGTCACATCGGGCGATACAGTGACAGACAGGTGATCGCCTCCTGATATTATCACTAGACTATTAATCCAGAAACTCAGCAGCACAGTGGTTAGCACTGCTGCCTCACAGCCCCCAGGGACCTGGGTTCAATTCCCAGCTTGGGTCACTGTCTGTGCAGAGTCTGCACACTCTTCCTGTGCCTCTCTGGATTTCATCCAGGTGCTCCGATTTCCTCCCACAGTCTGAAAGACGTGCTGGTTAGGTGAAAGCAAAATACTGGAGATGCTGGAATCTGTAACTAAAACAGAAAATGCTGGAAAATCTCAGCAGGACTGACAGCATCTGTGAGGAGAGAATAGAGCCAATGTTTTGAGTCTAGATGACCTTTCATCAGAGCTTGTCAAACATGTGGGGCGGCACAGTGGCACAGTGGCTAGCACTGCGGCCTCACAGCGCCAGGGACCTGGGTTCAGGTCACTGTCTGTGTGGAGCTTGCACTCCCTGTGTGTACGTGGGTTTCCTCCAGATGCTCCAGTTTCCTCCCACAGTCCAAAGACATGCAGGTTAGGTGCGTTGGCCATGCTAAATTTCCCTCAGTGTGCCTGGAGTGTGGCGACTAGGGGATTTTCACAATAACTTCATTGCAGTATTAATGTAAGCCTACTTGTGACTAATAAATAAACTTTCATTTTACTTTCACAAATGTAGTTTTTAAAGGTAAAATGCTCCCTGATAGTAGGGTTGCAAACTCTTCAGGAATGTTCTTGTGTCTCAGAAATTGGAATGGTAGTCCCAACTAAGCAGATATATGAACTGGGACATATCAGAGCCATGGAATGAATAATGTGGTTTTGGGCCTACAGAACAGGCATAGAGAAAATTGAGAGGAAAATACAGGAAAAGGTAAGCAATTTCCAGAAAAATCTTGTGATAATTATGTGGTTTTTTAAGATTATATTTTAGAACTCTGCCCAAATTCTTTGGCACAGTTAGAAGTCTCACAACACCAGATTAAAGTCCAACAGGTTTATTTGGTAGCATGAGGTTTCAGAGCACTGCTCCTTCATCAGGTGAATGCAAGATTTGTTTCACAAACAGAGCACATATAGGCACAAACCCAACCCAAATTCTTTGGCTGCTCATGCCGGCAAGATCTTCTGGTGTGCCCCTACCATGGTTTCCTCATAAAAAAGGGTGGCTTCAATGGGAGTTCCCATTGACAGTGGCAGGATGAGAAGATCTTCGAAGGATCATCTAGTCTCGAAACATTGGCTCTATTCTCTCCCCTCAGATGCTGTCAGACCTGCTGAGATTTTCCAGCACTTTCTGCCTTTGTGCGAGTTAAGTGGATTGGCCATGCTAAATTCCCCCTCAGTGTTACCCAAACAGGCGGCGGAGCGTGGCGGCTAAGAGATTTTCACCGTAACTTCATTGCAGTGTTACTGTAAGCCTACTTGTGACACTAATAAATAAACTTAAACTGAATGTTCCGGGGACCGAGGTTCGGATCCCACTACAGCAGATGGTGGTTTTTGAATTCAATAAAATATATCTAGATTTAAGAATCTGCTGATGACAATGAAACCATTGTCGATTGTTGGAAAAACCCATCTGGGTTCACTCATGTCCTTTAGGGAAGGAAACTTGCCGTCTTTATGTGATTCCAGAGCCACAGCGATTTGGGTGACTCTCAACTGCCCTCAGAAATGGCCTTGCAAGCCATTCAGTTCAAGGGCAACTAGGGATGGGCAATAAATGCTGGCCTAGTCAGCGACACCCATGTCCCATGAATGAATAAATAAAAGTGGGTCAAGCACATTAGAAGTTTCCTCTCCCCTTCTCCCCCTGCCCCGCCCAGCCCAGAGCTCCCACTAGAGTGGGAGGAGTAGGTGGATAAATTGGATGACTGCCATGGGAGTCAGTTCTGATTGGATTAGTTTGTTCTGACTGAGTCAGTTTGAGGATATATCCCTGGTCTGGCTCCATGGATGTATAGTGAAAGAGAAATGAGGACCAGGTCCAGCATGAAAAAGTTGCCGAAGAAAAGAAGACACCTCAGTTTTACCTGATCATATTATTAATTCTCAGCTTTTTTATCAAACCCGGGGACAAAGAACATTTCACGCACAGTTAAATTTGACAGCCAAGCTCAGAAAAGAAAGCTATTGCAACAAGTGTTGAAGCAGAGCGCAGAAGCTGGAGGCAAATTACATTTCCTAAATATCCATCATCCTGTACTTGCCCTCTTTGCTTTTCAATCTATCTCTATATGTTTCACCCATCTGTGTCTTTCTTCTTGTATCTTGTGATGTTACAAATGATAAGTTTGCAATATTTCAAACATTTGCAGCCTTGAAATGGTAAACAGAGAAGTTTAATCACATTCTTTGTTTTGATTTTTTACAATGTTCTTTATTGGTTTCTGAGATACAATATTCAATGAGATTATAAAATGATGCTGATGATTGCACCATGTTCAGCTCCATTCATGACTCCTCAGGTACTGAAAGTAATCCATGTTCAAGTGCAGCAAGACCTGAACAATACCAGGCTTGGGCTGAGGCAGGAGAATGGGGATGAAAAAAATATAAGCCAAGACTGAATGGTGGAGCAGTCTTGATGGGCCGAGTGGCTTAATTCTGCTCTTATGTCTTATGGTCTTATGGCAAATAACATTCGTGCCACACAAATGCCAGGCAATGACAATCAGCAATAAGAGACACTCTAACCACTGCCCCTTTACATTCAATGGTGTTACCATTACTGAATCCCTCGCTGTCAACATTCTTGGGGTTACCATTGACCAGAAACTCAACTGGACTCGTCACATAAACACAGAGGCTAGAAGAGCAGGTCAGAGGCTAGGAATACTGCGGCGAGTAACTCACCTCCTGACTTCCCAAAACTTGTCCACCCTCTAAAAGGCACAAGTCATCAAAGATGCCCAAAAGACAGTACGTGGACTCTCACCGACTATGGCAAGGTCTGCAAGACATAACAGCCTACAAGATGAAGGCATGTAAAATTGCTGGCACCAATGCACCCTTCCCCAATAAGGTCAATGCATTTTATGCCTGTTTTTAGCAAGAGGTCAGACAGAACATGCCCTCCACTCTGGAAGCCTCAGACGAACCAGGATCCATCACCATCGCAGACATCAGAGCAGCTTTCTCAAAGGTCAACCCATGAAAAGCTACTGGCCGGGATGGGGTACCCATGGGTACTGGATGGGGTACCCAGACAAGCACTCCTGTGCAGACCAGCTGGTAAAGGTATTTACAAACATCTTTGACCTCTCTTTATACCAACCTGAGGTCCCTATCTGCTTCAAAAAGATGACCATCATCCCGGTACCAAAGAAAAGCCAGGGAGCGTGCCTTAATAACTATCGTCTGGTGGCTCTAACATCCATCATTATGAAGGGCTTTGACAAGTTAATCATGGCACAAATCAAAAATAAAATTGGGCAGAGTGTAAAACGTTTGATATCATTGACAGTTGTTTGTGCTTTGATAAAAGTCACCCCCTGGACAAGTTCTTTCCAAGTTGAAGAAAGCAAATTTTTTTTATTCCTTTGTGCAATATGGGTGTTGCTGGCTGGCCAGCATTCATAGTCCATTCCAAGTTGCCCTTGACTCTATAGTGATTAATACAACTGAGTGGCTTGTTAGGTCATTTCATAGGGCAGCTGAGAGTCAACCACATTGCCGTGGCTCTAAAGTTACATGTAGGCCAGACCAGGTAAGGACGGCAGATTTCCTTCCCTTCAGTACATTAGTGTTTGTTTTTTCCAACGGCCGACAATGGTCATCAGTAGATTCTTAATTCCAGATATTTTTTATTGAATTAAAATTCCACCACCTGTCATGGCAGGATTTGAACCCGGGGTCCCAGAACATTAACTGAGTTTCTGGATTAATAGTCTATTAATAATACCACCAGGCTATCACCTTCCCTTAAAGTTTCACCAGTCTTCCTTCGGGATGCAGACCTGTGACACAGGGTTCGAAATGTAGTGGGATTTCTGCAGTGTCTCGTGTAAGTGAATATTTGCTTTGCTGATCAGAACTGGACACAATGAAAAATATGGTTAGGACTGCAGCCTCACAGCACCAGGGACCCGGGTTCAATTCCAGCCTTGGGTCACTGTCTGTGTGGAGTTTGCACATTCTCCCCATGTCTGCGTTGGTTTCCTCTGGGTGCTCCGGTTTCCTCCCACAGTCCAAAGGCATGTGGGTTAGGTGGATTGGTCATGTTAAAATTGCCCCTTAGTGTCAGGGGTACTAGCAGGGATAAATGGGTGGGATTTAATTTGACTTGATTTGATTTATTATTATCATGTATTAGTATACACTGAGAAGTATTGTTTCTTGTGCGTTATACAGACAAAGCATACCGTTCATATCACTCAGAAAGGACAGCAGGACTAGAAGGCACAGCCTCAAGGTAAGGAGGGGGCAGTTTAGAATGGAGTTAAGGAGAAATTTCTTCACTCAAAGGGTGGTGAATCTCTGGAATTCTCTGCCCGTTGAAGTGGTGGAGGCTACCTCGCTAAATATATTTAAGTCACGGGTAGATAGGTTTTTGACAGACAAGGGAATTAAGGGTTATGGGGAGAAAGCGGGCAAGTGGAACTGATCCACTTCAGATCAGCCATGATCTTATTGAATGGCGGGGCAGACTCAAAGGGCTAGGTGGCCTACTCCTGCTCCTATTTCTTATGTTCTTATGTTCATAGAGAAGGAAAGGAGAGAGTGCAGAATGCAGCGTTACAGTCATAGCTAGGGTGTTGAGCTAGATCCGTTCAAAAGCCTAAGAGAAGCAGGGAAGAAGCTTTTATGAATCGGTTGGTATGTGATCTTAGAATTGTGTATCTTTTTCCCGGCACAAGAAGGTGGAAGAAAATATGTCTGGGATGTGGGGAGTCGTTGATTATGCTGGCTCCTTTTCATAGAATCATAGAACACCTGCAGTACAAAAGGAGGCCATTTGGCCCATCGAGTCTGTATCAGCCACAGCTCTATCCCTATAACCCTCATTTACCTACTAATCCCCCTGACACTAGGGCCAATTTAGCATGGCCAATCAATCTAATCCACACATCCTTGGACTGCAGGAGCAAACTGGAGCACCTGGAGAAAACCCACACAAACATGGGGAGAAAGTGCAAACTCCACACAGACAGTGACCCTAGGCCGGAATTGAACCCGGGTCCTTGGCACTGTGAGGCAGTAGTGTTAACCACTGTGCCATGGTGCAGTGAAAGCAGTGGGAAGTGTCGACAGTATGAGTGAATGGGAGGCTGGTTTAAGTGATGGACTGGTTTTTGTTCATAACCTTTTGCAGTTTATTGTAGTGATTGTTGTCGATGTATGCTCGATGGGCCAAATGGCCTCCTTCTACACTGTATGGATTCTATGATTCTATGACCTGAGCAGGGGACACTTCCTTCATGATTTGGTTTGCATCAACAATTTGCACTTGGAGAAAGGGAACTTGATATCGAAGTTTACAGACATTGCCAAATTGTTGGAGATCACCAACACGGAAGGAAAATGCAACATGATGCCAGAAATTGCCATAAGAGGACATACAGAATGGACGGTTAATTTGCAAATTAATGTTAATGTAGATAAATATGAGGAAATGCACTTTGGCGGAAAAATTAGAACATCACCTACATCTTAGAAAATGGAAATTGAATGTGATGGCAGAGCAAAGGGATCTAGGCATATGGGTGAAGAAATCATTCAAAGCAGTGTCATAGCTCAACAAAGACCTGGGATTTATTTCCAGGGGTATCGAATTCAAAGGTAGTGAAGTTATGTTAATACTTTATAGGCCAGACCACAAAGTCTGATCTCCAACTATTAAAAAGACATACCAGCGCCAAAGAAAATACAAAAAAGATTGATAAGATTGGTACCAGAATTAAGCAGTTACAGCTATTGAATAAGTTGGGGCTATTTCCTTAAGGAAAGGGAAGGGTTTGAGTTGACCTGACAGGGTGGACAGAACAGAGACAAAGAGAACGATTTCACCTGTGGGAGAAGGTAAAGAATACTTAGTTGCCAAGAAATTCAATCAGGAGATAAGGAGACATTGCCTTAGTCAAAGAGCAGTTAGAACGTAGAACTCACTGCCACAGGGAGTGGTTTCCAGCCAATGGATTACCTCAAAATACAAGAGACCAGGGCTAGAAAGAAAAGGGAAAAGGGATGTATGCTGGAAGGATAAGAACAGAGAAAGATAGATTGGGAAGAGACTCATGTTGGGTATAAACACTCAACACAGAGCAGTTGGGCTGAACATCCTTCTTCTCTGCCATGTATTCAATGTAATTTCATCAGCTAATTTAGCTGCATTATTTAATATTCTTTCCTTTGTTGATTGCTGTGGTGTGTTGGTTCAATATGTAAAGAATTGACTTTAATGAAGACTCTTGCGTTCCCTTTGAACGCCGCTGATATCTGTTTAAGCGTTTATAAATTACTAACTGCATGTGACCCATTGTTTCTTCCTATACGCTGCACTTCACGTATATTTTCATTTAGTTTCAACAACCATTGGTTCAACCATTTTGTTTGATATCTTCTGTATTTACAGGCTTATATCCCATTGGTTCTCTTCATTTTATATTACTTGCATCAAGTTTCAGAATCCGCCCAGTGATGCAGATGAGAAATGCTTAGGTTTACTCCCACTTTTGATTCCAGTTTTTTACATTGAATTATGATGAGATTAACAGGCCTGTAGTTTCTTGTCTCTGCACTGAATGTGGATATCACAATATCTTGCTTCCAATCTTTTTTTATTTATTAGTGTAGGCTTAATACTACAATGAAGTTACTGTGAAAATCCACTCCAAAGATGTGCAGGTTAGGTGGATTGTCCATACTAAATTGCCCCTCAGTGTCAGGGTGACCAGCTAGGATAAATGCATAGGATTATGGGAATAGAGCCTGGGTGGGATTGTGGTTGGTTCAGACTCGATGGGTCGAATGGCCTCCTTCTGCACCGTAGGATTCTATGATAAAACCCCCTAGCCATCACTCTCTGGCACCTTTTCGGGTACACTGAGGGAGGATTTAGCATGGCCCCCGCCCCTAACTATTATATCTTTTGGACTGTGGGAGAAAACTGGAGCACCCGTAGGAAACCCACGCAGACACGGGGAGACTCCAGACAGATGGTGACCCAATCCAGGAATCAAACCCGGGTCCCTGGCACTGTGAGGCAACTAACTACTGTGCCACTGTACCGTCCAATGCCTTCTGTGTCCACTGAAGTCATCATAATTGCCAATTCTGATTTCTTATTTTGATTGTGTATGTGCATTGAAAGGTGAACGGCAAAAGCATGATGATGTTAAAAAGACAGTGGATTTTGTAGTTAGCCACAGAAGAACAGTGCGTGCCAATCATTTACACAAGCCTTTTGCAGGTTTTAAAGTGACAATTTTGGGGCCATTTGCAGTGTGACAACCTCTAAACAACAACTGTCTCTTCAAACAACCAGATTGAAGAATCCTTACTGAGACAGACAGAATCTAAACTGGGAAGTCTAAATTAGAATTGTTAATTTGTTACAAAATCATGTCTTGAAAGCAAAATAGAAAAGGAAAGAAAAATGGGATTCAGAGAAAGCGAAAAAAGAGACACAAAAGGAAACATAATAACAAGTTATTGTGTTTTTTTAAAAATGCTCCAACAACAATTAAATTCTGTAAGAATGGGATACCACACTTGCAAAACCAAATATTCAGAACCAGAGTCATTGTTGGGTACTTCGTCACTCTGTTTAAAAATAAAATCACTGGTGGACAAATGCAGCAACATCCCACTCTAACAAAAACTTAATGCCTTGTCTATTGGAGAAGCGCTGGTGTAGTTCATGTGTAGTAGGCAGATGTTGCTTTCATTATTGCTCCATAAGTATGTTGGAAACCTCATTGTTATTCTTAACACAAAACCAGCATCATTGTGTCTATGGTGAAAAGAAGATGGTTTAATTTCACTCAGCTCACTGTCAAAATTATTCATTGCCACTGGATCAATTGCTACAAAATAGTTGAGGTGAAACACGGAAGCACCAGGGACCCGGATTTGACTCCCGGCTTGTATCACTGTCAGTGCGATGTCTACACACTCTCCCTGTGTCTGCTTGGGTTTCCTCCAGAACCTCCAATTTCCTCCCACAGTCTGAAAGACACGCTGGTTAGATGCATTGGCCATGCTAAGTTCTCCGTCAATGTACCCAAACAAGCGCCAGAGTGTGGCGATTTTCACAGTAACTTCGTTGCAGTGTTGATGCAAGCCTACTTGTGACACTAATAAATAAACTTAAACAGAAAAGTGATTTGAACATTTCCACCTGAGCTTCAAGAGTTATATTCTCATGATACAGCTAAATAACATGGAATATTATCTTGAAGTAAGCCAAGGTAACTTACATTAGCGAAACAAAAATGTAACGCATGCATATCAAGGAGAATTATTTTACTTAATAATATACTGAGTAATTTCCAGGAAGGTTGGTAGAGACAAAAAATGATGCATTTTTCTAACTTCTTAAGGTAGCATTAGTGTTGAATTCCTGACTGGGAGTAAAGCTGAAACACTTGTTGATCCATGTTGCTTAGTACATGGTATGTAGGGTACTTATGCTGATGTACAAACCTGTGACCAGCATTGACGATATCCACCATTAGACATTAGAAGCTTCAGGTAGGAAGTTATGCAGGCTACTGTAAGACTTAATGGACAAAGTGATCTTTTGAGTGTTTTCATGATATTACAATTTTTGGATACTTTGGAATATGATTTCTGCAATGCTTTCCTGGAGGGTTGTGTTACAAAGAAAGGCTTACTGATTTTTTTCATCAACAAAGTGATTTGGGGTGAGGTAGATTTAGCAAAAGTACATGGCAGTCGAATAGCACTTTACTTCCAATAATTGGACAGAAGTTCTCTATAAAGAAGTAATTTGCTTACTCAATTTCATTCAGTTAATTTTATCATCATATCATCAAATCCCTAAGATGCAGCAAGAAGCCATTTGGCCCATCAAGCCTGCACCAACAACAATCCCATCCAAGCCCTATTCCTGTAACCCCACATATTTATCCTGCTAATCCCCTGACATTAAGGGGCAACTTAGCATGGCCAATCAACCTAACCCGCACATCTTTGTGACTGTGGGAGGAAACCAGAGCACCCAGAGGAAACCAGCGCAGACACTGAGAGAATGTACAAACACCACATAGACAGTAACCAAAGACCAGAATTTTACCTGGGTCCCTGGCGCTGTGAAGCAGCAGTGCTAACAACTGTGCCACCGTGCTGCCTTTAAAATAACTTGCTTTGAACTGAGTGAACGCCTTCTGCAGCCTACAAGTCCTGCAGTGGAACTTAATCCAAGTCTTTTGCCTCAGGGACAGGAGCACTACCGGCTGAACCACTTGGAATGTTCAAAGCAATTTGGAAGATAATTTCTGCAAAATCCAAGGCTCTAATATTGCAAAATGTGAGTAACTCAGCATAAAACCAGATACTTTTTCAAGCTTAAGCCTGAGGTTGATTGGATGTAGTACTTTGTGTTTCTCAAGAACTTGCATTTATATAGCAGAGACCAGGCATCTGGCAGTGCCAACCTGGCAGTGCCAATTGGCACCCAAGGGGAGTGGAGGGCAGCACAACAAAGAGGATGAAGCATGAAGATGAGTATGAAGGGAAGATGAAGAGGGACCCACTGGGAGGAACCCAAGCCCCAATGCTGATGATTTATATTGGGGAGTGGCGTGGGGAAACTTGCCTTTAGTATTGGGGGGGAGGTCTCCTGATGTCTGTCAGGAAGGGAAGGGGGTTTCAATTTCACTTTGAGATTGGGTGCCTCATAAAAAAGGCCCCCAATCTCTGTGAAGCCGATCTTGCTGCTATGTTTAGGCCCCACCCCTCTCAGAACTGGTGCAAAGCTCACCCCTCCCCCCAAAAAATGGCTAAGTGCAGGAAATCACAATCTGACACACTGGATGCAAGTCGTACTAGTTTTCTCACCCAAAATAACATTTGGGAAAATTCCGCCCATTAATTCCCATGGCACAGAATCAGCATCACACAACCAAGTTATCGCACTGTTGTTTGCAGGAGCATGATGCGAGCAAACTGAACATCACATTCATAGAATCATGGAATTGCCACAGTACAGAAGGAGGCCATTCGGCCCATCGAGTCTGTACCGATAACAATCCGACCCTAACTCTTAAAGTCGCGGGTTCTATCCCTGTAACTTCACATATTTACTTTCCTAATTCCCCTGACACTAAGGGACAATTTAGCATAGCCAATCAGCCCCATCCACACATCTTTGGACTGTGGGGAGAAACCGGAGCACCCAGAGGAAACCCATGCAGATACGAGGATAACGTGCAGACTCCACACAGACATTTTGAAGATACTTCAATGTCTGTAAAGTGCCCTGAGGTTGTGAAAAGTGCCACATGAATGCAAGTCTCCTTTCTTTTTGTTGCACAAATATGGTTTATTGGTATCCCTCTGAACTCTCATAATTGCATGGAGAATTTCTGATGAATTTACTGATTTTAGGTAACAATTTTGCCTTTCAAACTAGCTGAATGAACTGGGATGGGGCTGAGCAGGATGGAAGAATCCTGCACAAAGCCAGTGAGCAGTCTGGGGACACAAATGTACATTGTACTGTAGGTACCCAGTTAGACCAGCTGTTTGTCCTCAGCACATCAGTCAACTCTCTGTCATACCTAATGCATGTATTCAGCAGGAACAATGTGTCCGTTGGTATCAACTATGATTAAAACATCCCCTCATTTCCTTTCTCTTTG
Source organism: Carcharhinus amblyrhynchos (assembly GCF_965287045.1). Taxonomy (NCBI): domain Eukaryota; kingdom Metazoa; phylum Chordata; class Chondrichthyes; order Carcharhiniformes; family Carcharhinidae; genus Carcharhinus; species Carcharhinus amblyrhynchos. The sequence continues at coordinate 17,052,478 of NC_137346.1, forward strand.
GTAGATGCAATAACTAACATAGTTAAGGACATAGAAAAATTGGACAAACCAGAGTAGAGGCCAAAGTGTGTGCGTATGAATAACTGTGTGTATCGCAAGAATGAAAGAGAAGCTTAATGCTTTGGATGTATCAACTGGAGAATTCCCACAACATTGTTAACAGATCTATCTCTTTCCAATGTCCTTTGCGTTTTCAGGTCAATATATTTCCATTCTATTCAGAGGGAGATGTGGATTTTCGCTTTGTTTATTGGTGTCACAAGTAGGCTTACATTAACACCGCAATGAAGTTACTGTGAAAATCCCCCTAGTCACCACACTTTGGCACCTTTTTGGGTACACCAAGGGAGAATTTAGCATGGTCCAATGTACCTAACCAGCATGTCTTTTGGACCGTGAGAGGCAACCAGAGCACCCCAACACAGACATGGGGAGAACATGCAAACTCCGCACAGTCAGCCGGGAATCGAACCCGTGTTCCCGGCACTGCGAGGCAGCAGTGCTAACCATTGTGCCACCCGTGAAAGCACATTACACATGGATGTTGGGGGGGTGCTGTGGAAACGGTAGCTCATTCAGGGGAATCCCGCAAGATTGCATCAGCTACCTCCACTTTTAGCTCACAGACATTTTAAAACGTCCTACTTGGACTGAAGTAATTCTCTGAAACCAAGTCAGCCAGCAGTGTGAGCCCAGAGTGCTTTGTATCTTCTGATGCAGCTATATTTCAATTCAGATTCGGATCGGAAATATGAGTAAATCACGAGGGGAGGGTTTGACAAAGCACCTATAATTATTACATTTATAGTTGGCGCGGATACTTCCTATATTAATTTGCAGAATAGCCTTCCAGTGCTTACAGCCATACCGCGAACTTGAATAATGCCGCCCCTCTGCACAGTCAGTGCTCGCTAAACCATTTGATTGATGCTCCTATTTATGACAGATTTATAGGCACAGAAAGAAAGCTATAAGTGTGCCTTTGGAAGCTCCTGTGCATTTCTTTGACAGATAATTCAAAAGCAGTAATTATCAGTCGCCGTGAATAAATCAAATGCTTTATTGAGCAACCCGTGGCATCTTTTCTGAAATAATCTTACCAAAACAAAGCTGTGCCCATAATATTTATTTTTAAACTTGAAACGTGTCTCTTTTAATCACTGGGTTGCTGGACATTATTAAAGGTCTGTGTAATATTTTGTAGATCCATTTTTTTCTTCTGAGCGTAGTTCAAATAGTTAAGTACTAGTTGCTGGTGTGTGCCATCACTTGAGTGTTGGTATGGTAATGACCAGTCACTGGGACATTTTTCTAAGTCGCTAGGGGCAAAACCTCAGGCTCGGTTCACTATGTTTTTCTCATTTTCCTCTCTCCGCTCTCCTGCATTTGTCAGAACATTTCAGCCTTGGAACCAGTCTGGGGGAATGCTGCCCCAGCAAGTATTTTCCGGTGAAATCTCTTTTAATTGCTCCTGTTCTGCTGACTTGAGAATATATAACCACAAATAGAGAGGTGCCATAAAATCTCACCCTGCTGCTTTTTATTTCTCCATCTTTCTCCACTCCCCCCCCCCCCCACTGCCCCCCTCTGCCCACCCCAATTTCTTAAAGATCCTGTCCCCTGTCAGATCGCAATTCTTTGGACACAAGCCTTGGTCAGGCTGCATTTGGAGCATTCTGTGCAGTTCTGGTTGCCTCACTACCAGGAGGACCCTGGAAGCTTTGGGGAGGGTGCAAAGAAGGTTTACCAGAATGTTGCCTGATCTCCAGGGCGTTGACTCTGAGGAGAGGTTGAATCAACTAAGATTGTTTTCATTGGCAAGGCGGAGGCTGAGGGGATTCCTGATAGAGGTCTACAAAATTATGAGAGGCATAGACAGGGTAGATAGTCGGAGGCTTTTCCCCAGAGTGGAAGTGTCAATTATAAAGGAGCAGAGGTTCAAGGTGAGAGAGGGAAAGTTTAAGGAGATGCGTGGGGGAGGTTTTTCTCACAGGGAGTGGTGGGCACCTGGAGGGCGCTGCCAGAGGAGGCGGTGGAAGCAGGCACATTAGCAACATTTAAGAGGCATCTGGGTGGGTACATGGTTAGGGAGGGAATACAAGGATATGGTCCAACTAAGAGCAGGATTTTTTAGTTTTGTTAGGGCATCGTGATTGGCACAGGCTTGGAGGGCTGAAGGGCTCCTTCCTGTGCTGTACTTTTCTTTATCCTTTGTTCTTTGACACCAACTGCCCTCTGGTACCTCATGAAGTAGCCATTTTTCACCTGTGAACCTAAGAACGCATCCTAGATTGGTCAATCACAGTTGCCGCCATAGCAACGTCTTGAACCAATATTCATCCATGAACAGAACACACTAGAGATACTTTTCTCTTTGGATTACGCAAAACTAGGGATGTATTCTCTGGAATTTAGAAGAATGTTGAATACCTTGATCAACATTTTCAAAGTACTAAGGGGAGTTTGCAAGGCAGATAGAGAAAAACTACTGCTGCTTGGGAGAATATAGGAGCAGGTCACCTGCCTATAACACAGAGCCAGGCCTCACAGGAGTGAAGCTCGGAAAGATTTGTGCATGCAAAGAGTGGTAGAAGGTTCTGCAAAAGGCAATTCATTGTTATTTTCAAATCTGAAATTAATAGATTTCTGTCAGCCAAAGGCATCAAGATATATCCACAGAGTTAGATCATGGATCAGCTATAATTTGATTTGATTTATTATTGTCACATGTATTAGTCTACAGTGAAAAGTCTTGTTTCTTGCGCACCATACAGATAAAGCATAACGTACGTAGAGAAGGAAACGAGAGACTTCAGAATTTAGTGTTACAGTCATAGCTAGGGTGGAGAGAAAAATCAACTTAATACAAGGTAAAGCCTGGTGACAGCAGGGAAGAAGCTGCTTTTGAGTCGATTGATACGTGGTCTCAGACTTTTGTGTCTTTTTCCTGATGGAAGAAAGTGGAAGGGGATATGTCCGGGTTGAATGGAGTCCTTGATTATGCTGGCTGCTTTTCCAAGGCAGCAGGAATTGTAGACAGTGTCATTGGTTGGGAGATCGGTTTGCATGATGCACTGGGCTTCAATCATGACCCTTTGTAGTTCCTTGTGGTCTTGGACAGAGCAGGACACATGCCAAACTGTGATACAACTAGAAAGAATGCTACCATGGTGCATCTGTAAAAGTTGGTGAGAATCATAGCAGACATGCTAAATTTCCTTAGCCTCCTAAGAAAGTAAAGGTATTGGTGAATTTTCTTATCTATAGCTTCGGCATGGGGTGACCAGGATGGGTTATTGGTGATCTAGACACCTAGAAACTTGATGCTGTCAACATTTCCACTTCATCCCTGTTGATGTAGACAGGGACATGTCCTCCACTACACTTCCTGAAGTCGATGACTGACATTGAGGGAGAGATTATTGTCGTCACACCAGTTCACCAGATTCTTTATCTCTTACCTATACTCCATCTCATCATTGTTTGAGATCTCATTGAATAGCAGAATGAGCTGAGGAGTTAAATGGTCTCCTACTGTTCCTATGTACCCATTGTCTATCCCTGGGCATTAAAAAAGCAGCAATGGCCTCAGTTGGCTTGGCATCCTTATAGACCCTTTACACTGATCTACCACTAGGAGCCAGCCTATCATAGAGAATCATAGAATCCCTAGAGTGCAGAAGGAGACCAGTCAGCCCATCATGTCTGCATCGACTCTCTGACAATGTACCTTACCCAAGCCATCTTCTCTGCCCTATCCCACAGGGGTGACACTGTGGCATAGTGGTTAGTACTGCTCCTTCACAGGTTCGATTCCCGGCTTGGGTTACCATCTGTGTGGAGTTTGCACATTCTCCCTGTGTCTGCGTGGGTTTCCTCTGGGTGCTCCGGCTACCTCCCACACTTTGAAAGACGTGCTGGTTAGGTGCATTGATCTGAACAGGTGCCGGACTGTGGCAACTAGGGGAATTTTACAGCAACTTCACTGCAGTGTTAATGTAACCCTTACTTGTGGCTAATAATTAACTTTAAATAACCCCACACATTCACCACTGCTAACTCATCTAACATACACAATTTGCGACACTAAGGGGCAATTTATTATGACCAATCCACCTAACCTGCACATCTTTGGAATGTGAGAGGAAACCGGAGCACCCAGAGGAAAACCACGCAGACATGGGGAGAACATGCCAACTCCACACAGACAGTGACCCCAGCGGCTAACCACTGTGCCACCATGTCACTCTGTCTTTGGCAGTGGACTTTTTTTGATATACAACTTAGGATCCTAGGCACCACGCACACTCCGACTGGCTCCATAGGCGAAGGGAGCCAAAGGGTTCTACAAAAGGTAGGTTTGGAATATTCTTGTGGGGCCTAGAGGAGTGCAAGTGCATCTGTGGACCTCGGAAATAATCGGGACTAAGTTAGCCTCAGGAATGCAACACCCCACCACCCTACCTAATGTACCTAATGCCCCCACAGTCCCTGAATTCTCCTGCATCCTGCATGTACACTACTAACAGCTGGGATGACCTGATTGTGGGAGGCCTCAAATCAACAATGTTTTTAAAAAAATTATTCTCTTCATTCCTATTCCCTGTTCCTTACTGAATTAGACAAGTCTACTGGCAAGGAGAGAATTCCAGATTGTAGGATATAAGTGGATGACAGCTCAGTCCCAATGGTGGAATGAAGCAATCGAGCTGGCCAGCAAATAGGGGTTTGACCGTTTGGGGCCACTGCGCACGCACAGAGTTTCAGAACTGTCAAATTCCACCGTGAATAGCATCCACCCACCCACCCGCCCCCAGGTCTTTAATGAGATTCAGGACTGGAACCTCTGCAGTGCACAGATTCAGGTGAGAAGCTGAACAGTCAGAACTGTAGCAATCTACAACAGTTTTGCCGCCAATTCAGCACTTTTGAGAGAATCACCCCCCTTTGGCTCTATTCTCTCTCCACAGATGCTGTCAGACCTGCTGAGATTTTCCAGCATTTTCTGTTTTTGTAACTTTAGTTGCTGCTGGTTTCAAATAACGTTCGGAACTTTGAGAAGCACCAAATTTTCAGCAGTGATGATAACTCAATTATCTCTCAATTAAGTCAAGACATTTTTCCAATTAACCACTTGAGTTTCTCACCCCTTTGAGAATAAGTGCTCCTGGGCTGCCTGCCATCTATGTTGAGGTAGCGACAAGATAGTTGGAATTACCACCATTTTATTCATCTTGTGTGCGTGCGATTTGTAAGCAGACTAAATGATTCAGTGAGAGAAGTGTCTGTACAAATAATATTGCAACTAAGCTATCCTCCTGGGTTCTGTTAGGCTTTTGTTTAAAATTGCCATGAGGGGAAAAGTTATTTTATTTCTAGTCGTAAGTACGGACTATGGTGTTAAAAAAAGGAGCCAGTCGATCTCTGTGAAGGGCACAAGTAAATTAAACCTTCTTGGCACAAGTAGCACGAGGTGAAGGCAACAGTATTCTGGTTGTATCTGCCAAAACTGCATATCTGTGCTGTGTTGCCGTTAGCTGTCCTTCTTATTGGCACATGATCATCTGCTGGAGTGCCAAGACATTTTATTTACTTTACCCATCATTACCAAATACCCACCACAGACAATAGGCCCTTTGTACAAATGGCAGCAGCCGTTCCTCTGCAGTATCTGGACTGCTGCTCGGAGTTACTGGCAAGATGTCTTACTAAATATTTCATGGTGCTCGCCCAAGAGGGGAAAAGGCACAGATCCCCCTTTCTGACAGTAACACCAACCCTGTTTCCAAGAATGGGACAGGGCCACCTTTGCTTTATTTTTTGGATCCTGGTTCAGGTGCTCCTTCCGAGAGTGTTTTGTTCCTATTCTATTGCGCCCAAGTACATTTAGTATTGTTAAATCTTTGCTATTGATCAGAATACCTCCTCAGATATGTTTGTCACCTGATTATTTTTCAATCCTAAGGGAGTTATTTTGAATAAAAACAGACACTAAATGGGATTAAAGTTTATTTATTAGTGTCACAAGCAGGCTTGCATTAACATTGCAGTGAAGTTACTGTGAAAATCCCCTAGTCGCCACACTGCAGCGCCTGTTCGGGTACACTGAGGGAGAATTTAACATGGCCAATGCACCTAAACAGCACATCGCTGAAACGTGGGAGGAAACAGGAGCATCTGGAGGAAACCCACTCAGGCATGGGGAGAATGTGCAAACTCCACACAGCCAATGTGTCAAGCCAGGAATCGAACCCGGGTCCCTGGTGCTGTGAAGCCGCAGTGCTAACCATTATTAACGGGCACATCATAACAAGACCAGCCTGTTTGAAAGTCAAGACTCAGCACACATTTCTGGTCCTAATCGCTGATTGCCACAATCCCACCCAAGCCCCATCCCCATCACCCCAGGCATTTACCCTAGCTAGTCTCCCTAACACTAAGAGGCTAATTAGAATGGCCAATCCACCTAACCGGCATATCTTTGGAGTGTGGGAGGAAACCAGAGCACTGGGAGGAAACCCACACAGACACGGGGAGAATGTGCAAACTCCACACTGGAAGTCATCTGAGGCCGGATTTGAACTTGGGTCCCTGGTGCTGTGAGACAGCAAATGCTAACCACTGTGCCACCGTGCCACTCTTTCTCAGCACTGTCTTTAGTAAGGTGGTATCTCGTGGATAAATATGGATTCAAATCAAAGTTCCAACTTAAAATCCCAACGTGATAATTTCTTTACCTCTTGTGTACCTGAAGCATTTGATGAAAATCACCCACCACACCCCACCCCCCAACCCCCCCACCACCCCCGGGCAACCTCATCAAGAAGCACTTTTAGGAAAATGTTGAGACTATCTATTTTTATTGGTCCATGACTTTGTGAACGATTATGTTCTTATGAACAGCGATGTGTTCAGCATGAGCTATACTTCTGTGCGGTGGTTCAATCTCACTCTCTCTGTGACATTATTAAATTTTCCACAGCCTTGCTCACAAGGAGTTTACGATATTACACCTGGAATCTTTCAGTCTTGCATCAGCTTTGAAATATGTTGGATGAAGTTCAGGTGATGCTGTTATTCTTACTGAAACATGCACTGATTTCAATTGGCTGGCAGCAGGAAACAATGCGATCATACAAGCAAGGAGTAGGGATAGGCCATTCTGCCCCTTTAGCCTGTTCCACCATTTAATAAGATCATGCCTGATCGGATAGTAACTTCAAATCAGTATCCCCTATAATCTATCACCCTCTTGCTTACCAAAAATCTATCCAGCTCTGCCTTAAAAATGGACAGATTCTGTTTCCAGTGCCTTTAGAAGAAGAGAATTCCAGAGACTCAACACACTGCAGCACAGAACTGTCCCCACCCCCACCACACACCTCCCTCACCCCACCACGGAATACACCCCCCACCCCCACCACATACTTCCCCCCACCCCCACCACAGAACTCCCGCCAACTCCACCAGGGAACTCTCCCCATCCCCACCAGGGAATTCCCCCACACCCCATCATGGAACTCCTCCTCCCATCCCACCATGGACTCTCCAACACCCCACCATGTAACTCCCCCCATCCTCAACGTGCAACTCCTACTCAACCCACCACGGAACACCAACCCCCCCCCCCCCTTCATCATCACGTTGGCACAGTGTGAATATTTGGTCAGGGAGGATTAATCATATTAAAATCGACCAAATTAAATAGCACTGCTGCCTCACAGCACCAGGGACCTGGGTTCAATTCCCAGCTTGTATTGCTGTCTGTGTGGAGTCTGCACATTCTCACTGTGTCTGTGCAGGTTTCCTCCTGGCGTTCCAGTTTCCTTCCACATTCCAAAAGATGTGCTGGTTAGATGCATTGGCCATGCTAAATTCTCCCTCAGTGTACCCAAACAGGCGCCAGAGTGTGGCGACTAGGGGATTTTCACAGTAACTTCATTGCAGTGTTAATGTAAGCCTACTAGTGACAGAGATAAATAAACTTTAAACTGCAATGTATATAAATTCGTTTACACGTTAGTCGCGGGCACGAACTTGATTTCGTCACCAGCGCAGTGCGGTGAATATCTGAAGTCGCAATCTCCTCTGTGCGATCTGTGACTTCCGGGTTACACTTCATCCTGGAGAAGCACAATGGGCGGAATTTTCCCTGTGTTTGGCAGAGTTCCTATAGCGGGCGGGAGGAGTGGCATTGAAGTTTCCAGCATCAATAACGGCTTTCTCTGCCATATGTTTGGGAACATTGTTTAAAAAAAAAATGGAAAGGGATGGGTCCCACAACACCACTGGTGGGATGGACCCAAATGCACAGAAGTTACTATGGAACACCCGATCCCACAAACCCCTCCCGTTGCTCTGCACTCCCGTCCACCGGCACTGTCCCTGGGTAGTGCCCAGGCACGATTCTCTCTCCCCCCACCCCATCAAAGCCACGCACTCACTTGAACTCCTCCGCCCACTAGGTCTATGCCGTGGGAAACCAGTCGCAATGTAGGATGATCTACACTCATGCTGATGTGAAGGTATTTCCTTATGGCAGGGGGAGGGGAGGAGAACTGGGTTGATTTAGGTGTAGAGGCCAGATACTGAAATGTAAATGTATTATAATAATGTTCTGGAACGTTCCCCATTACCCTCACTGGCGGGGGACAAGGACAATCGTGCCAGGCTTTTATGTTGGCGTGAAATGGTCAGTGCAGGTTTGGAGGGCCGAAGGGCCTGTTCCTGTGCTGTAATTTTCTTTCTTTGTTCTTTGAAATATGATTTGGATATCGTGCAATATTTTCCTGTCTGCGATCCTACCCGATTGTAAATGTGAGTGGAATATCCCCCCCAGTATTTATTCTGGTCTTCGACTAACTCTGAAAACAGGCCACACACGGCTTCATTACTTTCCTCACCTGATCACGAGTGAAGCCTTTCCAAATGATCCGAAAATGCCTGCATACTAAATACCCATCATCCTCTCTGGGATGACATCTAGCACAAGGCTACTTTATCCTGGACAACTTGTATAAACAGTCTGTCTCTGAACAGTTTCAGTCATTGACTATGTGTGGCTCACAGGGTCATAATAATTCTGGAAGATGTGGTTCCCTAGGAAAAGTCATGTAGAGAGCAAGGAAAACATAAAAGACAAAGAAGATAGAGTGAGGGAGGCAAAATGGATAAGAAAGTGGGGGACAAGGAAGAGAGACAGTTTCTATTTATGCACATCCATCTGTAATATTGCAAAAGATCAACTTGCCATTGTTTATTTTCCATTAACTTCTATGGGCGGCACAGTGGCACAGTGTTCAGGACTGCTGGCTCAGAACACCAGGGACCCAGGTTCAATTCCAGCCTCAGGTGATTGTCTGTGTGGAGTTTGCACATTCTTGCTGTGTCTGCATGGGTTTCCTCGAGTTTTCTCACACACTCCAAAGATGTGCAGGTTAAGTGGTTTGGCCATGATAAATTGCCTCTTAGTGACCCAAGGTGTGTCGGCTAGATGGATTGGCCATGGGAAATGTGGGGAGAGGGCCTGGGTAAGATACTCTATCAGAGAGTCGGTGCAGATTCAATGGGCTGAATGGCCTTTTCTGTAGATCCTGTGTATCTATTGCTCTTCTACTCTGTGCAGCAGATTTGGGGATTGAAGAGACAGTTAAAATCATTTCTGAACATAAGGTGGAGCTGATTTACGGAATGTTCTGGAGCTGGGAACTCTGCTGGAAAAATACCCCTGGTTCACGTCTTGTTTGGGTACATTGGATGAGGAGCAGCAGATATAACTATACTCCTGAACATGTCATAGACTGGAAGCAGTGCAGGTAGGTCCTTGTCAGTGGTCATATTAATATTCTCCTTCATTAAGTCTACTGTGAAATATCACAACTCTTCAGGTGAAACATGAAGGGAGCAGAGTAATGTGCTGACTTCTTCATATGCAAGGTGAATCCTCAGAGGGGGAATGGCCTCATTGCTAACGGAATGGTTGGACAGAAAATCACACTGTTACAGCTAATTTGTCCACAAAATCTCAGGACTCATTAAGGATTCATGAATATGCTTTACCATAGCTAAGCATCTGATCTCAGCATTAGGCAATAGTATTGCCCTGTGCAGCTATGTAAGTGAAATTTCCTGCATATTGCATGCACTTCCAGTAAGTGTAACACTTACTTCTCTCAACAGTTCCTAGTTCTGACACAGCAGAATTTGACTTAGTCAAATCAAGGGTACCAATAGTACATTTTGTATTGCACGGTGTAATATCTCTATTGTCAGTCTTCAGAATATCCCCCAATTGGAGATCAGCTCATAACATATCAAAATCTATGGGGTGGGGGGACTTTCTGCTCCTTTTTTTGGGGGGGTTGGATGTAGGAATGGCAGAGGGGTTGGAGAATCAAGCTGGAGTCCCCAAACCTGTTTTTACACCAGTGGGGTTTCCCCACTCAGTTGCCCCCCCCCATCCACCCCCCAGTCACCCTCCCACCCACCTCCCCTCCGCCAATGATGTAACAAGAATCCCAACTTTAAATGACAGGATCCCTATTTGTATCTGTTTAACTATGCACCTCAGGACCACCAGGGAGGCAATGCCAAGGGGGCAGTTCCTGGGTAGTGCCAGAGGGCAGTGCTGAGGGATTGCTTTGAGGGAGGATGTTCCTGGATGGGGGCAGATCTCCAGTTTAACTTTTTGTACATAGGGGCAATCTTTAAAAATGGCATCCTGATCTTTAAAAAACAAAGTTGCTGGTGTCGGCCTCACTAGAGCAATATCGTGGGACTCGCCCCTTTTACTTTTATGCACTAAGTTCCTCGCCATACGGCGGAGAATTCCCAATTGGTGCCGGTGACCTCAACCCCAGATTTTCCCGTCTGCTGCTACACTCCGAGGAGGAAGAAAACAGTAAAATTAAGCCCCAGGATATTTCTGTCTAAAATTTCCTGGCTAACTATCCAGATTAGGACTGTCCAAAGTCTCTGTCCGGAATGTTCATGCCAGCGGGATTTTCCCATCCTGCTGCAATGAACGGCTGCCAAATTCTCCAACCTCACTGCAGCGGGAGCGCGGCATGAACAGCCGGTAAGATTGAACCGTCTGACTTTAAGTCTGAGTCCGAACAGGGGAACCGCCCGCCAGAAAGTTCAGACTTTCCCTAGGACAATCCTTACAGAGGTCAGTGTGGTGGGTCCTCCGCTGGTCCCAGCAACCCAGAGAACGGAAGATCTGGGAAGTGTTTCATTGTTAATTTGAAGAGGTACAGTCAGAGATAGAAGCCATCCACAGTGTCTCTTACTGAGAAGACAGATAGTGCTGAGATTAACATTTAAATACAACATGAGCTTCAAGAGTGCGGAATTCCCTGAGGCATTTTACATGGCTGGAAAATGGTTTTTAGTTCCTGCCATCTAGATGGATAAGAGTTCAAAACAATTGAGATAATGAAAACAAAACTGAATTAAACGCACATTCTTCCTGTACACCAGCCCGGGCATGACTGGAAGTGTAGACTATATATCCTATTTAATATGCATTAATGACTGCACAATGCTTTGTAATAAATTTAACTCATTTTTCACAATTGCTGTTGGCTCAAAATACCTACTGCCTGCCCCTATCTTCTTGGCTCCTCTCCAAAAGACAGTGACTAATGGTGGAGTGCAATTTCACATGTCCTTGCTGCCTCCCATTCTTCAAGAATGGGGTCGGCATTCTCCGCCCTCGCCCGTGGCTGGGATTATCCGGTCCCGCTGCTCTGAACGGAGACTAAACTCACCCCCAAATTCTCCAGATGAAAGCAAATTACTGCGGATGCTGGAATCTGAAACCAAAAGGGGGAATGCTGGAAAATCTCAGCAGGTCTGGCAGCGTCTATAAGGAGAGAAAAGAGTTGACATTTCGAGTCCAGATTACCCTTTGTCAAAGCTGAAAGGCATAGAAAGTGGGAGGTATTTATACTGCAGGGTGAGGGAATGAAAGATGAGTCATAGCCACAAAAACAAGGGGAAAGGCTGCTAATGGCAGTCCATAGAGAGAATAGAAGGCGTGAAAGGCCAAACAGCAGAGAAGCTGTAATCAGAGGGTAATCTGTGACAGATGAAGGTGTGGGGGCATAAAGATGTTCTCTGTTCTCGCTGGCAGCGGCAGCAGGGCGTGTGAGACCGGCAAATTCCAGCCATGATGTTCTTCAACAGTTCTTCCTTGAGAAGTTGGTAAACTGCCTTCTTGAATTGCTGCAGTCCATGTAGTGTAGGTACTCCCACAGTGCTGTTAGCAAGAAAGTTCCAAGATTTTAACTCAATGACTATAAAGAAAGGGCAATATAGTTCCAAGTCAAGATGGTGTGTGACTTGAAGGGGAACTGGTAAGTGGTGGTGTTCCTATATATCTGTTGCCCTTGTTCCTCTAGGTGTTAGGGTTTGGAAGATTTTATCAAAGTGTTGGCAAATTGCTACAGGGCATTTTGTAGATGGTACACATTGCTGCCGCTGTGAGCTGGCTGTGGAGGGAGTGAATGCTACTGGATGGGATGCCAATCAAATAGGCTGCTTTGTCCTGGATGGAGTTAAGATTCTTATTGGAGCCATGCTAATCCTGGCAAGTGGAGTACATTCCAGCACACTCCTGACTTCTGCTTTGTAGATGGCGGACAGGCTTTGGGAAGTCAGGAGATGAGTTACTCTACGCAGAATTCCCAACCGCTGACCAGCTCTTGTACCTACAATATTTATATGATGAGTGAGGATTCAGTAATAGCAATGATGTTGAGTGCTAAGGGCAGATGGTTAGATTTTATTTGATAGAGTTGGGCATAGCCTGGCACTTTTGTTGTACCACTGTTATTTATAATATTAATATGCTAATATCCAAATATAGCTATTTTGCAGTTGGGTTTTTGAGATTTATTATCCCCTCAACTTTGCTAACCCAGTTGTGTGTTTCAACCTTACTCCTGAGTGCCAGGGTAGTGTTGCTGTGTGTGTGTGTGTGTGTGTGTGTGTGTGTGTGTGTGTGTGTGTGTGTGTGTGTGTGTGTGTGTGTGTGTGTGTGTGTGTGTGTGTGTGGTGGAGGGGGCGGGGGGGGTGGGGGGGATGGGTTCGGGCTACCCCAAAGATGTGCTCAGCAGATCACACCCCCACACAGAGGTTCCAGGATAAAATTCTCATAGCAATTGCCTTATCCTGGGAACCCCTAAATTGTAGAGCTCTGATGGTTTACAGCAATTGTTATCCAGAAAAAGTTACAAGAATTGAAAGCGTTTCTAGCTTCTGGGAAACTGTTACAGAGACCCACACCAATCCGCCTCCCCCCACCCCACCCCCACCCGCAACCCCAAAATCCGGACTTCCCCAACCACCCACACAGGTCTCCACACCCTCCCCCACCCAGCTCTCCACAGGACAATCCCTCCCCACCATCCTCAGGATTCCCCCACCCCTCCAACACCTGACTCTACACTCCAGGCCTGAACTGACCTGAGTGCCTCCACCAATCCTCCTCACAGCTCCCAGGTTCCCGACCCTCTGTCCCCACATTTGTCTAGCACCCCCCCTCCCGTGACTGTTGCCCTCCCATCAGAACTACCCCCCGACTGTCTGACTCAACTTGTCTGTCTGCCCCCCCCACCCTACCCCACCCTCGCAGATTGCCAATTCCCAGCACTGACTGTCCAAACCCCCATCCCCCGATTGTCTGACTTCCCTCCCTGACCTCCCGGAGCACCTCCACCCCCACCTCACTGAACAACACCCACCCCATCTCCCAACCCCCAGCCAAATTCTTTCCACTCACCTGACAAACCTACCTTATGCTTGATAGTAATTGGACCTTTAAACTTACCCCCTTTACAGCAGCCAGTGCCATTAAAAAGAGGAGAACAGCTTCCTTCTGTCTGATTCTGCAGGGTTGGGTAGACAATCTCAGAAGCATGCTGTCCCGCGCAGTTCTCTCCCAGTCTGATTCAGAACGTCGGGCGAGATAGGGTCAAGAAGATTTTCAGCTCAGAAAACAGGAGCAGGCTAGCGATCTGACACGGATTGACACTGCCAAAGCTCAAGCAATCTTACAGTAAATAACTGGGGTGGCACAGTGAGTTAGCGCTGCTGCCTCACAGCACCAGGAACTCAGATTTGATTCCCGGCTTGGGTAACTGTCTGTGTGGAGTCTGCACGTTGTCTGCGTGGATTTCCTCCAGATGCTCCGGTTTCCTCCCACAATCCGGATGAATTGCTGATTAGGTGCATTGGCCGTGCTAAATTCTCCCTCAGTCTACCTGAACAGGAGTGTGGCGACTAGGGGATTTTCACAGTAACTTCATTGCAGTGTTAATGCAAGTCTACTTCTGATACGAATAAGCAAACTCCTTCTGGAGATGTCAAACTCTGGATGTAATGTCAACCTGAACTGGATCCTTTTTTAAATATACACTACTGATGAAGACTGCAATTGGTCACAGTTGTGATCGCAAAGTGCTTGTCCCCATCCTGGTGTTAGCTATAAAAGGTGGTACTAATTAGGCCTTGCACTTTCCTGTGTCACACCATCATTCTCCCATCACAGCATCATTGCTTTGAATCCCTTCTGTAGACCATTGATGTTGGGTCGGGCACAACTTTTGCTTTGTTGCTGAAGAAAGTAAATTTTGTGCCCAATAAAAATTGAAAGATTAGCTGGGCGGCATTGCGGCACACAGTTAGCACTGCTGCCTCGCAGCATCAGGGACCCAGGTTCGATTCCTGGCTTGGGTTGTTACTGTCTGTATGGAGTCTGCACATTCTCCTCGTGTCTGCGTGGGTTTCCTCCAGGTGCTCCGGTTTCCTCCCACACTCCAAGGATGTGCAGGTTAGATGGATTGGCCATGCTAAATTGTCCCTTAGTGTCAGGAGGATTAGTTAGGGTAAATGCATGGGGTTATGGGGAGAGGGCCTAGATGGGATTCTGCACGTTCTCCCCATGTCTGTGTGGGTTTCCTCCAGTGCTCTGCCTGCCTCCCACGGTCTGAAAGATGTGCTGGGTGGTCAGTGCAGATTAGATAGGCTGAATGGCCTCCTTCTGCACTGTAAGATTCTATGACTATATTTCCAGAGAGGAGATCAATCACAAGTCCTGTTTCATACTGGTTTTCAACATTTGCAGCCTTTTTATTTATACATAATGAAAACAGTGATGGATTTGAATCATTTACTGAGCTTGCAAACTTGTGTCCATCTCCCTATCAATCAGTAGAACCACACCTGATAGCTGTTACTTTGCTACTTTCCAGCTATACTAAAAACCCGAGCAGAATGTAAGTACGTCGCACAAAGACAAAAGGAAATGTGTAACCATTAATTACAATAAGGCAGATCTGTTTGTTTGAGGCGCTGGGTGTGCCTTTAATTCATCGAAATACAAACCTCCCACATGTCCTGCAGCTACCTCTGTCGGAATGTGATTTTATATTTTGGTTTCTTCCCATTCTGCTCCAGGCACGTTCCTTCCGGACACTGTCAGCTTTGAAAGAAGAGGCAATGGAAATGGGGACAAGGTTTATGACTGTCTGCAAAGGCTGACATTTATCCCCTTAATGGTGGCTTTTGTTTAACACTCCTCCCTTCAGTTGTTTCAGAGCATTCTTTTTTAATATAACAAACCAGTTTCCAAGTTGACATAACAGAGGGTGGAGAAAAATAGCCAGATTATATTGTATACTTCAAATCTTTTTTTTGTTTTGGGGATTGTGACTTTATAGCAAATAGTATTTGAATTATTTGCAGCAAGCAACTTTTAAATGATTATTAGCTGATGAACAATCTCTGCAGAGCTAAATATTTAAACTATCAACTCATTACTCATAGCATGTAGATTATTTGTGTGTGCATGCATGTGTGCATGTGTATATGTATGTGTATATATGTGTGTATATATGTGCATATGTGTGTATATGTGTGTATGCATGTGTGTACATGTGTATGTGTACATGTATGTGTGAGAGTATATGTATATGTGTGTGTGTATTTGTATGTGTGTGTATCTGTTTGATTTGATTTGATTTATTATTCTTATGTATTAATATACAGTGAAAAGTATTGTTTCTTGCGCATTTTACAGACAAAGCATACCATTCATAGAGAAGGAAATGAGAGAATGCAGAATGTAGTGTTACAGTCATAGCTAGGGTACAGAGAAAGATCAACTCAATACCAGCTAAGCCCATCCAAAAGTCTGACAGCAGCAGGGAAGAAGCTGTTCTTGAGTTGGTTGGTACATGACCTCAGACTTTTGTATCTTTTTCCCAACAGAAGAAGGTGAAAGAGAGAATATCCGGGGCGTGTGGGGTCCTTAATGTGTGTGTATATGTGTGCATATGTGTATGTCTGTGTGTGTATATGTGTATATAAGTGTATGTATATATGTGTGAGTATGCGTGTGTCTATGTATGTGTGTATATGTATATGTGTGTATATATGTGTGTGTGTGTGTGTGTGTGTGTGTGTGTGTGTGTATCTTTAAATCCTAGAAGATTGACTTAATTCCTTACATGAGACAGAAGGCGGGATTTTCCGGCTGCGTTCACCCACCGGAGATCAATGGACCTTTGTATGGCCTACACCCCCCACCTCCCCCTCGCCCCCGCCCATTGCGATTCCCCGTGGAGGACGGGATGGGAAAATGCCGCCCAGATTGTTTGGTTGGTCAGACAAGGTTCCAAATATTCATTCTGTGTAACGTTGCCGGTGTCTTTCTGGCTGCTAACTCTCGCGAGGGGGTCTGTAACAGGATTAGCAACAGGTAGATCTCAGAATTAGATCCTCCCCACCTGCCAGTAATGTTATCAGGTTCATGCCCAGCGAGGGTCTGAACCAGCAATTCAAAAACAGCATACTTGATGGCATCTGGACAGCCATTCACTCTTCCACTCTGCTCCTTGACTCCCCCCCCACAACCCACGCCCCTCCACCATCAGTCTAGTCCCCCAGCTACCCTGAGCAATTCTATATGCAAACATTCCCTTTTATGTTATCACCACATTAAAGCCGAGGTGTACACAGGTACAAATTGTAAACAGGTCACTGAGACCTACATTACAACAATGACAACACTTCAAAAGCCCTTCATTGGATGTAGCGCACTTTGAGAAAGCCAGCGGCTGTGAAAGGCGCTACGTAAATGCAATTTTTTTTTAACGGCTCATGGTTTCAGTGACATCTTTACAATTTGTACCTGCGTACACCTCGGCTTTAATGTGGTGAGAACATAAAGAAAAGGAAAGGTTTGCATTTGGAATTGTTCATGGCAGCTGGGGGAGTAGACTGATGGGGGTGGGGTTGGGGGGGGGTGCAGTGGAGTGGAGGGGGGGGCGGGGGGGGGGGGTGGCCGGAGTCAAGGAGCAGAGTGGAAGAGCGAATGGCTGTCCAGATACCATTCAAATACGTCGCCCTGACGTTGGAGCCCATGAGGTGTTAGTGGGCAAGCCATCTCCTGCACACTCTGCCATGAGATGCGGCATGCTCCTTACGACTGCATAACACTGAGGGAAGCTGCTACACTGGAGGAGGCAATGGCCTAGTGGTGTTATCACTAGACTATTAATCCAGAAACTCAACTAATGTTCTGGCGACCCAGGTTCAAATCCTGCCAAGGCAGCTGGTGGAATTTGAATTCAATAAAAAATATATGGAATTAAGAATCTACTGATGACTGTGAAACCATTGTTGATTGTTGAAAAACCCATCACTAATGTCCTTTGGGGAAGGAAATCTGCCGTCCTTACCTGGCCTGGCCTATTTGTCACTCCAGAGCCATAGCAATGTGGTTGATTCCCAACTGCCCTCTGAAATGGCCTAGCAAACCACTCAGTTTCAAGGGCAACTAGGGATGGGCAATAAATGCTGGCCAACCAGCGACACCCACGTCTCACAAACAAATTTTAAAAAAGCTGGACAGTGCAAGGTGGCACATGCCTGCCCCGCTCCCCAGGGGAAGTCACTCCAACTTTCACTCCCACCATTAGCCCCCGATAGATAGAGTGTAATTCATTTGGCATGGTAGTGGGCACAAAGTTACCCATGGTGGAGATTCAATTTCCTGATGCTTTGGAGATGTCATGTTCTGTCTCAGATCAGTGCTTGACAATGAATGAACTTTGTTCACTGTGAGGTACATTGGGTGGGATTTTCACATCCTGCCTGCCATGGGAATCGTAGGGGGTGGGACAGGACCATGCAAAGGTCCTTTCACTTCAAGCGTTGCTTTCCAGACTTGGAGCGAGAGCGGCCAGAAGATCCTGCCCATTGAGTTTTATCAGTATCAAGGGTTATGCGGATAAAGCAGGGATGTGGAGTTGAGGGTTAGCGTGTCAGGTCAGTCGTGATCAATGAATGGCAGAGCAGACTTGACGGGCTGAATGGCCTACTTCTGCTCCTATGTCTTATTGTTTTACGATTGATGCATCCAGCCTCCAGCAGCTTTTGTTTTTGTATTCCTATATCTATCCCGTTTGGCACACAGAGGGAACCGTTCCTTCCCTGGGATCTTGACATGTTTGTGGCTGGGCTGCAAACTACATAACATGTTTAATTTACCAAAATGCTCTTGTGGCTTTGCCTTGCCTGCAACAAAGTAGTTATTCTGGATTATGGTCAACAGATGAATAACTTTGATTGGTTCAGATATCTTCTGGTGTTTGAGGAAATATGATTCTCTATGTTCTACAAGTTTTTAATGTTGTTTTGGGTGGCATTGACGTGGGAGGTAATGGCTCAGGTGTGGTCCCAGGTGGAGACTCGGCAAGGTATTTCTTAATAAACAACTTTACGCACAAGATCCCCGCTTCAAGTCTGGTTTGTGCTGTGTTTGGTTGGCTGGGCAATAGTGGCTCAAATTATTTTGGGTTGAGAGAGGGGGGAGGGCTTGGTGGGTGTGGGAACATTGTTGAGGAGGGGGAGGGGTTATTGTGTTTGGTTTCATCCTTAAAGTTAAAAATTTATTTATTAGTCAAAGTAGGTTTACATTAACACTGCAATGTAGTTATTGTGAAAATCCCCTTGTCGCCACACTCCGACACCTGTTCGGGTACACAGAGAGAATTTAGCATGGCCAATTTACTCATCCTTGGCTCAGTTGCAGCACTTTCCTCTTGGGATCAGAAGGTTGTTCAGTGATTTAAGCTCTGAATTTGGGTTGGCACTCCCAATGAAGTGCTAAGAGAATGCTGCACCGTCAGAGGTGCTGTCCTTTGGACAAGATGTTAAACCCAGGCCTCTTTGCTTTCACAGGTTGACTTAAAGGATCCCATGGTACTTTTTCAAGGGAAAGCAAGGGAGTTCCCCCCAATATCTTGGCCAATAGTTATCCAACAGGGCAATAATAGGTAATCTGGTCATTAGCATATTGCTCTCGGTGGGATCTTGCTGGGTACAGATTGGCTTCATGTTCCCACTTTAAAGCAATGATTACACTTCAATAAGTCCTGTGTTGGTTGTGAAGGGTGTGACATAATTACAAGTTATTCCTCTGCTTCCTTCTCCTGATCTCAAATGCTCTGACGAAGTTCTAGAAAGTGTGTGTCTAACACTGAGTGAGGACATGATCAGGCTTGGCTGTGATGCACCTCACAGTCAAATAACTAACTAACACTTGCTGAATGCCCATTTGAGTAAGGAGCATGAAAGTACTAGGTTCCCATGGAGTCCATGCAAAATTAGAATTTTGAGGGGAGAAATGGGGGTTCTGGGAAAGTGTGAGTTGAAGGGC
Source organism: Carcharhinus amblyrhynchos (assembly GCF_965287045.1). Taxonomy (NCBI): domain Eukaryota; kingdom Metazoa; phylum Chordata; class Chondrichthyes; order Carcharhiniformes; family Carcharhinidae; genus Carcharhinus; species Carcharhinus amblyrhynchos. Next base: position 17,072,207 of record NC_137346.1, read on the forward strand.
TCAATGGCCTAATCCTGGTTCCATTCTCTATGTTTCTATAAAGTTTGAATACGGAAATCAAATTCTTCTGAATCTTGCGCAATCCACTTTGTTAACAAATGATCACAGGCACTTTCCTGCTCATGGTAGGGGGCCATTCAGCCCATTAAGTCCACATCAGATCTCTATACGGCAATCTTGTGCACCTCTATAGATCTCTCCTCAACTTCCTTTGCTCCAAGAGGAATAACTCAGCTTCTCCATCCTAACCTTGTAGCTACTATCCCTCATCCCTGGAACCATTCTGGTCAATCTCTGTTGCACCTCTCAAGGACCTTCTTTCTAAAGTGTGGCAGTCAGATTAGCTAGCCTTAGGTTTCAACATACTGAGGATTCAGAAGAAAAATCTGTAGCACAAATTAATGGGCATTTTGGAGGAACAGAATTTGAGCTCATTCAGAGAAACAATGAGTATCAATAAAGTTGAGAAAGACAGAAAGGAAAGAGACTGGAATCTATCAGTTCTTTCCAAATGTTCACCTCTCCCTCTACCTCTTTCTTGCCTCTTTCTGAAGGCTCTAACTCTTTCTAGGGTAGAAATCCAAAGGCATCAGATGTCCTTCAATGTATTGCATCAGCAGTTTCTCTTCACACATGAGCTAGAGTGACAATATTGATAAAACATTGGATCCTTCTTTTAAAATTCATTTACAGGATGTGGGAATTGCTGGCTAGACTAGCATGTCTTTCCCATCCCTGACTGCCCTTGAGAAGGTGGTGGTGAGCTGCCTTCTTCAGCTGCTGCAGTTCCTGTGATGTAGGTGCACCCACAGTGCTGTTAGGGTGGGGAGTGCCAGGATTTTAACCAGCAACAGTGAAGAAATGATGGTTTATTTCCAAGTCAGTATGGTGAGTGGTTTGGGGAATGTCCAAGTGGTAGTATTTTCACATGTCTGCTGCCATTGTCCATGGAGATGGTAGCAGTCATGGGTTTGGAAGGTGCTGCCTAAGAGGTCTTGGTAAGTTCCTGTATCTTGTATCTGCATCTTGAGCAGCACGGTAGCACAGTGGTTAGCACTGCTGCTTCACAGTCCCAGGGACCTGGGTTTGATTCCCGGCTTGGGTCAGTGCGGAGTTTGTGTGGAGTTGTCTGTCTGGGTGGAGTTTGCACATTCTCCCCGTGTCTGCGTGGGTTTCCTCCAGGTGCTCCGGTTTCCTCCAAAGATGTGCAGGTTAGGTTGATTGGCCGTGCTAAAATTGTCCCTTAGTGTCTTGAGATGCATAGGTTAGAGGGATTAGCAGGTAAATATGTAGGGATATGGGGGTACAGCCTGGGTGGGATTCTGGTTGGTGCAGACTTGATGGGCACTGTAGAGTTTCTATGATTGTAGATAGCACACACTGCTGCCACTGTTCATGAATGGCAGAGGGATTGAATGCTTGTGCATGGGGTGCCAATTAACCAGCTGCCTTGTCCTGGACGGTGTTGAGCTTCTGGAGTGGTGTTGGAGCTGCACCCATCCAGGCAAGTGGGGAGTATTCCATCACACTCCTGAGTTGTGCCTTGTACTTGAGGAACTTGCTTTGGGGAGTCAGGAGGTGAGTTATTTGCTACAGGATTCCTAGCCTCTGACCTGCTGTTGTAATCATGGCATTTATATGGCTATCCCAGTTGAGTTTCTGGCTAATGCTAACCCCCAGGATGTTGATTGTGGGGGTTTCGGCAATGGTAATGTAATTGAATGTCAAGAGGTGATGTTTGATTCTCTCTTGTTGGAGATGATCATTGCCTGGCACTTGTATGGCGCAAATGTTACTTGCCACTTGTGAACCCAAGCCTGGATGTTGTCCTGGTCTTGTGACATTTAAACATGACTGTTTCGGTATCTGAGGAGTTACGAATGGTGCTGAAAATCATCTGCGAACATCTCCACTTCTGACCTTACGATGGAAAAACGATCATCGATGAAGCAGCTGAAGATGGTTGGGCCTAGGTCACTACCCTGAGGAACTCCTGCAGAGATATCCTGGAGCTGAGATGATTAACCTCCCACCACCACGACCATCTTGCTTTGTACCAGGAATGACTGCAGCCAGTGAAGAGTTTTCCCCCTGATTCCCACTGGCTCCAGTCTGGCCCAGCCTGCTTGATGCCACACTCGGTCAAAAGCTGCCTTGATGTCAAAGACAGTCACTGTCACCCCGCCTCTGGCATTCAGCCTTTTTGTCCATGCCTTGAACCAAGGCTGTAATGAGAAGTTGAGAGTGAAAAGCAGCGAAGGTTGAGGAATAATAAATAAAACTAAACTCAACACTTTGTAGGTGTGGATGGAATAACTCTCCAGGAGTTGAGTGGCCCTGGCAGAACTCAAACTGAGCGTCAGTGCGCAGGTTATTACTGAGTAAGTCTACTTGATAACACCGCTGATTCCTTCCACCTCTTTACTGATGACCAAGAGTAGACTGATGGGGCAGTAATTGGCCAGATTGGGTTTGCCCTGCTCTTTAATACAGGACATAGCTGGGTAATTTTCCACATTGACAGGTACTATCCGCACCTTGAACCTGGCACTGCACAATGTCCTTTAATGCTTACTAGATAACAGTCATAGGAACAGGCATCTAGTTTGAATTTCACTAACCTCACTAATGTAAACACACTACACAGTTCATTGCAGAATTTCAAGTGCTTAGAAGAGATAACTTATCATATCCTGGGATCAAACCTGAGACCTATGGGCATCAGGATAACAAACAGGTATAGATACTTATGATGCTGACAAACACTAACAATGGACTCTGTTGCTGAAAATGTTGTTTCATTAACTTTTCCCTCGGTTAGCGGACATTAATAGGAACCTGTAGAGACTGAAAACTCAACATGGATCCATTTGGTCTGCTTGAAATGTTTAAAGTGCTAAAATAACTCCTGAGAATACGCACGGAGAAACTATTTTCTTTAGTGGAGAAACCAAGTAGAGGGTGACATGGTGCCACAGTGGTTGGCACTGCTGCCTCACAGCGCCAGGGACCCGGGTTCAATTCTGGCGTCGAGTGACTGCGTGAAGTTTGCACATTTTCCCCATGTCTGGATGGGTTTCCTCCGGGTACTCTGGTTTCCTCCCACAATCCAAAGATGTGCAAGTTAAGTTGATTGGCCATGCTAAATTGATCCTAGTTTCGGAGGATTAGCAAGATAAACATATGGGGTTATGAGGATAGGGTGGGATTGTTGTCAGTGCAGGCTTGATGGGCCAAATGGCCTCCTTCTGTACTGTAGGGATTCCATGACTCTATATAAAACTATCAAAATATATAAAGGTTGGTAACTGGCATTGAGGTACCAATCAGTCATGGTTAATAGAAAGATGGAGCCAGCTGAAGGGGCTGAATGGCCTCCTGCTGTTCCAACATTCCTATCAGGATTAGCACCCATGTCAAAATGATGTTAGGTTTTCGCTCACTACATGAGATCTGTACTGAGCTAAATACTCCTCCCAGTGGCTCCTTTCCAAATGGCAATCACAGATAAGCCTGTCTACAAACAAACTGGAAAGGCAGTGCCTGCCTTTACAACGCATGCTGGCGAGTAATTTATAAAGCAAAACTCTTCAATTGCAATGTTATCTGTAACCCCTGCAGGAGAATGCAATTAATTTGGGATCAGAAAAAAGAATACCGTCATGTTCCAAAAGTAAACCAGTATTATTTGGTTAAAAAGGGAGTCGAAATTGAGGAGCTGAGAAATGATGAAAAAGCAGCACAGTCCTCAATGTCACAATGTGGAACAGGTTTGGAATTACTGACCATTTCCAGTGATGTCCCTGGATTGACCCTGCAACAATAAAGTTAAGGTTGATTGTGAAATTGACAAGCGCTGATATCGCTGTGCCTTTAGTGAGGGTGGGCTGAAATTCAGATTGTGTTTTATGACATTACTCAGTGGTGGGCCTCTTTGTGACACAGATCTAGTCATGATGTGGAGATGCCAGCGTTGGACTGGGGTAAAACACAAAGAAATCCCACAACACCAGGTTAAAGTCCAAACAGGTTTATTTGTAGCAAGTTTTCAGGACAGCCTGTCCCTTCGTCAGGTGGCTGGGAGGTGGACTCCATGAAAGCTTGCGGCGTTTGCTACAAATAAACCTGTTTGGACTTTAAACTGGTGTTGTGGGGTTTCTTTGTGTTTTGACGCAGATCTACCCAAGCTGGAGAACACAGTTGTTATTTCTCTGCCATTCCTTCCATCCAAAACAGAAATAAATAAAAGGAAATTTCCAGTGGAAACTCATTTTCCCTTGTCTGAAGTCAGAGGATGAGGGCGAGTATGGGAGAAATATGCTGGAATTTTACCGGCACGCCTGCCCAGGAGCTGGGCTGGGTGAGTCTCTCAGAATGGCATTCTGCATTTGTTGGATTGCAAGTCTTCACAGGTAATCAAGTCTTTACAGGCGCAGACAATGTGAGTGGAGAGAGGGTTAAGCACAGGTTAAAGAGGTGTGATTTGTCTCAAGCCAGGAAAGTTAGTGAGATTTTGCAAGCCCAGGCAAGTCATGGGGGTTACAGATAGTGTGACATGAACCCAAGGTCCCGGTTGAGGCCGTCCTCTTGTGTGCGGAATGTGGCTATCAGTTTCTGCTTGGCAATCCTGTGTTGTCGTGTGTCTTGAAGGCCGCCTTGGAGAACGCTTATTGTTATTTATCATTAAAAACTTGGCGTGTTCATGCTTACTTGGCCTATTGTTAATCTTACATCTGCTCCTGAGCTATGTCTTAGAATCTGGCTGTGCTGTTGCCCATCCAGGCAAGTGGGGAGTATTCCATCACACTTCTGACTTGTGTCTTGTAGATTGTGGCCAGGCTTTGGGAAGTCAGGAGGTGAGTTAAGTGATCTGAAACCATCTTCCATTATGCCTGTTGAAGGCATTAAATCCTTGAGGTATGTCTCTAGATGTAATAGATGCCCTCAGGCACTTTCCAAATGAGCATTATTCACGTGTAACCCGCAATGATGGGGCATTGCCTAATCTTATCCTTGCCCAGCATCCACATCTCATGAACAGTGATTTATAGAATCCCTATAGTGCAGAAAAAGGCCATTCGGCCCATCAAATCTACACTGACTGTCCCACAGACCATCTTATCTATGCCTGCTCTATGCCTGTAACCCCAAGCATTTACCCTACTAATCCTCCTAAACTACAGATCTTTGAACACTAAAGGGCAACTTAGCATGATCAATCCACCTAACCCGCATATCTTTGGAGTGTGGGAGTAAACCAGAGAACCCAGAGGAAACCCACGCAGGCAAGGGGAGAACATGCAACTCCACACATTTCGTCACCCGAGGATGGAATCGAACCTGGATCCCTGGCACTGTGAGGCTGCAGTGATAACCACTGTGTCACTGTGCTTTTGCTGGATTGCTGGATGGGAACCAGGAATGGGAAACACGATCAGTTAAACCCTTTGCTAACTCAGCGGCCCTAATGTGATTTACAGAACAGCAGAGGCTGTGGTTGGGCTTGGAATGTTATTGGGCTGCAGAATTTAGCTGTTCACTCAATAATCTTACTGGGCCATCGAGATAGCTGACTGCGTGTAGCCAACACGACATCAAATGGTGTTTATATTAATCTGGCTCAGCTATTTTCAAATCACATGTAAAGATTAAAACCTGGCTGTGAGAAATGAGGGAACAGCAGGAGGTGCAGTGGCAAAATGATTTGGTGATGTGACCCAGATCATTAGAATAACATCCCTCCATGGCTGTGTATGTGTTGGTCCAGTGACGGGTAGTTGATCTCTGCAGTCCAGACATAGATACAGGTTTTACCGTCCAGGTTCTTAGTTGATATTAGGAATGAGCACCGCAAAACTGATCTCACAACATCTGGATCAGGGAAATAGATTGTTCAGTGTGGTGAGGACAGCTGTAGGTTGAACTTTGTTGCCCAATCATGGTCAGATAGTTTGCTGCCACTCTCTTGCAAAGCTCATTTTTGCAAGTTACTGGAACAAGACTAGTGTTCCCGAACTAGATCATAGGATCCCTACAGTGCAGAAGAGGCCATTTGGCCCATCAGGTCTGTGCCGGCTCTCTGACAGAGCACCTCACCCAGGCCCTCTCCCCCACCCTATCTGCAAAACCCCACATATTTCCCATAGCTGATCCAACTAGCCTACAGATCTTTGGACACTGAAAGGGCAAATGAACATGGCCAATCCACCTAACCGGCACACCTTTGGACTGTGGGACGAAACTGGGAGCACCCGGAGGAAACCCACGCAGACACAGGGAGAATGTGTGAACTCCACACAGGCCGTCACCCAAAGATGGAATTGAACCTGGGTCCCTGGCATTGTGAGGCTGCAGTGCTAACCACTGTGCCACTGTGCCGCCCTTTTGTAGGATTGCTGGATGGTACCAGGAATGGGAAAGATGACCAGTTAACCCTTTGCTAACTCAAAGGCCCTGATGTCATTTATAGAGCAACACAGATTGGGGTCAGGCTTGGAATGTTATTGGGCTGCACAGTTTAGCAGTTGGATTCTATTATCTGGCTGGGCCATCGAGATAGCTGACCAAGTGTAGCCAACACAACATAAAATGGTATCTAGATTAATTTTGTTCAGCTATTTTAAAATCAAATGTTATAATCTGGCTGTGAGCAAGGAGGGAACAGCAAGAGATGCAGACACGCAGACACGCAGAAAACGTGCAAACTCCACAACAGAGAAGCAATGTCTGTACCAGAGGAGACGTGAGAGAGAAAGTGATGGAGAAAATTGCTGAAGGAGAGAAACAAGGCAAAAGATGGAGAATATATTAAGTTTTAAAGCTTAGTTATTAGTGTCACAAGTTGGCTTACATTAACACTGCTTTGAAGTCACTGAGAAAATCCCCTAGTCGCCACACTCTGGTACCTGTTCGGGTACACTGAGGGAGAATTTAGCATGGCCAATGCACCTATCCAACATGCCTTTCGGACTGTGGAAGGAAACCTGGAGGAGACCCACACAGAAAAGACAAGAACGTGCAGAATCCACACAGACGGTGACCCAAGCCGGGAATTGAACATGGGTCCCTGGTGCTGTGAGGTAGCAGTGCTAACTACTGTGCCTTAGAAGGAAAAGAGTGCGAATGGGATTAATGAAGCCATGCCTTGGAGGCTTGTGGTCGTCCAGCTTTTGTTGCAGTTTTGTATCCTTTCTTATTTCCCTACATCTGTCTTTATCCACATAATAATAAAAAAATTCAGACTGGAATGATATTGAAAACAGCAGCACGATCACAGCGGAATGATGTTTTCCTCTTTTCATTTCAAATATGCAAAATATCTGATCACAGTGCACTTGTGTCATGAATAACAAATATGGTTTTTTTACATAACAATTACAATGTGAAAACTAACTCTGCAAATTGCTAAAACTGAACAATGTGAGTTAGACAAATGCACAGAACATTTCCTCTCCCTGTGCTTTTAATCTAAAGTCAAAGTATTTAATCTCTTTGTAAATGGTTGTCAATTTGTTGCAAAAACTAATGTCCACTAAACATTAAGAGATTTTCTTTGATAATGCAAGAGGTGAATGTCTGTGGGAAATATTGGATAATGATTGAGGAGGAATTTCTTCTTTCGGAGGGTAGTGAATCTGTGGAATTATTTTGCACGGAGGACTGTAGAGGCTGAGATTGACAGTTTTTTCAGTAAAGGAATCAAGGGTTATGGAGGTAAGGTGGGTGAGTGGAGTTGAGGATTATTATATTAAATCAGTCATGATCTCATTGGGTAGTGGCACAGACTCAACGGGCCAAATGGCCTACTTCTGTATCTATGTCTTACAATAAGGAGTCTCATAGCACCAGGTTAAAGTCCAACAGGTTTATTTGGTAGCACGAGCTTTCAGAACACTGCTCCTTCATCAGGTTGAGTGGACGATTTGGTTCACTAACAGGGCATATATAGATACAAACTCAATTACAAGGTAATAGTTGGAATGCGAGACTTAACAGGTAATCAAGTCTTTACAGATACAGACAATGTGAGTGGAGGGAGGGTGAAGCACAGGTTAAAGAGGTGTGAATTGTCTCAAGCTAGGGCAGTTAGTCAGATTTTGCAAGCCAGGCAAGTCATGGTGGGGGGAGGGTGGCTACAGATAGTGTGACATGAACCCAAGATCCCGGTTAAGGCCATCTTCATGTGTGTGGAACTTGGCTATCAGTTTCTGCTCGGTGATTTTGCATTGTCGTGTGTCGTGAAGGCTGCCTTGGAGAACGCTTACCTGAAGATCAGAGGCCGAATGCCTGTGACCACTGAAGTGTTCCCCAACAGGAAGAGAACGCTTTTGCCTGGTGATTGTCGAGCGATGTTTATTCATCCATTGTCATAGTGCCTGCATGGACTAGCAATGTACCATGCCTTGGGACATCCTTTCCTGCAATGTATCAGGTAGACAATGTTGGCCGAGTCACAAGAGTATGTACCGTGTACCTGGTGGATGGTGTTCTCATGTGAGATGATGGCATCCATGTCAATGATTCAGCATGTCTTGCAGAGGTTGCTGTGGCAGGGTTGTATGGTTTCGTGATCACTGTTCTCCTGAAGGCTGGGTAATTTGCAGAATCCCTAACACGATGAGACAGTAGTGCTAACCACTGTGCCATCATGCCGACAGTACTAATTCCCCCAGCTCTGGACATATGTCACAACATATGTTCCATATAAAAATTCACAGGAATCAACGTCTTATTCAGTTATTAAGGAGACTTATCTGGAGATATGGTTTTTCTTTGGCGCAACGTAAATAAAGGGCCATTTTTTGAATACTTATCAAATATTGAATACTTATTGAATACTTGGAGAGGGTTAAGTAAAGCTCTTTAAATTCTCAATCAAGCTGTTCTCTGCCTGGAGTTGTTATTGTCAAAACTGACCTGTAATTGGTGGATTCTTTGACCAAACTCATCCGTGAGAAGTCTTCCAGCTCAGGAGGTTCAACGCAGAGTTTCCGGGCAGCCGGCACTAGATTCTACAGCCTGTTTACAGCACAGTACCAGGACTCAGAACTCTAAAATTGAACAATAGCTTGAATTCTTTTTGACTTCTGTCGGAAAGTGCAACCCCAAATATGTGCAGAATGCGCAGAAATACTGAGTGCTCTGGTTAACTGATCCTCAGTATTTATCTGATGCAGACCGAGGAAACACGGGATGTTGTTACAGCAGTGGCGCTTTTTTTTGCTGAATATTGCATATTCCAAATTTAACTCATGCAGCCATGCAGAACTAACAGTTAAATGTTATGACTTTAAACAAAACATATAAAAGCAGAGAAAGTAATGATCTCTGCAATGATTTGCTGTCAACTAAATATAAAAACTCATGGAAAAAAACTGTTTTGTAATTTGGGGAAGAGTTGAGTGCCAGCTTATGCATATTTCATGTTGGGTGCTGTACTATGCAGAGACATCCAAATACTGACTAAACTGCTACTGCAGAAAGAGAAAAGAACTTGCCTTAATATATTGCCACATCATATAGTGTGGTGGCACAGTGGCTAGCACTACTACCTCACAGCCGTAGGAGCCTGGGTTCAATTCCCTGCTTGGGTCACTGTCTGTGTGGAGTTTACACATTCTCCACATGTCTGCATGGGTTTCCTCCTGCTCATAAATGAAATTGAAAATCTAATGTTTATTGTATTCTTCATTCCTTTACATTTTGTATGCCAAACATGTTACAATTTTTTTGCCGCCTTTACAGCGCTCACATTCGCAGGATGATGGGGAAGGGGTGTGGGAGAATCGAGTAGGGATTACCACTTCCAATTCCGAGCATTGGGAAAACTGTCCTGGGTTTACTGGGTGGTGGGAAGAGGAATTCCACCCACTGGCTCCAAAGATGTGCGGATTAGGTTGCTTGGCCATGCTAAATTGCCCCTTCATGTCTTGGGGATTAGCAGGGTACATACATGCAGCTATGGGGATGGGCCTGGGTGGGATTGTTGTCCAGGTTTGATGGGCCGAATGGCCTCCTCCTGCACTGTAGGGATTATATGATTCTAGCTTACAATTGTGTGTTGGAATGTAACCGATGACAAATTTGTATTGGATGTAATGTGACCAATGAGAACAAGATGTAAGGGTCAGCTGACCCAGTAAAACATGAAACCAATCACAGGGTGATAAAATAGTCAGCTGACTAACTAATTCACTATAAATAAGGAACTATGGCGCATTGGAGTAACCCTAACTCTAGGAGAGGGTCAAGTCTGGAGTAATGATGTGTGTTTTTTTAATTAAACCCATTCTTTGGTTTATAAGTTGGAGTAAGTCTTGTTGTATTTTCATTAGCTGCATTTGAAGAGTTCCTTCTGAAGAAACATTGTGTAGTGTCTTAAATGTGCTGAAACTGCCCAAGGATTGTCATCAAACAAAAGAAATTTGAATCACAGAAGATATGAGGAGAGGTGACCACAAGCCTTCTCAAAAATGTTGAAGGAGGATTTAGGGAGGGAGTTCAAGGTTATAGGCTCCTGGAGCGCTGAAGGTGTAGCCTCCAGCCATGGGATAAAAGCAGTAGGGGATGTATAGGAGGACAGAATTGGAGGAACACAAAATTCTTGGAGAGTTGCAGATCTGGTGAGGTTACTGAGATGGAGAGGCTTTTCAGAACCATCCCAAAGTCTCTTACATACAATAGGAAGAACTTAATTACACAACGGGGGTCCACACCGCCGGGTGGAGAACTGGTCAGAGTGGTCATTCTTGTTGGGGAGGCCTGATGCAATCTAAGTACAAGCAGGCACTTAACACCAGATTTGGGCCTCCTGCATAATCAAGGCCTCCGGAGAATGGAAATTCCATCCCCAAGGGTGCAGGCTGCTGCTGGTAATGCTCGGAAACCTTCACTAGGGATCAGTGCCCTAATTGCTGGAGACAAGTAGGTGGGTGAAATGGGGTCACCAGTGGGGGGTGTGTCAGTACTGGTGGGGGGGTGCGGTCAGACCCCTGTTTCTGGATCCTTCAATCAGATGCTGAATACCCATCAACAGGCGAGGGGTTCCATCAGCCGAATCTGGGCGGCCTCTGAGACCCTCAGAAGATCCGTGTGAGTCACATTAAATCCCTGAGCCACCATTAAATTCTGGTATTCGAAATCCTGACAGCCGTAGGTGGGATTCCTCTTCCCACCACCAAATAAACTAGAATCATGGAATCCCTACTGTGCGGAAGGAAGCCATTTGGCCCATTGCGTCTGCACCAACCACAATTCCACCCAGACCCTATCCCTACAACCGGACATATTTACCCTATTAATCCCCCAACACTAAGTGGCAATTTAGTCTGGCCAATCCACCTGACCCACACATCTTCGGTCTGTGGGTCTGGAGCACCTGGAGGAAACCCATGCAGACACAGGGCGAATGTGCAAATGCTGCACAGACAGTGACCCAAGCCAGGAATTGAACCTGGGCCCCTGGCATTGTGAGGCAGCAGTGCTAACCACTGTGCCACTCTGCTGCCCTTTAGGACAGTTTTCCCAAGGTCCAGAATTGGGAGTGGGTACCCCTTCCCGATTCTCCCACTCCCCTTCCCCGCGTCATCCTGCAAATGTGAACACTCTAAAGGTGGCCAAAAAATTATAACATGTTTGGTATGTGAAACATAAAGGAATAACAAATGCAATAAGCATTAAATTCTAAAGTTCATTTATTAGAGTTTAGAAGAATGAGGGGAGATCTCATTGAGACGTATAAGATGATGAATGGGATGGATGGGATAGAGGTGGAGAGACTCTTCCCGCTCAGAAAGGACAGTAGGACTAGGGGGCACAGCCTCAAGATAAAGGGGGGGGCGGTTTAGAATGGAGTTGAGGAGGAACTTCTTCACTCAAAGGGTGGTGAATCTCTGGAATTCTCTGCCCGTTGAAGTGGTGGAGGCTGCCTCGCTAAATATTTTTAAGACGCGGGTTGATGGGTTCTTGATAAGAGAGGGGATTAAGGGTTATGGGGAGAGGGCGGGAAAGTGGAACTGAGCCACGACAGATCAGCCATGATCTTATTGAATGGTGGGGCAGGCTCGAAGGGCTAGATGGCCTACTCCTGCTCCTATTTCTTATGTTATGTTCTTAAGTAGGCTTACATTAACACTGCAATGAAGTTACAGGGGAAATCCTCTAGTTGCCAGTGCCTGTTGGGGTACACCAAGGGAGAATTTAGCATGGCCAATCCACCTAACCAGCATGTCTTACAGACTGTGGGAGGGGAGAGTTGGAACACCTGGAGGAAACCCACACCGACACAGACAGATTTTGCGCAGGGAGTGACCCAAGCCAGGAATGGAATCTGGGTCCCTGAAGCTGCGAGGCAGCAGTGCTAACCACTGTGCCAGCTGTCCTGATGTGAATGGCATCCAGGTTTATCTTTGGATTACCTGAAACTCAATCTGGATCAGGGTTTACATCTTATGGTAACAATTCAGTTTGTGCCGAAGAAACAGTTATCATAATAATAAGGAAATCAGTTATAGCAACACATCTGCATGCAGCTGTGGAGTATCACTGAACCTGAAGAGGAAATCACAGCCAGCATTTGGTGGCAGCGATAAGGACAACATTCAACTCCTCTGGATTTTTAAATCAGTGCCACTCAATGAAGGGGGGATGTCGGCCAGAACTCCGGGGTGGCTTTCTTCATCTTCTGAAAGTACTGGGACTATTCAGATCCAGTTAAAGCTGGAATGTGGGAGCTGGCTTAATGTGTCCTTTGAAGGCCCAGCAAAATGGGAGCATGCTCTGAGAAGTCTTTTAGCCAGTGTGTGTTCATTTAATATCCTTGTGCATTTTACATTCAGAAACGTAAAAGGAACACAAGTGAAAGCAAGAACCTAGATAGATTTTTTTTCAATTTGTTTTGTTAATTCACGTTGGAGCATTTCACAAACCGATTACAAAGTCCACAAGCTGCATGTTGTGTAATTTGTGGAGTTGCCAGAAGAGGGCTTAAAGCTAAGGAAATTGAAGTTAGCTAACATACATTTCTCTTATTTGCTCAAGGATATTAAATGAACACGCACTGGCTAAGAGACTTCTCAGAGCGTGCTCCCATTTTGCTGGGCCTTCAAAGGACACATTAAGCCAGCTCCCACATTCCAGCTTTAATTGGATACGGATAGTCCCAGTACTTTCGGAAGATGAAGAAAGCTACCCTGGTGTTCTGGCCGACATCCCTCCCTCATTGAGTGGCACTGATTTAAAGATCCAGAGGAGTTGAATGCTCTCCTTATCGCTGCCACCAAATGCTGGCTGTGTTTCCCTGTTCAGGTTCGGTGATACTCCACAGCTGCATGCAGATGTGTTGCTGTAACTGATTTCCTTATTATTATGATAACTGTTTCTTATGGTAACAATTCGATTTGTGCCTAAGCTGTACATCTCAGGTGGCGTGTTTATACTGAATATTATGGAATGCCTATTTCTTCATTGATGTCCAGTCACTTGGATTACTTTTCATAGAATCACTGAATCCCTACAGTGCAGAAGGAGGCCATTCAGCCCATCGAGCCTTCACCTACAACAATCCCACCCACGCCCCACCCTCGCAGCCCCATGCATTTACCCTGCAAATCTCCCTGATATTAAGTGGCAATTTTAGCATGGCCAATCAACCTAACCTGCACATCTTTGGACTGTGGGAGGAGCACCCGGAGGAAACCCATGCAGACATGGGGGGAGAACGTGCAGACTTCACACAGATAGTGATCCAAGCCAGGAATCGAACCTGGGTCTCTGGAGCTGTGAGGCAGCAGTGCTAACCACTGTGTTCAGAATTAATACTGCACCAATGCAATGCTGCTTCAGAGGTGGCGGGATGAGGTCAGAGGATCAGGTCAGAGGATCAGTTGTCTTGTCCTTTGTGAAATGTGTCCCTGTAGCTTGCGCAAAGGGTTTATTGATGAGTTGTTGGGTGGAATTTTCCATTTTTAATGTAGAGTGTGGAAACGGGCAGAAAGAGCAGCGCTGAAACCCCAGTGGCTTTCTCCTCCCTATCATAAAAATATAAAATCGACAGTGCTGAAGGTGGCCACTCTGCCCATCAAGCCTGCACCGACAACAATCCCACCCAGGTCCCATACTCGTAACTCCACATATTTACAGTCCTAATCCCCCTGACCTGAGGCTGGAATTGAACCCAGCTCCCTGGCACTGTGAGGCAGCAGTGTTAACCATTGTGCCACCAAGCTATCTCTTTCATGAGGAACTTCTGAAAAAAAAATCCAAGGGGTGGGATCCCATGACATTACGCTGGCAGGGGGAGCTCTGAGTGAGCCCATCCCTGATGTGGAGATGCCGGTGTTGGACTGGGCTAAGCACAGTAAGAAGTCTCACAACATCAGGTTAAAGTCCAACAGGTTTATTTGGCAGCACAAGCTTTCGGAGTCTTGTTCCTTCTCACTACTGAAGGAGCAAGACTCTGAAAGTTTGTGCTGCCAAATAAACCTGTTGGACTTTAACCTGGTGTTGTGAGATTTCTTAGTGACCCCACCCCACCAGAGACATAATTACGTTAAAAATCAAGGGTCCGTTTTTAAAGGCCAGCCTGAAGCAAAGACGTAAAAACAGAACACACCCCACCCACGACACCCCCAAGCACCATTCCTCCCATCCACCCCTCCATATACATACTCTACACGTACCCTTTACACACGCCCTCTACATATACACACACATACCCTCTACACATCCTCTCTACACACACACACCCTCTACATACACCCTCTACACGTGCCCTCTACACACACACACACACACACACACACCCTCTACACACACTCTCTACACACACACACCCTCTACATACACCCTCTACACACACACACCCTTTACACATGCCCTCTACACACACACACACCCTCTACACAAGTACACCCTCTAGACACACCCTGTACATGTATTCTCTACGCACATACACCTTCTACACCCATCCTCTACACACACCCCCTACACACACACACTTTCTACATGCACACACCCTTCACATACACCCTCTATACACACACACACACACACACAAACACACCTTCTACACACGCACATCCTCTACACAAACCCTTTACTGTCGCCTGTCTTCTCGGTGATATAGGCAAGGCCACAAGTGAACAATAAAAGGAAAAAGAAACACATTAATACAACACCTTCCATGACTGCGGAGATCACAAAGCATTTTACAGCCAATGAGGGACTTCCGGCGTGTTGTAATGTGGGGCATGTGGCAGCCAATCTGTGCACAGCAAGCCCCGAGACTCAGTAATGTGGAAATGTCCAGATACCCAGGATATCAGGGAGAACGCCATTCCTGGAGTGAATGTTATTTGGAAGCACATTTAATGTAACTTACTGACATAGAAATTGATATTAACTCTAATTTATTTAAAAGTAAACACTAGAATGACAAGTTCATGTGCTTTTTACACAATGGAAGTTCACAAATTGTAAACTTGGCATTTTCAAGAAATTAATCATCGATTCAAAATTGAGTCAAGAGTCGGAAGGTTGATGGTTTGAAGTCAAAAAGGAACCATATAGAAGTGATATGAGTAGATCGTGTACAGGAATGTGGTTAGCCGGGTCAGCTTTGTTGGGTTAATGACATCCCGTTCAGTTACCCTGATAACTTATCACTTACTTTGTTACTAGGATTTCACAATAGACCTGAAAGAGAAAGATAGGTTACAATGCTGTGAACCTTATCAGTCCTCCAGATAGAGTCATAAAGGTTTACAGCATGGAAACAGCTTCTTCAGCCCAACTTGTCCATGTCGCTCTTTTTTTTTAACAACTAAGCTAGTCCCAGTCTCAATTGCCCAAGTTTGGCCCCTATCTCTCTATACCCATCTTACTCAACTAATTGTCTAAATGCTTATTAAAAGACAAAATTGTACCCGCCTCTACTACTGCCTCTGGCAGCTCGTTCCAGACACTCACCATCCTCATAGAAATCATAGAAACCCTACAGTACAGAAAGAGGCCCTTCAGCCCATCAAGCCTGCACCGACCACAATCCCACCCAGGCCCTACCCCCATATCCTTACATATCTCCCCACTAATCCCTGTAAGCTACGCATCTCAGGACACTAAGGGCAATTTTTAGCACGGCCAGTCAACCTGACCCGCACATCTTTGGACTGTGGGAGGAAACTGGAGCACCCGGAGGAAACCCACACAGACACAAGGAAAACATGCAAAGTCCGCACAGACAGTGACCCAAGCTGGGAATCGAACCCAGGTCCCTGGAGCTGTGAAACAGCAGCGCTAACCACTCTGTGTGAAAAGAATTGCTGACTGACATGTGGTGCTTTGTCAGCATTTCATGTTCACGTTACTGGTTTCTGGTGTTTGTGATTTTCTTTCACTCTATTGATAGAGATGCTTATTTAATGGCGTCCCTTATCTGAGCACCAGTAAGTTTCCCTTATCTCCCTCGGAGCAACATGTGTAACAAAAGTAATTGAATGAATTACTTTTCCTGAGGCTGGCATCTTACAATGAACATGCTGTTATTGGCAGAGGCATTAAACAAATGAAAAGACCATCCAGAGAGTTTTGAGAAAGAGCATAAACACTGATTTGGGGGGGGTGGGTCAAGAAGGGGTGTTGCCTAAGTGCGTTTCCATTATTCTGAGCACTTATTTTGGCCTGCTGGCTTTGAATTTTCAGGGTAAAAACTTTATTAGAGAGCATAGAATCATGAGCATGACTACAGTAGGGATCAGTCGTCCTGTTGCTTCAGAGGACACCGCATCCAGGAGGTTTATACTGAAATATGTATCAGTTATGCCTGTCAGGCATTGGCCAAATGGTGCAAAAAGGTTCAAATACACTACAGTTTGCAATAGGCATTGAGACAGCACCATTTTACTGAGGAGGGATTTTTCAGGATTGTCGATTCCACAATCTGGCTTGCAAAAGAGGAAGTTCAACTGCGTAAATCCTTTGAAGAAACCACAGCTGTCAATCAGGCTTAGAATCATAAACATTGCATTTAGGGACAATGTGATACATGAAGGGAAAAGTAAATAAAGACAGCTGACTAGAGCCTGAGTGGAAAACCACTGAGCTGCCAATCAAGCATTTTTCAAAGCACTGCACCATGAAATTGAAAGAGATCAAAGGTGTTCAATAGGATAGAGAGGGTTTCAAAGGTTTCAGCTTTCTAGAAAGGCTCAGAGACCACAAATAAATATGTTGGGGCTGAGAGAACAGCTGTGGAGAATGGAAACCCCCCACCCCACCCCAGCGAAATTGACATCTCCTCCCTCAGACTTCTAAAGGGGTCTGTTCAAACCTGCAGCTTCTGACAGGGAGAAAGGGAAACCTCTGTTGAAGGATGGAGTGTAGCAGTGATTTAAAAGTGTTGCAGGTGACCAGGAGGCATGGAGAATAAAGTGATCTGGCCGCTCCAAACTTTTCAAAGCTGACAGGCAGGAATGAAGATGCTGATCACAAAGCTGT
This sequence comes from Carcharhinus amblyrhynchos, assembly GCF_965287045.1. Lineage (NCBI taxonomy): Eukaryota > Metazoa > Chordata > Chondrichthyes > Carcharhiniformes > Carcharhinidae > Carcharhinus > Carcharhinus amblyrhynchos. The sequence continues at coordinate 17,089,700 of NC_137346.1, forward strand.
CTGAAATCACCATGCCAGGGGTGATCTTCAGCTCTGCCAGGACTAGAAGTGGCAGTCTAGACATGGGAGCCTCATCCATGGGGACAGGGCTGAGATCAATCCCTTATCCCCAACCCGATCCACACAACCCCAGGACCTTTGAGGAACCCTTCCTCTGCAAGCTGGTAGCAGCAGAGGGCACATGGACACTGGACTCACCTTCTTGACCTCCTTCATGGTCCAACATGCTAGGCCCATGAGTGTCAGGACCTGTACCAAAGCCCGCCAGGTGCAGAACCTGCTGGGGAGGCAGGTGAATAGTGGGATCCCACTAATCAGCTGTAAAATAGTCAATTTGAAAATTTATTGGGTTCTTGCCCGCTTTGTGGACTGGAAGCATCAGAACGAGTTTGGTGACCAGTGCAAAACTCGTTCTTCGCCTGGTACCGAATTCTCTGGGCCAACTCAATTCCTGCTGGAGCTAGCGGGTTTGGAGAATCCCAACCACTGTATCAGGAATTCTCAACTGTTTTCCATCATTGAGATTAGTATTTGGAGTGGGATGACATTCTGGGCGTATATTTGCATTACAGCTTCCCACCTACAGTAAGAAGCTATGGATTAAATCTTATAGTCTTGGCCTAGCCTGACTCCAGATTGATGCTCCCTCTTCCTGAGACTCTCAGTCCACTTTATTCTGGATTTAATCTCTAACTCCGGGTTTAAGATGGCAGTTGCGACATTAGTACAAAGTGTAATAATTTCACATTGATACCACTGATGCAGCGTGAGTGCAAAAAGAACTATTTTGAATGTTAACTGGGCATTTGCACCTCTCTGGTAGATACAGGAAGAGGAATCGTGCATCACTTAATCTCACTGTGGTTTATTTTGAAAGGCAATATTTGAAGACTCGGTTAGGATTTGCCAGCCACGCTCACCCCAAAACCAAAAAAACCCATCCAAGGTCGATGGCTATTTCCCTGATTACCCTTCACCCGCTCCAATTCCCAGGGGATGGTAAAATTCGCCCTTTGTGTTGTTCAAAAAAGCACATCCGACTATAGGATATAACACACGCCGTCACTCTGTAGTGTTAAGAAACTTCTCATTTCTTTTACACTTGTAGATGAGCAGTGCTTAAATTGTTGTTGTCAAGGCACCTCTATTCTGCTGATCAGTTTTCTGTTCAGCGAGGTTCATCCATTGCGTGAATCATAGAATCCCTACAGTACAAAAGGGAGCCATTTGACCTATTGAGTCTGCACCAACACCCATCCCACCCAGGCTTGTCCCCTTAACCCCACATATTTACCTTGTTAATCCCCCCGACACTAAGGGTCAATTTAGCACGGCCAATCAACCTAACCCCCACATCTTTGCACTGTGGGAGGAAACCAGAGAACGCGGAGGAAATCCAAGCAGACACTGGAAGAATGTGCAAACTCCACACAGACGGTGACCCAAGCTGGAGAGTTGAATCTGGGTCCCTGGTGCTGTGAGGCAGCCGTGCTTACCACTGGGCCACTGTGCTGCCCTAAACTTTGATCATGAAGCTGTGAAACATCAAGCATGGGAAACCACTGACCTCACAATGCAGCAGACTCGCTCACAGGCATGAGAAACTGAGTCCAGAGCCACAACAAAAAAAAGCTCACATTGCTTTATTATTCTGTTTGCAAGGAGGGTATGAGTTATGGATTTTTCAACAGAAGCAATCATGAGTAAGGAACTGAAATTCTAATGGTAACCTGTTGGCGCAGTCTTCCATAAATCAGCTTGTCTAGTCTGTTAATAGTCATTTCTAGGCTTGTGAAAGGCAATGATTGTGGGCCCAGACCAATGTATTTTATTCAGCCTGAGTTGGAAAGAAACATCTCTGTGCAAGGCTAAAGGATCTTTTCTAAATGGGCGGCACAGTGGTATGGGTGGCATGGCAGCACTGCTGCCTCACAGCGCCTGGAACCTGTGTTCGATACCTGGCTTGGGTGACTGTGCGGAGTTTTCATGTTCTCCCCGTGTCTACGTGGGTTTCCTCCGGGTGCTCCGTTTCCTCCCGCAGTCCAAAAGACGTGCTGGTTAGGTGCATTGGCCATGCTAAATTCTCCCTCAGTGCACCCGAACGGGCGACGAGAGGATTTTCACAGTAACTTCATTGCAGTGTTAATGTAAGCCTGCTTCTAAGTCTGTGTGTGACATTAATAAATAAACTTAAACAACGGTGCTCTGGCAGCTCTCAAATCAGTTAAACGTGCAGAGAAGACACCTCATGATGGAGGCGCCCTGTCTCTCCCTGACCACAAATGGTAAGCTTTAGTACTGGAGAGCCTCCTATTGGCCCTCTAGCTTCAAGAGCTCATCTGTCATCCTTAATTGAATGTTGTGTGTGCCATTTGGTCACTAATTGGCATAGCTACAAAAAGAAATTGGGTTGCTGCTCCATCACTGCACCATGGGACAATGCTTTGCCGTTAAGAAATGTAATTGTCATGTATCTTGTGCAGGAACTGTTTTAACAGTCTGTTCCAACAAGTGCCACTTGGATTGTAACCAGCAGCCTCCGTTGTTACTGCAGCAGCATAATTGTTCCTAATTGCTAGAGTAATAGTTTTATTTTGGACTAATAGTGATTTCCCTTGGGGTTTTGCAGAGTAGGACTTGATTTGGTTGATTGACTGGGTGGAGCTAGGCTTACACAGAATATTCAAGTCAGATGCTGGTTGGTGTTGTTAGAAAGCAGTGCCTCTCTTTTCCTCTCTGACCTTGGAGGTTAGAATGTGCCAAGAAATAAGCCTCTTTCTCTGAGATTCTGCTGTTTGCAAATGGATCTTTCTCTTTGAGTTTGCTGTATGGGAGTCAGAAGACAGGTGTCTATTTGTCCAGAGGTGTTAAAAGGCTGGAAATCTAGCATCCGTGTAAGCATAACTGCTTTTGGTACTAATTGGTTCCGAAGAAGTGATTTATGTCTATGGGGACACTGTTAAGTTGCAGCAATAGAAATGGACAGCTATTAACAATTATACTTTGCCATGTTTAAGAAGTTAGCTTTAGTAAAAGCTTCCTAGTGGGTCACTTGAATCATACCTGGAGCAAAACGCCTTATGCTCATCAATGCCAAAATAAGAATAAAAATTTAGGGTCTAGGGTAACTTCACAATATATCTTGGAGCCTCTGATCTGGTCCCTAACAACTGGATTGCAACACATAGTTGACCTTGTCATATGGGACTCGACTCCAAATGGTAAATCCTGGCCCAGATCAGTTAATTATTCATTTAACTGTTATTTCTCCTTTATTCTCTTCAACACTTGCTTTTCTTCATCTGAAAGAGAACAAGAGAGTTCCAACCTCTGATAAAGATCTGTTTAATCAGTCACTAAAATAAGTGCAATGGTTCCTCGAGTTTTCCTTTATGCCCATTGTTGTTGTTGTTCAATGGCTGAATATATTGGTACATTAGTGAGAAATGACAATAGACCACAAACATGGTTTTCAAATGTGGACAGCATGGTGGTATAGTGGTTAGCACTGCTGCCTTACAGTGCCAGGGTCCCAGGTTCAATTCCAGTCTCAGGTCACTGACTGTGCAGACTACATGTCCTCCCCATGTCTGCATGAGTTTCCTCCGGGTGCTCCAGTTTCCTCCCACAGTCCAAAGATGTGCGTGTTAGGTTGATTGGCCGTGCTAAATTGACCCTAGTGTCAGGGGATTAGCAGCATAAATAAAAGGGGTTGCGGGAATAGGGCATGGGTGGGATTGTGGTTGGTGCAGATTCAATGGGCCGAATGGTCTCCTTCTGCACTGTAGGGATTCTATGAAATAGCGCACAATGAGTAAGGAAACAGATGCAGTTATCCAGTCAGTTGCAAAAACATGCAGGCCAAAAAGATGCCACAGCTGACATATTCACTACATCTCTGACTGAAAGGGTGTGGTGTCACCAGGGGCTGTGTGTTGGAAGGACAGTACTTTTCTATCATATTCTCCAGTTTCTGGACAGAGCTTCCCCCTATCAAGGTGGCCGCAGAAAGTCAACCGGGACGTCGCATGGCAGACCGATGGAAATTCCCCCATCAGGCATCAGTTGTGTAGCCTTGCTAGGCTAAATAAGCAGAGCACTGAGTCCTGCTAAATGCAGAAGGCAACTTGCTGAATGTGAGGGAGGTGCTGCAGAGAGTGAAGAATTTGCTGTGTGCCTAACAGTGTGTGTTGTTGCTGACCTTGGACTGTACAAAAACTCCAATTCGGATTGACCTTTGACCTGTATGTGAATCAGCTCTGATGACTGACCTTCTTCGTCCGTACTTTGACCTTGCCTCTGCCTTGACCTCCCCTGAAGGACTGTTGCTGTTTTAGTCTGTGCTGTGTTTTCGGTGGAAAATGGATTAGCTGTCCAAGTTTAAGTAAGGACGTATTATGCATCAAGTTAGGCTTAAAATGAGCTAAGTGTTTATTTCCTTCCTTCTGTTTTGCTGAGTATCTGAAGATCTTTAAATAAACAGGTTTTTTGTGTGCACTTGAACAACTGCGTGAGCTATTAAACTGAGTAAACTCCTCTCCCCACCTATCGCGATCCCCAGCCCCTTGCGACATCACGGAAAATACAAACATTTTCTGGATTACAGTGAAGTGTGATGCCTGATTTGGCTTCCACACTTATGTTGGGGTCATTGAACAGTAAGTACGGGACAGGAGCCCTCGCACATCTTCTCCCAATTAACCAAGAGGCTTTAGGCCAAATGAGGCCTGGAACTTACTGGTTTTTGTGGCTCAGTTCCACCATACTGCACAATGCATTTGCCCACTAAGCCAAGTGGTTGGGACAAGCAGTCGGGGGAGTTGGGTGAAGCTGGCAGATTTGCTCAGAGGAGTCGTGATTATGGCGCCATAACTCAAAGAGACGCACTTTCCCAAGGACGTTCACCCTTTTCCAAAAGTTGTACATTACTCTGTTTTTCTCGTAAACAAAGTTCTTTGCCAATTCTTGTTATTTAGTCGAGCGCAGCAGCCAAAGCACACACAATGAGGTCTTGCAAAGAGATATGAATGACCAGTTAGTCTGTTTGTGGGTGATATGTTGGTTGAAAAAAGTGCTGTGGGCTATTTGTCGTCCAGCTGAACCCACAGGAACAGGCAGACTGGCCTCGCTTCATGTCTGACCTGAAAGGTGGAAGGAACTATGTGTGGTTCTGGCAAATTTCAAGTTCCAACATTGTGTTAAATTATGCACTTTCTTGCTTTGCAGTGCACTCTGGGAAGTTCAACACCTCTTTGGCTGCTTAGTTTGCATTTAGTAGCTCGGCTAAAGTACTTTCCACAGCATTATTTGGCTCTGGCTTCGACTACAGTTCTATAGGAATGAATGTCAATATAGACACAATTTCTGAGGGACTGCCTTCAAGGTTGCCGCATCAATCAAACAATTGGCATTTCCTACAGCATCTTCTGAACAAATTGAATATATTTGAATTTCAACAAAGCCAACTAGTTGGAGTGAATCCAGATTTTTTTTGCCTCTGAAGATAATTTTGAATGTGCATCACTTCATACTGGAGGTTTAGGGTATGGATATGGTAGAAAGTCTCCAACCTCAATAATTGTTCCAACATTAAAATGAATGATTTTTCTTTTTTAAAAAAATTGTATTTCAGTTACTTTGTAGATGAAAATCTGTTTCTCCATTCACAACGCATTGCCTACTGGGAGGCATGGTGGCACAGTGGTCAGCACTGCTGCCTCACAGTGCCAGGGACCTGGGTTCAATTCCAGCCTTGGCTGACTGTCTAGGTGGGATTCGCACATTTTCCTCATGTCTGCGTGTGTTTCCTCCAGATGCTCCGGTTTCCTCCCACAGTTCAAAGATGTGTGGATTAGGTTGATTGGCCATGCTAAATTGCCTCTTGGTGTCCGAAGATGTGTAGGTTAAGGTGATTAATGGGGTAAATGCATGGGGTTATGGGCATGCGGGCTAGGAGGGATTGTTGCTGATGCAGGCTCAATGGGCCAAATGGCCTCCTTCTGCACTGTAGGGATTCTGTGATTCTATACTGCAGCCATCCATTTTCCACCTGGAAGCCATTTCAGTTTTTATTTTGCCAGTTGCAAGAAATTTGCCCAGGTGCAGGCATTGTTGGATATATAGATAATCCTTCCTCTTTGGCTTCTACATGAAAGATTTACCCACATAATTGTTCAATATTTCTTTAGATTAGGGGGGCGGGCGGCGATGGGTTGGGGGAGGTGATGGCCTGATGGTATTATCACTAGACTATTAACCCAGAAACCCAGCTAATGATCTGAATCCCGCCATGGCTGATGGTAGAATTTGAATTCAATAAAAAATCTGCTGATGACCATGAAACTGTGGGTGGCACAATGGTTAGCACTGCTGCCTCACAGCGGCAAGGATCCAGGTTCGATTCCCGCCTTGGGTCACTTTGTGGAGTTTGCACGTTCTCCCCGTGTCTGCGTGGGTTTCCTCTGGGTGCTCCGGTTTCCTCACACAGTCTGAAAGATGTATTAGTTAGGTTCATTGGCCCGAACAGGAGCCGGAGTGTGGTGACTAGAGGAATTTCACAATAACTTCATTGCAGTGTTAATGTAAGCCTTACTTGCGACTAATAAATAAACTCTACTTACTTTTACCATTGTCGATTGTTGGAAAATCCCATCTGGTTCACTAATGTCCTTTGGGGATGGAAATCTGCTGTCCTTACCTGGTCTGGTCTACATGTGACTCCAGATCCACAGCAATGTGGTTGACTTTTAACGGCCCTCGGTCATAATGGGATGGGCAATAAATGCTGGCCAACCAGCAATGCCCCAAGTCCCATGATTGAATAAAAAGAATAAGAGAAATATCATGTTGTGAAGATTGTAAAGGGAGAAAAGACTGTGTCTTTCCTTCTTCCTGAGACAGAGTGCATTGTTCCCATGTGGTTCCCTAGTGTGCACTCACAGGAGTTTCAGAAATTACTGAACAGGGGTGGTGTATATTCTGTTTCTTCTGATGTAGGGCCCACTCAGCACCTCCAGGAAAAGAAGAGATTGTTACATTGTATAAGTGAAATAGTCTAATCCTGTCCTCAACTGATATCAACAGCCGAATTCAATCTAGCCCTCACTTCAAATCAAATTATTTTTCCCCCACTGGTTATAAGTTGCAATCATCACAAGGAATTCAGGGTTGAGTCAGTTAGAATCATAGAATCCTGCAGTGTTGAAGGATGCTATATGGCCCATCAAGTCTGCACCAATCCCACCCAGGCCCTATCCCCATACATATACCCTGGCTAGCCCCCCCTAACACTAAGGGGCAATTTAGCATGGCCAATCCACCCAACCTGCACATCCTCAGACTGTGGGAGGAAACCCATGCAGACAGACATGGAGAGAATGTGCAAACTCCACACAGTGACCCAAGCTGGGAATCGAACCCGGGTCCCTAGCACAATGAGACTGAAGTGCTAACCACTGTGCCACCGTGCCACCCATTGTGGGATACGGCTGATACCCCTGAAGATAAATGCAAAGTGGTTTGCAGCTGTTTAGTCATTGAGAACAAATCCCTGAAAGATAATCTTTGCTGTAAATTTATTCTATAGAATTGTTTTACAATGCAAGAGAAATTTCATACATTCTGACTCTCATCTACAGCATTCACAATTATGCTACATTTGGAAAACAGTTATATAGACTGATTGGAATGATTTGTCCTGATAGCCTATATTCGCAAGCCATAAAGATTCTATACGTTGTTTCATTTATAGGAACATGTTTAAGTTTATTTATTAGTGTCGCAGGTAGACTTACATTAACACTACAATGAAGTTACTGTGAAAATTCTCTAATCGCCACACTCCAGGGCCTGTTCGGGTACACTGAGGGAGAATTTAGCATGGCCAATGCACCTAATCAGCACTTCTTTCAGACTGTGGGAAGAAACCAGTGCACTTGGAGGAAACCCACAAGACACAGGGAGAATGTACAATCTCCACACGAACAATGACCCAAGCTGGGAATCGAACCTGCATTCCTGCCGCTGTGAGGCAGCAGTGCTATGCCATGTAAATTGCAACAAAATTGTTATCATAGAGGAATGCTCTAATCTGACTGCATGGAGTACAGCACTGCACAGCTTGGGGCAGTCCTGTTACACAAGGACTGAAACATTTCTTGGATCTCTGCTCCAATTAAATGCCAGTGGCATTAGATCAAACAGAGGTTTAGTGGCAGTGTCAAGACTGGTCATGTCCTGATAAGTAGTGCTCCTTTCTTACTGTTAGACCACAGTCTGTCTCAAGATGCTAATTTGGAATAATTCTAAACTGATCAACCAAATGGTCGACGCAGTGATTAGCACTGCTTCCTCACTGCCCCAGGGACCTGGGTTCAATTCCTGTCTGTCTGTGTGGAGTTTGCACATTCTCCCCGTGTCTGCTGGGGTTTCCTCCAGGTGCTCCTGTTTCTTCCAGAGATGCGCAGGTTAGGTGGATTGGCCATGCTAAATTGCCTCTTAGTGTCAGGAAGATTAGCAGAGTAATGCTTGAGGTTAGAGCCTGGGTGGGATTGGCAGGCTTGGTGGGCTAAATGGCCTCCTTCTGCTCTGCAGGAATTCTATGATTGAGTGCAAAAAGGAGAACGGAGAAAGCCAATCTGGATCAATTCCAAATTTTAAGATGCATTTTCGCAATGCTGGTTCCATTCAGGATTTTGCGTCTGGCAACACATCAGATGATGAATGCAGCATATGGAACTTGAAGCAGCTTATTTTAGGATCTTGTGTGGCATCCCACATCAACTGTGTCCTATTCAACTGACTGTGAATTATAGACGCTTTGACAGTTCTATTCCAGTGTACATACGCGCATCAGTGGTCATGAACCAACATTGGGATCTGCTGAACCAACTGAAAAACGAGACTGGAGAAACCAGGCAGAAGTTGCACTCGGAGTGAGCCGGCCATTTCAATGCTTTTATGAATATCATGAAACTGTGTTGCATGTGGGGCAGCTAATTGCCGATGGAATCAGAGCACCATAGAAAATTCAATGATATTTCACACTAATGAAACTCTGTTTCATTTCAAACCACATTTGAATGGAGAGAAATTGGCCTGTATTTATAGCTTTAAGTTCATTTATTCGTGTCACATGTATGCTTACATTAACACTGCAATGAAGTTACTGTGAAAATTCCTGAGTCGCCACACTCCAGCGCCCGTTCGGGTACACCAAAGGAGAACTTAGCACGCCCAACGCACCTAACCTGGACATCTTTCGGACTGTGGGAGGAAACGAGAGCACCCAGAGGAAACGCACGCAAACAAGGGGAGAATGTGCAAACTCCACACAGACAGTCACCCAAGCCGGGAATCGAACCTAGATCCCTGGCGCTGTGAAGCAGGAGTGCTAACCGCTGTGCTTGAAAATCATGTCTAGCTTTGCACTATATCTGCTGCTATTTTTGAAACTCTCTGCTAACATAGATGGCTTTAAGATAATGAAAAATAGGACATCCATTCTAAATTTATTTTTCCACCGCTGCGTGGCAGGTTCAATCTCTCATTTATGCTCATCTATTTAATTGAATCCACTACAATTAGTCTCGGTGTCCCTTGATTAGGGAGATGGTGAAGTGAGGGAGATGGGTTTCCACATGATATGAATGCCCACTAAACCATATGTAATAATGGTGTGTCTTCCACCTCACTGAGCACCATCTATTGTCAAGATGGCAGAAGCGGCAATGCAGAAAGAAAGTAATATTCCACATATTTTAACAAAGTCATTCAGAGCAGGCTCCTGATCCTCTGGAGAGCGATATCGACATTATGTAGGATGGTAGTCAAAACTCTGCCTTTATTATGAACAGAAAGAAAATGCCACAAGGAAATAACCACTTGTGACAGCAATGGGTTCACCACAACTTGGAAAAGAGATTGTTTTGTTTCAGATTCCAGCATCCGCAGCTTTTTTTTAATCTCGGTAAAGAGATGTATTTTTCCACATCACTTACTTTTCAAAAAATTAGCAAAACGCTTATGTCCTGAATGGTCAAAAAATAAGTCACAATGACAAACACCAAAATGTGATGGGCACTTGGAAAGGTTCTCGATAGGGAATCAGACATTTCCAATGAGCTATGCTGGAGGTACGCATGTTCTAAATTCTGCCCATGTAAAACAATCTCCATCTCCACCCTTAACCTCACTCATTTCCCTGGTTGAAGGGTTACGGAAAACGGGTAGGAAAGTGGAGTTGAGGCTGAAATGAGATCAGCCATGGTCATATTAAATGGCGGAGCAGGTTCGAGGGGCTGAAAAGCCATCTCATGCTCCCAGTATTTATGTTCTTATGTTTGGAAACCTTCCAAGGCAGAGATCCAGCGAGATTCTTACTGCCAAGAGAGAAATAGTTTTGGTGAGCAATTGAGCAGAACAGCAGGTAATAAGCAGAAGAAGCTGAAGAAAGCCTTCAGCCACAATTTCTGGTAGAATCAGTTTGTCTTCTGAAAACCTGAGAAGACAACATACAGAAAGTATAATTAGACCCGTTTTGTTGTGTTTTCCTTTTCCTTGTTCATAGCTACCTTTTGGGAAATTTGTTTGCTGAATTATTTTGGGTCATGCTTTTTAAAACTTATTGGTCAGAACATTGAATGCAGGAGTTGGAACGTCTTGTTGAAGTTGTTTAAGACATGGTAAAGCCACACTTGGAGTACTGTGCACAGTTCTGGTCACCTTATTATAGAAAGGACATTATTAAACTAGAAAGAACACAGAAAAGATTTACTAGAATGCTACCAGGACTTGATGGTTTGAGTTATAAGGAGAAGATAGGTAGACAGGGACTTTTTTCCATGGAGAATAGGAAGCTTAGGGGTGATCTTATAGAGGTCTATAAAATAATGAGGGGCATAGACAAGATAGATAGTCAACATCTTTTCCCAAAGGTAGGGGAGTCTAAAACTAGAGGGCATAGCTTTAAGGTGAGGGAGAGAGATACAAAAGGCTCCAGAGGGGAAATTTTTTCATTCAGAATGTTGAGTGCCTGAAACAAGCTTCCAGAGGCAGTAGTAGAGGAAGGTACAATTTTGTCTTTTAAAAAAGGTTTAGACATGGGTAAGATGGTGTAATAAGTCCACGGTGGGAAAGTCCCATTACCAAGTTACTTTATTTACACCATACACAGCCAGCTCTCCAGTTGCTCCTACAGAAATGCAGGTTGGGAGTCTGACACATCTGCTTTAAATAAGAAGCATGAGGTTCCCTGATTTAACCACCAATTAGGACTCATCAAGTAGTTCATAGTCTAGCAAGCTAATCTCATTAGGCTGGCTGAAGTCACCACAGAGGGATTTGGGCTAAATGCGGACAATTGGGACTAGCTTCGTGGACGGCATGGACAAGTTAGGCCAAAGGGCCTGTTTCCATGTGCAAACCTCTATGACTCCAGGACTTCCATTTCTTTGCTTAGGTCCCAGCCCAAAATGTGGGCAGTTGGTTTTCATATAGGAGTCTGTCTTTCTGAAGGAAGAAAGGAAAGTGAAGAGGGACTGGACATGATTGACTGCACCAGTGGAAGCAATCACAATGACCACCCAAAAAACAAAGGTGGAGCCACATTTGCCTGGATTTGCCCAAGTTTCCTTGCTTTTCGAAATGGGGGTCATGACCTGCGGGTGGGCGGCAGTTGTAAACTGACCTTTAACCAGGACTATAAGCAACAACGTCAATGGATGTGAAAATCAACATCAACATTTAGCTTTTTGTCTTCCCAGGAATGCTGCGTTAATGTCTTAGAGGGGAGGATACTGTGGAATGACAGACAGAGTGAAGTTCCTCACATTGATGCAACCTATTCATCAACAACGAAAGAGATACTGGGATGTCTCATCACTTACCCATTGATTGCCTCTGTGCCTCAACATTGGATTTCCTTATTCTTCCTTTTTGGGCAGCACGGTGGCACAGTGGTTAGCACTGCTGCCTCACAGCGCCAGGGACCTGGTTCGATTCTGGCCTCCGGTCACTGTCTGTGTGGAATCTGAATCTTCTCCCCATGCCTGCTGTGTTTCTTCCGGGGGCTCCGGTTTCTTCTCACAGCCTGAAAGACATGTTGGTTAGATGCACTGGCCATGCTAAATTCTCCCTCGGTGTCCCCGAACTGGCATTGGCCGGAGTGGCAACTAGGGGATTTACACAGTAACTTCATTGCAGTGTTAATGGAAGCCTACTTGAGACACTAATAAATAAACTTTAACTTAACTTTTGCTTAGCCTTCAATTCTCCCTCTGCCTTGGAAAAGACTGATGAGGGATTGAGCCTTTCCAAAGATTATAAGAATTTTTACCTGACCATATATTAAAATTTTCCCGTAAAATACGGCTTTTGTTGACATTTCCCACACATACACCAACACCTCATCTGTTTTGGATGGTCTCTCCCACCTGTGGAGTCTTGTTTCTTGACATAAAAGAAATCGGAAAGTGCTGGAAAAACCTCAGCAGGTCTGGCAGTATCTTCTTCAGAGTCATAAGACTCAAAACGTTAACTCTATTTCTCTCTCCACAGATGCTGCCAGATCTGCTGAGCTTTTTCAGTATTTTCTGTTTGTATTTCAGATTTCCAGCATCTGTAATGTTATCTGGGGTATTGGGTAGGCTCTGGTACTTGCGTACGTCTAAACTACGTCTAAGCAGCTTACAAAGTAGATATTTTTGCCCCTAAGCATAGTGTATTCCAGCCTTTCTCTTTCCCTCTCTTGTCTAGCACATGACTGTTTGACACCAATGATACATCATCATTTCTATCCTACATTCACAAGCCCATTCTGTTAACCCTTTATACCACATCCCTGCCTCCTGATTAAACATGCAGAAGAGCCAAAACTGCACAACTATGAATCACAGAATCCATAGAGTACAGAAACAGGCCATTCAGCCCATTGAGTTTGCACTGACTCTTTGACAGGCCCACTCTCCTGCTCTATCCCCATAGCCCATACATTTACCATGGCCAATCCATTTAACTTTTTGATTTGAATTATTATTGTCACATGTATTAACATACAGTGAAAAGTATTGTTTCTTGTGCACTAAACAGATAAAGCATACTGAACATAGGGAATGAAAGGAGAGGGTACAGAATGTAGTGTTACAGTCAAAGCTAGGGTGTAGAAAAAGATCAACTTAATGCAAGATAGATCCCTACACTACCTTGGACACTAAAAGGCAATTTAGCATGGCCAATCCACCTAACATCTTTGGAGTGCGGGAGGAAACTGGAGCACCCAGAGGAAGTCCATGCAGACACGGGGAGAACATGCAAACTCCACACAGACAGTAACTCAAGGCCATAATTGAATCTGAGTCCCTGCTGCTCTGAGACAGCAGTGCTAGCCACTGTGCTATCCTACTATCCCCAAATAATTGCACAAATTAACAGACCATCAAACTATGAGTTTAATCATCTCACTGGCCTTCTGGCTAGCTTCACATCAGCAGCTAGCAAATGGTTCATGTAAGTTTCAGGTGGATGTGAAAATCAAACCTGTGTTCTCAGTAAGCCTTGCGTCCAGGAGTCACTTGCTTACCCTCAGCGAACATGGATTAGGATCGGACTTTCAACATTCTGAAGAGAAACAGTGGCAAAATAGTGCGGACACTGGAATCTGAAACAAAAAGAGGGGCGGCACGGTAGCACAGTGGTTAGCACTGCTGCTTCACAGCTCCAGGGACCTGGGTTCAATCCCCGGCTCGAGTTCACTGCCTGTGTGGAGTTTGTACATTCTCCTCGTGTCTGCGTGGGTTTCCTCTGGGTGCTCTGGTTTCGTCCCACAGCCCAAAGATGTGTGGGTTAGATTGATTGGCCATGCTAAAATTGACCCTTAGTGTACTAGGATGCTTAGGTTAGAGGGATTAGTGGGTGAAATATGTAGGGATATGGGGGTAGTGCCTGGGTGGGATTGTGGTCGGTGCAGACTCGATGGGCCGAAGGGCCTCTTTCTGCACTGTAGGGATTCTATAATTCTATGAAAATACTGGAAAATCTTAGCCGGTCTGACAGCATCTGTGGAAAGAGAATAGAGCCAACGTTTCGAGTCTGGATGACCCTTTGACAGAGCTGAAGGCAAAGAAAATGAGACAAGATTTATATTAGAAGAGTGAGGTGGGCTGTAATTGGACAAAGGGAATGTAAGTGTTGATGATAACGGTTGAGAAAGATGCTATAAAGTGATTGGAATGTAAGAATGGCAGAACAAAGGTATGGATTGTTAGGGGACTACCTGAGGAATGTGGCACAAGTTGGGCTGCATTGCCTTGATGCTTAGTGTTCATTCAAATGTTTTACAATCCCCATTTAAACTACATGCCTGTTGCATCTTCATCCCCCAAAGCCCTCACCTTACATACAATTATCTGGATTCCCATTTACAAATTCTCTGTCAGGATTGCTGCTCCAGAAATCTGATGGAAACTGTTCATTAAATTAAATAGATTCCTTCATTAGCCTACCTTTTACACACGTAAAGGTCTCTGCGACTTTGCCTGCCCGTCACGTTTCGTAGTGTTTCTACCACGTAACAGTCACCAGGAGTTTATTTTTTGGGAAAATAAAAACAAGTGAGAGAAGCCAAGCATTTCCTGATGGTTTTTCTGCTCTTGGCAATTAAACCTCCCCTTCAGTGCTGGAGCCTGATATTTACAAGCAGTTGTTGCTGAACTCGAGTAACTTCAGTTAGCCTTTAACCTCAGGAATGCTTATTCAGACCACTTCCTCACAGGGAGTACCTGAACTGTGGCCTCAATCGAGGCAGGTCAGTTTAAAGGCAGTTTGCGATCAGCAGTTAAATGGTACAGCTGTGTTCTGGAATACTTAGGAGCAATGTCACGGTTGATCTGCTAGTTTTAAGCTAAAAGCCAGGGCAGCAAGTTACAAATGTGATTACATTCTTGCTCCATGCACTGCACTGAGGGACAGACTGTTTGTTGTAAACAAGTTTTTTTTTTCTGCCTTGTCTCCCTTGTTCACCAAGGCACAAGAACTATTCCTGTTTCACTATTAACTTGTAAAATCAGGCACGTGACCACTCTGGATGTTGCATAATTTAGATGAGGCCGATTAGAAGGGGAAGTCACACATAGTGTGACAAAATCTCAAAAGGTAGCTGTCCATTCTATCGGTCGATTTGGGAAATCGTATCTGGGTTTGCTTTTATTCTCTCATGGATGTTAGCATCGCTGGCTATTCCAGCATTTATTACCCATCCCTAGTTTCCCTCGAGAAGGTGCTGGTGAGCCGCCTTCTTGAATCGCTGCAGCCCCTGAAGTGTAGGTACATCCACAATGCAGTTAGGGACAGAATTCTGGAGTTTTTACCCAATGTCAGTGGAGGAATGGTGATATGTTTCCAAGATAGGACGGTGAGTGACTTGGAGGGGAATCTCCAACTGGTGGTATTCCCATGCATCTGCTGCTCTTGTCCTTATTACGTGGTAATGTGTTTGGAAGGTGCTGCCTAAAGAGTTGAGTTTCTGCAGTACATCTTGCCACAGCACATTGGTGTTGGAAGGATTGAATGTTTGTGGAAGGGGTGCCAATCAAGAGGGCTGCTTTGGCCTGGATGGTATCAAGCTTCTTGGGTGTTGTTAGAGTTGCACTCATCCAGGCAAGTGGGGAGTATTCCATCACACTCCTGACTTGTATCTTGTAGATGGTAAACTGACTTTGGACAGTCAGGAGGTGAGTTACTCTCCACAAGATTTCTAGCCTTTGACCTGCTCAGGCAGCCACAATATTTATATGGACTGGTCCACTTCAGGTTTTTGTCAATGGTAGTTCCTTGATGTTGATAGTGGGAGATTCAGCAACTGTAATGCCATTGAATGTGAGGGGGCAATGTTTAGATCTCCTCTTGTTTGAGATGGGCATTACCTGGCACTTGTGTGGCACGAATGTTACTTGTCACTTGTCAACCCAAGCCTGGATATTGTCCAGGTCTTGTTGCGCTTGGACACAGACTGCTTCAGTATCTGAGGAGGTGCGGAACATTGTGCAATCATCAGCGAACATCCCGCTTCTGAGCTTGTGATGGAAGGAAAGTCATTGATGAAGCAACTGGAGATGTCTGGGTCTAGGACACTAACCTGAGGGTAGTGCTCTGTATAACTCCAACCAATGGAGGGCTTTCCTGCTGATTCACATTGACTCCAGTTTTGCTAGGGTTCTTGATACCACATTCGGTCAAATACTGTCTTAATGTCAAGGGCTGTCACTCGCACCTCACCTCTAGCGTTCAGCTCTTTTGTTCAAGTTTGAGCCAAGGTTGCAATGAGGTCAGGAGCTGAGTGACCCTGGCTAAATCCATGTCTGTGAGCTTGTTACTGCTGAGTAAGTGCCGCTTGATAGCATTGTTGATGACCCCTGTCCATTACTTGAGAGTAGACTGATGGGGAGGTATTTGGCTGGGTTGGAATTGTACAGGACATAGCTGGACAATTTTCCACATTGCCAGTTAGATAGCAGTGTTGTAGCTGTAATGGAAGTGTTTGGCTAGGGACAAGGAAAGTTCTGGAGCAGTACCATTGCCAGAATATTGTCAGGGTCCATAGCCTTGCAGTATCCAGTGCCTCACGCAGAGATAATCAAATTGGCTGGATACTGGCCTCTATGATGCTGGGGACCTGTGAAGGAGGCTGAGATGGATCATCCATTTCACATATCTGGCGGAGGATTGCTACGAATGCTTCAGCCTTATCTTCTGCACTGACGTGCTAGGCTCCTTCACCATTGAGGATAGGGATATTTCTGGAGTCTCCTCCTCCAGTGAGTGTTTAGTTGTCCACCATCCATCACAGCTGGATGGGGCAGGACTGCAGACTGTAGATCTGATCCGTTGGCTGTGGAATTGCTCTATCCATCACTTGCTGCTCATGCTGTTTGCGATTCAAGTAGTCCAGTGTTGTTACTTTGCCAGGTTGACACCTCATTTTTAAATAGACCTGGTGGTGCTCTTGGTATGCCCTCCTCAACTCTTCATTGAACCAGGATTGATTCCCCTGGCTTGGTGGTAATGGTAGAGTGGGGGATATGCTTGTCCATGAGGTTACAGATTGTGGTTCCCTACAATTTTATTGCCGTTGATGGCCCACAGCACCTCACAGATACGCAGTCTTTATTTGTTAGAAGTGATTGAAGTCTTTCCCATTCAGCATGGTGGTAGTCCCACATAATATGATGGAGAGTTTCCTTAATGTGAACTCGGGACATGTCTGAGGTGACCTGCCTCTCTCGTGTGACAAATCTATGCTGTCAACTCTTGACTGAGCTGCAGACCAAGAACCGGGTTCTGAAGAAGAACCCAGAATAGAAAAATAAGCTGTTTTTCTCTCCATTGATACTGCCTGACTGGTTACGTTTTTCCAACATTATCAGTTCTTATTTCAAAAACTGAGAAGACCGTTCCCGGAAACTGTGAAGGTTGCCAGTGAGTTAGGTTTACGTTTGACCGTGTCCTTCCTGGGCATGTGTCAGATTAACCAATCACCTGTCTACCAAATAAACAGCAGACACTGCGGGCTGAGTTTTCACCCTGGCGGATGGTGGGGTCACAGAAAAGAAGGAGTTGGGATAGGTTTTGGGTCCTGAACCCACCCACAGGGTGGGGGTAATGGGAGAAATAGGCACTCATTGGAATTGTAACCAGGGTGCCCATGTAATTGGCATGGAGACAGGTTTCCTGCCCATTCAAGGTTTGGGAGAGCTCTTGAAGATGGAAGGCCCATCAGATGCCTTCCAGTTTCAGAGGAACCCCTGCCTGTAATGCAGGATCAATGAGAGACTCTTAGTCACTCTCTTAATAATGGCCGTCTTCTCACTCAATGGCCTAAAAATTAGACCATATAATGCCTGCATTTCAGATGTTGTGTAGCCTATTAACTTCTTACCATGATGGACAGGAAGTCCGCACGCCCTTCCAAATGGAAGTACACTAATTCTTGTAAAGGTAAACCTGTGCCTGAAGAAGGCTTACACCCTTTACATATCCAAATAAGAAGCCTAACATCTGCCTCAGGTTCCTGGTTTGCACTGTAGGCAGTCCATTCATTGTGGACTGAATTCAAGCAAAGCTGTCCTACACAATGCCTGCCTGCTGGGTGGATTGGCCATGCCATGTTGCCCCTTAATGTTAGGGGGGGGTTGGCTAGGGTAAATGCATGGGGGTAGGGGGATAGGGCCTGGGTGGGATTGTGATCAATGCAGACTCAATGGGCCAAATGGTCTCCAGCTGCAGTGTAGGGATTCTGTGAACCCAGGCAAACATCCTGAGCATTGAGCTGGGAGAAACAGGAATGATCTGCTGCCGCCTCTCCACCCCACATTAAAAGACTTGATTGTCATTCCTAATCACAATCGTCCAACCTCTCCGATGTTTCCCACCCTCTGATTGCGATATTTGAGACATCCAGTTGCAGACTCCAGATTTCCCCTACCCCTCAGTATGGACACCAATCTCGATCCATGGCCATGCATGTGATCTCCGCCTCTGCACCCACACCAGGCCCACCTATCTGATAGATGTTATTTCACTGCAGAAGCATAAAGCTTACTCTTAAATCTTGCATAGGATATTTGCAGAAATCACTGCACTCGAAAACTGGGAGATCCATTTTCTTTCCCAGACCACATTTCTCCATAACATCACTTTTGGCAGCACCCACAGCATGATTAACGTATGATTCATACCATGCCATTCAACTAGTCCTTGTTCTTTGTACACGTAGCTTAGGCCTTAGCTGGCCGAGGAAAGTAAATAAGATTCAGCACTTGTTTGTGACTCAGGCTCTATTTTCTCTTCGCATGTCAAGCACAGCTTTTTCATTTAATTGCGCAATATATTGAGAATGTGTCTCGGAGTTTTGTAGAGCCATCCGATCCTGGACTTGGCAAGCACAGGAAATATTTCTTCATCCTTCTATCTCCAGTGGGTCCAGAGAGGACTTTAAATTGCAATATGTGGTTGTTTACAGTTTCTTCATTAAGAAAGAAATTTGTACAACCTCTGGATGTCTCAAACAGTTGTCCCTTGACAGCTAACCAAGTACTTCCAAAGTGTAGTCAGTCCGCTGTAACATTTGCAAAGTTTTCAATTTGGTTTCATTGTTAGCCACGTAATAAGGGATACATTATGTTAAAAAAACCAATAATTTTGGGAGAAGCAGTTCTCCAGAGTTCTTTTAATTTTAACATGCAACATCTTGGATACTTTTGTGGAACAGTTTTAGTGCCAGTTTGCGTGAACATAAAGCGGTTTCTCTAGCTTGCAACTTCCCAGGAAAGCCAATCCCCGGCACTGAGACTTGCAGTCACAAGAATTTAATTTACATTTTTAAAATGCTCATATTGTTAGTTGGTAGCCGTTGAAAAGAGTTTTGAAAACATGAATGTGTAGAACGTCCACCCTTACTCTCATTCCATTTTAAGCCTCAAATCCATTTTTAAAAGTACTTTCTTGTGGGACAAAGGCACCAGTGCTAAGGTTACCACTCATTGTCCGTCCCTAATTGCTGCTTGAATGGGGTAGCCTGCTTTAGAGTCAACCACATTGCTGTGGGTCTGGAGTCACATGTAGGCCAGACCAGGTAAGGGTGACAGATTTCCTTTCTTAAAGGAAGCAAGTGATCCAGATAGGCTTTTGTGACAATCAGCAATAGTTCTTGGCCATCATTACTGCATAGAAACATTGAAACTAGAAACAGGAATAGGCCATTTGGCCCTTCGAGCCTACTCTGCCCATTCATTATGATCATGGCCGATCATTGAATTCAATATCTTGATCCCGCCTTCCCTCCATATCCTTTGAGATCCCTTTAGCCCCAAGAGCTATATCTAATTTCTTCTTGAAATCACACAGCTGCAACTAGCTCCAATATTCCAATCATTTCTCAATTAGTCAGTTGAATTTTTTAAATTAATTATTGAAATTCAGCAGCTGCTAGTGGGGTATTTGAACCCATGTCCTCCCCCAGCACTATTGTGCCATTGCCCACACACCACCATCTTTCTATCGTTTGACATCTTTAAAGATGATGCTGGGCACCTTTTTCTTCAACTACAAAAGCTACAGCAGCACCAGGCGTAATGGCTTAAGACAAATCTCAATATTCAAAGCTCACTATAATTACTTGCAGTCCTTGCTCCCTTCACAGTGGCATAGTGGTTAACACTGGGCCAGGGACCCAGGTTCGATTCCAGACTTGGGTTACTGCCTGTGCGGAGGCTGCATGTTCTCTCCGTGTCTGCGTGGGTTTCCTTCGGATGCTCCGGTTTCCTCCAGGTGCTCTGGTTTCCTCCGGGAGCTCTGGTTTCCTCCGACAGTCCAAAAGATATACTGCTTAGGTGCATTGACCATGCTAAATTCTCTCTCATTGTATCCAAACAGGCGCCAGAGGGTGGCAACTAGGAGATTTTCACAGTAACTTCATTGCAGTGTGAATGTAAGCCAACTTGTGAGAGTAATAAAGAAAACTTAAATCTTCATATTGGAAGCTATTTAACTCCACCATCCTATGTTGTTTGCAGTGGAGAAGGTGACACCAGAACAATTCCTTTGGCTGCTGCAGTTGTTTTCTACATAAATTCAGAGCCTAGAATTATAATGAGTATTACAAATCAGGAGGTCCCATCTTTTGATTCCCAGGCTATACTGATATAAGCAAAGCTGGTGTTTTGTATTTGGTTCTTGAGGGTTAAGAGGGAGGACAGCCAAGTTTCCAGTCCTGACTATCATTGAAACATAAGATCATAGAATGGTTCCAACACCGAAGGAGATTTTTGGCCCCATTGAGTCTGTGCCAATTCTCTGCAACAGGAACTCTGTTCGACCCACATTTCCCTGTAAGCCTGAGTATTCTTTTTAAATCTTTGGGTGATTAACCAGTTCAGTTTTGAATCAACAGCTGGAACTTCCTCCACCATGCTGTCATTGTTTTTCCCATCTAAACAACTTATTGCGTAAAATATCTCCTCCGGTCCTTCACTCCATCCAGCCCGCTTCTCTCCATCAAGCATGTCCAGGATCAAAACTCATCTCAACCTCCTCCGTGAAGAACAACCTCATGCCCTCCAGTCTAACTGAATTCCCTCAATCCCTGAAATATTCTCTCGAGTCTTTTCTGTAACCTCTCTAAAGGCTTCACATCCTACCTGAAGTGCAGTGCTCCCCAACTGAGCACAATATATCCTTACACTTTCCGGAAATTCACCGGAAAAATGAAAATGTGTGAACGTGAAGTTCAAGTTCAGCTGTGATGCCCTCCATACTCAGAAGGTTTGCTGGCACGTTCTGTCCATTCAGGTTTGCACATTGAAGGTTAGCCAGGTCTACAAGGTACTGGAGGGATCAAACATCAGTGTTTGTCCTCAATTTGAAGATAAGAACATAAGAAATTGGAGCAGGGGTGGGCCATCTGGCCCCTCAAGCTTGCTCCTCCATCCAATAAGATCATGGCTGATCTTTTTGTGGACTCAGCTCCACTTACCCGCCCACTCACCATAACCCTTAATTCCTTTACTGTTCAAAAATTCATCTATCCTTGTCTTAAAAACATTCAATGAGGTAGCCTCAACTGCTTTACTGGGCTGAGAATTCCACAGATTCACAACCCTTTATGTGAAGAAGTTTCTCCTCAACTCAGTCTTAAATCTGCTTCCTCTTATTTTGAGGCTATGCCACCTAGTTCTAGTTTCACCCAACAGTGGAAACAACTTTCCTGCTTCTATCGTATCTATTCCCTTCATAATCCTATATGTTTCTGTAAGATCTCCCCTCATTCTTCTGAATTCCAGTGAGTATAGCCCCAGTCTACTCAGTCTCTCCTCATAAGCCAACCTTCTCGACTACAGAATCAACCTAGTGAATCTCTTCTGCACCCCTTCCAGTGCCAGTATATCCTTTCTGAAGTAAGGAGACCAAAACTGTACGCAATACTCCAGGTGTGGCCTCAACAGCACCTTATACAGCTGCAACATAATCTCGCTGTTTTTAAACTCCATCCCTCTAGGAATGAAGGACAAAATTCCATTTGCCTTCTTAATTACCTGCTGCACCTGCAAACTAACTCCTTGAGATTCCTGCACAAGGACACCCAGGTCCCTCTGCACAGCAGCACGCTGCAATTTATTACCATTTAAAAAAAAATCCACTTTGCTGTTATTTCTACCAAAATGAATGACCTCACATTTGCCAAAATTGTACTCCATCTGCCAGACCCTCGCCCACTCAGATTATCTATATCCCATTGCAGACTTTCAGCGTCCTCTGCACACTTTGCTTTTCCACCCCTCTTAGTGTCAACTGCGAATTTTGACACACTTTGTGTGAGATGCCAGCGTTGGACTGGGGTGGGCACAATAGGAATTCTCACAACACCAGGTTAAAGTCCAACAGGTTTATTTGGAATCGCGAGCTTTCGGAGCACTGCTGCTTCATCCAGTGAATCAACTTCAAAGAAGTCCAGCACAAAATCCTTTCGGTTCATTTAAAACAAGGGAATCACTGGCCATAATGTTAAAATGATGATCGGACCAGGGGCAAAGAAATGACTTGCCCACATGAACTCAGATACCCCTTAGAGGAAATTTGCTATGACCAATCCACCTAACCCACATATTTTTGGACCTTGGGAGGAAACTGGAGCAACCAGAGGAAACCCACACAGACATAGGGAGAATGTGCAGACTCTGCACAGACAGTGACCCAAGGCTGGATTTCAACTGGTGTCCCTTAGTTAATTACTTAGCCTTGTTCGTCAATAGTGGTGGAATCAGAAACAGAGATTCATTTATTTATTTATTCTTTTTCATTCCATTGCATTTCCTTCAGCAGAGTTTGCCCAAGGATTTTCAGGACCATTATGTTTAACTGAGATTCCTGGTCAAAAAAAACGTGCATTGATATAGCAGCACCTTCCATAATCACTGGACAGTCCGAAGTGCTTTGCAGCCAATGAAACACTTCTGAAATTGTTGGAATATGGATAAATGGCAGCCAATTCGCCCACAGCAAGCTCCCACAAACAACAATGTCATAATGAAAAGATTCACAATTTTTGTGATGTTGATTGAGAAATAAATATTGGTCTGGACATCAGGGAAATCTCTTCTGTTCTTCTTTGAAATACCGCCATGAGATCTTTTACATCTACTTGAGAGAGTAGACAGGCCCTCGATTTAACATCTCATGTGAAAGATGGCACTTCCAACAGTCCAGCACTCCCTCAGTAAGGCACCAGAATGTCAGCTTTGATTTTCTGGAGTGGGTATTGAACCCATGACCCTATGACTCAGAAGCCAGCATGTTACCAACTGAGCCAGATGAAAATTAGCTCAAGAAGTTTGAAAAAGATCTGATAAGGCATCCCACTTGGGCTCAAAATGTTTGTCCATATTTTTCTCGGAACAGCCGCAGAGAGAATGTGTTTGACACATTTGGGAAAGATGATTATTTCTGTAGATTTTAGGATGAGCATTGAAGAGTTTATAATTTTCCAGAGATGCTCAGTAGTCCTGTGTAACAGGAAAATAACACAGTTAACACAGGGATGGCACAGTGGTTAGCACTGCTGCCTCACAGTGCCAGGGTCCAGGGTTCAATTCTGGCTTTGGGTGACTGTCTTGTGTGGAGTTTGCACGTTCTCCCCATGTCTGCGTGGGTTTCCTCCCAGACTCTAAAGATGTGTGGGGTGGGTTGATTGGCCATGCTCAATTGCCTCTTGGTCTCAGGGAGATTAATAGAGTATTACAGGGATAGGGCCTGAGTGGGATTGGTGTAATGGGCCGAATGGCCTGATTCTGCACTGTAGGAATTCTATAGAATTAAGAGGGATCATTGAATTGGAAGAGGAGACTCTGTGCCAATTTCTTCCATGCCCTGACAATTCAACGCCATTGGTTTTAGTGAGACACAGTGCTTGCTGTCCTAGTTTCATTAAGGCCCCAGATTGGATGCAAACATATCGAAATGAGCGTATAACGTCTAATTCAACAGTGTGGTAAGTGTGTTAATTTACCACATACTTCACTTGGAATTGTTTCAAGGAAATTTCCCCAGCCAAAGGAATGTTCTTAAGTACTATTATTTTTAATAGTATTCCTGGTAGCATTTTCATGACATTGCACTGTTTTAGATAGTTTCCATATTTCTGACATTTGAATTAATGGGCGGAATTTTACCGGCACATCCGCCCATGTCTCATACGATCCTGCCCAAGCCCCCAGAATCGAGGGCGTGCCAGTGAAATTCCAGCTGATATCTCTATTTCTTGACAGCATTTTGGGTTTTATATTTCATCCTTACAGTAAGATTGCTTTGATAGACAATATTCCATGGTTGAAGCCGCATGTGATGCCAGGGTGATCACCCAGTTCCACATCCTATTTACAGATCTTGGCACACCTCGCTGCCAATTACTGAAGGAAACTGTCTCAGCTTGCTCGGGGTCAACAAGAGCTATACTTTACCATCTGCAGAAAAGACACCTGTGGCCAGTTTGTAACATAAGGACAGCAATACCCAGAGTTAGCAAGCTTACCACTAGCCTCAAGTGCTAAGTCCATGACTCATCCCTGGCAAGCGCTGCAGTATCAGATAAAATGCTGACCATACACACATCAAGCTGGTGACTAATGGCCAACAAAGCTCTCTCCTTTTCCTTGAATAACGTGGCTGTCCTATGTCACAGTCACAGTCCTCCTGCTTGTGTACAATATGCTTGCGAGATGAGATGGCACAGTGGTTAGCACTGCTGCCTCGCAACGCAATGGAACCCGGGTTCAATTCCGGCTTCGGGTCACTGTCTGTGTGGAGCTTGCATATTCTACCCGTGTCTGCATGGGTTTCCTCTGGGTGCTCTGGTTTCCTCCCACACTCCAAAGATGTGCGGGTTAGGCGGATTGGGCATGCATAGTTGCCCCTTAGTGTCAGGGGATTAGCAGGCTAAATATGTGGTGATGGGGCCGGGGTGGGGTTGTTGTCTGTGCAGGCTCGATGGGCTGAACGGCCTTCTTCTGCACTCTAGGGATTCCATGATTCTGTGAAGATGTGGCAAGGCTTTCAATTATACCCTGTGAGCAAAACTTTCCCATATTTTTTCAGAGTGAAAACCAATGTGTAATCCTCCAACTGCAGAGCCCTGCTTTGACTCTGGGGCTGGGATTCTCCTACCTCACCTGCAGCTGGGATTCTCCGATGCCACTGCTTTGGCTGAGTGCCAAATTCTCTATTCCTGCTGGGAATGGTGGCGGGGCATACGAGACTGGAGAATTTTTTAAAAAGTGAGTGGATGCGGTTCATGCCAGTGGGGCAAGGTATGATAAATCCACCAAGGCTGGTTCCATAGAGATCAGGGCACCAGTTTTAAAGGATGCTCCAACCAGCACGGATGCTGAATAGCCCCCGCTGCCATACCCTCACCCCCCACCATGTAAACATTAGGACACCCCTTCACAATCATAGGGTCCTCTTCCCATCCACCACAGTAGAACCCCACAATGCCAACATCGGAACATCTCCCCCTCCCTAGCAGGTATCTGGACGCATCCCTCCCCCTCCCTCACCGCAGTCTCGAGGGCATTCTTCCCCTCAAAGGTATCAGTCCTCCACCAATGCATATCGGAGGAACCCTTCCCATGGGGCTGCCCAGAGCTCCCAACCCTGGCATTGCCCCAGTTACAGGTTGGCATAGTCGGCAAGGTTTGACTACTCTGTCAGAGGGGGAATCATGTAGCAGGGGTCTGGTTAATTATACTAAAATGTGTACAAAACCATTAAAATTAGGTTCTTGCCTTTGTGGGCATGAACCTCGTGACATCATCAGCAAGGGACGGGGGAAATTAGGAAATCATGGACAATTAATGCGCGTTCAAAGTCATCCTGCCCATCGTAACCCTGAGGCTGGGTAGGACATGGATGAGATGTAAATGTGGATGTTGACAGACCATTAGGTCAACAATTGGGAACATAGCAACATTGGTTAGTCTAAATCACAGAATCCCCACAATACAGAAGGAGGCCATTCAGCCCATCAAGTCTGTACCAATCACAATCCCATCCAGGCCCTATTCCCGTAACCCCGCACATTTACCCTGCCAATCCCCCTGACACTAGGGTCAATTTAGCATGGCCAATCAACCTAACCCGCACGTCTTTGGACTGTGGGAGGAAACGGGAGCCTCTGGAGGAAACCCACGCAGACACAGGGAGAATGTGCAAATTCCACACAGACAGTCTCCCGAGGCTGGAATCGAACCCATGACCCTGGTGCTGTAAGGCAGCAGTGCTAAACACTGTGTCACTGTGCCACTTTGCCGGAGTCTTTAAAATGAGCTATCTTTCTCGTGGGATTGCTCCCAAAATGTTGCCTTTGTCCCCTCCTGGACTTGGTGTGCTGATATCCGCAGGGGAGGGTGCACAACACCCTCACACCCTCCTCATGGAATCGTCTTGAGGAAGGTGGTCAGGGTCAGTACTCTGCAACTTGCCCACAGCCTCCATTTTGCTTTGTCAAGCTGGCCAATCTGTCATTTCAGCCTCTCCCAATCTTCCTCATTCAACCCCTTTGCAAAGGTCGCAAATATTTTGGCCATCTTTATTTTGAGGCTTTAAGAGGGTTTCTAACATTTGTTTAGCCCCCATTCGCAAATGTTTTACTCATTAATTTTGTACAGGCTACATTTGAGCTTGCACATTGCCAACATTCTAAATGGTCCCTTGTATTATTGTCTCGGATAAGCCTGTGCTGCATTTTTAATCAGTTTGACTTGAAAGAGAACTTCACTGTACCAGTAAGCACGAGGAATGATGCACTTTCCTTGACATGAATGCTCAGTCCCTTCCTTTGCTTCCTGTTGTATACAGGGTTCCTTGTGGAAGACTGAACTCATTCATTTTAGAGAGCTAATTCTATCTTCATCGAGTCGACCGATTCCATCCCTCTCCTGTCACGCTGCTCAAACCTCCAGCCATACCTTTGTTACTGCTAGACTTGACTATTCCAGCAACCTACAGGGAGATGATGGTGTCAGGGGAAGACCATGGTGGCGCAGTGGACGCTCGCAATCCAGAGGCCCAGGCTAATGTCCCGGTGACATGAGTTCAAATCCAACTGCTGCAACTGGTAGAATATAAATACAATTGGACGGAATCGAAAATTAGTCTCAGTGTGGAACTATCATTGATTGTTGTAAAAACCCTCCTGATTCATAAATGCTCTTCATGGAAGGAAATGTGTGACCAATACCCGGTCTGGCCTGTACTCTCATTCTTAATTGCTGCATGGTCTTGTCCCACCCTATCTCTGTAATCTCCAAGTCCTCCAACATATCTGTTCCCCTCAAATTCTGGCCTCTTCAGTATCGCTGTTTGGTGGTCATGCTTTAAGCTACTAAGGTCCAAAGCTCTGGAATTCCTTCATCTTTCTGCCTCCTTATCTCCCTTTCCTCCTTTAATAAGCTGCTTAAAATTGACCTCATTAACCTAGCTTTTGGTCACCAATGGTTCACACTGCTGCCTCACAGTGCCAGGGATCCAGATTTGATTCCCACCTTGGGCCACTGTGTGAAGTTTGCATATTCTCCTTGTGTCTGCGTGGGCTTCCTCTGGGTGCTCTGGTTTCCTCTCACAGTCTGAAAGATGTGTTGGTTAGATGTGTTGACCATGCTGAATTCTCCCTCAGTTTATCTGAACTGGTACCAGAGTGACTAGGCGACTAGGGGATTTGCACAGTAAATTCATTGCTAATGTGATCCTATTTATGAAACTAATAAATAAACTAAATGTAACTCAGAGCTGAATTTTGCTTCATAATATTTCTGTGAAGTACTCTGGGGAAGTTTTATGACAACAAAGATGCTATGGGAAACACAAGTTGTTGTTACTGAACAGGGATGTCAGAATGTGAGGTTCCTTGCTATGACTGCAGTTCTGAATACAATAGATATTCTTTCTCCCAGCTGACATAAGCTTTTCAAACTGTACAGTCCACAGTGTCTCTGCCCTCTGTCTGACTAATTAGCCTGTGATTGCTCCGTCCACATACCTTTTATTTAACGGCAAGGAGCAGCGCTAGTCAGGTCTGCCTATCTCAGTGGGTCCCTCAGGACACAAAGTTCAGGCTTTAGGAGGATTTATACTTTCGAAGCCTGCTTTATTTTTTATGAAGTTGATTAACCTCCTCTCGTTAAGCTCGGACCCTGGGGCAGACCCACAGAACAGGCAAAAGGATGAATGTATTTGTTTGCACATTTTCAGCAGCAGAGGGAGTCTTGTGTTTCCCCTTCCCCGGGATTATGTGAAGAAGTGTAGAATCTCTTCTGTTGCCCGCAGCGTTTATCTACAATTTATTTTTCAAAGGAACGGTTTTCCCTTCAGTTCCCCAGATAAAACTCCAAAGCAACAGGACACTTTTCCCAAGTCTCTGCTGATACTGCCATACAAGAGGGTGCAGAGAAGGGTTGGGGATGTACAAGAATGGCTTATGTTAGCTTGTCTGTTCCTTATTCACTCCATTCTCTGGGGAACCCTGCTAGCATTGAGAATTTCGATGTCAAAAATCATAGCAGTCAATCTCCCTTCTTTCCAGGCTGCCAGTGCTGTGTAACATACTATAGTTACAAAACTCTCACTGAGGGACTAGTCATCTGTGCAATCAATAACATGGTGCTAAAATTACACAGGAAGACATTGGCATTATGAATGCACAAAGTATTTGACTGAAATTACTGTTTTAACTGTGGCAAAAGTTATATATTTTGGTTTGGGTCATCACTCTCTTGAATCCAAAGTTTAAGTATTAATGTTATAATGTCACACGACAATGAAGTGAAAATCCCCTAGTCGCCACACTCCGGTGCCTGTTCGGGTACACTCTGAGGGAGAATTCAGCAAGGCTAATGGGCCCAACCTGCACGTCTTTGGACAGTGGGAGGAAACCAGAGCACCCCAGTGGGAACTCACGCTGACACAGGGAGAATGTGCAAACTCCACACAGACAGTGAGCTGAGGCTGGAATTGAACCCCAGTCCCTGGCACTGTGAGGCAGCAGTGCTAACCACTGTGCCACCGTGCCACCCAGTTGCAGTACATGAGCATTTTTTGTATAAATGGCTGCTGTTCAGGTTATTTTAATATGTTGTATAGTATTTCACTGTTATCTAGATGGAACTGCATTTGCTACCCCTCTGCTGACTGCCCAAAATCCCTACACACTGATGCTGGGTCGGTTTTCTTCCTGGGAATTTGCCATTCTTCCAGATTATCCCTCTTCCTCATGTCCAAACCATTTATACGTATGGGGAGCAAAGTGAGGTCCTGACGTGTACTGATTACATCTTGTTAAGCTTAGAAACTTTTAGGGGCTTCTACCCCATTAACCAATGGCATCACTTTATTTTTTTTACTGTAGGTACAATGTGAGATTGCACAATGTCTTTTGAAAGTCCACGAATATTATTATTTTTTATGGGATGTTGGTGTTGCTTTATTGCCCATCCCTAATTGCCCTTAAACTGAATGATGGTTTGGAGTTACATACAGGCCAGACCAGGTAAGGATGGCAGATTTCCACAAGTGGCCCAGATTGATTTTTTTACCACAATTGACAATAGATCTGTGGTCATTCGACTTTTTAATTCCAGCTGTTATGGGATTTAAATTTTACCCTCTACCAGGATGGGATTCGAACCCAGGTCCCCAGAACGTTACCCCTGATCTCTGTGTTACTAGTCCAGTGACCACTGTCTCCGCAGTACACATGCTGCACGCCCATTATCAGTTCAATTATGCAAATCAAGAAAAGCTTGTCTCTTTTAGAAAACTGTTTTTGTAAGGACTAAATGCAAAGAAATGTACCTCATGAGCTGATTACAAAATAAATATTATTTTCCAGGCAAATGCTTTAATGTTTAGTGTTGGGTGGACACATTTTTGTGAATGCTTAAGTATTATTATAGGAGTGTTATTTGCCTGTTTATATATTGCTGTAGGTTTGCACAGATAGCATCAGACATTTCAGCCAAGATGCCACCAGGTGTTAACTAAATGGTGGATTCTCTAACTATTGATGGCAGCTTTAGCATCCTCACCCTGGGGCAAGTGTTCCTTCAACAGATGGCAACAAACTCTAATGACAGGTCAGACTTGTTGTTGCGCCTATTATCTTTAAGGTTAGAGGAAAGCAAAACTGAACCACTTTCATTTGGTGGTTGCTGAATCATTTGAATTCTGTTTATGGGAATAGTTACTTGCGATTACTTTCTTTCATTTCTTAGTCAATGCGTAACATTTCTTGGTAACATCTTTTTATTTCTCTCCATTTTTCTCCCACTAGCCCCCCGCCCTCAATATTGTTCAGTCCCTGACCGAGGTACGGCTCTCTCAGTGGCAGTTGCCTACAATTACCTCACTCAAATGGCTGTCATTAAGGTATGAGCCCTTACATCGAGTGTCAGCAAACTCTTCGATCATGAGGAATGTCATAGAAATTCATCAAATTCTAACAGGACTAGGCAGGGTAGGTTCAGAAAGAATGTTCCTGATGGTGGGGAAGTTCAGAACTAGGGGTCACTGTTTGAGAATACGGAGTAAACATTGTCAGAAAAACCCATCTGTCCTTCAGGGAAGGAAATCTGCCATCCTTACCTGGTCTGGCCTACAGAGCCACAGCAATGTGGTTGACTCTCAACTGCCGTCCAAGGGCAACTAGGCATGGGTAATAAATGCTGGCCAGCCAACGACACCCGTGTCCCATAAATGAATAAAATAAGACCTCCAGGAGAATCTTATTTATTAAAGATAGATAAAATTTTTTTAGCATGGTGTTAAATTGTTTAGAGAATAAGGCTAGCATCTAGCCTTTACTGGAGTTGATTTGATTTGATTTATTATTGTCACATGTATTCGTATGCAGTGAAAAGTATTGTTTCTGGCATGCTAAACTGGCATTATATTGTCATAGAGGTTTACAGCATGGAAACAAGCCCTTTGGCCCAACTTGTCCACGCTGCCCTTTTTTTTAAACCCCTAAGCTGGTCCCAATTGCCTGCATTTGGCCCATATCCATATATACCATCTTACTGTGTAACTGTCTTAACGTTTTTTAAAAGACAAAATTGTACCCGCCTCTACTACTGTGAGTGTCTGGCAGCTTGTTCCAGACACTCACTGCTCCCTGTGTGAAAAAATTGCCCCTCTGGACCCTTTTGTATCTCTCCCCCCTCACCTTAAACGTGTGCCCTCTAGTTTTAGACTGCCCTACCTTTGGGAAAAGATATTGACTATCTAGTTGATCTTTGCCCCTCATTATTTTATAGACCTCTATATGATCACCCCTCAGCCTCCTACACTACAGGGAAAAAGTCCCCCAATATATCCAGCATCTCCTTATGACTCATACCATCAAGTCCCAGTAGCATCTGAGTAAATCTTTCCTGCACTCTTTCTAGTTTAATAATATCCTTTCCATAATAGAGTGACCAGAACTGTACAGAGCATTCCAAGCGTTGGTCTTACCAGTGTCTTGAACAACCTCAACAAGGCATCCCAAATCCTGTATTAAATGTTCTGACCAAAGAAACCAAGCATGCTGAATGCTTTCTTCACCACCCTGTCCACCTGTGACTCCACTTTCAAGGAGCTGTGAACCTGTACCCCTAGATCTCTTTGTTCTGTAACTCTCCCCAACACCCTACCATTAACTGAGTAAGTCCTGCCCTGGTTCAATCTACCAAAATGCATCACCTCATATTCATTTAAATTAAACTCCACCTGTCAGTATCAGCCCACTGGCCCAATTGATCAAGATCCCGTCGCAATCTGAGATAACATTCTTCACTGTCCACTATGCCTTAAATCTAGGTGTCAACTGCAAACTTACTAACCATGCCTCCTATATTGTCATCCAAATCATTAATATAAATGACAAGTAACAATGGACCCAGCACTGATCCCTGAGGCACACCATTGGTCACAGGCCTGCAGTTTGAAAAACAACCCTCTGGCTTCTGTCATCAAACCAATTTTGTATCCATTTAGCTACCTCACCCTGGATCCCGTGAGATTTAACCTTATGCAACAACCTATCATGCGATACCTTGTCAAAGGCCTTGCTAAAGTCCATGTAGATAACATCAACTGCACTGCCCTCATCTAGCTTCTTGGTTACCCCCTTCAAAAAACTCAATCAAGTTCTTAGAGAAGGAAAGCAGAGAGTGCAGAATGTAGTTTTATAGTCTGGGGAGACACATTTACATTCTTCCATGCCACACTTCCCATTTTGTGAAGTTTTGTGGAAGAATGTTGCAAAAGAAATTCACAGTGGTGTTATATATAACCACAAATTTCTCCCTTGTAGGAAAAAAGGAAGAGAAGAATGAAACTGCAAAACTGAAAAAAAAATCTGCCAAAATTTCAAAATGACATTTTATCAAAAGTTCCAGAATTGAATTTAGGATTGGATTTTTTCTACACTTTGAAATTATGACACTAACTTTGTTTGGAAGACACATCACTTAAGAAGAACTCTATTCTACTTCAGAATGTATAACGACTTCAATATTGACACATTTTTGGTGCGTTTTCTCATTGTGGCCATGAATGGAAACTTTTTTTTGCCCATTGAACAGAGAATCTGAATCATAATATAGAAAAGTTTAAAACCATAGGAAGAAAAGTGATTTCCAGAATTTTAACTGATCCCAAATGTTTAAAATTGTCAACTAGCCAAACATTCAATATCAAAATTGCTCGTGTTCCAGAGACATTTACTAAAGGCTTTCCTGGCCTTACTGATTCGCCACTGCTAATTCTAATTCTAGAACTGTGCTGACTACAATTCCCATAGCATGCCACACACTGAAGTAGTTAAGTAATGCCTACTCAACAAAGTAGTTAGTCTCTGATGAAAGGTCATCCAGCCTCCAAACGTTGGGTCTATTTTCTCCCCACAGATGCTGTCAGACCTGCTGAGATTTTCCAGCATTTTCTGTTTTTGTTTCAGATTCCAGCATCCGCAGCATTTTGCCTTTATCTCAGTAGTTAATGTAAGGTCATACATTGCAGCAAAACCAGCTCAACACAAGAGTGAGCAATACACTTCATATAATCTGTAGCTGTAGTATACCAACTTTTGAAGAGGTACTTGGAGATTATAGAATGATAGAATATCTACAGTGCAGAAGAAGGCCATTCAGCCCATTGAGCCTGCACTCTACCCAATCTCTATCCCTATAATCCCACTAATTTACCCAACTAATCCCCCAAACACTATGGGACAATTTGGTATGGCCAATCCACCTAACCCGCACATCTTTGGAGTGTGGGAGGAAATCGGAGCATCTGGAGGAAACCCACGTGGACATGGGGAGAACATGCAAACTCCACACAGACAATCACCCAAGGTCAGAATTGAACCCAGATCCCTGCCGCTATGAGACAGCAGTACTATCCATTGTCCGACCGTGCCAACTAAATGGCAGTCACCAGATTGCCCATTTTCCTTACCTTGTGTTAGGTTCAATAATTTCAAATCAAGTGGATCGGAGTGGTAGTAAAGTGGTTCACTGCTGGCACTGCCATCCTTTGACTTGATGTATACATTAATTCACCAAAAAAAAAGTCACTGGCAGAAAAATACACCAAATAAAAATGGAAATCCATCACTGAAATAATTTGAGGTGATTCCAATCAAGTTCTGAAAGCACATTTCCATCAGCTATTATTTACATTCCAACAGTTAACTCAGAATCACAAGTAAAATGTTATGTGCTAAGTCATGCGCTAAATTGCAGAGAACAGTGTTGCCAATATTTACGTCTGTCCCTTCGGTTCACAGATGATTTGTTTACAGATTTGTTACTGGGAACACCAAAATAAAATATCAGACTATGACGACAGTGTTTAAAAGCAAATTCCTCTGATTTCAGCCTCTCTGCTGTTTGGCTATTCACACCCTTTATTCTCTCTATGGACTGCCATTAGCAGCCTTTACACCTGGTTTCTATGGCTATGACTCATCTTTCATTCCCTCACCCTGCAGTATAAATATCTCCCACTTTCTGTGCCTTTTAGCTTTGACAAAGGATCATCTGAACTCCAAAACGTCAGCTCTTTTCTCTCCTTACAGATGCTGCCAGACCTGCTGAGATTTTCCAGCATTTTCTGTTTTGGTGACGATAGTGTTGATGACTTAATCAGAGGACACTTCAAGGCAAAACAATGGTTCAGTCCCCTGGAAATTCTCAAAGTCCCACCCTAGCTCCACATAACATCATTAAGGTATTTTACACAATCTAACAGCATATGAATCAGAAAAAGTGGCAGGAAACAGCTTTGATCAACAATGTTTAAAGTGGTAGACTCCTCATGCAAAGATGATTGCCTCATTATAAGTAAACAATGCATAAAAAAGATCTAAAGAACAAGGTTCACTTTGGGGGATGGTGGAAATAGATGGTATTGATTCATTAATTGCAAATTGGATCGATTACAATGAGAAAATAATATCCTGGGGATATAGTGAATGAGTAATTTGGCAGAGGAGTGGTGTAACATACCTGGGTAGGGCCAGCTGACTTTGAACCCACACTTCCTAAAGCTCTCCACCACTGTGCATTTTCTTCATCTAGTATCTGAATCTATTGATAGGGAAGGCTATGGCCTAGTGATATCATTACTAGGCTATTAATGCAGAAACTCAGCTAATGTTCTGGGGACTTGGGTTCGAATCCCACATGGCAGATGATGAAGATAAGGGCACCTATGTCAGACTCCTCTTTATTGACTACAGCTCAGCTTTCAACACTATTATTCCCACAAAACTCATCTCCAAATTCAGTGGCCTGGGCCTCGGTACCTCCCTCTGCAACTGGATCCTGAACTCCCTAATTCACAGACCACAATCAGTAAGGATGGGCAACATGATCACCCTCAACACTGGTGCCCCACAAGGCTGTGTTCTCAGCCCCCTACTATACGCCTTGTACACCTATGACTGTGCAGCCAAATTCCCCTCCAATTCGATTTTCAAGTTTGCTGACAACACCACCGTAATGGGTCGGATCTCAAACAATAACGAGATAGAGTACAGGAATGAGATAGAGAGTCTGGTGAACTAGTCCAGCAACAATAATCTCCCTCAATATCAACAAAATGAAGGAGATTGTCATCAACTCCAGGAAGTGTAAAGGAGAACATGCCTCTGTCTACAACAATAGGGACGAAGTAGAAAGGGTACAGATCTTCAAGTTTTTAGATGTCCAGATCACCAACAACCCGTTGTGGTCCCTATAGTTAAGAAAGGCCACCAACGCCTCTACTTTCTCAGAAGACTGTGGAAATTTGGCATGTCAGCTAGAACTCACCAACTTTTACAGATGCACCATAGAAAGTATTCTTTCTGGTTATATCACAGCTTGGTATGACTCCTGTTGTGCCCAATACACCAAGGAACTACAAAAGTTCATGAATGTAGCCCAATCCATCAGGCAAACCAGCCTCCGTTTATTGACTCTGCCTACACTTCCCACTGCCTTGGCAAAGCAGCCAGCATAATTAAGGACACACGCACCCCAAACATTCTCTCTTCTATCTTTTTCCTTTGGGAAAAAAATACAGAAGTCTGAGGTTACATACCAACCAACTCAGGAACAGCTTCTTCCCCGCTGCTGTCAGACTTTTGAACAGACTTACCTTGCATTAAGTTGATCTTTCTCTACACCCTAGCTAAGACTGTAACACTACAATCTGCACCTTCTCGTTTCCTTCTCTATGAACAGTATGTTTTGTCTGTATAGTGTGCAAGAAACAATACTTTTCACTGTATGTTAATACATGGTACAATAATAAATCAAATCAAATTTGAATTCAATAAAAAATATCTGGAATTAAGAGTCTACTGATGACCAAGAAGCCATTGTTGATTATCGGAAAAACCCATCTGGTTCACTAATGTCCTTCAGGGAAGGAAATTTGCCGTCTTTATCTGGTTTGGTCTACATGTGACTCCAGTCATGTGGTTGACTCTCAACTGCCCTCAGGCAACTAGGGATGGGGATAAATGATGGTCAGCAATGCCCATGTCCCATGAATGAATATAACGAAAGATTGGTTGCTATGCTTTGTCAACAATTTCCTTAGTTGTTTGATATAATCACCAGGGAGTTAGGAAGGGAATTAGCTACACTGTGGTATTTTTGTTTCTGGTGATTCTTACGTCCCTATACCAATTTTGATGAGTTGATCAAACAAGTGAGGAGTAAAGTAGCAATTCATCAACCAGTTGAAAGAAAAGTGTTAGCCTTGCAATTTTCAAAGACAACAGAAACTTCCATTCAAACATTGGTGAGGAGTTTGGTTCAGGGAAGCTGTGAAGGCATGGGTAGAAAGTAGCAAGGCAAAACTCTGCCCCCAGTAGAATGGAGAATAGAGTAAGATGCACAAAGGTTGGGTTAGCAGAACAAAGGACAAAAGCAAAGGATGTAGGCCTGAAAGAAATTGCTAAGGCAGAGGGAAATGAAGCAATGTAGTTAGTAAATAGGCAAACAGCATGCTATAATTTAGGAATAGATTTAATTAGACTTTCTCATCTGACCATGAGCAATCATTAACAACAGCAAAAAAAATGTTTTTGTCCAAATAATTTGACTGCTTCAATCACTGTTAATGTACCAGCAGGACATATTGATATAAATTCTTGTATAGTTGGCAAGTGCAGAATACTGAAGGGAGCCAGTGGGAACCTGAGCCAGATTTAAGCACTAGCTCAGGCTCCTTTTCACATCTGCACTCATACAAAAAAAAATACAGGCAAGAAACACTTTGGAATATTAACACTACTCTGCAGGGGGTTCACTAATCGCAGCCATGCCATCACGGGGAGTTAGCGAGCACGGGCAATTGCTTCCCTCCACACAGGAAGGGACATTTTGCAATGTCCTTGAGTGACTTCTAGAAGATGCCATGTGGGAGATCAGCCACAATCTTGGTTATTAATGAAGGAGAAACCATTCGGAAAAACAAGGAGATACATTTCCAAAACAAACGTGGGCAATGGATTGCATTTTTGGAAGTCATAGGCTTATTTCAACAGGAAGTATCATGTACTGGAGAACTTCTTTTGAGGGTATGAAAGTAGCTGTAAAGGCAGATCCAAGAAAAATTCCCCTTATTTTCCTTTGTGTACAGCTGAAAATTCTTGAACACAAATTGTTGCCATGAAAATCTAGCAGCGCGAGGCTGGTGAGGCAGAGGTAGGAATGTAATGCATACTAAGTAGGGCCAGAAGACAAGTCCAGGTACCACAGGTTTTATAAGGGCAAAGGCTAGTTGTGTTGATTGGCATGTTCTTGTGCTATAAATACTTGGCAATACTTTGTAGTATTTCACCAGCTGTTTCTGGGAAATATGGAAATTAATTCCAGTATCTTTAGTCAATGTAAAGCCAGTGTGGTGAGCATTCAAGGGAACCCTGTAGAAAGCGATGAGACAAAGATAAAAATTTATAAGGAAGATGCCAGAACTGAGAAGTTAGAATTACCAGAAAAGAGTGAAAGATCTGGGGCTCCTTTCTCTCAGGCCAGAATTGGAGACCCCTGGTGAATGTGGAAGCAGAACCGGCAGCGAAGGGTAAAGACCCTCCTGCTCCGAATACCTTTTGCGTAGTGAACTCACGCTTGCCAGTCAAGCAATTTGATTTGATTTGAGTTATTATTATTGTGACAAGCATTAGTACACACTGAAAAGTATTGTTCCTTGCGTGCTATACAGATAAAACATACCGTTCATAGAGAAGGAAATGAGAGAGCGCAGAATGTACTGTTACAGTCATAATTAGGGTGTAGAGAAAGATCAACTTAGTTTAAGGTAGGTCCATTCAATAGTCTGATGGCAGCAGGGAAGAAGCTGCTCTTGCGTGGGTTGGTATGTGACCTCAGACTTTTGTATCTTTTTCCCAACAGAAGAAGGTGGAAGAGAGTATGTCCAGGATCCTTGGTTATGCTGGCTGCTTTTCCAAGGCAGCGAGAAGTGTAGACAGTGTCAATGGATGGGAGGCTGGTTTGTGTGATGGCTTCATTCCCAATCTTTTGTAGTTTCTTGCAGTCTTGGGCAGAGCAGGAGCCATACCAAGCTGTGATACAACCAGAAAGAATGCTTTCTATGCTGCATCTGTAAGGGTTGGTAAGAGTTGTAGCTAATAGTTGTCAGATGGATTATAGCAGTGACTGCATTGACATCTGACATAGAAGGAAATGCTGGCACTAGGTTTAAAGGGTGACCGGCTCCCAAGCTCATTAAACAGTAGCTCGTAATAAAAGCAAGAAATATTAGAAATATTCAGCGGATCAGGAAGCATCCACAGTAAGAAGCGATGTCTTCTTTCCTGGGGTATAAGTTGGTTGGCAGGAGCAGAAATGAGAGTGATTTCTGCTCAGGTGGGGACAGGACGGTTGGCCCCCTGTGATCTTGTACTGTTCAGCTCATTACATGTGCGTGCATGAGGAGCAAAGCGAGTCTTGTGGCGGGGCAGACAGGAAGTCACCATCTCCACCCTCTCCTCGTGAGTTGAATGTCCTGGCACCACATCTATAGGGCATATCTTCCGCAAGCCAGGAGCATTTGTGTGGCTGCTGTTCCAGATTCTGCAGATGATGGAAGGTCACAGAACAGACAGTGTGTGTAATCCCAGTGTTTAACATAGCCTCCTTGCAGGTTCTCCTCCGGGCCGTCCAGGAAGGTTGGGGTTGTGTTTCCAGGGATGCCTGCAGGAGGCCCTCTGGTCTGACCAGAGCAGCTTGGACTGAGGTCATACAGAGGTTAGTGACTGTGGAGCCCTCAAAATAAACCACCAGCAGTGCAGAAAAAGGATGAGTGACTTGTGCTCTGTCTGGGTAAGTGGCACCGTCTACTCACTTCAGACTGACACTCTTAAGGGTATCAGGCAGTATCAATGTGCAAATGCACAGGGATGTCTGACAGGGGTTTGGGTTGCAGGACTCATCCGCAGACAGGACATGTGCACTGACAACCACTACATGCCGTCTATGGGAGCCTGGTGCGCACAAATCGCAAATCAGCTGCCATGTTTGCTACATTACAACAGTGACTACACTTCAAAGTGCTTTGGGGCATCCTGTGATCCTGTGAAGTATAGAATACTGGGGAGATCAGAAAGAAAATCTCTGCACAAAAGACAGTTAAAATGTGCAAGTTAAACTGTTTGTGAAAGAAAATTCCATGAACTTGTTGTTAGTGGGAATTACAACCATGATACAAAAGGGGAAATATATTTTTAAAACAACATGCAGAATAAGTGGGGAAGCGTGATTACATTAAGTGACTGTGGAAAAAAACCTGAATATAGACTAAATGCCCCTGTGTTCTCTTATATCACTGTGTAAGCAGTACTGCACTCGGTCCCACATCAAACTTATATGTGCCAGACCCTTATACTGCACCTCCCCCCAACCTGAAGTCTTTATCCAATGTATTTCAAGTTATTCCAGTTCACTCCATGTGTGTACATCATTATGACAATCCCATTTTCCCCGCTTAAAGTCACTGGCTGGAATCTTACCACCATTCACACCGGCGGGATTTTCCCATCCTGCCGCAGTGAACGGAGATTTGTCTGGCTGTCAAATATTCCGACTTCGCTGCAGCAGGAGCATGATGTGAACAACCTTGAGTTAATAGTGACCTGGAAACCTGATTATACTTTTATAACCCTTTCGTGCTGCTGTCAGAGTGGGTGGGCTCTGTCTGTTAATTTGTGGGTTGTTCTAGCATCTGGGTAACTTTTAATCCTTTGTTTTTACATTCTTTAGTATTGAACCACCCTTTGTCTATTCAGCAGTTGGGTAGTTGTTGATTTATCCCATCTTTCCTGGGGCGGGGGAACAATGCTGTTTTTGTCGCCATCAGGTTTTTACCTCTACTGTCGTAGTGCAGCTCGTCACATTACACATGGAAAGTTCACGTTTCAACAACAGGACCTTCACTCCTACCTGTTTCACATTTTTTAGCCATAGAGTCATAGAGGTTTCCAGCATGGAAAGAGACCCTTTCGCCCAACTTGTCCATGCTGCCCTTATATTACCATTAAGCTAGTCCCAACTGCCCGCATTTGGCCCATATCCCTCTATACTCATCTTACCCATGCAACTTCCTAAATGCTTTTTAAAAGACAAAAATGTCCCTGCCTCTACTACTACCTCTGGCAGCTCGTTCCAGACACTCACTGCCCTCTGAGTGAAAAAAGTGCCTCTCTGGACCCTTTTGTACCTCTCCCCTATCACCTTAAACCTATGCCCCCTAGTTTTAGACTCCCCACCCAAAGATGTTGAATATCCATCTTATCTTTACCCCTCATTATTTTATAGACTTCTATAAGATAAACCTCTATTAAGAAAACCTTTTGATTTATTTCTTCTTTTCCAGTTGTTTTTCAAGCTTAGGAATATTTTCCTTCAGCTCGGCAACAAGTCTGGTAAATTGGGTTGTTTTTGATTCAGAGATATCTGCGGAACCCTTGAACGCTTTAAACTCACACTTCTCAGAGGTAAAAAATAAAGAACATCTAGTGTTTGTGAATACACACAAATATTCATCATTGCAGTGTTCTTATGTACAATGACCAATGTCCTTTAGGGAAAGAAAATTCATCACCCTTTCCTGGTCTGGGCTATATGTGACTCCAGAACCACAGCAATGTGGTTGACTCTCAACTGCCCTCCAACGGCAATTAGGAAAGGGCAACAAATGTTGACCAGCCAGCAACACCCATGTCCCAGGAATGAATTAAAAAAACACAGATGATTCCATGCAAATAATATTCTTAGAAGAAGAGGTAAGTTTTACAAATCCAAAATGATGCACATTAGGGTAAAAAGTTGCCTATTCAAATAATTACTCCAAAATTGCACAAAGGCAATTGATTTCCAATTTTGCTTGTACATCTCTATCTCTTCACTACATCAGAAATAGTTCATTGCCATGTACTGCGCTGTGAGCAGTTTCGCCAGTGCGGGTCATAGATTGAAACTCAGTCTTAAGATGCATGGTAAGTTTGCAAACAGGATGAATTTCTCTCTCACGGAGTTTGGAATAATGGGACTTGCTAAGATTCTGCTGGAATCCAACTCAATTGTGTTTACATTACAGCCTGAAATTGGATTTCCTCCAGATTTCCATTCAGCCTGCATTAACAGTGTAAGTGAGCTTACTCTAACGTCAGTCTGAATATAAACTTCTACTTCATGCTTTAACAGTGTCAGCTGCATTGTCCATGCTGTGAAAAATGTAAAAGTAGGCAGAAAAAAGTAAAAAGAAAGAGGATCCTTTACATTTTATAGGTTCCAGAAATGTGTAGCCTCCAAAGGCTTACTAATGTTGCTGTTTGTTTGGGTGATGCAATGTTGCATATTAGAGGTGGATAAGCCAAAGAATGTCCAGATCACACAAAGCCAAGCATCTGTCTTGGCTTCCAAAGACAAAATGCTGACAACCATGTCATATACACTCAAAAATAGTCCAGCTTAAGTAAAAGCCAATCCCCAATTTTCCAGGTATACCCCACTCTGACTCAGCTCACTGGCCCCACTCTGTGTTCAGAGCAGAGGCCGGCATTTGAAGCTGGCATATTCTGATCTCGCTGTATTGGTGCTAGACCACAGAGTGAAAACTGCCCGCTGAGGTATCGAGGAACTGTGTCTTATGCGTGTGTCTGTGTGCCCGCATGTGGACATGTGTGTATGCGTGTGCGTGTGTCGCGAGCACATTAGAGTCAGAGGGTAGAATTTTCCTGACCGCACCCGCCACGAGAATCGTAGTGAGTTGGGCAGAGACCATGCAAAAGTCAATTGACCTCAGGCGGGATTCCCGGGCTTAGGGCAAGTGTGGCTAGAAAATCCCGCCCCTAACATGGAAAGAGGCCCTTCGGCCCAACTCGTCCATGCTGACCAGGTTTCCTAAACTAAACTAGTCCCATTTGCCTGAGTTTGGTCCATATCCCTGTAAATCTTTCCCATCCATGCACTTGTTCAAAGGTCTTGTTGTAATTGTACCCGCCTCTACCACCTCCTCTGGCAGCTCATTCCATATTTGCGCCAATACGAGAAAAGGTTGCCCAGCAGGTCCCTTTTAAATCTTTCCCCTCTTACTTTAAAGCTATACCCTTCAATTCTGGACTCCACTACTCTTGGGAAAAGCTCTTGGCTATTTATTTATCTACATCCCTCATGATTTTATAATCTCTATAAGATCACCCCTCTTCTTCTTACACTCCAGGGGAAAAAGTCCCAGCCTATCAGCCATTCCTTATAATTCAAACCTTCCATTCCCAGTAACGTCCTTGTAAATCTTTTTTGCACTTTTCCAGTTTAACAACATCCTTTCAGGATTGTACGCAGTACTCCAAATGTGGGCCTTTCTGAAGTCTTGTACAGTTGTAACTTATCCCAATTCCTGTACTCAATGCTCTTCCTCAGAAATTAAACTCAATCAACTGCCAAAAATTGTCCGATGGCCCCACAGGAAAAGAAAAGGGATTATTAAAAACTTACCTTTTTAGGCTTCATTTCCTCTTTCGGCTCCAATCCACTTCCTTGCAAACTGCGAGCATCTGAAATTGGAGAGATTGAAAACTTTGCGTTGGCTGTGTGAGTTGGCTACAACTCTGTCAGGGGACATGAGCCTGACACTGCCAATATGAAAGGTTGGTCTAGAATGACCTAATACCACATGCATTCCATTAGCCACAGACATGCGGCAACCACGTAATCAAGCATCACGGTTGCTCTATATGTTCATTTACATTATTCTCCCCATGTTTCCGCAGGGTAAAACGATCCAGAATGCCCAGAGGAAGAGGGCACAGACGAGAGACGTGGAGGACAAGGATGTCTCATCCTACAATGAAGTTGAGAAGAAAATGGTGATGACAAGGGCCACGGTGGCATGGGAGCTCATGCAGAGGCCATTGCAAGGATACTACATGACAGAGAGGCCTGTGACAATCTGATAGCTAACAGAGTCCAGACAGATTTAGGTGCTGAAACCTATCC
Source organism: Carcharhinus amblyrhynchos (assembly GCF_965287045.1). Classification (NCBI taxonomy): domain Eukaryota; kingdom Metazoa; phylum Chordata; class Chondrichthyes; order Carcharhiniformes; family Carcharhinidae; genus Carcharhinus; species Carcharhinus amblyrhynchos. The sequence goes on from NC_137346.1 coordinate 17,132,794, forward strand.
TTTACTGTTTTGTTTTCACTCCTCTGCTGATTGGCAGGCCACTGCTTCTTATTTGTAACATACTGTTATAAACAGGAGGGGGCATAACTTAAAACCACCCTGATTTCTCCCCTCTCCACCCATTCTCAAGCAAAAGGTGTCTTTAGTTTCACTCTCCCCCTTCATAAGTGATGGTGTATATTTCCCAGCCTTTCAATTTTGGAGTGATCCAATCCTTTAGTACTAACCAACAGCAAACTTGAGATAAGGTAAAATCAGAGGGTTGGTTTATTTCACACACATTCAAAATGAGGGTTGGCAATGTTTCCCCCTTCCCCCACCCCTGCAGCCTATTTTTTACATTCATATTATCAAAAGAGGATAATGGAAGGAAAGAGGTTTAGGGCAAAGCCTACAGGCAAAGTAGACTCATTGTTTTATGTGAATCCAGAGTGCAGAGTCAAGAGTCCAACGGTGTATTCCTTCAGAGATGTTAGCAGGCTGAAGCTGACGTGGATCATTCATTTTTCCAATAGGGCTGATTTCCACGAGGAGAACGTAGCGATCAATTAGTCTTATAGCAGGCACTGGTGCAGAAGTTCAGGTGTGCTCATAGAAACAGTGTAGACGAGGGCCAAGCAATTTAAGTCTGAAAGAGCTCTAGTTTTAATGGCTGTTTGGTTGCTTGGAAGATGATAGACCACCTCCTTTAGCTTCACAAGGCAATAATACAGGTTTTAGCAGCTTGGGGGGGCGGGAATCAACATGTGACGCAACTCCTGTTTCTTCTCTTTGGTTTGGACAAAGGATGTATATTCCTGGTCTGGATTCTCGAGATGGTCAATGTTTTATCCGATAATAATTTTACCAGAGGTATCAGTTTTCTTCATCCTTGCAGATGATTTGTCTTTGTTGGACGGGGCTGTACCTCAAGAAAGTAAAATAGCCTTTGGGCATTTCCTTGCAATTCGATTTTTATAGCCACATATAGCATTAGTGCATCTTTCGAGATAACGAGATTGCTGTGCATTTTCTAAGGGCTAGAAATCCCTTTTGTGTGAGTCATAGTCAGTCATGGTTTCAGTCAGTGTAAAGCCTTTGTCCATTTTATTTTAATTAAAGTTTTATAAATTAGCTAGGATGATATAGATATATATTTTTCCCTCATGTCTTCCTGGCACGATGTACACATTAGAGTTGACTCCTGTGTAACTTGATTTATGACAATTGAATTAAATTGTACTACTTAACAAGAAAGCGTCGGAGACAGTGCAAAGAAGGCTGAGCAGGATGTTGCCTGGTCTCAGGGGTGTTGGCTATGAGGAGAGGTTGAATAAACTAGGATTGTTTTCATTCGAAAGATGGAGGCTGAAGGGAGATCTGATAGAAGTCTACAAAATTATGAGAGGCATAGACAGGGTAAATTCTTCCTCAGTGTACCCGAACAGGGGCAGGAGTGTGGCAACCAGGGATTTTCACAATAACTTCACTGCAGCGTTAACATAAGCCTACTTGTGACACTAATAATTAAACTTTATGTGACTCCGGATCCACAGTAATGTGGTTGATTCTTAAAATGCCCCCTCAAGGGCAAGTAAAAACGGGCAATAAATGCTGGCTCAGACAGCAATGTCCACATTCCCTGCAAGAATTAAAAAAAAGTCTGAGTCACCATCCTCAGAGGTGGTGGGGCTAGAACTGGTGGGTGAACAGCAAGGCTGAGGCCCTACATTGTTCAGTTGCTATTTGGGTAATGGATTGCTAACCTACGAGTATGCTTCGAACTGGAGTTAGTGCAGGAGAAGGAAACCTTCACAATTTCCTTTGAGTCTGCCAAGAACAGCCTACAACAACTGACATACGCATCATCACTGAGATTGAGCATGAAGGATTTCTTAAATGCAGAGTGCCATGGAATGAATGGCAACCTCGTGATCACCTCTAGGGGAATACCAAGGCACAGAGGAACAACCACAGAACAACTTTCTCTTACAAATGTACTAACGCTAATTATATCTTGCGCATTCGTTCGTAGGAATCTGCTGCTGCTGGATTTGACTGCTTTGGGTGAAGGCTTGCAAAAAGCTGTAACGGATATAGCCACTTAGAAAAGACCATAGAAACTGTATCTCCTGCAAGTCAATGGTTATCCAGCTGGGGGCACTTGTGACATGGCAGGAGAAGAGGCACCTTTCGAGGCTTCTCAAAGGATGGATAAAGTACCCGAGAGGCAGGCACTGCATTGTCAAACATGGCTGTAGCTGTAACTGGACAAGTTCATGTCTCTGCTCCCCACAAGTTTAAAGGCACCATCATAACCCATCAGAACATAATACCCCAATTAGCTCCCCTCATCCAAGGAGTACTAAACCATAGCATTACATTAATTAGTAGGAAATGCTCATCTTCCAGGATCATCAAGAAACTGCATGGTTAAGAATTTTAAGTAGATAATACAAACTGAACTGTAAATGCTGATCTTTCTATTTAGCTTTCATGTGGACAATGGTCATTGATAAAGTCTTGGAAAGGTACTAAGAGTTGGAAGGGTGCTGACAGCTGAGTTTCAATACAAGGAAGGCACAGTATATTCTTGTGGAAAAATCTACGTATTATGAGAGCAAATGTAATAGTTTCCCAGAACTGGATTCATCCAGTATTGAATGTAATTCTTAATCACAGAGTATTACACCATTTGCCCTGCCCTTAAGTCAGCTCATGTTGTCTTTCCACTCCCCCTGATCTCTTCCTGTGGGTGGAGCCCCCTGGACTTCATCCATCATCGTACACATTCATTCTCATAGGTTGGTAGACTTGTGCAGCATGTGGGAATTTTCCAGGATTTAGCTGAAACATTTATCGTAGGGAAAATGTCAAAAGCCCTTCCTAAAAATATCATAACAGGGCACTTGCAAAAATTCAAGACAGTCAGACAGAGCCAACATGGTTTTGTGAAAGGGAAATTATATTTAACCAATTTATTGGAGTTCTTTGAGGGAGACACATGTGTTGTGGATAAGGGGGAACCAGTGGATGTACTATACTTAGACTTCCAGAAGGCAATTGAAAATATGCAACATCAAAGGTTTTTGTACAATATAAAAGCTCATGATAATATTGCCACGGATTGAAGATTGCCTAGCTAACAGAAAACAAAGAATTGGCATAAATGGGTCTTTTTTTTTGGTTGGCAGGATATGCTGAGGGGTGTGCCACTTGGGACTAGTGCTGGAGCCTCAATTCTTTACAGACTAGACCCCAACAATTTTCTATTTTGGCATAAAAATAAGGATAGGATGCTTCACTCCAGGAGTAATTCCACTAACAAATTAGGAATCTTTCACAGTAAAACGCATTTTATTTAATAATACAGTTTGACACAACTATAACAAATGAAGCAGCTTAACTATTAACAGTTGAACAATATTTAAAAATGAAAGGAAACAACTCCACTTTCTAGTTAATGTCTATTTTGGATCCAGGGAAGCAATTTTCCTCTTAGAGACTTAAAATATCACTTTAAATATAGTTAGCAACCATAAATATACTTGCAATAATGAATGTAGAAGGTCTTGAAACTTTCAGCGAGAAAATGAGTTTCAGAGCTGCCTGTAGAACTGTCTTCAAACAAACTCAGCTAGTACTGAAAAACTATTTTTCTACGCTACAGACCTACCTTTTCCCATTACCACACCAGCATTGATAGATGACCCATGACCCTTTCAATCAACATAATCAAAAAACCCTAAGGGAAATCTCCATTTGTAAACAAAAATCTATTAAATCTATTCTAAATAAACACTTTGGTTAAAATGAGTAATTATCCTGCTCTCCCAGCATCTGAGCTAAATGTTTTCCAGACACAAGTACCTGCAAGATAGAACCAAATTTTAAACATTTTAATGATTAAAATTTTAAAGTTTTAAAGTCCCTTAAACATAACATATTATACACACACACATATATATATAGAGCAACTGCCTACTACCATCACATTACAAATGCCTTGGATGAAGGTACTGATGATATGGCTGCTAAATTTACTGATGACACAAAGATAGGTAGCAAAGTAAGCTATGAAGAGGACGTAAAGAAGCTACAAAGAGACATGATAGGGAATAGATAGAGTCAACAGTGGTAGGCCTTTCCCTAGACTGGGGACAATTACGAGAGGTCACGATCTAAGGGTGAGGGGGGAGAAGTGTAATTTGGATACAAGAGGAAGGTTTTTCACGCAGAGGGTCGTGGGAGTATGGAACGCGCTACCAAGTAAGGTGGTGGAGGCAGGCATGCTGGACTTGTTTAAAGTTTACTTAGATAGACACTTGAGCGAAACAGGGATGGAGGGTTATAGTAGACGGTATTAAATAGGGTCAGAGCCTGGGAAGACACCGGAAATGTAGTATTACATGTTAATGTTTTGTCTTTTTATTCCACAGGGTCGGTCCACCTTGTTGTCAAACGAGGCGGCATGCACACGGTGGGTCGTGCGTGGGTTGCTCTTGGAGGTTCCAAGAGTGGCCTAGTACTTCGTGTCGTTGTGTATGCTTAATCCTGGACCAGCAGACGGGCACCGCAACAGCTCAGTGACTATCACTGCTAGCTGTGCAGATACATGGATTTGGGCCTGTGTCTGTGGGAGTTTGCGCATTCTCCCTGTGGTTGTGTGGGTTTCCTCCGGGCGCTCCGGTTTCCTCCCACACCCCAAAGATGTGCTCTTAGGCTGATTGGTGTACCAAATTGACACTATTCCCCCCTGAATCTGGCTACATTAGGGGTTCCACTCACATACACGCAGGGCAGGGTAGGTGTAGGAAGCTGCGGCGGCGCGGGCTCATTGGGCCGAAGGGCCTGTTTCCCGTGCTGGGTTGTTCTTTGTTCTTTTTGTATTAAGTGAATGGATAAAAAGTCTGGCAAACGCAATATAATGTGGGCAAATGTGAAATTGTCCACTTTGGCAGGAAGGGTAAAAAATAAACTTACTATCCAAATGATGAGAGATTGCAGAGCTGAGGTGCCGAGGGATCTGAGTATTCTAGTTCATGAACCAGCAAAGGCTAGTATACAGATACAGCAAGTAACTAGGAAAGCTAATAGAATGCTATCATTTATTGAGAGGGAGATTGATTACAAAACTCAGGAGGTTATGCTTCAGTTGTACAGGACATTGGTGAGACCACATCTGGAGTATTGTCTGCAGTGTAAGTGTCCTAATCTAAGGAAAACTGTAATTGCATTAGGAACAATTCAGAGAAGGCTTACTGGACAAATACCAAGAATGGGCAGGTTGACTTATGAGGAAAGATGAAGAGGTTAGGTTTGTATCCACTAGAATTTAAAAGAGGTGTCTTGATCGCAACATTTAAGATCCCAAGGGGTATTAACAGGGTGGATATTAACAGGGTGGACATAGAGAGGATGTTTTCTCTTGTTGGAGAAATTATAACTAGGGGTCGCTGTTTAAAAATATAAGGCTGCTCATTTCACACGGAGAGGAGGAGAATTTTTGTTCTCTCAGAGAGTCGTAACCTCTGGAATTCTCTTCCTCAAGAGGCAATGGAAGCAGTCTGAATATTTTAAAGGAAGAACTAGGTAGATTATTGATTAATAAGGGGATGAAAAGTTATTGGGATAGGCAGGAATGTGGGGTTGAAGTTAACATTAGATCAGCCTTGGTCTTATTGACTGGCACAGCAGGCTTGAGGAGGGGTGTGGCTTCCACCTTCTTCTAATTTGTATGTTTGTCTGACAGCCAAACAACAGAATTGCTGCTGTAACATCTCCTACCCTGTGCTGGATACGTTATGAGGGTGGTAGTTTTAGCCTTGTTGTATTTATGCGCTGCTGCTTGGTGTGTAACTGTGACTGCAAAGGCTAACCCTTGCCTCACAGCCCCCAGATATTTAGTCTCTGGTGACCTTGAAATAATTCAGAGACCATGGGTTGCCGAATTATCCCCCCCTGGATAATGGGTATTAATAAGCAGGCTGATATAAAATAAATAGAGTCAGATTCTTTCCGCTGTATGTGTGAAACTCTCATTGGCACATCCAGTTGATCTGTAACATCTGTAATGTTGGAAAGTCAGCCAAGCAATAAAGTTCTGTCTCTTCTCCATTGGGCAAGCGATAAAGCCATTTCCCCGTGGTATCGTCAGTCACTTGATTTATAAAAATATGAACTGCTAACTGACTCATCTGGCAAATGCCTTCGGCAGTGGCTCACAAGGAACCTGTTGCATCAAAGCTTACAAATGTTGCAATGTCCACAGCTACTGAAAGATCCAGCATTTGAGGTTTCCTATAAGTCAGCCTGTAGTGGACATCATGACTTAATTGCTTACTGTACCTGCAGTGACTCCCCTGATAGGCCTCATAGGAGCATTGAAGACTCAAGCAAATGTTGAAGTGGGGTATTTTGTCTTCTTGAGGAATTGTCTTCCTCAACAGTTTCATTCAGCACAATGAGATCACTTGAAAGAATGCTCCTCCTCTTCAATTTGCTAATGTTAATGTTGCAACAAGATGAGGCCAGGTTGGGGAGAAGGATTGCCTAGAAAATTGAATTATTTAACAATAATGCAGGACTGCGCGAGGTTGGAATAGAAATGGAATACATGAAGTACACAGGAAATAGTTGTTCACTGGCAAGCAGACTACAGTTCCATCAGTGACCTTGCTTTAAGGGTTAATTCAAAGTAGGCCAGCACTGTTAAGTTGCTATGTGTTGCTTTGTATTGACAAGGTGCGATTGAGTCTTGGCCAAAATCATGATTGAAGAGTGATAATGGTCATGATTGTGCAACTTCACATGAATAAGTTTAATTAAATTGGAGTTGGACTTTCCTGCTGTGCAGGTTCCCACTGTCTCCCACCCAGTCCATGTTAATCATACCTTGCAAAATTCAGCATACAGTAACTCAGGCACACAATATCAACTCTTTAACCACAAGCAAGGTTCTATACCCCTGCAAAGTCTCATGAAATGGGAGTCTTTAGCACACTTCAAAGGCCTATTCCTCAGCCCGAGGACCAGGGACCAGGCTTGTTTGCATGCCACCATCAACAAATATGATATTCTGCCACAGAGTTATATCTTTCCATGACGCAAAGGTGGCAGTCGTCATATTACATTAGGCCCAGTCATTTAATTTTGCAATGACTCATTCAAAATGACTTTTGATCGAAAACCCTTTTCCGGTTGAATAGTAATGTGCTTCTCTACCGAGGAAGATACTGATATATCAAATGTTGAACGTGGAGGTGGTGGCATAGTGGTATTGTTATTGGATTAGTCATCCAGAGACTCTGGGCAAGATCTGGGGACCTGGGTTCAAATCCCACCATGGCAAATAAAAATCTGGAATTAAAAGCCTAACAATGACCATGAAACCATTGTCGTAAAGACCCATCTGGTTCACTAATGTCCTTTAGGGAAGGAAATCTGCCTTACCTGGTCTGGCCTTCATGTGAGTCCAGATCAACACAGTGTAGTTGACTCTGAAATAGAGGGCAGGTAGGGGTGGGCAATAAATGCTGCTCCAGCCAGCAATGCCCACATCCTATAAAGAAATATTTAAAAAAACAACTTAAAGAAGCTTCCAAAGTTTAAATAAATTTATAAACTGGGAAACAACATTCTTGTGGCTAGTTTATTACATATTGTGCAACAACCAAATCTCCAGGTGCTATTAATCAAAATAAACATCATTTATAAGTCTACAGAGACTTTAGTTTCCAATAGATGAATGCAAACTAATTGAAGAAGGAATGCATGTCAGAACTTGAGATAACCCCCCCACCCCCCACGGACATCGCCCTCCCCCTTCCTGGGCAAGAGGCTAATTATGTCAGTTAAAATTGCTGGAGAAGATCGTGAATAGCCCAATGTCAGGCGCAATTTCCATTTTCCCTCCCACTATAATTCCCCACCCTACTATGCTAATAAATCAATGCAGAAGGGCAGAAAAATCATGCCGTGGTCTTGTTACTTCCATCATTACCATCACAGTATTGTGGATTATTGGCGGGATTTTATGGCCTCGTTTATCCAGAAACCATAAAATCCTTTCCATTGTCTGCCCCTCACCTGCTTTGGATTCCGTGGTGGGCGGAGTGGTACAAACTCTGGTCTGTGTGTACTTTAGAATATAACTTATAGCTTAGGAATTGAAAATTTAACTGCAAAATATGGGAATCTCCAGTTGAGAAACTGGTAACAGGAGCCTGAAGGAACCTCAATTCAAACAAGCTGCAGTTTATTACACTTGAAATGTCGAGGCCATGATGTCTTAAAGGGTTAATGTCTGGAAAGCTAAAGTTACAGAATAACACATGGAAAAACTTAAACAATAGGTGACCAATCTGTGAGCCTTTTAATGGAGACATGTGTCTGCAATCTTGCAGTAAGGGCAGTCCAGAGAGATGTTTTTTGTTTTGGAGCTAGAGCTAATTACTTTAAAATATTTGATAAACACTGAAGAGTTGTAAAATCCATTTATTTCATCAGATCAAAGATTTCTCACAGGAATTTCATTGCAGTGTTAATGTAAGCCTACTTCTGACACTTAAAAAACTTAAAATTTAAATTAGGCTAAATCCAAAGTTCTGTTTGGGGATATCCCAGAGCATGCCAGGTTGTCACGGAGATGGATGAAGCTAAGGGAGATTCTCTGGTTTTAATTTATCTGGGTGTTTGTGGAGAGTTTTAATTGAAGTTTGGATTTTGTGTGTGATGTACGATGCAGAGTAATGTCTACAACATAAGTGAACACCTTTACGGGTTAGGTAGACCTTCGGTCTGCCTCCTCATGTTGTCTTATAGTAATATCGGCATAAGCCAGGATTAGTAACCCCTGCACGATGAAGATGCTACAAAAAGAAATTCCAAGGCAGCTGAAGGCATGGTCACCAATTGTGGAACAACGAAAATCAGTGATGCGCTTGAGTCCAGCATTGGAGAAACTTATAGAATTATAGGTATAAAAGGTATAAAAGGTATCCTCCTATCCTTTCTAAGCGGGAAGAATCTCTCTACCTCTACCCTATCCATCCCTTTCATTATCTTATATGTCTGTATAAGATCCCCCCTCATCCTTCTGAACTCCAGTGAGTACAGACCCAGTCTATTTAGTCTCTCTTCATAGTTTAACCCCCTCATCTCCGGTATCAGCCTAGTGAACCTCCTCTGCACTCCCTCCAAGGCCAAAATATCCTTGTGCAAGTGCGGCGATCAAAACTGCGCACAGTACTCCAGCTGTGGCCTCACCAGTACCCTGTACAGTTGCAGCAAGACCTCCCTGCTTTTATATTCAATCCCCCTCGCTATAAGGGCCAGCATCCCATTCGCCTTCTTGATCACCTGCTGCACCTGCAGACTGGGTTTTTGCGACTCATGCACAAGGACCCCCAGGTCCCTCTGCACTGTAGCATGCTGCAGCTTTTTGCCCTTTAAATAGTAATCCCTCCTACTATTATTTCTGCCAAAGTGGATAGCCTCACACTTGCTAACATTATACTCCATCTGCCATGGTTCAAGAGGGCAACTCACCACCATCTTCCTAAGGACAAATCACGATGGGTAATAAATGTTGGCCTTGCCAGTGATACTCTTCTTTTTCATTTGTCATGGGATGTAAAAAAGTTAACCCACCAGACACAGGAAATACAAACAAGAGGTAAACTGAAAACTGAGCAAATCTAACATAAAATCAGAAAATGCTCGAGGAGCATACCAGTTTGTTGAGGTAGACACCTTTTACAGTTCTGAAGAAGTGTCTGTATCTGACATGGTAACCTAATTTCTTCTACTTCCTGATGCTGACAACACTGACGTGTCTTTCCAGTATTTTCTGCCTTTATTCCAGATGTAATAATTTAGGCGATGTCAGATCATGGGTTTTTTATACTCTCAGATGCACATTCATGGTTTTTTTAGTTTGCAATATAATTCATGGAAAAGAGATTAAGCTTGTATGAATTCTTCAGCTGTCATACGCAAACCATGTGCTCGCTTCATTAAGATTCTTTCTGATGTATCACAATCTGTAAATACAGCTGTGTACAGACATCTTTGTTAGATTTCCGATTTAAATGCCTTGTGCTGAAAGTCATAAACAATCACACCAGACCAATAACATATGGAAGGTCATTAGATTAAATGTCATCAGGAGGAGTAAGAGTTGGGCTGGTCATATCCCCTCTGATTATTTTTGCTGTATGTGGATTGTAGTTCGTTCCCGTCACAACAGCTTCCAGTTCCAGCATTTTATTCTTAAAGAGACTAGCATCCATTTGTGAACCTTTTAATACCGAGGATTTTATTTGCACTTGGTATGTGTCCAGTTTTTGCCTATTGTGGAGTCTCACAACACCAGGTTAAATTCCCATAGGTTTATTTGGAATCACGAGCTTTCGGAGAGCTGCTCTTTCCTCAGATGAGTGAGTTTCTGCCTCTTACTGTTACCTGGTCCCTGGATCTCTCTCTCTCTCTGTCTCTTATTTATTCATCTTCTGATGAATAGAATAGAATCTTGTGTCCTCTTCTGAGGTATATTTGTTGGTGAGAGAGGCAGTTGATCTGATAAGAGAATGATGAATGGGGACCCCAACTCCTTCCTACCTCCATCCCAATTATGCCTGCAGCAGGAAAGTCCATGGATAGCTTTCCTGTCCCACCATCAAATGAGGCCCCTAAATGACCAGTTAATGACTGCTTAAGGATATCATCCTGCCACCACTAGTATTCACCCAACGATGGTGGGGACTCACCTTCCAGGGAGCACAGCAAACAAACCCTGTTATGTTTGCTCGTGGCATCCTAGGCGTGTGCTTCATTCAAAGGTATTTAGTATCTGATTGAGGAACTGAACATCAGGAAGGGGAAGTACTAATGCCAGCCTCTGCTCTTGCTACCAATTCCCCTGCCCCCTGGTCCAATTCTTCATTCATCTGTAACCTCTTATCAAAGTCAAACTCACCTTAACTTTGAGAGTGGACATTGTTAATGTCAACTCTTGATGGGCCTCAGATCTCTCACACATGGGCAGTCAGGGAGCGGGCTGCATTTGCACATATCGGCATTTTTACATTCTTTGGTCCCAACGCAGCTGTGCAAGAAGAAAAAAATACGATTCGATGACCAGAAGCAGAGCACCATTAAGAAGAGGAGGTACAGGCATGGCACAGAGGGAAATGACATGCTGACCTTCCAAAATGAGAGGACATAGGTATAGGTCCCAAAAAAGGAGTCCCAGATAGGATGGACGGACAGGAAAAGGTCCCATTTCAGATAAAAGGAGAAGTGCAGAGAAACAGGCTCCAAACAAGAAAAAAGTAACAAGTGGCTTTTAGTGAGCGGGTTCAAAGAAAACCCTGATAACTGGGAGCTAAAGAGCGGCGACCCTAAGTTACGGACCGTTTGGATGAAGGTCCCCCTTTGGAGCAGTGGTGCTCTGCTTGAAGCAGCTTGTGAGCTGGTGTTTCAGTGCAGACACATGAACCTAGAGGAATGGAAGCCCAGGAAAAGAGATTGAAGATGGCCATTGTGAAGTGGGCCATTGTTGATATCATCCATGCTGAAATGGCTTTTGGAGAGAATCCCCGGGTTAGATCTTCGAAGGTAAAGACTAGAATCCCTCTGAGAGAGATAGGGATCCAATGAGATTGATTGACACAGTATTACTGCCATCTGGTTGGGTTGTTCAGAAATCCATGGACTCTATCTTGGCCATGTCTGCTATTTACTGTGTAGTGTGGTGTGTTTGACCACAGTTTGTTAATTCACCTATACCTCATATCTAATCTGAATGTTAAAATATAAGATAGATATTGTAAGTTGTTTTATTTTCCTAACATTGTGTAGTAAAGTTTATTTTTTTTTGGTCAAAGCCCATGGAATCTTGTGGCTTTATTCACTAAGCAAGTGTCTGGAATCTCATACCTTGTCTACTTAAAACCTTATCAGTCCCTTATTGAATATTACCAAAAGCCTGGGAGGTTTGGAACAGTATGACAACAGGCCTGGGACCCAGCGATGACCCTCGGTCTTGGGTAAGTTATGCACCAGCAGCAGCCGCCACCTCCCAATCAATAGAACTGTATGCCTCTGATTGGCCAATGGCTTTCAGAAGGTGCCTCCTTTGAATGTATTGTAAGCTGCAGGCATCTCATATGAGTAACTCATTTCTTAGCTTTCTACCTCCCAAGTATCAGTAGCAACCTCACAAATGCCCATGGTTTTCGATGTCTTCTGCCCCCCCATTTTAAGAAGATTCTGGACAACTCAGGCATCTCTACCCATGAGTGAAAAAGATTGGCTTTGGATGACCTACAAATATTTGCTTCACTCCATGCCTGAGTGGTTCTACGATCATGCCAATGACCAGAAGTTGGATGCCCCCACCCACACACATTGTTATGTCTGTTGTTCCAAGCCAGAGATCTGTCAGCCAAGGTTTCTTATCTGAGAGGAACGTAATATTGGCTTCCAATTTGAAATCAGCGAGGTGACTGTTCTGAGATAACTGCATTCCAGAAAGAGAATCCAAGAGCTTTGACCTCACCCAAGAAATGCAGTTGATCTCTTCCTGATGTGATAACCTAATCCCATGTATCTTGGGATCATCCACCCATCTGGATGTCTTAGCTTTGCATAGCTTTCCGAAGAGTCCCAGGCAGTTACAGTTCATAGAATCCCATAGAATCAGCAAATCCTTGCAGTGCAGAAGAAGACCATTTGACCCATCAAGTCTGCATGAACCACAATCCCACCCAGGGCATATTCCCATAACCCACATATTTACCCTGCTAATTCGCTGACACTTGGGTGGATTTAGCATGGCCAATCAACCTAACCCACACATCTTTGGATTGTGGGAGGAAACCAGAGCACCCAGAGAAAACCCACGCAGATATGGGGAGAATGTGCAAACTCCACACAGACAGTGACCTGAGACTGGAATTGAACCCGGGTCCCTAGCATTGTGAGGCAGCAGTGCTAACCGCTGTGCCACTGTGCCACCCTGGTTCACTGCATTGAGACTGCAGGACATTGCCCTTGCCTGTGAGGCCATTTAGCTCCACAGCACTAACATGGTGGTCCAGCCTCTTGTTGGTTTGGGTATTGCCTTCCTTGGCCTGGACTCACTTTGTCCTTTTGTTGTTCTATTAGTTGGACAGCTGGGGTTGCCCTGTGCCATGGATTGCTTTTGCAAAATGGATCAGTATTGTTAGCAGATTTCAGACTGCCTGTCTATTTACATGGCCTTTTCTAGAGTCAGATCTTCTTGGTTGTAGTGCCTCTCAAAGGGCATCGTCAGTCCCCCCAGTGGCAATTCTGTTCCTTATGAGTTCTGACTTAAGGTCACAATGGCCCATCTGTATAATTTATTTATAAAAGAGTTAAACGGTTTTCTAGGCTGTTGGACATGTACATTGAATTTCACTCTGTCAAAAAGTTGTTGCTTCTTAGATTAAAATATGTATCGAATTATTTTAGAACACCATCAAATTTATCTGAGGATTTGTTCATGCCGTCCCTCACAGTAATATCATCGACTATAGGGTTTATTGAATAAAATAATGCATTCATTTGTTCAGCTGTGGTCTTTTTATATAATTCCAAAGCTATCATGTTTCTTCAGGATCTTTTTTACCCAAATCCTAATTTTTGTGTATGATCTGGCCCCTTGGATGAGTCCAAATTGGTATGATAATGTTGATTTTTTTGTCCAAGGTTGCTATAAAGTGAGCAGATCTTACACACAACAGCCATTTTTTTCAAAGAGTCTTCCTGTGCTTGTCGCATTTTGGTGGGTTCCTATGGTGATACTGGTCTCGACCTCTTTAGGATTTAAGTGAGCAGTGATTTGTTAAGTCAGCAATCTAGAGCCTCCCCTGCACTATCGGCTATTTTTTGGGTGTCTACAGTGGATTCCTGGCATTGTTTGAGACTTTTAAGCCTTTCACTTCTTATTATTTTCTCACAACAAGTTTGGATGCTACGTGAAATGATGTCCATTCAAATACTAGGCTGGGTGTCGTGCTTTTGGAAGTGGACTACTCTAATTTTTTTTTACCATACTGAAGCTTTTTAGACTGGTCCCGGCTTAGAACTGAATTTGTTTTGCGCACCCCTGCTAGATATTTTGACTCTAAACCCTATGAGTGTTGACAATGGACTTCCAAAGGACCCTGTGGATTCCTGATCTACACAGTGGAGTCTTTCTTCTGTCTTTCTGCTTTCAATTCTGCACTGGATCTTCTTTCAGGCAATCGCCCTCTGTGTCCTAACTCCAGGTGTTTTCAATTGGCCCAGAATACTGCTCCTTTCATTTTCCAGCTTTTGAATTTCTGCTTCTCTGAGGTTCTGGGTTTTCCCAATCACTCCTGTCATGGTATACATTCACTAGATCTCACAAAGAGGTCTTGTACAGTTGGACATTAACTGTTTAGTGATAGCACTAAATATACAGGGTTCTAGCCCAAGCCATGACCTAACTCTATGCTTGCTTCTACTCAGGTCTCTATCCTGTCCACAATTGACACTGGTCTCAGGCCATGTTTTTGTTTCATTTGTGGAACATGGGCATCGCAGGCTGGCCAGCATCAATTACAGTAAGAAGTCTGACAACACCAGGTTTAAGTCCAACCGATTTATTTGATAGTAAACTCGCAAGCTTTTGGGGTTTGCCCCTTTGTCAGGCAAATGGAGAGTTCTGGCCTCAGACAGAGCATTGGAAGCCATGCTATCTTCATTTTGACACACTCCAAAAGAATCATATTTATATAATGTTTTTGCTTTTCATGACCACTGGACATCAGAAGGTATTTAATGCCCGAATCCTTAATTAGTTGTGAAGAACTTTGGAATATTCTATGGTTGTGAAAGAATAAATGCAAATGCTCCTTTTGTATTGAATGATAACGCACAGAATGGAACAATTCAGTCCAATGTGCCCATTCCATCTTTCATTTTATGGAAGGTAAAGGCAAAGAAGGAGGTCATTTGGTCCAGTATTACTAGTCTATGATTCCAAGTAGAAAATGAGTGAAACCATATAAATACGTACATTTATATATTGTAGAACACAGTTCAAAAATAAAGCATCTCTCATTTAAGGCAGAGATGAAAAGAACTTTTTTCTTGCAGCAGGCTGTGTGTCTTTGGCACTCTCTTCCCTGGAGAGTGGTGGAGGCAGGGTCATTGAATATTTTCAAGGCAGAAGTAGATAGATTCTTGACCAACAAGGCAGGAATATATTCTCAGGGGGAGTGGGAATATAGAGTTAAGGCTGCAGTAAGATCACCCATGACCTTATTGAATAGTGGAACAGGCTTGAGGGACTGAATGGGCTCCTGCTCTGAATTCATAGGTATATTTATTTATAGAAATATATATAAATAGATATATATATGAATACACCTATGAATTCAGAGCAGGAGCCCATTCAGCCCCTCAATCCTGTTTATGCTTTGATACATATATTCATATGTATAAAAGAATGTAACATGCATATAAGTTTTATCATGTATCAAAGCATAACTTTGATTTACGTATTCATTCATACATAATGTATGTTTGTATATGCATGGATGTATATATCAAAGCAAACTTTGATATGTATACATAAAATATATAGATATACAAACATACATTTTATGCCTATTCACATATATAATAAATACAATGTATGTTTGTATATCTATGCATTTATATATCAAAGCAAACTTTGTGATGCATACAAATGATATATAGATAGATATACAAAGATACATTTTATGCATAGACATATATATATATGGGGTGGTACGGTAGCACAGCGTTAGCACTGCTGCTTCACAGCTCCAGGGGCCAGGATTTGATTCCCAGCTTGGGCCACTATCTGTGTGGAGTTTGCACATTCTCCCCATGTCTGCGTGAGTTTCCTCTGGGTGCTCCAGTTCCTCCCACAGTCCAAAGATGTGCAGGTTAGGTTGATTGGCCATGCTAAAATTGCCCATTAGTGTCCTGAGATGTGCAGGTTAGCGGGTAAATGTGTAGGGATATGGGTTAGGGCCTGTGTGGGATTGTGGTCAGTGCAGGCTCAATGGGCCAAATGGCCTCTTTCTGCACTGTAGAGTTTCTATAATATTAATATATATCTGTACAAACATATTTTTTGCATATATATAAAATATTCATAGGTAGATATATATTCAACTTATGCATATTCATATGTATAATATATAATGTAGATTTGTATATATGTATATACTACATATATGCATAAAATGTATGCTTGTATAGTTAGATATATGAATATTATGTATCAAAGCATACATATAGCAGCATACATAAATATAAACATGTACAAATAGACTATATGTAATTGTTTCTGTATTCGAATTGGGAAAGGAGATTGGTATGTAGAAGCATACATAAATATAAACATGTACAAATAGACTACATGTAATTGTCTCTCTGTTAGAATTGGGAGAGGGGATTGGTATGTGTGTGGAATCTGCTGATCGTTGTGGAGTGCTGCTGGATGTAGCGTGTGTGGGGGCGGGCCAGGTGGAAGTGTCGAATCAGCTGCCCGCCTGTTGAGTAAGCGGCGGGCGCAGGCGCAGTGCGGGCCCTCTGTCTCGGTGGCTCTCTCTCTCTCTCTGTCTCGGCGCGCGTTCGATGGAGGAGAAGTGCAGCCGCGAGCCGCCCTCCGCTCCCCTCACCAATGGAGACGCCCAGCAGCAACGGCAGCGGCAGGCCGGCGGCGAGCTGATCACCAAAGTCAGCGATGTCTCAGACAGTCAGAAAACGAAGAAAAAGAAGAAGAAAGCAGGTGAGATCATTCGGTGGAATGAATGTGTGGAGAGAGAGAGATATAAATACAATATTTTTAAAACCACCGAAAAAAATAAGAAAAAACGGAGCGAGGCGGTGAAGTGAAAGATGTCGGGGATGATGAGGGGGGAGAGAGGGAGGGAGGGGGCTGGGTTTGTGCAGCCGCCGCGCTTCTTGGTGACCTTGGTTGCTTCACTAACTCTAGGCCCCGAGGCCTCTATCCCCCCCCCCCTCCCCCGGCGGAAGGCCGTGTGGAGATTTTATTTTCTTTCTCTCTCTTCCCCCCTCACTCTGCAGTTTGCCATTTCCACCACCACTACCACCCCCGTCCCTCCCTGTTTCGGCCGCTCAAGCGCCTAGTCTGTGCTGCTGCTGCTGCTGCTGGTGGTGTGGTGTGTTTTTTTTTCTATCCTGCCGGCCCGGCTGGGATGATGCCGGCTCACTGGAATGTTCTTCAGCTGCCATTTCCTGTCCGCCATGTTCGAGGAGCCAGCCACACACTCAACACACACACACACACACACAGTGGATGGTAAATTTTTCTTCAGACAACATTCTCTCTCTCTCTCTCCTTTTCCCCACCTCAATCCCCCTTTCTTTCGCAGACAAGGAAGGTGCATTTTTTTTGGCTGTTCTTTTTAAATCATTATTCCACCTCCTTGGAGTGACTAAAATTATTCTGGACACACAGACACATAGTAGTAAATTTTCCTTAAATAAAACACACTCTTCCCCACCTCAATCTCTCTCTCTCTCCCAGGCAAGGAGGGTACATTACTCTTTTTGTGTGTCTGCTTTTTAAAAAAAATCATTATCTTCTTGGAGTGATAAATTATTCTGCACACGCACACAGTGGTAATTTTTCCTTCAAATAACGCACTCACTCTCTTCCCCATTTCAACCCCCTCTCTCTGGCAAAGAAGGTACATTACTCTATTCTTTTGTGTCTGTTTTTTATAAATCATTATTCCACCTCCTTAGAGTGACTAAAATCTATTCTGGACAGACGCACACAGTGGTAAATTTTCTTTCAAATAACACTCTTGCTCTTCCACACCACAGTCACTCTCTCCCAGGCAAGAGAGTCCATTACTTTTTTTAAAAAAATCATTATTCCACCTTCTTGTATAACTAAAATCCATTCTAGACACACAGGATGGCAAATTTTCTTTCAAAACACTCAATCTTCCTTCCCCACCTCAGTCTCTCCCGGGCAAGAAAGGTACATTACTCTTTTTTGTTGTTTTAAGTCCTTATTACATTTGGAGTGACTATATTCTGGGCGCACACGCACACAGGATGGTAAATTTTCCTTCAAACAACACTGTCCCTTTCCCACCTCAATCTCGCTCTCCCAAACAGGGAAGCTACATTACTTTTTTTTGTGATTTTTTAAAAAAAATATACATTATTCCTCCACTTTGGGGTGACTAAAATTCATTCTGGGCACATACAGCGGGTGGTAATTTTTTTTTAAACGATACTCTCCCTTCCCCACCTTAACCATCTGTCCCAGGCAATCTTACAAAGGAAGATACATTGCTCTTTTTGTGTCTTTTCTGTTAAATCGTTATTCCACCTTCCTAGAACAACTAAAATCCATTCCGGACATTTGCATTAACTGAGGAGGAGAGGATATCGGGACAGGCCTTTTCTCTCCCAGTTTTTGTTAACGTCACATCTGGTCCTGAAAGGTGCCCCAACCCAGGAATGTTGTCACTTTTCTAGAATCGTCTCGGTGCTTTTACACCCCTCCCAATTCGCAAACGGTTTCATAACGTAAACCAGTATCTCTTGATTAATTCCGTCTTCTCTCCCTCCTCTAAAGATTGAAGGATTTTATATATATTCGCGATTTTCTAAGGTTATTTTTGGTTTTTCATCGCCAGGGAATGAAGGGGCTCACTTTTTGGCAGGTGCAGTGTGCGGCACAGACTCGGCTTGCAACGTGGGAAAGTCTAAACGAGGGCGGGGAGGGTTGGTTACACTCCGGAGTATCGAACACTTTTTTTGAAACTCTCGAAATATCGCGAATATTTCATTAAACATTTAGGATAACATTTATTTTGGCTTAATCTTAAAATATATTTTAGGGATGTTTGTGGAATCGAACCGCATTTTTTAAAGATCCAAAGCGTAGGCTGGCAAAATGCGTATTACTCACGAAATAACCTGATATGACTTGTTTGATTTCCATTATTTCGGGATCGATTTCAAATATTTTTAGTGTTTTTATATCTTTACTGAATTTAACTCCCCGAGTATTTGGTTCAATCTTTCATTTAACAATGTGTAATGTACAATTCTCATAGGCACCCTGGATTTAAGTTTTTGTGAGCAGTATAATATGATTATAGACATAGAAAAATATCTGAAATGTTGAGTGCCCAATAATATTAGATAAATATTTCTAAACATCTATCATGCCATTGCAAATGCCTGGATGCCAGCAAATGAGTTAACTGTTTTTGAACTTTATATTTGCATTCAGGGTAATCTATGCGCGTTAATGTGCTGCAGATTTTTAATTTGAATTCCAGCAGCAGTTGTGGGATCTGGAGGTTTATGTTAGTGAGGAGTCACTGTTAGTACTCGCCATTGCTTAGTGACACAGATTAGACAATACTCAATCATGTTTCAATTAGATATCTGTTCAACTCTAATTAGCTTATAGGCGAAGAAAAATTTCATCTAAGTGGAGTTGGCCAGATTTTCTGAATGAACCTTCAAATCTGACAATACTGACTTTATTCTATTGGTCTAAATTTGAAATCCATAATTTTAAATTGTTCAAGAAACACCCTTTCTGTTAAAGTAATTTTCAATACGCTGAAGCCTGAAACATTGCCATTCACTTTACCTTTAACAGTAGTGAAAGTTGGAATGAAGAACAGGCTGGTGTTGATGCTGTTTCACACAGTACTTTGACTGTGCTGTTCAGATGCAATGTGAAATTCAGTTGTAGAACTTATACCCTTGAGACAGAGATTTTGTAGAGCTGAAAATACAAAATGTATTTTAATACCAAATATTTTTCATGGTGCGTAGTAACCACTAATCCTGTTCAAGTGCCAAATAGATTGCCAGTGTGAATCAAAACATTATGGGTTTTTCCATTTTGTGACTTTATTGATTATTTCCTTTATGGGTCATCTAATAGAGTTGCAGATCTCTAACTCTGTCTTGGGTGAGTGGAATCCAGTATGGTCCTCCTTGCAATGTCCAATTTGGTGTGTGATTTTCACTTGCATTGGCAGGTTCTTCATGATTTCTTTAAAGTTTCTGAACTATTATCAAGGCATCTGAAAGGGGCTTTGCACCAAGCCCATCTGCTGCAGAAACCCTAATTTCTCAACTTAACTATTTCAAGGTGCTCCTTGTTGGCTACTTAATATTTGTGAACTTGAGGTGATCCAAAACTTTACCCAGACCCTGCTTGCTCATCAGCCTTGCTGACCACTGGCTGCTGATTAAGCTTCAGTTTTAAATTGCATCCTTGGTATTAAAATACATTTGTGGGCTTGACCATCTCCATCCCTGTAACCTCCCAAAGCCCTCAGACAATCAGGAGTTGCAACCTGAATGTAATTGCCCCAATCAAACCTTCAGTTGCCAAAGACTTGAGCTCTGGAATTTAAAGTTTATTTATTAGTGTCACAAGTAGGCTTACATTAACACTGCAATGAAGTTAGTGAAAATCCCCTAGTTGTTAATCTCTGGTGCCTGTTTGGGTACACTGAGGGAGAATTTAGCATGGCCAATGTACCTAACCAGCATGTTTTTCAGACTGGAAGGAAACTGGAGCACTTGGCGGAAACGCATGCAGGGAGCATGTGCAGACTTCGCACACAGTGACCCAAGCTAAGAATCGAACCCTGGTCCCCTGCGCTTTGAGGCAGCAGCGCTAACCACTGTGCCACCCTCTCCCTGAATATTTGTCTTCCTCTCCTTTTAAAAACCCTCCTTAAATCCTGTTTCTCTCAACAGCCCAAGCTGTTCGCCATCTGGTCTAATGTCACTTTACGTAGCTCGGTGTCAAACAATTGTGTTAAAGGTGCTATCTAAATACAAGTTCTTAATTAAGACAGGTATCTGGACGTTGTGTGGTATAATCTATAAGGGAAGATTTAACTAGAACTAAAACTTTCAAGTATAATATGGAGAAACTATATGTTGATGTACCTGTTTGCTTCTCCTTTTAATCCAATTGAGACCTGGTTAATTTTGCTTCAAAATAAACTACCCCTTTATTTGTTTCACTTTGTGTTTACTTCAGTAATTCCAAATCAAAGATTGAATAAATGACCAGATATTTAATACAGAAGGCAGGCTAATGGTTCTTGAGTTATCTTATTAAATGTAATTCCTAGTTTCATTGAAGACAGTGAACAGGTCCAAAAAAGTTTCTTGTCTTCAGAAGAAGTTTGATCATTTTACTCTATAATCAGCTAGAAGTAACACTTATAATGCAGTAATAACTTTTCTGTAATAAAAATAAACCACTAAAACAGCATTTTAAAATACAATATTAATATATTTGTTTAATTTTCTACTGCTGAGTTCCTTTTTGTAAATGATCTTTGACAAGTTACTTCCAATTTTGCCTTTGAGGCACTCGATTCATTTATGGAACGTTCTATTTTGATATACCATAGGTCTGCTAAGTTTATTGATGAAATATGAAATGAGTAAATTCTTTGAAAATTACGATTTTTAAATAGTATTACAATAAAATTGAATACTTTTTGGTGTACTTAACTATTAGGCTCAATTTGGATAGTCTTTGTAAAAAGAAAAATAACACCTCATTGTAGGTTAGCAAAATACTGCCCATCTGTGTTCTTTGCATTAGCAATTCTGTCTTTTGCTTCTGAAAAGTTTTGTGATCTGTTAATTTCCTTGTGCTAAAAGTCATATGGTGGAACAGTATGATTAATTTGGGATTAGAAAAATGGCTTTGACCTCAGTATATTAATTCTGCCAAAAAGATTTTTGAACTTTGAACTATTAGTTATGCCAATTAATATAGGTAAAATGAAGCATTGTTGACCTTTATTGTGAAATTTAAAAATACTTGTAATGTTCTTATAGCACTAATGCCCTCTTGAAAACTGCCACAGTTGTGCTGTTCAGAACAGAGGTCATGGATAAGCTGTGTTACACTATAATTACATCAGTCATTCAACTTTCAGTAAAATTGCCTATCAGTTTATCGCACACTTCTGATATTGTATGTTCTCCCTGTCAAGAAAATAACATCAGAGAATCTTCAGGTATCGAGTTGTGCAGTTTTGCATCAGCGGCTGACCTCAGTAAACTTTAGTTACTGTTAATATCATGAGACTTTCAACAGTTTTAAGTTTCTGCACTTAAATTTCATATTTCTACCCAACTAATCCAAGTTCTGTTTTCATGGTGTCACCTACTCCAGTTCATCCAATGACCTGGTCCAACAAGAAGGCAGTTCACTTGGCAGCTCTCTGAGGCAAAGCTGAATGTTTGTTCTATACCAAAAAATCTTTTCATTAAATGCACATGTGTAAAATTGAATTCTTTAAATTATAAGTGCTGTGCCAGACCTTCCCCTTGAAGTCACATTAATATGTTAAAGAGAGAGCTTTATTCAGCAACTGGTTCACACTGTACCTGATCAACTGCTTGACAGAGAGGCACAACATGTACCCTCTCTCACATGCTCTTAACTTGCACACAGCAAATTTTAAGTAGGGACAAATTAATGAAAATTACACATTCTGGCCAAACCTTTGCTATTAGTGTCTCAATCTTTCAAGAATCCATTTTTCATTACGTACTCCACTCCCTGGAGAGTCTGTAGCAAACACTGAGATCCATCACATTCCTAAGTTGCTGTGTGAAATAAGGATCTGTTAATGGTCAGTGGGAAAATATTAATGTTGTAAATGCTGCATCAGAGTTTACCAGTGGCTGCTAAACTTTGTAGTGGCAGGCTGTCTAGGGTAGAAGTTTAAATTTTGTATTCCATCTGAAGTTGGAATGTTTTGAATAGAAGGATAGTGTCCTTTAGGTCCAAAATGAGCAGCCATCCTTTGCTGCCCCACTGTTTTTTTTCCCTATGCACGGTTCTTGGATGGTGGCTGCTTGGGCAACGCTACTCAATTGTAGAGTGTGCACTCGGACTGCAATTAGACTGTCCAAAATCATCGTACATGGGAGTATTGCAACCATAAGGGAATACTTTCTGTTAATGTGTGGTCCCATAGATTAGTGGATCGTGTACTAACCTGCATCATCCAGTTCACTCATCGTGATTTAAACTCGTATGACTGGTTAAAAAATCTATTGTGTGAAAGATCTATATTCTTTATTACTAGACTGAATCATATTTTTATAATGTGTTCTATTGTTAAAATTTGTGTACCAAGGAGTTGAGACAGCTACTGTTTTGACAGCTAAATCGCCACTGTCTGTTAATGAAAAGATAGAGAAAAAGACTTCATTTATATAATGCACTTGTGTCTTCAGATGCACCTAAATGCTTTACTACTAAATTACTTCTAAAGTTTAGTTTTTGTGTGAATTAGGTATTACAAAAGAGATCAGTAGCCAGTTAGTACTGCACTGAAGTATCAACTTAGATTGTGCTTAGTGCCCCAATGAAGTGCCTCTTGAATTCCCAACCTTCAGGGGCAACATTACCATCTATGAGCCAAGTTGAACACGAAGCTAATAAAGGGTCAAAAATAAAGGCAACTTTCATCAGTTCTTAGTCTGTTTTTTCCAGTATGGTCATATTCAAACAGTAAATCTCCTTTATAACTCTGATCTGGCTCTTAATTCTAATTCTTTCTTCCTCCTTGTCTGCGTATTTTTAAAATTCGTTTATGGGCCAGCATTTATTGGCCCATAGTTACATAGAACATAGAACACTACAGCACAAACAGACCCTTCGGCCCACGAGTTGCGCCGATCACATCAACACCTATCTATAACCCCCAATCCCATAAAACCCCATATACTCATCCAGAAGTCTTTTAAAAGACCCCACCGCGTTCGCCTCCACCACCACTGACGGCAGCCGATTCCACTCACTCACCACCCTCTGAGTGAAAAACTTAGCCCTAACATCACTTCTGTACTTTCCTCCCCGCACCTTAAATCTGTGTCCTTTCGTAGCGACCATTTCAACCCGGGGAAATAGCCTCTGAGAATCCACCCTATCCATTCCTCTCAACATTTTATAAACCTCTATCAGGTCGCCTCTCAACCTTCGTCTCTCCAGGGAAAAGAGACCCAGCTCCCTCAACCTAACTTCATAAGGCATGCCTCCCAGTCCAGGCAACATCCTTGTAAATCTCCTCTGTACCCTTTCAATAGCTTCTACGTCTTTCCTATAGTGAGGCGACCAGAACTGCGCACAGTACTCCAAATGAGGCCTGACAAGGGTCTTATAAAGTTGCAGCATTACCTCCCGACTCCTAAACTCAATCCCTCGATTAATGAAGGCCAGTACACCATACGCCTTCTTGACCACCTCTTCAACCTGCGAGGCCAATTTAAGAGTCCTGTGGACCCGGACCCTAAGATCCTTCTGCTCTTCAACACTACTAAGACTCCTGCCCTTGATAGTGTACTCGTTCATCCTGTTGGTTCTGCCAAAATGGACGACTACGCATTTATCCGCGTTGAAGTCCATCTGCCACTTCTCCGCCCAGTCCTGCATCCTATTTATGTCCTGCTGCAACTTTTGCCATCCTTCCAGACCATCCACAACACCACCGACCTTCGTGTCATCAGCGAACTTACTTACCCATCCCTCCATTTCCTCATCCAGGTCATTTATGAAAATGACAAACAGCAAGGGTCCTAGAACAGATCCCTGGGGCACTCCACTGGTGACTGACCTCCATTCAGAAAAAGACCCATCCACAACCACTCTCTGCCTTCTGCAGGCAAGCCAGTTCTGGATCCACAAGGCCAAAGGCCCTTGGATCCCATGCCCTCTCACCTGTTGTCCTTGAGAAACTGGTGGTGTGCTCCTGCTGCAGTCCTTATGGTGTAGGTATACCTATAGTGCTGTTAGGAAGGGAGTTCCAAGATTTTGACCCAGGGACAGGGAAGGAATGGTGTATTTGCAAATTCTCCTGTTGTGTGCCTTGTAGATGGGCATGCTTTGTGGAAACAGGTGGTGGGTCACATGCTGTAGGATTCCAAACCTCTGACCTCTTGTAACCACAGTATTTGTATGGCTGGTCCACTTTGATTTCTGGTCATTGCTAGGCTTCCTCTAATCAGCAGTCTCAGTTTAGAAGACTAAGACAGGACAATCTCTGATCTTTAAATCCCTCTGACATCTTGGAAAAATGCACATTCTGCAGTAGGGCAACCCATACCTCTAATACTGAAACATTTAAGTGGGAATTTAATTCTTGATTTAACTCGTGAGACTTGTTGTAGACTTAGGGAGAGTTTCTATTTAAATATTAAAGCATTTGTGAAACAAGCACATTACAAGCTGCTGCTGTGCCAATCTTCCACTAATTGATATCTTTTAATATTCCCCTTACTGAATAAACCAAGCTCTTAGCATGCATTTTCCTCCCTATCACTGTTCTCCCCTGCTCCCCCTCCCTTTCCCTCACCTCTGATGGATGTGTATTTCCCAATTTGTGTACTGAGTGAACACTTGTTAAAATCTGTACATCCAGTTTTTGAGGATGTTAGGTTATTGACCTTCCTCTTGTTTTGAGTGACAAGTCAGTGTAGTAGAATATGCTCACCAGTGGTTTGATCTAAAGCCAATTATTTAGCTGTGCTTTATAACTGTTTCTGGAGGGTTCTTCCATAATATAGATTTTACCAATTTAATAAGACCCGTAGGGTATCGTCACAACAATTTTGATTCCCATCCTGCAGTAATTGGTGTTTGATTTCTCATCATGTGATATGTTTAAAACATAAATTCCAGCAATTAGTTCTCAAGCTGAATCTTCTGCTTAGATTACAGTCTTGTCTATAGTTGACAATGTTGTGGGCCAAGTTATTTGAGAATTTTCACGTTTTTTTCTTTATATTGAGTATCCTGTTGAAGTTTATCATCAATAGAATTATTCATCTTTTTGTCCCTTTTTTGGTGTTTTGGAATTCTCCTGAATAGCAGACAATCTTGTGCTAAGATGCACTCAGTTATTTGTTAGGAGTAAGCCTATGGCGATTGCTTGTTTTTTGTTTTTCCTTTCGGTTTATGGGTGGCACAGAGACAGTGGTTACAATGTTGCCTCAGCACCAGGGACCCTGGTTCAATTCCACCTTCAGGTCACTGTGGAGTTTGCACGTTCTCTCCATGTCTGCATGAGTTTCCTCCGTATGCTCCAGTTTTTTCCCACAGTCCAAAGATGTGTGGGTTAGGTTGGTTGGCCATGCTAAGTTGACCCTAGTGTTGGGATTAGTGCAGTAATTACGTGGGGTTATAGGAATAGGGCCTGGGTGGGATTTTGGTGGGCCGAATGAGCTCCTGCACTGTAGAGATTCTATGATCTAGGTTAAATTAGATGAATTAGCCATGCTAAATGTGGGAGGTGATGGGCCAGGGTACGATGCTCCTTCGGTGAATTGGTGCAGACTTGATGGGCCAAATGGCCTCTTTCTGCATCGTAGGGATTCTATCTGTCAGGCACTTGTGATCAGCATTGGATTTAATGCCTGATGTGAGAAATCAAATCCCTAGCACAGTCTAATTTCTGTATGTCTCAAAATTCTTGCAATTCAGAGTATTGGTGGAATAAATTTGTACATCATGATTAATTCAAATGGTATATGTGAAATGGAGCATCATTTACCATTAAGTCCTGGTGTTCATTCATTAGTTATGGTTGTTTTATGGCCAAAAGAATGCTTGGAGCTTATTTACATCCCTATATCTGAGTACGTGTTCCTCATGGAATCATAGCACACATTGAAGAATTGCTCCTTGTGCACCATGTGGATCTCTCCTGGTATTCTTGGGTATTGTGTAGAAATGCTATTGTCAGAAGTCAACTCATGTAACACTATTTTAATTTAATTGATTGCATAGTATGCTTGATATGATAGAGAATCTGCAATCCCAACAAAGTTACTTTCTTTTGTAAATGTAATTAAGATTTTACTTTTGTCTCTTTTTAGGTTTCGAAGAATTAAATGGTGATGCTGGATCAGAAGATGAGCTTGAATTTACAGCAAGTCAGGAAACTGAAGATGTAGTTTTGATTTCTTCCAGCGCAACGAATGGCAGGAAGCAATTTTTAGACACTAATTTCAACCCCAGGCACACAACAAAAACTATTGCACATAACAGAGTGGGTAGTAAAACAAAGAATTATAATCAAAAGAACAGTATGGACAAAAAGAATGACAAAGTCTTTGAGAATAAATCTAGGGATAGCAGATCAATTGAGAAAAAGGAGGCATTGACATTTCTCAATGGTATTATAACTAGCAGCTCTGGGTACATTACGAATGGATTTTCTGTCAAGAATTCAGCTGACAATGATGGTAGCGGGTCTGAAAGTGGTTACACCACACCGAAGAAACGTAAGGGCAGGAGGAATAGCGACAAAGGTGTTGAGAACTTAAATTTGTTTCAAGACAAAATCATGCAGCACGAGGGGAATCCACTTGTCCCAAAATTGGATCTCGAGAATGCCAAACTTGAGGTACCGGAGCAGAAGGCAAATCGTCTAGAAAATGTTAAGCCTAGTGGTAGGTATGAACTTACAGCAGTTAGTCCAGCTGGAGCCCGTGGGAAAATTGGAACTGGTGAAACCCAGCGAAAAAACTCTGATGGGAAACTTACTGGTAAAAAGTATGAAGACCGACCCAAATCAAAGGCAGCATCTGTAACTTCAAAAGAAGACTCTTGGACACTCTTTAAACCGCCTCCAGTCTTTCCAGTGGACAACAGTAGTGCAAAAATTGTTCCCAAGATTAGTTATGCAAGTAAAGTTAAAGAGAACCTCAACAAATCGCCCTCAAATCAGTCACTGGCTGTGGACACTCAGGCACAAGCTTCAGGTCGTTTGTCACAGGTTCCTATGTCTGCTGTGAAAGCTGTCACCTCATCTAGCTTTTCCAATGGTTTGGCTTCAGGAGTGACTGATGGGCATATTGGTGTTTCAGGAGTCCAAACAGTTACTGCTGCTAATACTGTAGTGCCTGCCTCATCTGGGAGTGAGACCTCAGTGTCCCCTGATGGCACAGACCCAGTGGCCGTGGAACAAAGAAAGCAGGGTCTCTTTTTCTACCCTTCAAATATGCAATCTGTGCTTCCTAGCACAACGCAGGTGGAGCTGCCATCACAGTCAACTCAACAAAATCTGGGGGATATTTTCCAAAACCAATGGGGATTATCTTTTATAAATGAGCCAAGTGCTGGACCTGAGTTAGCCACTGCAAGATCTGTGGACAACCCACCTCTGGAGGTGACGTTTCAGGCTGAATGTGCTGCCACTTTGGTTTCACAGGGTGCTGAACTGCTGTCATCAGGATCTGAAATTCCTGTGTTTCCAAAGGCTTATGAATTAGACAAACGGACTAGCCCTCAGGTTCTCAGCAGTGTCATGAAGACTGCCACCGTGGCTGGTGTTTCTGCTGAGGGCGTGGCCTCACCTATGGAACCACATGTTAGTGAACTGCAAAAGATGGCTGCTACAAGCCAAAGTGCAATAGTTTTTGTCCCAAAAGATTTTGGGAATGAAACACCACATCACGCCTCTTCTACCAATGCTTTGGTGCCATCAGCCAAAGAACACCCAAGGTACCACAGAGGCTTTGACAGAAAAGACAGCTTTGGGTCATTTGACTTGAAATCTGCTGTTATGTATCACACTAAAGGTAATATTTCAATGGAGCTTGCACAGAAATGAAAATTGGATGTTACAGGGCAGCTGCTTTCTGAGGATCTCATAGCATTGATAATGGATTTTTCCTAATGGACTTCATACACCCTTTCTTAGTATCCAGGGGTTATTCTTATTCAAAGGTTTCAACTTTTTAGCACATGGCTAAGAGTTTGCAATGAGATTGAGTTCGACTTTAGTTGAATTGCATATAGAGTTGTCATGGTCCTGGTATAAAATAAGATAGAAGACACTTTTTCCAATCTTGTAATTGTGGTTTGCTTTGAATTAATTGGGTTTTATCTCAACTATTTTTAACATTGTTAAACCTAATATATGCACGAGGATTTATATTTATATGAAGTTGGTGGTAGTTGCCTTTGTGAATTCGACTGAGATGTACTAGTCTATTCCAGAGCACTTCACCCAGTGTTGTGGCCTGTAGTTAGATCATTATGTGGGTATGCCGGCGTTGGACTGGCGTAAACACAGTAAAAAGTCTGACAACACCAGGTTTTAGTCCAGCCTATTTATTTGATAATATACTCACCCCGAAAGCTTGTGAGTATATTATCAAATAAATAGGTTGGACTAAAACCTGTTGTTGTCAGACTTTTTACTGTGTTAGATCATTACCCAGACTGAGTAAAAATGACAGATTTTCTTCCCTGAAAGATGTTAGTGAACCAGATGGGGGGTTTTTTGGACAGTCACCATTTCTGAGACTATGAATCTATCTTTTCATTCCAGATTTTAATTGCCTGAATATAAATTTCCCAGTTGTCATAATGTGATTTGAACCAGTGTCTCTGGATTGCTAATCCATTCGCATAACCTCAATTTTACCCTACCCTCTTTCACCATTTAAATTCTAGTTTGCTCTTAAATTGGCTTTATCTTAAATTTTTTTTAACATTATTAAAGCTAATATGTTACGTAGACAAGGACGAGATAAAGTATTTTTCTTCAGGCCTGCTCTTCAGCCTTCATTTGCTTCAAACTTCTGGTTGTACTCGTTAGAGTTTAGAAGAATGAGGGGAGATCTCATTGAGACTTATAAGTTGATGAATGGGATGGATAGGATAGAGGTGGAGAGACTCTTCCCGCTCAAAAAAGACAGTAGGACTAGGGGGCACAGCCTCAAGATAAAAAGGGGTGGGGGGGGGGGCGGTTTAGAACGGAGTTGAGGAGGAACTTCTTCACTCAAAGGGTGGTGAATCTCTGGAATTCTCTGCCCGTTGAAGTGGTGGAGGCTGCCTCGCTAAATATTTTTAAGACGCGGGTTGATGGGTTTTTGATAAGAGAGGGGATTAAGGGTTATGGGGAGAAAGCGGGAAGGTGGAACTGAGCAGCGACAGATCAGCCATGATCTTATTGAATGGCGGGGCAGGCTCGAAGGGCTAGATGGCCTACTCCTGCTCCTATTTCTTATGTTCTTATGTAGACCTTCACTTTCGTTTTGAAATTGGTGCAGTTACACATCCAGCGCTGCAAAAGCATGGTGTAGACCTATACTACCTTGAAACAGCAGCATGAAACCTGTTTTAGAAATGGGTTTCATGAAGTGACAATCATGAAACCAATTTCTAAAATAGGTTTCATACTGCTTTGTTTCAAGGTAGCATAGATCTACACCACGCTTTTGCGGTGCTGGATGTGAAACTGCTCCAATTTCAAAATGAAAGTGAAGGTCTACTGAAAGTTTGAAGCAAATCAATAGTTTCCTGTTCCAAAAATTGAATTCTAAAACATCAGTCTAGAGCAAATATCTGGGAAATTTAGAGGGATTGGATGAAAGACTTTTGTAACTGAATATTATCTTGCCTAATGAAGACAGTTGTATAAATATTTCCACTGCAAGATACCTATGGTGTGCTACCAGCCATGTATTTTGTTACTGGCAGCATTCTATTAGTTTTCATTGTTCCGTTGGTCTAAAGTGCAAACCAGCTTTTGCTGCGTGGGTCTTCACGTTTGACCCTGATCATGTTCTTCACACTACGCAGCTGGAATGAGTGCAGATGAAAAGAAGAATTCCTGTCTGAGTTTTTATTTTTTTCCTTTGTGCCCCCACTCCCTGTGCTTGACCTCGGGACCCTAAGACGTAAATGTGATGCCATTATAACCCTCCTAACTGAAGTTTGCAGCCCAGGGAAATAGCCTGAATTCACCTTGAGCTGTACTTTGGTACAATATGAGGTGGTACATTTGTCACCATAGCATTGTGATATACTGTACTTTGATAAGTTTGTGCTTGAGACTAAGGGTGTTGGAAATAATGTTTGACAGTCACATGAGATCTCAAAAATTGGTCAGAAGTGGGGTTTAATTTGCTGCTTAGAAGAGGAAAAGAGAAGTGGTACGGTATAAGGAGCACGTTCCAGAGCTTGAAGCCCAGACACCTGATGGCACAGCCTTCAAATTTGGGAATGGTCAGGGAGTGCAGTAATCTGGGGGGACTAAGGCTGAAGGAAATTAGAGATGTGGAGGGCCAAAGCCATGGAGGAATTTGGAAACGAGGGTGAGAATTTTAAATTCATGACAGATTGACCAGAGGTCAATGTTGATGTGTGCTAGGACACAGGCAACATCAGTGATCTCAAGTCTGTGCCAAAAGTGGGAGGCCAAACAGGAGTGCATTGAAATAATCTAATCTAAAGCCTAACAAAGCTATGCATGAGCATTTCAGCAACAAATAAATTGGGGTAAGGATGGTGTTGGATGATATGGAGATGGAAATAGGCGGTCTTGGTGGAGATGTGTTGGGAAGCTCAGTCAAATGTAACACCAAGGTTGTGGACAAGATGTGGTCAGTGTCAATGGAACAGGTTTTTGTCAAGGACTGAAGACATGCTGTCTTCCCAGTATTTAATCAGACAAAATTTCTGCTCATCTATTAATGAATGTTGGACAATCAAACCATT
This sequence comes from Carcharhinus amblyrhynchos, assembly GCF_965287045.1. Lineage (NCBI taxonomy): Eukaryota > Metazoa > Chordata > Chondrichthyes > Carcharhiniformes > Carcharhinidae > Carcharhinus > Carcharhinus amblyrhynchos. The sequence continues at coordinate 17,164,373 of NC_137346.1, forward strand.
TAGAAACAGGTGAGGGCTCAAGCGGTGGAGGAGAGGTAAAGCCTGATATCAACATGCACATGGAAATCGGTACCATTATTTCAGATGTCACCAAGGGACAGCATGAAGATTGGCAGGTGGCCAAGCATAGATCCTTGGGTGATACCTAGTGGTAACAAAGTGGGAGCAAGAAGGGAGACTGGTTCTCTAGCTGCAACAGGCAAGATAAGAATGAAACAAGACAAATGCAGCTCCACTGTGTTATCCATGTTCAAATGTTGGCTGTAACTCAAGGAAGGAAAGCTTTTCATTGAGGAAAGGTTGAGCCTGTATCCATTGGAGTTTAGAAGTTTGACGTGATCTTATTGAAACATGAGATTTTGAGGGGACTTTACATGATGGATGCAGGGAGAATGATTCCTTTTGTGAGACTTGAACTTTCAAGGGCCTCCCATTTGAGATGTAGATGAGATTTTATTTCTCTCTAGAGGGCTACTCGTAGTCTGTGCATTCTCTTCCCCAGACAGTGGTGGAAGCAGTTATTGAATATTTTTAAAGCTGAGTTAAATTCTTGATTGACAAGGGGTCAAAGAGTATGGGAGTAGATGGGAAAATAGTTAGTCACCATCCGATCAGCCATGATCTTGAGGGACTAAATGGCCTACTCCTGATCCTAACTCATCCTTTTGTGTATCATTGTAGTAGTGAACCGACAGAGACAATGGATAGAAGGCTATTTGGAGGGAAACAAACTTCAGCTAAAAGTGGGCACGGATTTAAGAGGTGACTCAGATATTTAATTTTGGAGAGGTATAGAAGGTTGGAGCTGGTGTGGTAGTTTGCAAATAGTTTTTAGTTTTTTTAGGAGGTTTGACAAATTTGAAGGAGTGTTATAGTAGGTAATACCAGATCCAGGAAGGAACTTGGAGTGTTCAAACAATTTCATGGGATTAAAGTGGAAGAGCAAGCAGTGGATCCCATCAAGATGAATTCAGAGAAACTAGAAAAGGATGCTAATTCAGAGTGCCAGCGAGGAAGAAGATTGTGAAGAAAAACTGCTTGTTTTGTGTCTCACTGCATGATGTTTTGTGACCCCCAATAATGCTTTGCAGTTTAGTCACATTTAAGCGTGAATGACTCAGCTGTTTGCCGATGAGGGTATAGCAAGGAAATAGGGCAGGAAAGAATAGTGTTTGTTACTGAGAATGAGAAGTCACTTGGTACAGAGGGAAGCAATCAGAGGGGATATTTGGTGGCTAGTACAGAAGAACAATGTTATCGATTATGGAACAAGATGAGATGCTGAAAGGGGAATTCTCCGGAAGAGAGATCAAGGTGTGATTTATGATGAGGGATCAAACTACCATTGCAGTGGTTTGAGCAGAGTAACTGATAGCAGACGTAGTTGGACTGGGAAGCTTTATTAAAAGGAAGATTGTGTGTAGTGTTAACTTTTTTCTATATGTAGGTGTCAGAATTTCTTCCAAGCAGATCTTGGTTAGCAGCTTTAATTACCAAATCTTTAAGTTGATAGGGTAGACTGCTGTGACCATCCCAGTACTGCAAATGCCAGGATGGTAAGTCCATCTATATATGCCAGTTCCAGTTGGCAAATACTAATCCAATCTTGATTTGCCCCTGCTGTTGAGCAATACCAAATTTATGCATCTTGCACTGGTTATGTTAGATAATTAAAATTAAGCTCTTCAAAGCAATTGTGTTTGTACTGGAATGCAGTGAGTTCACATTAAAATGAGAAAATGGGGAATAACCCTGAATGGCAGCAAATCAAAATGATTTCAAGGAGAAATAAAATTGCAAGTTGCAAATGAAGTTCTACTTGCGGTTACCAGAATAAGATAATTCCAAGTTCAACTCAGTGAACCATGTGCCCTTAGTATTTATGGTATTCAAATGAATGGTTTACTGGGTATGGGGAGATGCAAAGGAAGAGAGAAAATCGACTTAATTAGCTCTGGTCACTAGCTGCACTAACTCTGCTATTTATCATTTGATATTTCTCTGCTTGGGACAATGTAGTAGAAAATGGTCTGCAAAGGGATGATAAACGGCTTTCAAGTGTTAATATCTTGCAGGCAGGATAACTATTGATTTTGTTGCTGAGGGATTTTTTGAAATTTTATTTCTTCAATAAGATGTTAGCAATGGTAATTTTGATGGAGATTTTAAAATGACCATCCATGGCACCGCAGATTGCTCTCCCTTACTAGCATTATAGTTCGTAGGTACTCAGGTATTCTATGAAAGTGAGTGGAACAAAAAGGGAATGTCTTTATTGGGTGGGGTTGTGTCCAACTGCAGTAGAGTGATTGAATCATTATAAAATGTTAATGGAGTTCAGTTGCTGCAGGTAAAGTGCTTTGAGCACCCAGTTCTTCCTGCCCTGTCAGAGTAAGGTACAGTTGTTAAAATTCCTCATTTGGGGGAAGGGTGGAGGGATGTTAGGATCGTCAATGTATTTTCCCACCTGCCACTTTCAGTCAGGTGCTATTTAGCTGACATTAGTGATGAGCCTCCTTTTTGTCCTAGATGCAAACTGGGATGTCTCCAAGCTGGGGAACATCAATCTTATCAAATCAGGAAAGAGGGAAGTAAACTAAATTCAAATGACTTTTAACAGGGTATGATTTACATAAACCTTGGCATGGTATTTCATACTAAACATTACTCCATTGAATGCATAGAAGTATCCCTTGCTACAATAAATAGAGGTTTTTTAGCAAGTATAAAGCATCATGTGGAAATAAACATGTTGCATTTGAAAGCAAGGCTTTCTGTGCAAATAATTATTGTTTTTGATTGACAAGTACTTTGATCGCTTGTGGTCAAAAATTTGAAATGTGAATATCCTCAGGTTGTTGAGCAGCATTTCAAGTCCACGTGCTTCTGGTGCCTCCTACAGGCATAACCTTCACATCCTTAGTTTTTTTGGTACCCCATAGGGGCTACTTGATGAATTTTTTTCAGACAGTTGCCTGCATTTGACATCAGTTGAACTTTGAAGAATGGTTAGATTCAGTTTATTGAAACCATTTGCTGTCTTGTAGACCTTTTAACTTGCGACACTTAACTATAATTTTTGGTGTGTAGTTGAGTAGTGCAGGTGGTAGAATCACCAATTTAAATCTGAAGAATTAGACGTGCTATCTCAGACATCCACTTCCAAAGGGAGCCAATGAAATTTTGTGTATGTTTATTACCTTATGGGATGGAAAATTGTCACTTTGATTTTAGAAGCATAAACTTTTCCACTCAATCTCCTAATTCAGCTCAGGATATGTATATTTACAGGAGTGAGACCTTGTCTTAATTGGGCACATCAGTGTAGTAGGACAATGCATTGTGTGATATATGGCTATGATCAGATCATTACAAAACTACAGATTCTAGCTTATCAGCAATACAGACACTGGAAGTCGAGTAATATACCAGAGAGGTGCTTAGTACTGATTTTGTTTTCTGAATTGTTCGAATAACAAATGCCAGTTAATGCTTTGTTGCACAAGTCTCTAGAGCCTTTGATTTGTAATTGGATATCTGACTTATTATTGAGATGTGAAACTGCTATGATTATCTTAAACAAAACAAACCTGGACTTCAACTGGTTCAACCATAACTTGCATTAACAGACAAAAAAAACCCACAAATTTTTATGCTGTTTTGAAGAAGGTTATTACCTCTTGTGAATAAATCTGAGTTCAGTTTCTTAGTTTTTTAAGTGTCACAAATACACTTACATTAACACTGCAATGAAGTCGCTGTGAAAATCTCCTGTGTTGCCACACTCCGGGTGGTGCCTGCTCAGGTACACTGAGGGAGTATTTAACATAACCAATACATCTAATCATTCTTTCGGACAATGGGAGGGAACCCACGCAGACACAGGAAGAACGTGCTGACTCCACACAGTTACCCACTCAGGAATCGAACCCAAGTCCCCAGTGTTGAGACAGCAGTGCTAACCACTGTGCCATCATGCTGTTGTACACCTGTATGATGTATTCATCCATAAGCTACACTGGAAGTGTCTGTTCCTCCAGTAGTATTTTCCTATTTTAGGCAGTGGTGTTGGAGTGACTTTAATGTTCAGTGTGAAGCTTTCAACTAAATTTTGCACAGCTAATTTGAACCAAGTATTCACAGTTGAAGGCTCTTGTCTTTGCATGATTTCAGTAATTTGTGAAACCTATCTTTTATCTGCAGTGGTTTTTAACCCATCCTCTTCTCCCTATGCTCATTTCCCTGCTCCCATCCCGTTCCTGGGCTCTCTTTCCCCGTGTGATAAAACTTATTCTTGAGTTGGCCAGGAACAACTTAGCTGACCATCTATATGTATAAAGAGAAAGTAATCAAACTTCTACAATCAAGCTGTGTTTGATCCAGCTTGGCCTTTCAGGGTCTGTGCTGAAGAATGTTTTGTTGCAGAGAAATGTAAATAGCAATAATAAATACCTTGAGATTAATTGGAGAGCAGCTGCTGATGTTTCTAAAAGTTGATGGTTGCTTTTATGAGACAGAAGAATTACAAGCAATAAAATTGCTTTTTTGGCTTTCTGAAGCACATTGGAATATTTTAGTCTATACCACTTGGTGTTGCCCATTGAGTCAGTGGTAATACTTCTGCAATGAACTGAGAACTTCACACCACTACTGAAAGAATTTGAAGATGTTACCAGATTTAATCCCAGAAAATTGTTTTTGTACATGAATTACTTCTGCTTAACTAATAAATGCCAATAATAGGTGTAAGAAAGAATATACATAAGCTTGCAAGGGATAAGTAAGCAAATGATAAAGGAAATGTGGGTCTCTCGAGGACAAAAAGAAAATGGTGGATTTATTAAATTCTTTGCACAGATTTTCACAATGAAGGAAGAGGGCAAAAGTGTCCAAAATATCAAGGGCAGGAAGTTAGTGGATTTAATATATCTTAATACTAAAGGTACCATTTAGTTGTGCTTTGTTTTATGGGTACGATGCTTGGGGCCATTTAGGTGCGAGTGTGCTGTAAAGGTTCATGTGCAAGTAATGTGAAGTGTGGCATCTGACAACTGATGGGAAGAATGTTAATTTGCAAGATAAAGATGGGCTTCCTTTTTCCTTCTGGTTGCTCAAATCATTCTGGAATATGTTTCTAATGTTTAGCTGTTGACCAGAATTAAGGTAATCGTTGTGGAGAAGTAGTCTTAATAGTAGTCCAGAGGCCAATCTATTTGAAAGATTTGCAGTTTACTGGGTGCTTGTAAATTTCAGGCTGTGGTCTTTGAGCCATTTGGATGAATTGAATTTGTGTATGTATCAATAGAATACATCGAAGTAGAGTGCATTGGTGAAAAATTTCATAGATGCTTTTGAATTTTATGTTACTTGCAGCAACCAAGAACACCAATACACCTTCCATGCGTGCTTCAGAAACTCTGGTATTAGTTGAGAACTCTGGAACCAAATACTTCGGAGTTTACCATTTCTGTCAGGATCAAGAGAGAGATGGTGTCATTTTCTTGCACCAATGTCACTACTGGTGAAATTAAGACATAAACCAACTGAAGAGGCATAAATTGCATAGAAATGTTGGGCACTCTTTGTTGAAAGTGGCCCAACCTTCCAGGCTTTGGGCCCTGATCCTGGTCTTGGAATACCATGTGCCCCCCTGCAAGTGCACATTTTCACTCTGCGCCTTTTCCAGGTCAGGGGCAAGAGACCCTTTGGTATTTGGAGTTCCCTTACTAGCTCTGCATCAGTGATCTTGTACAATGGCACAGTAGTTAGCACTGCTGCCTCACAGCGACAGGGACATGAATTCGATCGCCAGCTTGGGTCACTGGAGTTCTCCCTGTGCCTGCGTGGGTTTCCTCCAGTGGTCTGAAAGACATGCTGGTTAGGTGCATTGATCATGCTAAATTCTTCCTTAATGTACCTGAATGGAGTGTGGTGACTGGAGGATTTTCACAGTAACTTCATTGCAGTGTTAATGTGAGGCAACTTGCGACCCTCATAAATAAGCTTAAACTTGTAGAGTGCAGCTCCTTGTGAGGGCTGGTAGAAACACTAAAGATAGGCTTATCCTGCCTTAATTTTCCAGAGCACTTATGAGTTGTGGCAAGAATGTACTGAAAAGCCAGTGCTATGTTTGCACTCTTGAGCAAATGGGGCAAGTTGATGTGGCAGCACTGTTAGGGACTCATTCACAAAGGCAGAGAAGGGCTGGCAAATGGTATGTGCTTAATTAGTTGTTTTAGTCATGCTTGAAATTGTTTCACCAGTCTTCACCCAATTGGTTCAGCTCCAAAAATAGTTTTAACTTGGCTCAAAGTTTACTTTTAGTCAAATGCTTCCAATTAAAATTAACAGATGTACCAGCTGCATTCATGAACTTGATATTTTTAATACCCTTTTGATGTCTTCACTATAAAATCTTAAAACTGATAGTTGGTGTAATTTTGCTAGACTCAAGTGTTTTGTAGCCATTGTTATATTGTCTTAATTTAGTGAAAATTGTACCCCATTAATATTTGTTTGGATAGGGGACAACCAGGACCTCCTGCTTTTGATCAATATCCAATCATCCTTGCTGCAAAGCCTGCATTTGTGGTTGCTAGATGGTGACGAGATGGTTCAGCTTATACTAGTTTGCAAATAGATTGTTGATGGTTATTGTCTTGTGTTCTTGAGGAATATAGCCTCCTGTGTGAGGTACCCAAGGACTCCACATATCCATGGTTCCAACAACTATTGAATTTGCATGGTACCTTTTTTTAGCTTGGGGAAATATTCCAAAGTGTTGCACAATAGTCAGAGAAAACTATTAGCATAGGACAGAATGTTAGGTGATGGTGGGTTTACAGAGGGAATGTGGCAGATGAAGACAGCTACCAATATTGGGGTGAAGATGGGTATGCACATGGTTTCATGTGAGGGATAGTTGGGCCATGGGACGTCGGAGATGGTGGGGCCACAGTTGCTTGGGTTAGGATTTTTTTTTAAGTGTATGGACAAACAGGCCAATGTTGTCTGAAGGCAGGAGTGATGAGTGAGTTTAGTGGGTTAGGATATAGGCATTTCTAATACAAGTTTTTGGGCTTATTGTATACGTTGTCAATAATTGGGCATTACATTGTGTAGATCACTGGTTCCCAATCTTTTACATGTCGTAACATACATCTGTACTATAATAAATGCTTGAGGTACACCTATTTTCTGTCATCTTCCCTTACTGGAACTTTATTTTTAATTCTCTCTCCTCTCGCCTGTTTTTTAAACCTCTCCCACTTTCTCTCTTTTCCCAGGGTTTTTGCACCCTTTTTGAGTTTTTTGCTTTTTGTGCAGATGCATGGGATCTTTGTCTTCTGTTCCAAATCTTGTTGGTTATACACAGGGGCCTGACCAACACTAAAAAATCTAAACCATGCAAATGCACCTCATTTCCAGCCAGCACGTGAGTGGGAGGCCCAAGATTTGTCACGTCTTAGAGATGCAACCACAGAGTGGAAGCCATTGTGAATTTTGAATAATTTTAAAATCTTTTTTCATGGCACACTTTGGCAGTCTTCGCAGCACACAAGTTACTTCCTGACAGGCAGATTTCTTTTTCGTGTCCGTGTGCTGAGGCTCAATCTGCTGCTGCATCTGACCTCTTCTGCTAGCTCAGTACAAACCTAAAAATAAACCAAGAATCTTTTTTCTGTTTACTTAGTTGTTAGTATGTCAAGCAATGCATATAACACTAAAGCATCACAGGCTCTCTGACAAAGCAGCTAATGCGTTTACATTTTTCGAAGAGTTCTACATATATATTCCTCATGGACATTTTCTTGCCATTGTATTTCATTTCTGAACAGGGTAGCTGTTGAACAGCTGAATTTGACCACTAATGTCCTCATGATCTAAATATGCAAGCTATTCCTGAAGATTGGTCGAAGTAGTTTTAATACTATGTGCTAAATGATGCATATTCAGTTTGAATGTGGATCATTTGACAGGTCTAGACATTGGTTTGGAAGATTTGGTCTTTTATGTACAAGAAAGTATCTCTACATTTTTCTTTTGCACTTCCTTGAAAATACTTGCTGAGATGTTTTGCTTTGGGTGCCCACAGCCAAATAGCAATTGTGACCCTTTACAATGAGTTGCTGCAGACAGTTTGGTCAGAGGATATCATAATCTGTGTGTGTAATTCTGTCTTGGGTCACTAGTAATTAGGAGCATAAAAGCAAAATACTGCAGATGCTGGAATTTGAAACAAAAAATGCAGGAAAACCTCAGCAGGACTGGTAACATGACCATGGTTAGCACTGCTGCCTCTCAGCACCAGGGACCCAGGTTTGATTCCTGGCTTGGGTCACTGTGGAGTTTGCACATTCTCCCCATGTCTGTGTGGGTTTCCTCCTGGGTGCTCCAGTTTCCTCCCACAGTCTGAAAGACATGTTGGTTAGATGCATTGCCCCGAACAGGTGCTGGAATGTGGTGACTAGGGGAATTTCTCAGTAACTTCAGTGTTAATGTAAGCCTTACTTCTGACAAATAAATAAACTTTAAAAAAAAATCTGTGGAGAGGGAATAGAGCCAACATTTTGAATCTGGGTGACCCTCTGGCCATGACAAGGGGTCATCCAGGCCCAAAACATTGGCTCTATTCTCTCTCCATAGATGCTATCAGAGCTGCTGAGATTTTCCTGCATTTTCTGTGTGAGTAAATCGGAGCAGACTTGTGGCATTTTGCTCCCCTCTTTAACATAGGACAAGTGCAACATCCTTTTGGTTATCCTAGCTAAAATTGGTTGATTTGAAGATCAAACCTTAAGCCCAAGTCTTTCATGATTCAGCAACTCTTGGCTAAACTACCTAATATATATGGAAATTGCATTCAATGGGATATATAAAGTCACCAAATCAGTTGAACTTCGCTGTTCTCACTTGCCATTCAGCAGGTCCAATTAAATTTCAAAGGTTACTATACATAATTTTGAAACGCAGAAATCTGAATGCCTCTTAGCAGCTTTGTTTAATAAAATTGCTACAAGGTAAATAATAGAATACAGGAAGCTACAAAAATCCAGTAAGTAATCTTACTATTCTAGAATCAATATTTTAAAGACATTGCAATGTGGGAGAGAAGTCTTCCAATTAAAAATATTTTAGTCATTCTAAAATATCACCTGATATACTTTTTAAAAGACTATTTTCCAGGAAAACTTATGAATCCCTTAAATTAGCTTTTAGCTTGTTGGCTTAGTACAATAATCCATATGTCATAGTATTTCTTATGCATTTTTTAAATTTCAGACTCAACAGCTGCCTTTCATTTGCTAACAAGTACAACACAAACCTGGGTTTTGGCTTTTCATCAAATCTAAATTTCATATCGTGTACTACTTTAATGGTTCAAAGGGAAATTATAAAACTTGGGCAACAATGAGAAAATCGAAATATCTACAGACAAAGGGGAGTTTAGAACAGTATTTTATCTGACGTACTCTATCCTGTGCAAAAGCTTTAAACTGCCAAGAATTTTCTATTTCTTTCCAAGAGCTCCTTGTCACTGAAGTATTGAAGTTGCTTAAAGCAACAGAGGAAAGCTCAATTTCAACCTCCAGTGCAAGAAAATTGACTTTTACTACGTAAAGTGTCCAACTTGTGCACGTCAGTGACATACTTATAATTTTGCAGATTTAGTTTGATTTGTCTCCATTTTGTGGCTTGTTGCCCCAACTCTTATTTGCGAAGCCTCTTTAGTGGTCAGCTCCATCGATCCTGCAATTTCTACTGTTTTTAAAAGTCACTCTTCTTTCAGTGAGCAACTTTCTCTGAATTGCTTCATTCTGGAGTCACAGGTGTTTTTGTTTTACTATCCTGGGTCTCCTTATGACCACCTTCCTTAATTGGTACAAAAATCTAAGAGTTGTATTCTTAATCTAAAAAATAAGGCAACTCTGAAAAGAAGCTTGGCTTGCCTGTAATTGTGGCCTCATTGGCTCTGCCAGCTTCCAGAACCCCAGGAACAAATCCAGCTGAATTTGTCTAGTATAACCAAAGATGATTTTAGGTGGGTGAAATTGGTCCGATGAATTGGAGTCAGGGTGGTGATATGCAGTTAATCTATACAAACATTTACATCTGTTTAGTTTCACTGTATATGGTTTACGTTTACTTGATTATCTTTACAACTATATTTGATGTAAAAGCAGTCTTGTTATCTACCTTTTTGCAATTCTTCATGATGGAGGATAAATAAAGTATTCCTGTAACCTTTCCTTTTTAAGGAATTGAGGTTTGGTATAATTCCAGTGCAGTAGTTAATTTTAAATTCAATATTCACAACTTATTGACTAATTTGTTCCATCTTGTCTTTTTCAATGATGCCCTTCATCTGTCTGATTCTCCTTGCCTTTATATTTTTCCTGACCTAGGTCTACATTAATCATGGGTATCAGCCTATGTCAGTTAGAATCAATACAGTACAGTGGGTGGTCTTTTTACAGGTTTGTGATACCTCTTTCAAAGAGCAGTTCACTTAGTCCCACTCCCCTGCTCTTTCCTGAGGTTTCTGCAATTTTTTTTTCAAGTATCTATACAGTTCCCTCTTGAAGGCTACTGTTGAATTTGTGTCCATCACTAACAGGTAATGAACTCCCAATTCTGACCATTTGTGTAAAAAGGTTTCTCCCTGTGTCACCTTTGGTCTTTGCCAATCACCTAAGTCATCGTCTCTGGACAACTCTATCAAATCTCATTTTCTCTGCTCTAAGAACAACAGCTCTAGTGTCTCCAGCCTATTGACATAACTAATCCTGCATCTGTGGAACTATTTTGGTTAATTTTTCCTATACCCTCCAAAGCCTCATGCCCTTCCTAAATGTTGGTGCCCAGAATTGGAGACACTGCTCCAGCTGGGACTGCACTTGTGTTCTGTAAAGATTTGCTTTAACACCTGCTTTTATAATTTTGTGCTTCTAATTGTAAAGCCTAAGATACATCTGGTTGATTCACCACTTCGTTAACTTCCCTTGCCACCAGATTTGTACATAGATGTCACTGGGTCTGGACTGACTGAACTGGAGAATTTTAGTTAGGGGAAAATCAGATAAAGTCCCCTTGGTGACGGGTCTACATGGGAGATGGTGGTAAAGTGATTATAAGACTGGTCTATAATTCAAAGGCTCAAGCTAATGCCCTGGTGAGATGAGTTCAGTTCCCATCATGGCACTTGGCGAAACTTGAATTCAGTCAATAAATGATGTGAATGCCAATGTCTACAGTAGTGACCCTGAAACTATGATTGGTCAAAAGAACTCATTTCGTTTATTAAAGTCCTTTTGGGAAAGAAACCTGACACCCCAGACCCGAAATGGCCTAGCAAACCATTCAGTTCAAGGGCAATTGGGGGATGGATTACAAATGCTGGCCTTGCCAGCAATGTCCATATCCTGTGAAAGAAAGTTGGAGTGGTGGGTGTAGATTTAGGGTAAGGAACTTGAGGTGATTCAAGGGGAAACTCTTTACAACCAGAAGTTGTTGGGATCTGGAACTCATCGCCTGAAGGTGAAAGGCAGAAACACTTCAGTACTTGGAAATGCACATCAGCTGCTGTAAGCTACAAGGCAACACTCCCAAGAGCACAAAATTGGGATTAAGCTGAATGGTTACTTGGCAGCTGGTGTCGTCATGATGGGCCAAATGGCCTCCTTCCATTCTATGATTCTCTCTGGCATCTCCTTTTAAAATTATAGCATTTAGCATGTCTCCTCATTCTTCTCTCCAGTATGTATTGCCTCACTTTGAATTTTGGCTGCTGTGTGTCTGCCTATTCCAACAGTCCTTTTGTCCTCTTGTAGGCTGTTTACATGTTCTCTGTTTGTTATCGTTTGAACTGGTCATTTGCAGGTTTTGAAAATTTGTGCGCAGTGTGCCTAAATCGTTAATTTACATCAAAAGCAGTGGTTCTTGAATTAAATCTTGGGGAGCTCTACAGTATTACATCTGCTAGTCATCTTTTAAAAAAGTCATTTAATCACTCTTTTCTACCCTGTAGCTAATTTTGTATTTATGCTGCTACTTTCCTTTTTTTAACATTATCAACTGTCTTTTGAAAATGCACATGCGCTTCAGCTGCGTTGTCTGCAATCCTTTACTAACTCATCAAAAGTCTCAGCCAATTTGGTCAAACACGATTTGTCCTCCTCAAATCTGTGCTGGCTGTCAATGATTATTCACTAATTTTCTCCTGAATTATTGCTTTGAAAAATTTCCCCACCACAAGTATTGAACAAACTGATTTGTAATTGCCTCTTTTTTTCCAACATATGCAGTCTTCCAGTTCTTTGGTATTACAAACGCTTCCACAATTTCCACCTGTAATTTCGCTTCCCAGCCTGTGTGATTTATCTGCTTAAGTACTGTCAGCATTTCTGGTAGCTCTTTATTTTTATCTCATAGATGAAAATAACCTAGTAGCCTCCTTATTTGCTATAGTGGTGGCAAAGTACATTTCTTTGGTAATATTCATTTAGTGCCTCTACCTACAGATCTCCAATTTGATCCCTAATCAGCTTACTGCTCCTCTGAACACTTGCTGTTAATATACGTGCAGAAAACTTTTGGATTTGCTGTTGTATTCAGCAGCAATCTATTCCTGTACACTCTTTGACCCTCTTCCTCCTTCCACTTGCTCTATTTTCTATATGTGGTCTGATTCCCCTTTTTATCATGCTGATATCTGTCTTGCTTCTCACTTTCTGCTTCCTCCCATTCTTCAGTTCCATCATCCGGGGAGCTTTGGGTTTGGTTGCCCTCTAATGTACCTAGACTGTATTCAAACCATCTCTTTAAAGGTCATCAATTACATTTCTGCTTGCCAGTCTCACTCCAGTTTACCCAGACAAGATCCCTCCTTCAGCGAAGTATTCTTCCAGATTGTATCTTGTCCTTCTGCATTACTAACCTGAACATTGCTGTAATTCTTGTTCCTGAGGTGGTTCACAATTGTGACATTCTCCACTTTCCTGGGCTAAATCCAGCAATGCTGCCTTCTCTAGAAAGAAAATGTAATAATGTAGAAAATTCTTACTCTCCTCTCCCCTTAGCAGACACAGGTAGTTAAAATTTCCCATTGTCACTACTCATTCCATTCTTATACTACTTGTAAATCTGTCCCTCTGCATCCTTCCCACTGTTTGGTCTATAAAATACACAAAGGAGCATAATTCCTTTATTGTTCCTTCCAACCAGACAAATTGTTTTTGACCCTCAAGAACATTTTCCCTTTCTAGCATGGTGATACTTTCCTTAATGAAAACTGCTACCTTTTTATTTTGTAATCAAGAATATTATGGATCCATTTTTTTAAGCCAGGTGTCAGTTATCACCATTACATCGTCTTCTCTCATGGCTATATTTGCCTCCAGCTCAGCACTGAATCAACCACATTCCTGCAGCATATTTGATGTAAAGTGGTAGTGATAATTGATCAAACCTCTGTGTAATTAACGTTTTAAGATTATGTATAGTTGATTACTTTTCTCATCCTTAAATAGCTCAAGTTTCTGATCTGGGTCATGCAGTAGTGAAAAAAGTGTGGAGCAGAACCCTGAAGGTGGAGTCTTTGAGTCCATAATTGAACACTTGGTTGAGAGGAAGTGGTGCCTCTTCTGAGGAGTTCATAAAATGAAGAGAAAGGGAGATACACATTCAAGAATACTTTAAAGCTCTATTTGCAAATGATTCATTGCACTTTGGAAGTATGGAGTAGGAATTACCATGCAAGATCTTTATTATTGATGTAGGAACAGAAGGAGGCCATGCAGTTCCTCAGGTCCATTTCACTTGTTCAGTTGACCATGCAGCTACAGTACTTATCATGGTGTTCCTGATTTATACAAGCCTTTTATGAAAAACTGCTTTCTGATTTCACTCCTAAATGGTCTACCTCTACCTGTAAGATTAAGTTCATTTGGTTTGTAGCTTAGCACCAGACGAAATTGTTTTACTATCTATATCAATTGCTTTACTTTTTAATCACATGAACAAGGTCATGCTTCAGCTGCCTAAACACAAGAGAATGTGCATCAGGTTTATGCAGCCTGATAGGTGAGGAATCCTGAGACAAGTAACTCCCTTCCTGACTCCCCAAAGCCCCCCCTCCATCCATAAGGCACAAGTCAGGAGTGTGATGGAACACTCTCCATTTGTCTGAATGAGTGCAGTTTCTACAATACTCGAAGCTTGGCGCCATCCAGGACAAAGCAACCCACTTGAGTGGCACCACTTCCAAAAATATTCATTCCCTCCACCATCAAAGAACAGTATCAGCATCCGTACCATCTACAAGTTGCACTGCAGAAACTCACCAAGCTTCCTTAGTCTGACCTTTTGGTCCCGTGACCACTACCATCTAGAAGAGCAAGGCCAGTAGACACGGGAGCACCACCACTTGGGAGTTCCCCTCTAAGCCACTCACCATCGTGAATTGAAATATCACTATTCCTTCAGTGTTGCAGGGATAAAATTCTGGAACTTCCTAACAGTTTGTGAATGCACCTATACCACTGTGACTGCAGCGTTTCAAGAAGACAGCTCACCACCATCTTGAGGGCAGTTAGAAATGGACAGTAAATGCTGGTCTAACCTGTACTGCCCACATCCCCTGAATTAAATAAAAATACATTTTACCCATACATCTTTAAAGATGGCAGGACAAGTTGATTTTTTTTTTGAAGCGAGTACCCACAGTTGTAGGACTTTGTTTTAAACCTTTAAAATTACTGGTTAGGCCCCAGGTGAAGTATTGTCCCATTCTGGGCATCAGAGCTTTTGGGATGGATGTCAGTGCCTTGGATATGGCACTTGAGAGATTTACCAGCATCTTAACATTAATTATGTAGAGCAATGAGAGAAGTTTACAGCAGAATAGAGGTATTTAAGATTGAGGGTTATGAATGCAAACAAGGAGAAACTTTCTACTGGCAGGATGGCTGGTAATCAGAGGGCATAGATTGAAGATCTTTAAGAGCAGGAGCAAGGATGTTTTTCTACCATTAGGATTTTGAATGCATTGCTTGCAAGGTGGATAAAAGCAGACTTATCGGAATTGGATACATGAAAATTTGCATATGTATGGGAAAGAGCAGAATGGTTGAATGGCCTTGTGCTTTGGTTCTGCATTGTGTTTGGGGACCCAGAGATTAAGTCATGAACCAGAGTTTGAGTATTTGTAATTTTTTTCCCAATATACCAGTTATTAAACAATCACCTGAGATCAAATTGGGAATATTTTCAACTTTGAGTAAAAACTCATAGGGAAAGTTTAGCTTTGTTTTTACACCCAAATGTATCTTTTTTGATATTTTTCTTAAATGGAAATTCACCTAAAAAGTGAACAATCACTATCTCCACAACAGATGGTTTAATTCTGTTTTACTTCAGTATTATCAATTTTCAAATTTTGCCATCTTAAGTTTCAAAAATAACCTAAATTCAGCATTGCTGTGTTTTTTGCCAGACTTTTGCTGGTGCAATCCAAAACCAATCCCACTGTCCTGTTCTCTCCCATAGACATGCAACTTGCCCTGGGAACATTTGGATAAAATAAGCCTATTTGGTTATATTTGTCTTGATTACAAATGTTTATTTTTTTCTGCAGAAATGGACTCTATATGGAACCTGCATAAACAAGGTAAGCATAATTAAAAAGTGAAACATGGGAAACTTTGTTTAAATTAAAGAATATGTTCTCATAAGTTTCTTGATCAAATCTGATCTTTGAAAATTGAAAAATGTTTGCAAATATTTTGATATTACTGTCAAATTGTCTGTTCTAATCTTGATAATCTAGGAAATCCAACAGAATTGAGAAAAAATGACCTGAATAAAATAATCATTGCATGCTGCTCTTATGCTTTCTTGTTTTTCTCCTATTCACCTCACTACCTCTTCACCCATATCTCATAAAGGTAGTATGTATGGCATATTTGAAAATATGTCAGCACTCTGTTTCATTTAATTTTTTTAATGTGTGAAGCATCATTGGCAAATGTTTGAGGAAGTTTGATGGGAGCAGGAATAGGCCCTTGAGGTTGCTCTGCTGTTTAATTAGATCATGGCTGAACCTCTACCTTAATGTCATTTTCCTACACTATCCTGGTATCCCTTGATGTCTTTACCATATAAAAATCTATGATCTCTGCCTTGAATCTATTGGATGGCCTAATCTTGCCCTCTGGAGCAGTGTTCCAAAGATTGAGTGAAGAAATTCCCCCTCATCTCATGAGTGTAAACAAACATCTATATAGATAGAATCAGTAAAGGCCATTGGATTCTATTTTGTAACTGGGAGCCTGACTGGCTGTCGTTTGCACTGTTGCTTCAGGATGAATCAGTTAACTTGGTGTTTCCTGTAGATCAAATCCACTGGATAAAATGACTCATAACACAGTACTACCATTTGAGTCTTTGTAGAAGTGCTGCCCTGCTGTTTTGTTACTCAAAAGTCAGTTGGTCTTTGTCATTTTACTGAAGCAAGTAGATGTAGTGCTGTTCCTTAAAATAGATTGATTTAACATCAAAACTACTGTTTTTAGGTCAGTGATGCAGAAAGGTAAAAATGTTAATTTTAGGGATTCAACATTTTCAGTAATATTTCACTTTTGAAAGGTTAGTGAGAAACTACATATCTGATATGCACTGAATTTCTGGATGCAAATGGAAATGTTTTATACAAATTCAATACTTGCATTAAATATATTTAACAAAACTGGGCACTAAAGGTTCACTAGCACCTTAAATTTTAAATTAATTTGGTGGAAATTCACAAGGTGGCGGCGGCAGGTCTCATTCTGAGTGTATACATCAAATAAGTAGCACAGTGGTTAGCACTGTTGCCTCACAGCACCAGGGACCCAGCTTGGGACACTGTGCAGAGTCTGCATGTTCTCCCCGTGTCTGCAGGGTTTCCTCCCAAAATCTGAAAGGCATGCTGGTTAGGTGCATTGGCCATGCTAAATCCTGCCTCCGGGTACCCAAACAGGCACCAGAGTGTTACGACTAGGGGATTTTCACTAACTTTGTTGTAGTGTTCATGTACACCTACTTGTGACAGTAATGAATAAACTTTAAACCAAGAAATCTGTTACAAATCCAAATCTGTGAACTGAAAATTAGTTTGTTAATTGGGACTTTTGTCCTTATTGTTTTGTGAATCAGATTTGCTCAACTTTCAAATCGGAATGCACTATTTGGGACTGTAATTTAATATTTTAGTAATGGAAGTTGGTGTATGATGATGGGTTCTTTGGGCTTATACCATTGTATTGTTTTTCTTTAACCTTCAGTCCTTTTTGTTTTCAGATCCTTCAAGAGTAGTTACCTATGATGAATCTATGGATCGTCCTGATCACTGAAGTCAATTTGGTGAACTGCCTGTTATCGTTGTTGCTGCAAGCCGCTCTCTGGATGCTCTTATGCTCCTTTAACATCATCTCTATAGCGGTGGACCAGTTCAGGAGAATCGTCAAAAAAATATTTTTTAAACAAAGGAAACCGAATTTGAGTGAGTGCAAAGAGCGTGTCGTACAGTTGCTTCGATGGACTCTAATTGGGTATTTAATGACCTCTGGTACTGAACATATTACAAAACAAAACCTGAATGCAATGATCAGTGAATAGTGGACTTTTACCTAAATCTGGTTCTTAAGATCCTGCTGGTGTAACTTCAGGCTCCAACGAACCACTGAAGGGGCTGTCCCACTTCACAAAGGCTGCATTTTACTGTGAGTGCACCAAGATTCCACACGGGAAAACAGGAGGATTACAAAACTTTTTTAAAACCCAAAAAAAGTTATGCTGGAATAATGCCTTGAAGTACAGTATGTGTTTTTTCTTTTCTGCTGCAAGGCTCTTGGCTTTTGCTGGGATTAAGATGGTCAGTTAGGCCTTGGGGGAAAATTGTCTTAATTCATCACTGGGAAGAAATCAAAGTCACAGGCAACTGCAACATTAGGCGATGCAGTTCTGATTGTTCACTGGTCGAAACGGCCATGCTCCACATGCAAAAGGGTGTATCACGTGAAATTTGTGGAGTAATTCAACTTAGGTATTTAATGTTGTACAATTCTTTCCCTCCTTTTAATTTTTTTAAAAATTTGCCATTGTATGTGTTAGAAACATAAACCGCACTGCTTCTGCTGTAGGGGCTCTACATTCATTGTCTTTCTCAAGGTCATTAAATATTTCATTCAATAGGTTATTTTCCCTGTTGCGTGTCTGGCCTTAACTACTACAAAATGATATGTATTTGCTTACTATGCCCCTCTTTCCCTTTTTAATATCACCTTGCTTTTTAAGACTTGCATTTTCATGCAGTATATACCAGAATCATGCAGAACATGCAGTTTAAAAGAAAAAGAAAAAAAAAAGTAGATTTTGAAGTCAAACTAAAATTGGATCACCCTCCTACGTTCTTTTAGCCCTCGTATGGGACAGTTTAAAGTTTGTTTAAAAAGACAATTGGTTATTGAATTCTAACGCATTCTGTGTAGTCCACAGCTTTATTGCTGCTTCTAAACTATTAAATATATATTTTTAATATGAAAAACCTGCTTGGATTTTACAAATCGGCAAAGAGCTTTATGGCAATATTAGAAGTGAGTGAAGAGTGCGCAGGCATGGACTTCTGAACATGCAACAGTAGTTATAACACACTACAGCTTGTGTAGCATGTAAGACTAAGTGCCAGAGTGGAGAGATATATTTTTTTTGAAAGTTCCTGTGGCTTTATGCTATGTCTTGCAAAGTAAATGTTCTCAATTTAATTTTTTCAGTGTGGTCGTGGAAAGTATGATGTAACCCAGTGCTCAACACCACTCCTCTCCAGATGCTCATGCTTTCGCATCAGTTTTGTTGCCTTGAGCACTAGATTGTAGGTGGCCTCTAATTTGCCTAACAAACTAAAATCCTACAATGCCAAATATATTTCTGCTGGTCTTCATATTTAAAGAAAATCCTGATCTCTGGGGAGAAAGTGGTGTTCAAGCTAGCAGACTTTTTTGTGGGAGGAAAATGTGTGCTTGCTAGACTTAAATCTCTCATTATAGTAGCCAGAATTTAAAAAGTTAGCCCATAGTGTCTGGGTGCAGGATCTGTCCAACACTGCAATCCTAATTTCTGGAAATGCTTTTAAATATCCTTTTTGTGTACCGATGTGAAAATGCAGGAAACCACTGTCCTTTCAAATTCTTCCTATAAAACAAAGGCTTGACATTTCTTTACACTTCAGTTTGTCTAATGTTTGTGCTAGTTTAAATACAAAAAATAATGGTTTAAGGCTTAACCAATAATGTCAAGTAATATACACTGACGGTAAATTACACTTACCAACAATTCATTATAGCAAGCAGTATTGTTTTAGAATTGCAATTATTGCTTATTGTGCACATTGCTGGTAGAAATTTTCTGTGATTCTCATTTGAAATTTTTATCTGCAAATGCCGAACTGGAAAATGTCATGCCTTATAGACAGAATTAAATTTGATTCATGCCATCAGTTACTGACTTCTAATGGCTATTAAGGCTAGTTTATAATAACTTACATAACTTGGTTATTGATCCCTGGAATGAGTGGTCCGGCAGTCCAGTATGCGTTTGGTACTGTACAATATTCTGGTTACCTAGGGCCACAGGACCACTGGGGTAGTTCCACCCAGATTTTGTTACGCTTAACCCTTTCTGTGCCGTCTTGTGATCTCTCCCTGATGTCCCTCCTTGATTCTTCAATAAGCACTTAAAATTTCTTAACTTTTTAATCTGTTTATATTTTTTTGGATAGGCATGTAAGTTTTAAGTACAGGTCAATCAATTGTGACTAATTAGTACAGTGAATGCTAATGTGTTACTATTGTAGGTATAACATTTTCCGCCTCAAGAGTGTTAGTACTGTAGCATAAACCAAATACAGTGTAGACTGTGGTGCCCCCTTCTTCTATGAAGAGACTAAAAACATGGGAAGAGGGACTGAATGAATGATTGTGTGTGTGATCTATACAGTATCTGGTGCATTTATTAGTATTCGGAATAAGAACTTAATTTATTTTGTGCCATGTGTTGATTTCATTTCATCATTGAGTAATGATCATCATAGAGGTCTAATTATTGCAGAATGGCACTAAGCAAGTAAGATAGCATAGGTTCTTTTAAAGTGTTGCTAAGATACAAACTAATCATGGTTGAAGTCTTTGATACCTGTATTGCTTTTTTTTTAATGAATCATTTTTTGTAATGCTATGTCAGTCCAGCTGTAGGCCTTGCAGGTCAGCCTTTTTTCATTCCAGTTCCTGTGTAGTACCCTCTTCTCCCAACACAAAGGCTGCCAGAACCTCAGGGAGTTAAGCTAGGCTGTCAACATGCATGTGTGCTCCATATCCCCGCCCACGTTCATTTGAAGAAATTTTATTAGTTCATGTTTTCCCCAAATTTCATGTTTTGTATGTATGCTATCAAAATTGATGGCATGTATGGTTACCAGGGCTTATCATAGTTTGTGATTAATTATTGCAAGGCTTGTCTGTATGCCACCATAAAATTACATGTATTTTTAAATGCTTGCTATTGTTACTAATTATGTTAATTTAAAAACAAAAATTTAAAAACATGTAAATATACGGGATTGAATATCTGATCTGCAGAAACATTTTGGCAGGTTACAGCTTGGAAACGTTTTGGCTGTTTTAAAACTTGGACCAATGTTCAAGATTTTCCCTTTTTTAATTTTTTCCCCTTTATTAATTTTTCCCCTTTACAAATGACTGTTTACAGTAAAAGTTGGGGATTGGGTTGTGTGTGAACTATTGAAGCTGCTACATAGAGTTCCTGTCCTGACCAGGCATGAGATGGTGGGGTCAGTATGAAAATGTAATACAAAATAAATGCATACAACATGGGAAGCTGGAGTCCGAAGGAGTATAACATCAACTCCTATTTTTTGACATTTTAGTATAGTACTTCGTAACATTTGCCCAGTGCATACTGTACCACCAGAGTGAAGTCCGTGATTGGAACATGTTGCTGTGTTCAAATACAGTATTTCTTAACTATAGCCAGTATTTTGCAGTGAATCAAATTGCTGGTTATGTATTTCCAAATGACCCAGCCTATACGTTTCAATTCACAAAATGGGTACATTCCTCTTTCCATCGTGCAAAAGAACAAGGAAGTCTTTTCCCTTGCAATTTTTGAAAAATATTCCTCTAACAAAGGTAATGGTGGCTAACTACATACTTCTCAGCACTGAATAGCCGGCTATTCCATGTTGATTGTCCAGGTGTTGTGATGACTGACCTAGTAAATGATAAATTGTCTCCTTGCAAATAAAAATATCTGAAAACATTTGTCTTGGGAAATGGTGAGGGCAGGAGTGGAAGGAAAAGTAGGGTGTTGCCTTTTCTAGAAATTCTGATAATCAGATGTTGATCACCCAATATAAAACTGCAGGATTGGTTTTAGTAATAACATTTTGTGTTGTTCTTCTAGTAACTACATATTTGGAAGATCTCTTAAAACAGAGTCTAGCAAAGTGTCTTTTTGATCTTAAATTTGCTTATTCACAAGTGTTCTTATGCTTGCAGTTTGCCCTAGTGAAAAGATGCATGGAATATTTTTTGTTTCCTTTTTAATTTTACACTTGTGCTAAGTAGCCAGCACACTTCAGACTTTTTAAGGAATTTAAAGACTGCTCTTTTTTTCCCTGTTGCAACTTTAGTTGGGGTATGGATATGCTGCAATATGCTGTGACTAATTACAGTGACTATAGTGGCCATAAATTAAGTGCTAATGATGAAAAGTATTTCATTAATGCCATTTAAAGGTGAGAGAACAGCATAATACACCAGGCTGGGTTATTATAGCAGTATTGGAGTGGAGCGTATAACCTATGTGAGATTAGATTAAATGGCCTGAATGACCTTATGCGTAAGTGGAATGAGTTACCATTTATTGTACAGTTGTATGTTCCCTTTATACAATGGGTGTATTTGGCAAACTTAAACTTCTCTCCAAGTAGTTATATCAGATTTGGTCAACGTTTTAACACCAGTTGATATACCATGGGGCTAATATCAGACCATACAAATATACATTTACTGCCAACCAATCTGATTCTGTCTTGCTGTTGTACTGATAACCTAGATGTAATTTGTTTCTGACCCGGAACTGGGTAGCACATGATATAAACGGTTAACATTTTCCTGTCTGGGATGCAATGACATATGAAAACATAGAATTGGCTTCACTCTGGTTAGCAATTGTGTGTGTACTGGTCTATAAATTAACCAGTTGAAACTTTTTTAAAAATTGTCCTGTCTATGAATCCTGAAGTTTTTAAGCACCTTGCTAGAAAAAAGCAGTCTGTAATTCTTTGTTCTGAACAAAGTAGTGTAATTCCTCCCTCCCTACCTCCCCCTTTCAAAATTAAGCATCTCTTTGCTAATTCTGCCTTATACAGATCCCTCTATGTATCATTGTGTAAGATTTACTTCCTGGGCTGCTTGCATTACATTGGAAATGCATTTTGCACACTCAGGTTTTGCTGAAGCTCCAGTAATGTCTGCTTGAGCTGATGATATTGAGCTATGCACGTGTGTTTTGAGTTAGAGTTCTTCCCATCCAGTATGATTTTCGTGTGAGTGTGTGTGTGTGTTGTACTTAATTTTGCATTTCAAGTTCCATGGTTGGGTTCAACTAAGTGAACATATCCTGCTGGGCAAATGACCAGTTAGTAATGTAGAATTGTCCCTTACCCCTTTTGACCCCTTGAGTTAACACATGCATCAAGAAGTTTGTGGATTGCATTGTAACTTCAAACTCTGCTTACAGGGTAGAGCAGGAAGGTTTAATAAACAAAACAACCCAACCCCTTTTTTTCATGTATTTGTCACCTATTTGTATGTGTCTCAATTGTTAAAAGCTATAATCTATATCACAAAAATGTTTTAAAAGTTCTTATTTCTAACATTTGTAAAGAACTGCATAATTTCTGATTAAACTGTGTTGCTATTTTCAATTAGTGTCAATTTTTGAATTTTCTGTTCAGAAGCCATAGGAGAATTTATAGAGAATGTTATCTTGTAAATGGATGTTAATATAAATAGGTGTACAGAGAGATGTATGGCTGTTGGTTTGGCCAAAATGTATGTTTCTGATTGCCCTAGAAAACCCAATTTAAGCCATTTTGGAAGCCTCCTAGCCACAAAGGGTTCCTGGGATCCTGGTGTCTATTTGGTCGAATCAAATTGAGCACAGCGTTTGTTTCTAGTGAACCACCGGTGTATGTTGCTTACACTTTCTTCAGAACAAGTTTTGTTTTTAATGGATTAAATATCTGGAATTGTGCAGTAATTCTGGCTGATCAACATTTGATGTCAAACTTAAATGTAAGTAGGCGGATGTATTAAAGCTTGTAATCAAAAACATGCATTTTAAAATTTGTTGGCCAGATTTGATGTACAGTAACTTGGTGAGCTCCAGGAGTTAATTTTTATCTATCAGTTAAATCATTCCCTTCAAATTAGTCTTTTTAAAATCTGTGCATTTAGTGGCTTTAAAATTCCTTCAAAACAAAATGTTAGACCTTCGTTCCATGAGAAGTTTGAAGAAAGCACGGAACAGATGTTAGCTCAAATATTTTCTGTTCTACAATCATTTATTCAAAGCTATGATGTCATCTGAGTCTCCAAATAAAAACCAAGGGAAAAGCATTCCTGCAAAGTATGTAAATTGGATACATTTGCTAAAATCCTAGTGTGTAGGGGAATGCACAGTTTGGATCAGTACCTTTTGAATGCGTTTAAGAAATTTCTCATGAAAGGAACACTATGCCCTTGCTTTGAACCAGTTACTGTATATAATAAAATTAACTTATCTAAACTGCATATTGTAACATGATTTAGCTGGTATAAAAAGCACAGAAACTAGCCCTGGATGCTTACGTGTGCATGAATTCCCTTGTAAAATTTATAACAACAACCCACAGCAAATTTGGTTTTTGGAAGTTGCCATGTTTTATTTAAATTCTGGTTTGTCCAACGCTGCTGCTTAAAATGGTTTGAATTCTTTGCAACTGGGATAATTGCTTTTGTTTTTGAAAGAAATGTTTGATTGTAACTGGTAATGTATATACCTGAAATTGAAAGCATTAGATATGTAAGGTGTGCACAAATTTGGACCCCTCCTCCCCTAGAGAAGGAGGTTGTCTAGTGAATATACATATCCTCTGTCACTGAGTGTTAGTCTTGTATTCTGGTGACTGTCCCACACTGGCAAACAAGTACTATTGAACACTGCAAATGTGTTATCTCTTTCCTTTCCCTTAACAAAATGATGGATGTGATCTAGTTAGTGACTTTATCAGAAAAAGGCTAAATGGGCTTTGAAATAGACTATAAACTGAGGGGTGAAAGATGCTTTTATCTGAAGTTTCTCATAGCCCATTTGGAAAATGAAGTTTTTAAAAATCTGGTTTATTGAGAATTTGAATAACAGCTCTTGTGCAAGCATATGGTGCATTATGAAATATATATCTGTATAAATTTCACCTTGGGCATGGGACTGTGGCCTTAATAATACATGGCAACTTCAAAGTATATGATGTGCAAGATGTGATCCAATTTTATTGTACGAAAGGTTTCATCTGTCAAAGGTTTTGTTACTCCTTAACCACCTTGAAATTTCTTTCTGTAATGCCCTTCCACTTTGTAATAGATTTTAAGTGTAAAAGTCAATTCCTGGCAGCTTCAGCCATGCCATCGAGCTCCAGAAGGTGAATTAAATTTCAGTGCAGGCATTTCAGTTTTTGTTCCTTTCAAGACTTAAGTCATGACTGTCTACTAAGTTCACTGACAATCATGGTACAAAAATTGTTCAAATAAAACTCTTCTGCTGCTTTATTTTCTGCAATAAATCGATTTTCCGTTTTTTTTAACATGCATTAATTGCTATTCACTTTTTGGACTGCAACATATTACAGCCATGCTTAAGTAGACAATAGTCATTACTTAGGTAGCACATTTTTCTGGTTGTGAAGTAATACTGTATTTGTTTCTGCACTTCAGTCAGTTCTATAATTTAATAGGCCATAATTTGTTGATGCAGGGGGACGTTAATACCACCCACCATTAGACCTATCTGTTTGTTGTAATTTTTGCATTTCAGGTTGTGTGGGTTGATAAATTGGCAACAAGGGGAAAGGGGTAGTAAATGCTTATTTCTTTCCACAATCCCTCAATCTCAACAGTACAAGGACTGAGGAATTATAAATCGAGTGAATAAAGGTACAGTATAAGGGGCGAAGGATCGGAAAGGAAAAACATGACAAAAAAATCTAATAATTAAAACCTGAAGGAATGAGATTCCGTGGTTGTAATTAATTTTCAGTGCCACTTAAGTTGATTTATAATAATCAACATTTGACACATCAGTAAAAGAATCACAGCCAATCTTAACTTAAATATGTGCAGCCCTTAAGTGCCACTTCAGACCAGCTTGCTCTCTTTTGGTGAGTTTAGTTGGGATGCACCACATAAACAAGACCACTTCACATCATTCAACTTATTTCAGACAGAAAGCAAGATACCATTTTCATGAAGTTAACTGCAATTTTTGGATTTGTATGTTTAACCTCACATTGGCCCACATCTGAAGTTGCTATAGCACATGCGTGTCATCAGTTTTGCTATTACTTTGACAGCAAAATATGGACCATATTTGCTGAAGTTCTTGGCACTTGCATTCCTAAGAGTTGACATAATATCTAAACTTTTAGTATAGAACATGTTAAGCTAAACACCAAAGTTGGTGAAATTAAAGTATTGCAAATATAACAGTATTAGAACACCCAACACATCCTATATTTTAGAGAGGAGCAAATGCTGGTTAGTTTTGGTGACAATGTGAATATATTGTCCATGTTAATATTTTGGCAATTTTTATTGATGACTACAAAATATAGTTAAGTGAGCAATATCAAAATGTGAAACTAATCCTTACAGGAGGAGAAAAGGAGTTTGGCAGACATTTCCAAACACACACCAACCACTACAATCAAATACCTTAAATCTAATGGAGTTTTGGATTATTTCATGGGGCTCATTTACTTCACTGAAAAATTACTTCTGATGTATTACTTGGCATCACTTGTATGTGTCCATCACATTAAAGTGTAACATTCTTTCCACTGACCTCAAAATCCCCCCCAAAAACCTTAATTTATTCAGCAAAATAAGTTGTCCAAATGGCATTTCCATCCCTTTTGCTCGTACAAGGTAATCACAGTAGTGTCAAAGTAGTGACGTGACTGAGCTGATGAAATTCATATTACCAATGGAATCGAATGATCAACCTCAAACAATGTTGTTGTGAAGCATTTTAACGATCGTGTTGGGTCATTAACCTGATACCAGAAATTGAATGCGTGCAAGAACATAAGTGACTCCTACAAAATCTTCATTTGTTTAATGTGTTTGATACAGCAGCTCTTCCAGTATGCCATTACAATTAAAATATTTTTCTCACTTCACTTAGTTATACCAAGCACTTTTTTGAATAAAGATTTATGCCCTTGATCATGCTGTGTAATATTTAATCTTATCTGGATTTACTAATCTTTACTATTTAATAATTTATGGCTGTGAACTTCCTTGTCAATTTTTAAACTAAAGTTTAAATTGCTTTAACTTTTGGTTATAGTTAATTCTTTTCATGCTTGGACCAATCATCCAACTTTTGTTATGTTTAACTAAAATTGCAAAATGATTCATCCTGATTAATCCATTTTCACTGAAGTAAACCAAATTTGTTTTGGTTTTTGGCCATTCAGTTAAGACCAACAACCGAATTTTTCAATTTCAGCTTTAAGAAATTTTAAACAAATGTCAAAAAAGGAACATTACAATTTTTCTTTTGCACACTGATGTTAAGGCAGAACAACAGCTTGCACTTGGAAAGCACCTTTAACTGTGGAAACGTGCCATTTGCCAGGTGAATGGAATAGTTTCTGGGATTTTAAATGTCGGGTAACAATTGTCCTAGCTCAATTGGTGGGGAAAGTTCCTGATGCTCTAGAAGAGACCAGTTTATCTGAAGTTTCCGACATAAGATGCAGGGGTAGAAGTCGGCCACTCTGCCCATCGAGTCTACTCTGCCATTCAATGAGATCGTGGCTGATCCGTACAATCTTCAATTCTACTTTTCTGGCTTATCTCCATAACCCTTGATTGACTTCCTGCTTCAGAATCTGCATCTCAGCCTTGAACATAACTAGTAACCCAGCCTTGACAGTCCTGTATGGTAAAGAATTTCATGGATTTATTACCCTTGGAGAGGAGTAATTTCTCCTCATCTCTATCTTAAATGGGTGACCCCTTACTTTGATTACATCCTCTGATCCTAAACACTCCTACAAAGGAAAACTACCTCTCAACATCTACCCTGAATATTCTATGTCTCAAGATCGCCCCTCGTAAATTCCACAATAAGTAGGAATTCTAGGTGTTGTCTAAAATATACCATGTATAGTTTAGTAAGACTTTCCTATTTTTATTCCTGTTGAAATAAAGGCCAACGTTCCATTTGCTTTCCCTATTTGCGTTTCGTGCCAACTTTTTATGATTTATGCACAAGGATCCCCAAATTCCTCTGTCGCAGCTTTCTGCAGTTTATATAATACTTAGCTCCTTTGATCTTCCTGTTAAAGTCCATAACTTCTCATTTTCCTATATTCCATCTGCCAAGATTTTCCCCACTTGGCCTGTCCATATCCCAGTGTAGACTCATATCTCATGGAGTAGACGGACTTTATGCTACCAATCTAACCACTTGATGTGTACAGTCATCTCAAATGAATGACACAAGCTGTAAATGCTTTTCAGTACGCCATGAAAGAAAATGTTGTTCATGCCCCTCCATCTTGTGTGAAGTTCCTCTGATACAGAAATACAGGTGCTGAAGCATCTAATAAGCTAAAGTGTCTTGCTAGTTTTTTTAACCACAAAGAGATAGCAGTAACAGCATTTGATATTGGGTAAAATGCATGACTGGTAAAAATGCATGATCTTAACTGTTGTAGCAACGTGAGGAGGGTGAAAATTGGCTCCTGTCCTTCCACTCTAAGTCTGACTACAATAGTTTTGTTGAAGGAAGAAGAGTTTTGCACAATGTTTGGTCTCAATTACTTTCATATTGATTACAAAGAAGCAATATCAAACAAGACTTTTCTGAGGTTTAAAACTGTTTAATTTTTTATGGAGTTAAAAACCCACCCAGGCAAAGATAGCAAAATAATTTATAAAAGTAATCCCACGTGTCTCTTGCAACCCACATTCTATAATTTGCACAAACATGCAAAACTTGCATGTTAATTACTTCCTTAGCCAAATTAAAGTTAAATGTTGAAAGATATAAAAGAAATTAAGTTCACTGTTCAGAATCCTTGTAAGAGTTTTATTATTTTTTTCAAATAATTCCATTGGTCCTCAATGTCGGTCAGTGGGGTTAAGTATTGCACTTGAGATGTGGGAGATCCGTGACGCTTCCAAAGTCTCGGACAACTATACAGCAAGTGCACCTGTTGCAGCACCTTACAGAATGCATGGATAGGTTGGTGCAGCAGTTGGATGCACTTAGGAGCATGAAGGAGGCAGAAAGTGTCATAGATAAGAGCTTTAGAGATGTGGTTGCACTGAAGGTGCAAGCAGATAGATGGGTGACCGCCAGGGGCAGGCAGTCAGTGCAAGGAATCCCCTGTGGTCATCCCTCTTGCTAACAAGTCTACCATTTTGGATACTGTTGGGGGAGATGGACTATTAGAGGATACCAGCAGTAGCAGCCAAAGCAGTGATACTACAGCTGGCTGTGTTATTAAGCAGGGAGGAACAAAGAGGACTAGAGCAATAGTTATAGGGGACTCCAGTTAGGGGTACAGATAGGTGTTTCTGTGGACATGAAAGACTACAGGATGGTATGTTGCCTCCCTGGTGCCAGGGTCCAGGATATCTCTAAATGGACAAAGCATTCTGAAGGGAGAGGGTGGTACATATTGGTACTAACAACATTGGCAGGAAGAGTGATGAGGTCCTGCAGCAACAGTTTAGGAAGTTAGGTAGTGTTAAAAAGCAGGGCTTCTCGGGTTGTAATCTCAGGATTACTCCCTGTGCCACGTGGTAGTGAGGCTAGGAATAGGCAGATAATGCAGCTCAACAGCTGGTGTAGGGATGGTTTTAGATACCTGGACCATTGGGGTCTCTTCCAGGGCACATGGGACCTGTACAGGGATGGGTTACATTTAAACTGGAGAGGCACAAATATTCTGGTTGGGTGGTTTGCTAGTGTCACACAGGAGGATTTAAACGAGTTTAGTGGGGGTGGTGGGGTGGGACCCAAAGCAAAGGTGAATTAGCTGAAGGGGAACGAGAAAGTAGGGCCAGTAAGACTCAAACAGCAGGCAGAGTGGGATTGCAAATCAGAGGGTCTGGTAGACTGAAGTGCATTTGTTTCAATGTGAGAAATGTAACGGGTAAGGCAGATGAACTTAGAGCTTGGATTAGTACTAGAAACTATGATGTTGCTATTACAGAGACTTGGTTAAGGGAAGGTCAGGATTGGCAGCTTAACATTCCAGGATATAGGTGTTTCAGGTGTGATAGAAGGGGGTGTAAAAGGGGTGGGGGAGTTGCACTAGTTAAGGAGAATATCACAGCTGTACTCTGGGAGGACACCTCGGAGAGCTCATACAGCAAAGCAACATGGGTAGAGCTCAGGAGTAGGAAAAGTGTCACAAGGTTGGGGGTTTACTATAGGCCACCTAACTGCCAGCAGGAGAATGAGGAACAGATGTGTAGCCAGATTTTGTCAAGGCGTAAAAGCAACAGGGTTGTTGTGGTGGGAGATTTTAATTTCCCTTGAAACAGTATGTAGATAGCCCAACTAGGGAAGGGGTTGTACTGGACCTGGTATTGGGGAATGATCCTGGCAAGGTGGTTGATGTTTCAGTAGGGGAGCAGTTCAGGAACAGTGACCACAATTCGGTAAGCTTTAAGGTACTGATGGATAAAGATAAGTGTATTCCTCAAGTTAAGGTACTAAATTGGGGGAAGGCTAATTACAACAATATTAGGTGGGAACTGAAGAATGTAAATTGGGGGCAGATGTTTTAAGGGCGAATCAACATCTGGCATGTGGGAGGCTTTGAAGTGTAAGTTGATAGGATTCAGGACCTGCACATTCCTGTAAGGGGTACGTAAAAAGAACTTTAAAGATACTATTCACTCAAATGAATAGATAACACACAACAAAAAAATAAGAGGGAATGCTGGTGGTAGGTAAGACCACGAAGGGTTCTAACACGAGGATTAAAGTTTTAAATTGAAGTTTTGGGATCCTTGGATAATGAGATATTGTGAGCCTAGTCAAAGAGAAAAAGGAAGCATTTGTCAAAGCTAGGAGCCTGGGAACACACAAAGCAAGTGTGGAATACAAGGAAAGTAGAAAGAAACTTAAGCAAGGAGTAGGAAGGGTCATGAAAAGCATTGGCCAGCAGGATTAAGGAAAATCTCATAAGGAGCAAGAGGGTTGGTCCATTCAAGGTCAAGGGAGAGAATCTACGTGTGAAGCCAGAGGAAATGGATGTGGTAGTCAATGAGTACTTTGCATCAGTATTCACCAAAGAGAAGGACTTGGTGGATGATGAGTCTGGGAAAGGATGTGTAGATAGTTTGAGTCATGTTGAGATTAAAAGGAGGTATTGGGGTTCTTGAGAAACATCAAAGGTAGACAAGTCTCCAAAGCCTGGTGGGATATACCCCAGAATACTAAGAGGGACAAGAGAGGAAATTGCTGGGACCTTGAGAGAAATCTTTGTATTCTCACTGGCTACAGGGGAGGTCCCAGAGGATTGGAGGATTATTGTTCCTTTGCTTAAGAAAGGCAGCAAGAATAATCCAGGTAATTACAGGCCAGTGAGCCTTACATCAGTGGTAGGGAAATTATTGGAGAGGATTCTTCGAGACTGGGCTTATTCTCACTTGGAAGTAAGTGC
This sequence comes from Carcharhinus amblyrhynchos, assembly GCF_965287045.1. NCBI lineage: Eukaryota > Metazoa > Chordata > Chondrichthyes > Carcharhiniformes > Carcharhinidae > Carcharhinus > Carcharhinus amblyrhynchos. The sequence continues at coordinate 17,195,439 of NC_137346.1, forward strand.
TCATATTAGAGAGAAGCAACATGGTTTTGTGAAGGGGAGGTCATGCCTCACGAACTTGATCGTGTTTTTCGAGGAAGTGACAAGATGTTTGAAGGTAGGGCAGTGGATGTTGTCTACATCAACTTCAGTAAGACCTTTGACAAGGTTCCTCATGGCAGACTGGTGCAGAAGATGAAATTGCAAGGTGGATATAAAACTGGTTCGGTCAAAGAAGACTGAGGGTAGCAGAGGAAGGGTGCATTTCTGAATGGAGGGCTGTGACAAGTGGTGTTCCTCAGGGATCAGTGCTGGGACCTTTGCTGTTTGTAATATGCATAATTGATTTGGAGGAAAATGTAACTGGATTGATTAGTAAGTTTGCAGACAACACAATGGTTGGTGAATTTGCAGATAGTGATGAGGACCATCAGAGGATAAGCAGGATGTAGATCAGTTGGAGACTTGGGTGGAGAGATAGCAGGAGTTTAATCTGGACAAATGTGAGGTAATGCATTTTGGAGGGCCTAATACAGATAGGAAATGTACAGTAAATGCAGAACCCTTGAGAATATTGATAGGCAAAGGGATCTGGGCGTACAGGTACACAGGTCACTGAAACTGGCAATGCAGGTGGAAAAGGTAGTCAAAGCATACAACATGCTTGCTCTCATTGGCTGGGTATTGAGTTTAAAAATTAGCAAGTCATGTTGACGCTTTATAGAACCTTAGGGAGGCCACACTTGGAATATAGTGTTCAATTCTGGTCACCACACTACCAGAAAGATGTGGGGGCTTAGGAGAGGGCACAGCAAAGATTTACCAGAATGCTGCCTGGTATGGAGGGCATTAGCTATGAGGAGAGGTTGGAGAAACTTGGTTTATTTTCCCTGGAGCAACAGAGGTTGAGGGGAGACCTGATTGAAGTCTAGAAGATTGAAAGGCACAGACAGAGTGGATAGTCAGAAGCTTTTTCCCAAGGTGGAAGTCAATTACTAGGGGGGCATAGGTTTAAGGTGCGAGGGCCAAGTTTAAAAGAGATGTACGAGGCAGATCTTTTTGAGTGGTGGGTGCCTGGAACTCGTTGCTGGGGGAGGTGGTGGAAGTGGATACGGTAGTGACTTTTAAGGGGATTTTTGACAAGCACATGAATGAGATGGGAATAGAGGGATATGGTCCCCGGAAGCTTGGGGGGTTTTAGTTAAGATGGGCAGCATGGTCAGTGCAATCTTGGAGGGCTGAAAGGCCTGTTCCTGTGCTGTAATTTTATTTGTCCTCCTTTGTTCTTTATCTGATCGCTGTGGCAGAAATCTTTCCAAGTTCTGAGAATTCAGTTGAAGCTCGTGTAATTGCGTTTGCTGGAGACAATTTCTTTCTAATCCAATGTCTTCCTGAAGTAGTAGATTTTTACACTTGAAGTTACTTTGGTAGGAATTCAATTTGACATCCCTATGCTGCATTTTTCTTCAACCCTGAGATAGGGACAGGAGTGAAAGGAGAGAGTATTACTCTCCATTGGCTGCTTCTGTCTTTAGCAGCTTGTATTAAAGATTTCAAAGTTGTTACTCAGGGATGTTTCTTTTTGATTTTATTTTGCTCATGGGCAGAGGCTGATTAGATTTACTACTGTCCCAGCCATTAATCCCCTGCCCATTTTGATGAGGTAGGAAAATGTCTTTCATATAATTTCATTCCAGCAGACTTTCTCAGCTGGAGAGGTAGTCTTAATGTAAATGTTACATGCAGTACTTTACACTAAATCCCTTCCATGTGGTCCTTGCTATCCTCAGGTGAGGAAATTCTAGAGAAGGATGTTGCAGCATTTCTGAATTGTATTCTAAAGTGGGGCTTTGCAAGACTGATCATTGTTGCTACCGGACATCAAGTGACTTTTGGCAGCCACCTTTAGTCCGTGATAGAAATGTCCTTTTTAAACAGTTCAGTATATGTTTCACCAACCAGTGAAATTACAGATTAATATCATTCAAAAACAAGTTGCAGCATCGTGATATTACATAAAGTAAGTGCCATAATGCTGGTTATAGAACAAAATGACAAAAATGGCTTTTCAATAGTGCTCTCAAAGTAGGAACATGTCCCAGTGTTACACAAGCATAATCTGATAAAAAATCATTACGGAGCCAACAATGAGACTGAAAAAACTGGGGGAAAAAAAACAGATTTAAGGGGGTGTCCTGAGGATGGAGAAGTTTACAACTGACGATAGTTGCCAAAAAAGAGCATTAGGATCAGGTAAAATGCCACAAGGGTGGTGGGCAGTATTTCCTTTAAACTACACAGTAATCTGAAAGTTCATGTGCAGACCATTGCAAAAGTCATCTTTAAGATTACGTAAAAAGAACTTTAAAGGCACTATTCACTCAAATGAATAGGTGACACACAACAAATAAGAGGGAATGCTGGTGGTAGGTAAGGTCACAAAGGGTTCTAACACAAGAATTCAAGTTTTAAATTGATGACACTGGGGCCTGAGTGCCACCATGAGTTGCTAAGTATTGGCGATTGGGGGCTGGGACTTGATGTGGTGTGGAATATGGACAGCAGTGATTTGGTTGAGTTCTACTTTGTGGAGGAAGAGAACATTAAAAGAATGAAGCCCAGAGATGGCCTAAGTGCGGATGATGGTTTCAGCAGCAGGTGGGGTTGAAGCAGGAGTAAAAATGGGTAGTCTTTCTTGTGAGACTGAGGCACAAATCTCTGCTTGGAGTTGGATAAAATGCCAAACTTCCAAGCAATTTGGTTCAGCCAGAAATAGTGGCTTGGGAAGAGGGATGGAATCGGTGGGAAGGGAAGTCAGAGTTTGTGGGTTAGCCAGTCAGGGCAATACTTTAGTCTTCCTAATGCTTAATTGATTAGGGGTTATCATGCATGGATGTTTCACTCTGTGTGTCGGTATGGTCATCAAAGTTGCAGTTACAATTAAACTGTTGTGATAAACCATCTAATGTGTACTGTTTCATAGAATCATAGAAACCCTATATGCAGAAGGACATGATTTGGCCCATCGAGTCTGCCCTGACCACAATCCCGCCCAGGCTCTATCCCCCTTTCCCTACATATTTACCTGTTTGTGCAAGTGAATTTAAAACTGAAATTGGAGAGTATTAAGCACAAATATTTGCAAGTCGTTTACATGTATGTTGGACCTTGTCTTACATTGGTTGACCTGAGCTATCTGGCAGTCTACCACAGATCATGAGAATTGTTTTGAATAGCTGATGTAAGCTATTCTCTATGTCATATGTTAGTGTTTGTGGACTTTGTAATGACATCAAGCCACTTTCAGACCACTGATTCAACAGGCAGCTTTGGAATTAATCATGCTCTTGTTTGACACATTTTAGTAGCCAAGATCAGGGCCTAATTGACCATCCAACACCTTTACTAACATGGAGGATTTATTTTGTTGAGATTGAAGGCCATCTATGTTGAGGGAATGGTAGTCCTTATAACCTGTAAGCAAAGGTAGTGGCTATATTTTATATTCCCCAACTGTTGATCAGCAGGCATATAGATGTAATTTAAGTGGGGTCGCATAGTGGTCAGCACTGCTGCCTCACAGCGCCAGGGACCTGGGTTCAATTCCCAACTTTGGTCACTGTCTCTGCAGAGTGTGTATATCCTCCCTGTGTCTGCATGGGTTTCCTCCGGTTTCCTCCCACAGTCTGAAAGACGTGCTGGTTAGATGCACTGGCCATGTTAAATTCTCTCATGTACCCGAACAGGCACCGGAGTGTGGCAACTAGGAGATTGTTCACAGTAACTTCATTGCAGTGTTAATGTAAGCCTACTTGTGACACTAATAAATAAAATTTTATTTTTAAGCTTTTCCGCTTTCTTGTTGTTGTCCCCTTGCACTTCATGTAATTGGATGATCCACTCCCTGTACAGGCAGATATGGAGCCCATCTGACACCACAGAAAAAAATATTTAGCATTTGGAATGACCCAGTCCTTAGATAGTAAGTAAAATTGAATGCCCAATCCTGACACCTTGCTGCCAGGCAGGTTAAGTTAAAACTATCCCCTACATTTCAGTCTCCTACAAAACAAGAGGACAATGATGCAATAAAGAAATGAAAGCAGACAATTTGCAGCTTTGAGCTTACTGAACACAGATTTGAGCAGTTGCACATTTTCTCAGGTAATTCTTAACGGTAGTAAAGCAATTAAATCAACCTCATGGGACATGCTGACATCTTGCATTTGTCACCCGAGTGGAGAATACGGTATCAGCAACTGGAGTTTGGTGAATCAAACACATTCACAAATGTGTTTTCAAACCATGATTAGGAGGTGCTTACAAATTAAACACTAACTCAGGCAGGGAAATGTGTGACTGAAATGGCAAAAGATTAAGTATATAATTTTCAGCATTGCACATGGAACAGAAGCATTAAAAAGGGACATCATTTACAGGGATAACATTTGGCTTCCCTCTCGTATGGGCAAAGTCATTTTGCCCAAATCTGGTGACTCCCTAATTGTGACCATTATGTTTAAAATGGAGTATTCAGCCCTAGATTCTTTAAGATGGTGAAAAGTAATACATCTGGTAACTTTGTTCATAGAATCAGTTGTATAGAAAACACGTTTGATTAAAATGGAAAAGCTTCATAAACTTAAGGGAAGATTTTTATTCCTTGGATCATTTTGCCTTTGGTAAGGTTCTCCAAGTGTTATGTGAAAAGCAGACCAGCTGTTCACACTGAGAAGAACAGCAGATAAGGCAAATCCAGTTATTCGATCCATACAATTTTGGATGTTATCATAGGATCCCTACTGTGTAGAAGAGGCCATTTGCACTGATTCTCTGACAGAGCATCTTACCCAGGTGCTCTCCCTTGCCATATCCCTATAACCCCTAAATTTACCACGGCTAATCTATCAGAATCCACCCAGACAGAAATGGGGGAATGTATAATGGGGACAAAGAAATGGCCGAGCAACTGAATACATACTTTGGTTCTGTCCCCACAAAAGAGGATGCAAATCAGATACCAGAAATGTTAGAGAATGCAAGATTTAGTGAGAGGTAAGAACTGAGGGAGATAAATACTTGTTGAGAAATGGTGCTAGGAAAATTGATGACATTGAAGGTAGATAAATCCCCAGGGCCTGATAATCTATATCCCAGAAGTGGCCCTAGAAAAAGTGGATGCCTTGGTGGTAATCTTCAAGGATTCTATAGGCTCGAACAGTCCCTGCAGATTGGAGGGTAGCTAATGTCATCCCAATATTCAAAAAGGGAGGTAGGAAGAAAACAGGAATTACAGACCAGTAAGCTTAACATCGGTAGTGTGGAAAATTCTCAAATCCATTATCAAGGACTTTACAAAGTGGCAGGATCAGACAGAGTCAGCGTGGATTTATGAAGGGGAAATCATGCTTAACAAATCAGTTGGAATTCTTTGAAGATGTAACTAGTAGAGTTGACAAGGGGGAGCCAGTCGATGTATATTTGGACTTTCAGAAAGCGTTTGATAAACTCCCACATAAGAGATTATCATGCAAGATTAAAGCGCGTGGGATTGGGGAAAGTATGTGGATAGAAAACTGGTGATAGCGAGGAAATGAAGAGTAGGAATTAATGGGTGCTTTTCAATTTGGCAGACAGTAACTTTTGGGGTGCCACAGATGTGTGCTGGGACCCCAACTATTCACAATATAAATGATTTGGATGAGGGAGCAAAATGTAATCTCTCAAGCTTTGCAGATGATACCAAGTTGGGTGGGATGGTGAACTGTAACGAGGATGCAGAGATTCTGGACAAGTTGGGTGAGTGGGCAAATCAATGGCAGCTGCAGTGTAATTTGGATAAATGTGAGGTTATTCACTTTGGAAGCAAAAACAAGAAGGCAGATTACTACCTGTGGCAGTAAATTGCGAGTGATGAGTGACAGCAGGACCTAGGTGTCCTTATGCACCAGTTGCTGAAGGTAAGCATGCAGATGCAACAGTTAAACGAGGCAAGTGGCATGTTGGCCTTTGCAAGAGGTTTCGAGTACAGGAGCAGGGATGTGTTGTTGCAATTAGACGGGGCCTTGGTGAGGCCACAACTAGAGTATTGTGTGCAGTTTTGGTCTCCTTTTCTGAGGAAGAATGTTCTTGCTCTCGAGGGAGTGCAGCAAAGGTTTACAGGCTGATTCCAGGGATGGCTGGATTGATGTATGAGGAGAGATTGACTAGGTTAGGATTGTTTTTGCCGGAATTCAGATGAATGAGAGAGGATCTCACAGAGACTTACAAAATTCTAAGAGGATTAGACAGGGTAGATATTCCAGATGGTGGGGGAATCCAAAACCAGAACTCTCAATCTGAGGATTCAGAGTATACCATATGGGACGGAGGTGAGGAGACATTTCTTTACCTAAAGAGTGGTGAGCCTTTGGAATTCATTACCACAAGAAGTAGTTGATGCCAAAACATTGAATGTATTCAAAAGGCTGCTGGATATAGCACTTGGGACAAATGGGATCAAAGGTTATGGGGAAAAGGCAGGATGAATATAAAAGTAGGGAGGTCTTGCTGCAGCTGTATAGGGCACTGGTGAGGCCACAGCTGGAGTACTGTGTGCAGTTTTGGTCACCGCACTTACGCAAGGATATTTTGGCCTTGGAGGGAGTGCAGAGGAGGTTTACTAGGCTGATTCCGGAGTTGAGGGGGTTGAACTATGAGGAGAGGCTGAATAAACTAGGCTTGTACTCATTAGAGTTTAGAAGAATGAGGGGAGATCTCATTGAGACGTATAAGATGTTGAATGGGATGGATAGGATAGAGGTGGAGAGGCTCTTCCCGCTCAGAAAGGACAGTAGGACTAGAGGGCACAGCCTCAACATAAAGGGGGGAGCGGTTTAGAACGGAGTTGAGGAGGAACTTCTTCACTCAAAGGGTGGTGAATCTCTGGAATTCTCTGCCCGTTGATGTGGTGGAGGCTGCCTCGCTCAATATTTTTAAGACGCGGGTTGATAGGTTTTTGATAGGCAAGGGGATTAAGGGTTATGGGGAGAGGGCGGGAATGTGGAACTGAGCCACGACAGATCAGCCATGATCTTATTGAATGGCGGGGCAGGCTCGAAGGGCTAGATGGCCTACTCCTGCTCCTATTTCTTATGTTCTTATTAGGCTATTGAATGGGTGATCAGCCATGATCACAATGAATGGCGGAGCAGGTTCGAAGGGCCACATGGCCTCCTCCTCTTCCTATCTTCTATGTTTCTATCTGACCTACGTATCTTGGGACACCAAGCGACAATTTAGCATGGCCAATCCACCTAAGCTGCACATCTTTGGACTGTGGGAGGGAACCAAGCAGGCATGGGCAGAATGCAAACTTTGCACAGACAGTCATCCAAGAGTGGAATTTTGGATCCCTGGAGCTGTGTTAGCACGCAGTGGGTGTGCTAACTGCTGCATCACCCACGTCCTTGACTGCATTTTTAAAAAATATTCCTGACCTTTTGGGTGCTCTGGTTTGGCTAGCCTTAGATCTTGACTTGGGATGGTTTGAAGAAAGAAAACTTGACCATGTGGACTTGTACAGAAATGTGCAGGTACAAAATTGTCCTTGGTAACACGCTCCGTGAATAAAGTATTGAATGGTGAGGTTGATCCGACATGTAAATTTAGCACTGACAAGGTGGGTGTCGTCTATAGGCCCCCGAATAATGATCTGGAGGTGGGGCGGGCTGTTAACGCGCAAATAAGTGCGGCATGCAGGAATGGAATGGCCATAATTATGGGAGATTTCAATCTACATATTGATTGGTCGACCCATGTTGGACGCGGTGGGCTCGAGGAGGAGTTCTTGGAATGCTGCCGGGATAGTTTCCTTGAACAGTGTGTGTTGGAGCCGACGAGGGAGCGAGCTATCTTGGATTTGGTGTTATGTAATGAGGCGGGTAGAATTAGGGACCTTGCGGTGAAGGATCCTCTTGGGGAGAGTGATCATTGTATGGTGGAGTTTCTGGTGCAGATGGAGGAGGAGAAAGTGGGTTCCCGGACACGCGTCCTTTGAACAGAGGGGAGTACGGTAGGATGAGAGAAGAATTGGCGAATGTTGACTGGGGGAGCGCGTTGGAAGGTAGGTCTGCTGAGGAGCAGTGGAGGATCTTTAAGGAGATCTTTCTTGGTGCTCAGCAGAAATTTATTCCGATGGTTAAAAAGGACAGTAGGAGGAGAGGTAATAAGTCGTGGATAACGAAGGAGGTGAAGGAAAGTGTTAAATTAAAAGCAGAGGCGCTTAGAGTAGCTAAGAGTAGTGGGCGAGAAGAGGATTGGGAGAGGTTTAAATGTCAACAAAGATTGACAAAGAAGTTGATAAAGAAGGGTAGGAGAAACTATAAAACTGGGCTAGCGCTTAATATAAAAAAGGATAGCAAGAGTTTTTATAAATATATAAAAAGGAAGAGGCTGGCTAGGGTGAACATTGGACCCTTAGAGGATGAGAGGGGGGACTTAGTGGTAGGGGATGGGGAAATGGCTGAGGTCTTGAATAACTTTTTTGTTTCGGTCTTCACGGAGGACGTGAATAATTTGCCGGGTGTTAGCGATGGAAAGGTGGTAGGACTGGAGGGTCTCAATGACATTATTGTTACTAGAGAGGCGGTGCTCGACAGACTGGAGGGACTGATTGTGGACAAGTCCCCAGGACCGGATGGAATGCATCCGAGGGTTCTGAAAGAAATGGCGGAGGTGATAGTGGATGCCTTGGTGGTTATTTTCCAAACGTCGCTGGATTCCGGGGAAGTGCCGGAAGATTGGAAAACAGCTAATGTTACACTGTTGTTTAAGAAGGGTGCCAGGCAACAGGCAGGGAATTATAGGCTGGTTAGTTTAACGTCTGTTGTAGGTAAAATGTTAGAATCCGTCATCAAGGAGGAAATAGCGAGGCATCTTGAGGGGAATTGCTTGATAGAGCAGATGCAGCACGGTTTCGTTAAGGGGAAGTCGTGTCTTACGAATTTATTGGAGTTCTATGAGGATGTGTCTAGGGCGGTGGATAGAGGAGAGCCAGTGGATGTGGTCTTTCTTGATTTTCAGAAGGCGTTTGACAAGGTACCTCACAAGAGGTTATTGCAGAAGGTAAGGGGGCATGGAGTTAGGAGTAGGGTGTTAGCGTGGATAGAGGATTGGTTGTCAAATAGGAGGCAGAGAGTGGGGGTTAATGGGTGCTATTCGGATTGGCGGTTAGTGACTAGTGGAGTGCCCCAGGGGTCGGTGCTGGGGCCTCAGCTATTTACCATTTATATAGATGATCTGGAGGAGGGAACCGAGTGTATGGTGTCGAAATTTGCTGATGACACCAAGATTGGTGGAACGGCAAATTGCGCGGAGGGTGTGGAGAGCCTGCAGAAGGATCTAGATAGGCTGGGCGAATGGGCCAGGAACTGGCAAATGGAATTTAATGTTGGCAAGTGCGAGGTGGTCCACTTTGGTAGGAATAATGGTAGGAAGGACTATTACTTACGTGGCGAAAAACTGCAGCAGGCGATGGTGCAGAGGGACCTCGGGGTCCTTGTGCATGAGCCGCAAAAACCCAGCCTGCAGGTGCAGCAGGTGGTCAGGAAGGCTAATGGGATGCTGGCCTTCATAGCGAAGGGGATTGAATATAAAAGTAGGGAGGTCTTGCTGCGGCTGTATAGGGCATTGGTGAGGCCGCAGCTGGAGTACTGTGTGCAGTTTTGGTCGCCATACTTACGCAAGGATATTTTGGCCTTGGAGGGAGTGCAGAGGAGGTTTACTAGGCTGATACCGGAGTTGAGGGGGTTGAGCTATGAGGAGAGGCTGAATAAACTAGGCTTGTACTCGTTAGAGTTTAGAAGAATGAGGGGAGATCTCACTGAGACATATAAGATGATGAATGGGATGGATAGAATAGAGGTGGAGAGACTCTTCCCTCTCAGAAAGGACAGTAGGACTAGGGGGCACAGCCTCAAGATAAAGGGGGGGCGGTTTAGAACGGAGTTGAGGAGGAACTTCTTCACTCAAAGGGTGGTGAATCTCTGGAATTCTCTGCCCGTTGAGGTGGTGGAGGCTGCCTCGCTAAATATTTTTAAGAAGCGGGTTGATGGGTTTTTGATAAGCGAGGGGATTAAGGGTTATGGGGAGAGGGTGGGAATGTGGAACTGAGCCACGACAGCTCAGCCATGATCTTATTGAATGGCGGGGCAGGCTCGAAGGGCTAGATGGCCTACTCCTGCTCCTAGTTCTTATGTTCTTATATTTGGTTTGCTTTAAGGGAAGCATGTAGTCCTGAGATATGATAATTAGATTGCCTCTTATTGTATTCATCATGAGGATTCTGTATTATTGATTCTGCTAACTTAAAGGATTGGGGAAGACTGGGTTTAACTATGAGAGTAGGAGTAGCCTGGAAGTTGGGCAGATCTTTTTTCTCTCGACTGTGGTGAAGCTCTGCAGATTGACTTGATGGGTCTGTTTTCAAAAGTGGCCAGACTGTTTCATGACGGATGGAGGTTGCAAGGTGGAGGAGGTAAGTGATGCAGTCAGCGATTTCAGCTACCTGAAGGAATTTTCTGAACGGACAAAAGAACTCAACATTCAGTGAAAGATCTCCGCCGTTTCGAAGTCCCACAGTCCGGTAAGCGTGGCTTTTGTTGTCTCCTCTTGTTGTTATGTTGCTGTTTTAAGTATTTTGCTCTGAAAGTTTCGCCACTTTTTAAGACACATCAGTTTTTTAAACGAAGGCAAAATACTGCAGCTGCTGGAAATCGGAAATAAAAGCAGAAAAATTTCGGATAAACTTAGCAAGCAGCTCTTTCAGCAGAAGGAGATTTTTCTTTCACTCAGCTGTTTCTGCAGCTGTCCGCTGGGTCTGTGTTTTTCCTGCAGTTTTTTTGGTGGGGGTGGGGAAGAGATCTTTGATCATGGTTTCAATTTTGTAAACTTTTAAGGACTTCACTTATTTCTCCAAACTACTGCAGACTTCCTTCCGTTTTCATTTTGTACACTGGGGGGCTGCTTGAAGCCTGTCAGTTTTTTGTTGTTAATTTCCCGTACTTTTTTGGGGTCCCTGTTCTTTTTTTAACTTAAAGCTGCTTCTGCTGCCAGCCGTTTTCAAAAAAAACTTTCGGAAACGCTGCAATTTTTAGAAATTATATTTGTTATGGTCCAGGATGAGAATCCCAAGACATATTATGAAGCCAAACTAGACCCTCAATAATTTTTCTATTTTGACATAAATGTCAGGAAAGGATATTTTGCTCCAGGAGTAATTCCACTCACACTGGGCAGCGCAGTGGTTAGCACTGCTACCTCACAGCGCCAGGGACCCGGGTTCAATTCCAGCCTTGGGCGACTGTACAAACTCCACACAGACATTCTCCTTGCGTGGGTTTCCTGCAGGTGCTCCAGTTTCCTCCCACAGTCCAAAGATGTGCAGGTTAGGTGGATTGGCTATGCTAAATTCCCCTTAGGTTGGATTGATTAGACTTGGAAAAGATGTGGGGTTGCGGGGATAGGGCTGGGTAAGATATTCTGTCAGAGAGTCAGTGCAGACTTGATGGGCTGAACGGCCTCCCCTGTACTGTAGGGATTCTATGATTCTACAAAATTATAAATATTTTTATCAAAATTTATTCATAATAGTTTAAATATACCTCCAACAAAATTAAGCCGTTTAACTCTAATTTCTAACTTATAATTACTTCAGTTCCAAATAAGCAACATTTTTCTTAGATTTTAAATATAGTTTTTAACTATAGTTGCTCTAATGAGTGGCAACAGCCTTGCAGTTTTAAGAGGGATATAGAGCTTTCAGGAAGCTTGCAAAACTCTTCTAACTTCAAATAGAACAGCCAAACTCTAACTTTTTTTTAAAAAAGGCTTGTTTCTTTTCTTGTTACAAATCCAGGACTGCCCATAAACCACAGCATCACATCCCTTATCAATCACTCTAATCTGAAATCCCAGGAAAACTTATGCTACTGTACTTAACCACTTGCAAATTTGAAAGTAGCAATTATTCTGAACAGTATTCCCTTCAGACATACTACCTGTAGAAAAAAAAATTCCTGAAACATTAAATAACACAATATATACTTATTATTTGGACATTTTCATCCCATACTCTACACGATTCTTCATGTTCCAATCTCCACAGGTTCCTTTATTTAACTGCCAGACTTTTTCTGCAGAATAGTGCGTGGTTCAGTTGAAAAGTAAAGTTTCCTTACTTTAGTTTCGCATTTGGAGCGACATGCTAAGGTCTATTGTCCTTGTTGCCAGGTAGTTGTATTTTTGGTCTTGGTACCTTACACGATCAATCAGTACACAGTAGACGTAGGAAGGTGACCAACATTGCAACTGTTCTTGATTACTGTCACAGTTGAACTAAGGAGATAACATGGATCATGTGATTTAATAATGCGCTGGCCTACAAAGTATGGCAAACCAAACAAGACATACAAACATCCTGACATACAAACTAACATGGACTTTAAGTTTGGAGTGGAGACTTGGAACACATCTGCGTGACTTACCTTGATAGTTACCCAGATGTTGGACCAGGTTTAAACTGTCTAATATTTACACACCACCTGACAATCACCCTGCTCCCCCCACTCACCGCCCCCCCCCTCCCCCCCACCCCCACCCCCACCACCACCAATTACCTGCTCTCCCATCACCATCGGACAACCACCACCCAATAATCAATCGCACCCATTCATTCACACTAAATGACTGGACCTTTAAACCCATCCACAGTATGATGCCCACTGCTGTAAAAATGGGGCATGTACACCTTTTTCCAACTCTGTTCTGACGGAGTTCCCTGGCACATGATGCACTGCATATTTCCTTGATAGATGAGATCGGAAGGTCCGAGAAGCAGCGGTGTTGGGTCACAAGAATCTTCACGCATTGATATCGTTCAGAAGATTCAAGCCCTATATATCTTTGCACAGAATAAATGAATAGAAGCAGGCCTTTTGACCCAACTAGTCTGATGTTTATACTCCACATAAGTCAGCTCCCATCCCATCTACCACTTACTTGGTAGAAAAATAGATCAAACAATATCTTGGGCACATTGATTTACTGAGTAATATTGGATGGATGGATCTGAAAAAAAAACAGATTTATTCCCAAATGCTGATCTAACTCTTCTTATAGAAGCGCCATAGAACCCCTACAGTGCAGAGTGAGGCCATTCAGCCCATTGAGTCTGTACTGACTCTCTGTAATGTAATTCAGTGATATAATCAGTGTTACTGAGAAGCAGCAGCTGATCAGCTGAATTTCAGAGAATTTGTAACTGATAAAGGGTCACCAGACACGAAACATTGGCGCTATTATTTCTCCAAAGATGCTGTCAGACCTGCTGCGATTTTTCCAGCATTTTCTGTTTTGATTTCAGATTCCAGCATCCACAGTATTTTGCTTTGATATTTGTAATTCCCATCAATTCTTCTTTGTTCCGCCTCTGTGTTTGCTGTTGTGATTTTGATTGATTTCCAACTGTTTAGGATGCAAAGTAGAAAAGACTTAATTTTCTTCTCCTAATTTTCTCCTTTCCCCTTTTCTTCAAAGTGTTGACACATTTGCTGAGAAATAGCTTGATGGAAAGCAGCAATCATTCAGAACCTAACTCGGATAACTATTCATTTTCACAGTAACTTCATTGCAGTGTTAGTGTAAGCCCACTTGTGACACCAGTAAATAAAGTTTTAAAGTTTTAAACTTTTAAACAGTTGTGAATTCTGATAGCATGCCAACAGGCTGCTTGGCCATAGAGGGCATTATAGTCACCCCAAACTAGTGTTTACCAGACATGTGCATTTACATACAAACACTTGACATTCTTGCAGCATTAGTCAGTAGAAATAATCATTATTTGTTCATCTTCTTCCTAATCCAGGGTGTTATAGCGAATTGTATCATCCCTACTTTGTTTTCTTGAGTTCTGCTCACTCCACATAGACAGTAATCAAAGTTACCATCTTGCTCGTCTGTTTAATGCAGAAGAGATCACTTTTTTTATATACTTGGGTGCTCTAAGTTTCTGGTATAACACTTTCAGACTTTTCTACGTCTTGCCTCTTTCTGCTATAGTTCTTTGATTCTGCTCTTGTCGTGAGCTACATCTTGAGTGGGTGCCCCTGATTGCCAAGGTGCCATCCATCCAATCTGGGTGAAAGTGCCTTGAAATTTTGGTGAGGTTGTAGCTGGTCAGGAATATGTGCACCGTGACAACTTCCAAGAAACCTACCAGCTACCTGCAACTGGTCGTTTTGATAGACTCATACAATCTGAGTTGATGGAAAGAAGCCCTTTCTGCATTCATATATACCTTTTGCATCATTGCAGGAACCATCCAGGGGTATCCAGTATTTAGGAACGACAGACAAAAAGGATTGTGGAGTTGCATTGCTGGTTAGAAACAAAATTAACATCATACTGAGGTAGGGTATTAGCTCTGACAATGGGTAGTCCATGTGGGTAGAACAAAGAAACACCAAGGCACATAAAGGGGTGGTATATAGACCCCCAAATTGTACTGGTGATTTTGGGAATTACATTAAACAGGAAATTAGAGATTTGTGCAATAAAGGAACATTTTGTAATTATAGGAGATTTTAATCTGCATATAGATTGGGCAAATAAATTAGTCACAATATCATAGAGGAGGAATTCCTAGAGTGTATATAGATTGATTTCCTAAACCAATACACTGAGGAACCAATTAGAGAGCAGGCCATTCTAGACTGGGTACTGTGTAATGATTAAAGAATAATTGGCAACCTAGTTGTGGGCGACCCCTTAGGGATGAGCAACCATAACATGATAGAATTCTTCATCAAGATGGAGAATGACATAGTTGATTCTGAGACAAGAGTCCTGAATATTAATAAAGGAAACTGCGATGATGTGAGGTGCGAGTTGGCTTGACAGATTGGGTAACGTTACTTAAAGCGATGATGGTGGAGAGGCAATGGCAAACATTTAAGAAGTGCATGGGTGAATTGCAACAATTGTTTATTCCTGTCTGGCACAAAAGTAAAATTGGAAAGGGGGCCAAACCATTGGCTTACAAGGGAAATTAGAGATAATATTAATTTCAAGGGAGAGGCATACAAACTGACCAAGAAAAACAACTCACCTGAGGACTGGGAGCACTTTAGTAAGGACCACCAAGAGACTCATTAAGTAAAGGAAATAGCGTATGAGAGTAAGCTTGCAGTAAAAGTTTCTATAGGTATGTGAGGAGAAAAAAGATTAGTGAAGACAAATGTAGGTCTCTTCCAGTCAGAAACAGGGGAAATTTATGATGGAGAACAAAGAAATGGCTGACCAACTGAATGCATACTTTGGTTCTGTCTTCACAAAGGAGGACACAAATAAGATACCAGAAATGTTGGGGAACACAGGGTTTACTTAGAGGGAGGAACTGAAGGAGATCAAAGTTAGTAGAGAAATGGTGTTGGGGAAATTGATGAGATTGAAGGCTGATAAATCCCCAAGGTCTGATAATCTACATCCCAGAGTACTTTAGGAATTGGTCCATGAAATTGGATTAGTGATCATTTTCGATAGACCATGGAACAGTTTCTACAGATTGGAGGGTAACTAATATAACCCCGTTATTTAAAAAGGGAGGTCAAGAGAAAACAGGGAATTATAGACCACTAGGCCTGACGTCAGTAGTGGAGAAAATTTTAGAATCCATTATCAAAGATTTTATAAGAAAACACTTGGAAAGCAGTGGCAGATTTGGACAGAGTCAATATGGATTTACGAAATGAAAATGATGCTTGACAAATCTATTGGAATTCTTTAAGGATGTAACTGGTAAAATTGATCAGAGCTAGTGATTTATTTGGACTTTCAGATGGTTTTTGACAATGATTTAGTTCAGAGAAATCTCCACATTTGCAGATGGCACAAAGCTGGATGGGAAGGTGAGGAGGACAAAGAGATCCTTCAGTGTGATTTTGACAAGTTGAGTGAGTGGTGAAATGAATGGCTGAGGCAACACAATTTGGATAAATGAGGTTGTCCACTTTGGTAAGACAGATTGTTATCTGAATGGCCATAAATTAGGAGAGGGGAATATGCAATGTGACCTGGATGAAGGTAAGCAAGCAACAGGCAGTAAAAAAAGCAAATGGAATGTTGGCCCTCATAGCAAGACGATTCAAATGCAGGAGCAGAGATATCTTGTTGTAATTATACAGGACTTTGCTGAGACCACATCTGGAATCTTGTGTGCAGTTCTAGTCTCCTTATCTGAGAAAGGATGGTCTTCCTCTAGAGGGAGTGCAGAGAAGGTTTACCAGACTGATTCCTGGGAAATAAACGCTGGTCCAGCCAGCAATAGCCAAAACCCATGAATGGATAAAACAAAGACCAAAACATTGTGTGTTTTCAGGAAGTAGTTAGATATGGCACTTGGGGTGAAGGGGGGTGAAAGGACATTGGGGGAGTGCAGGATCAGGCTATTGAGTTGGATAATCATAATGAATGGTGGAGCAGGCTCGATGGGCCAAATGGGCTCCTCCTCGCTAGTTTCTATGTTTCCATTGTAATGGTTAATCAATTACATCAATAAGGCCTTATGCTTTGGGGAAACTAGCCAATCCAAAAAGGAGATGTCAATTCTTGTTGCTTGGTGTGAACTGACTGGCTAATCTGACTGTGTCAACTAAAACAATTCTTGGAAGGAACCAGTGGCGTAGGAATTCAGGGCAGTTACGATTTTCACTGCCATGGGATAACAAGTCAACAATCCTGAAGGAGTTTTCAGGTCCAGATCTAGAAAATAACAATCTCCCTGGTGAATTGCAAGCAGCAAATGCATATCCAAATAGCTATAGTCTTTACTATGTTTGTGCATCTGTCTCTTTAAAAAGCAGAAGTCAGCTTAGATCTCTAGCCACACTTGACTCCATAGCTTTTCCTAATCCTTGTGACTGACAAATTCCTAAAGGATTGCTTATTCTGTGTGAAACTGTTTTGAATTAAGGGTGTGAAAGAATGAAATCAATTCTAATAACCTAAAAATGGTAAAGACATGGCGTGAAATAAACAGATGCAGGCGTGAATGTAGGGGAAACGCAGCATGTCTGACAGCATCTGTGGAGAGAGAATAGAGCCAACGTTTCGAGATCCAGACTCAAATTGCTGTCTCCATTCTCTCTCCACAGATGCTGTCAGACCTGCTGAGATTTTCCAGCATTTTCTTTTTTTTTGTTTCAGGCTCCAGCATCCGCACTATCTTGCCTTTATATTTGGAACAGAAGCAGGCTACTTAACCCCTCGAACCTATTCTGTCATTCAGTGAGATCATCTATGACCTGTGACTTAATTCCATTTTCCATAATACCTTTGGATAACAAAAAATCCCATCTCTAGCATCAATTGCCATTTGCAGAAGAGAATTCCAAACTTCTATCATCCTTTGAAGTGTTGGCTAATTTCAGACTTTAAAAAATCTGACTCTTTTTTGATGGTCACCCCTAATCCTTAACTTCCTAACCAGCAGAAATTGGTTCTCTCTTTCTACCCCATCTGTTTCTCTTAATATCTTGAACTTCAAAAACTACCCCTTCCAAATTCCAAGAATTTCAACCCTAGTTTGTGAGATTGCTTTGTAGTTTCAGCTTTGGAGTCCCAAGTATCATTCTCCTAATTCTACTTTTCTGACTTCCTAGTCTGGAATCCGAAACCATTTTTAACCATTCCCTCTCTGAGGCCAATATATCTTTCCTAAGGTGTGGTGCCCAGAACTCCAGGGCTTTGTGTAGCTGAAACATGGCTTCTACACCCCTTGTATTTTAGTCCTGTTTGCCTTTAAATATAAATAATGCAACTTCATTGTTCTCAATGGAAAGCATTTTGTTTTTGTTTTGGCTTCATGTTATAATTAAGAATCTATTCTCTTCTGTTGGATACGTCAACAAACACAAAAAATGCAGAAACTGATCTGGCAGGGCCTTTGCAGATCTTTCTGGGATTCAAAACATTGTAGACTCCACAACGCAGTCATGTATTCGGTGGCTACAATTTGAGTGTGGCATTCCTCTGCAGACCAGAGTACAGTGTGTGCCAGGAAGTAACAGTCAGCAAGTATTAATGAGTTTTGGTGATAGTTGATGGGAAGTATGACTTCATGCAAACGTGGTTTTAAAAAACTGCTAACCCTTTTCCTAATTATGCGTTTTTATTTACATTACTTTCCTGTCTTTGATTTGTTTCCTGCCATTATCTGACGAGAAAATTAACAAAAGTCTGTGTCCCTTTGCTCCCTGCGCCGATATTAATTTGTCTCTTAGCTGGTGCATTGTTAGGCTGTGTTATTGGATCAGCGCCAGCACTTTATGAATCCCACAAGTGCTGAGTAGGTGTTGGCTGCTCAGAATAACATTTTATTTCAGTGGGATCCATCAATGATGTTGAATAACTTCCCTTTTCCCCTCCATCCCACCACTTTCTTTTCCAAATTCCTTTATTTCACATTTTTGCCATTCACTTATTTCCAACCCTTTCTCCTCCAGTTCCTGCTGTTCAGCTTAGATGGCTATACCGTCTAGACTCTTTATCCAGGACTGCTCCGGATTTTAGGAAGTCACGGTGCTTTTTTTTATGGTCGGCATCCAAGAATGGAGGTCTGACTAAGCGGGCTCGTGTGCCAGCAGGTAAAGTTACAAGCGTTGCGCAATTAGCTCTTCTGAATGTTTTCTATTGTCCCCACTGCTATCTGTTACAAAAAAAGAGAGAATTCCTCAGCCATTTGAGCAGCCCCTTATTAATGTGTTTAGACTACATGAATCACAGACTGACTTTTTTTTTAGTAGTACCACGTAAAATAGCTCAATTTACCATATAGCAGTCAGCCAAAGTACACAATAAAATTAGGACGTGAATATAAATTTATCGACCCGTCCCTTGCAATGTTCAGTCACGATCTTTTGACTTCGCATTACGCTGCACTTTAGATAACTTGATGTGTGTACACTGTATTGCGCCACATGCGATTTTAAAGCTGTCGGGAATTCAAAGTACAAAAAGCATAGTGCCGTCCCCACATTTTACTTTAAGTACATTTTTAAAAATGATTTTGTGTAAAAATATTCTGAAGACAATGTCTGGAATATTATACCACTTGTGCGGGTCTGTTCCCAGTTGGCTGAGAGTTAGTAAAATCTTTCCATTGCTACTCGAGTGCGGACTGCATGGGTTACAATCTAACCTTCTCGCCTGACCCTCTTAACCCAGTGCTGAGCAACGTTAAGTGTCAGCCTGACACAGCTTACTACAGTAATCAAGTTACAGTATTATATAAAGCAGATGGAAGTGGAAACTACTGTAAATCGAGAGGCCTATTCAAACAGCTCCCTTATATAGCAGAACCAGAAATGACAGCAATATGCGAGGCTTTGCTGCTTGCTTCAGGGTTCCAGCTATTCCAACTAATAATGTCTCCGTTGGATGTTGTTAACCCTGTGACCGCTGCAGATCCTCTCCCCAACAACAACTTAACATTTATCTAGCACGTTTAGTGTTGTTTAAAATAAAAACCAAGGCCCTCAACAAGAATTATGTCAATGAAAATGTTTGTAATTTTTTTTGGCACCAAGCCAGAGAAGGCAAAATCAGGAAAGTTGACCAAAAAGCTTGATAGGTTCTTAGGATCGTCAAGAGGAGAGATAGACGAAATTCCAGAGCTTAGGACTGGATCGTGGCCACTGGTGGAGCGATTAAAATTGGTCATGTACAGGAGGCAGGAATTGGAGAGATCTTAGAATCATAGTATACTACAGTGCAAAGAAGGCCATTTGACCCATCATGTCCCTACTAACCACAATCCCTTTAACCTCATGCATTTACCCTAGCTAGTCCACCCGAGACTAAGGAGGCATGGCCAATCCATCTAATCCACACATCTTTGGACAGTGGGAGGAAATCGGAACGCCCAGAGGAAACCCACGGGGAGAACATGCAATCTCGGCACAGACAGTGACCCAAGCTGGGAATTGAATCTGGGTCCCTGGCAGTGCTAACCACTGTGTCACCGTGCCACTCCTCTTGAAGGCTTGTAGAGCTGAAAAGGCAACAAAAATCTGGAGAGGCAAGGAGGAATTTGAAAATAAGGATAAGGATTTTAAAATCGAGGGCATTGTTGCATGGGGAGCCAGTGAAGGTCAGCAAGCACAGGAATAATGGGTGATGTGATGGAAGAAACTTGCTCCTGGCTGCAGCAAACTTGGTAACTGGTCCACGGGGATCAGTGCTAATTAACATTTCTGTAAATGACTTGGATGGAGGGACCAAAAGTGTGGCTGTTAAATTTACTGATGATACAAAGATAGGTAGGAAAATATGTTGTGAAGAGGACGTAAGGAGGGAACAAAAAGACGTAGGTTAAGCAAGTGGGCAAAGATCTAACAAATGAAGTAAAATGTGGACAAATGTGAAATTGTCCAGTTTGGACACTAAAGTGTCTGTTTAATTACAATAGTCACCAATTTGCCAGGCAAAGAATATTTTGGAAGTTTGGAAGCAAACTTGTATTGTCAGAGCTTGCAGGAAGAATAAAGATGCACATTATCTAAATGGTGAGAGATGGTAGAATGCTGAGGTACAGAGGGATCTGGGTATCCGAATGCATGAATCACAAAACATTGGTATGCAAGTCTTATACCTACTGGAAAGCTAATACTACAGAATGTTATCATTTATTGTAAGGGGAGTTGATTACAAAAGTAGGGAGATTATGCTTCGCCTGTAAAATGTTCTGAAACATAGCCGTTTACTAGACTAAAACCTGGAATGAGTCGATTATCCTATGAGAAATGGTTGGAGTGATTAGGCTTGTATCCACTGGAGTTCAGAAGAATAGGAGGTGATTTGTTGATAAGAGATCTTGAAGGGTCTTGATAGAGTGGATGCATTTCCTCTTGTGGGAGAATCTAGAACCTGGGGTCACTGTTTAAAAATAAAGGATTGCTCATTTAAGACAAGGATGAGATGTTTTTTCTGAGGTTTGTAAGTCTTTGGAACACTCTTCCTCAAAATGCGGTGGAACCAGAGTCTTTGAATATTTTTTAAGACAGAGTTAGAGGAACTCTTGATTAACGAGGGGTGAAAGGTTACCTGGAGTAGGCAGGAATGAGGTTAAAATCAGACTAGCCATGACTTTATTGAGTGGCAGAGATGGCTTGATAAGTCTTGTGGCCTACACCTAATTGTTCATATGACTTTCTAGGGAATAGGTCATGACTTCCTCATTTGGAATCCGCAACCATTTTTAACTATCTCATAGCCCAATCAGTTTCATTGCCTATCAAAGTGTATTGCATTTAATCTAAACAAATTCCTGATGGACATCACTTCAGTGTCAATATATATTGTACATTCCTATTTTCTATTCTGTTAACCAATGCCCTGTAGACTAAGTGGCACAGTGAATTTAAGTTTAGTATCACAAGTAGGCTTACATTAACACCGCAATGATGTTACTGTGAAAATCCCATAGCCGCCACACTCCGGCATCTGTTCGGTTACATTGAGGGAGAATTGAGCATGGCCAATGCACTTAACCAACACAACTTTCGGACAGTGGGAGGAAACCGGAGCACCTGGAGGAAACCCATGCAGACACAGGGAGAATGTGCAGACTCTGCACAGGCATTGACCCAAGCCAAGAATCGAATTATTCTCTGGCATTGTGAGACAGCAGTGCTAATTACTGTGCCACCAATCCGCTCAGAAGTTTGAATAGTGCTATCTTACCCTGCTGCAGCCATTGCAAATGTATGTTTTAATTCCAACTATGTTATTAATTTTACACTTATGAGCTTAGAGAAGACATTAAGAAGGGGAAATGGGTCAGCACGAGGGAGCAAGATGCCTGTTGTTTGTGATACATTACAAGAAAGTAAGGAAATGAACAAGACTTTATGAAAGAGGTGTTATCTTCGCTGGAAGTTTGTCAGCAACTGAAATGATTAATGATCTGAAAACCAATAGTCATATTCCATAGACACAGTAAATTTTATAGTTCTTGCAGATATGGATTTGCAACTGGATTTTGTTCATTTGGATTTTACTGCTGTAATTTATCCCAAAACCACAATGCTGGCTTTCAACAGTAGCAGGATTCAGATGGGAACTATCACGTTTCAATTTCTTTTTACAGCCTTGACTTTTAGATATACTTTTCCACAGCAGTAAATATTGAATCTTATTGAACTTGACAGCTATACTAAACGGCTGAAATTTGTACTCACTGTTGTCAGTCCATAGCTTTTACATGCAAGTAGGTAATTTCTGAGGGTTGTTGTAATGCCTGTGCGACGTTGATTGTCAATCTTAACATTGACTCTTCTCCGATAAGGACCAAGATGAATTTGTCAACATCAGACACTTCAGTTTCTCAGTATCTGATTCAAAACAATGCAAAATCTCCCACTGATTTACATATCTATGCATTTGAACAGAAGCTTTGCTTATGTACTCCAAGGCTACTAGTGAGAAATGACTGTCTGGATCTGTTTAGTTTATAGGCACAATGCAGTGGAAAATGCAGACAAGAGGAGAGTTTAAACCAGTCATCTGCTCTCCATATTAGAATCATAGAATCCCTACAGTGCAGAAGGAAGCCATTTGGCTCATCGAGTCTGCACAGACTCTCTGACAGAGAATCTTGCCAATCCACCTAACCTGCTTATCTTTGGACTGTGGAAGGAAACCGGAACACCCGGAGGAAACACACGTAGACAGAGGGAGAACGTGCAGACTCTGCACAGTCAGTCACCCAAGACCAGAATCAAACTCGGGTCCCTGGTCCAGCGAGGCAGCGATGCTAGTCACTGTGCCGCCTATATTCCTGTGGGATATCTGTCTCCCTTGGTGAGGTGTTGAGAGGGGGTGTGCAATGGGGGGTTGGTGTGGGAGAATTATTTGCACTGAGGGCACATTGGGGTCCTGCTAATGTTCTGAAAAGCTCAACATTTTCCTCTGGGTGAAGATTTAACAAAGAAAGTGGACGTAAGTGCTTAAGTGGGAAAGATCTAACAGTTGGTGATAATGTCACTTTTGTTATTACTTTCTCCTCTGTTAGTCTTATAATCTGGAAAGTGCACTTTTATAAGTCATTCATGGAAGAGAAAATCCTCCTTAAGCTCTATTGAATCCTCATTAAAATTCAGTCTGGACAAGCCTTTATAGCTTCATCTATGATCAGTTAAATATGAAGACTGGGTTTACACAGAATCACAGAATTGTTACAGTGCAGAATGAGGTCATTGGCCCATCATGTCTGTACCACCTCCCTAAACAAACATCATGACTTAGTGCCATTCCCCTGCCTTTTTCCCTGTACTCCTGCGCATTGTTTCTATTTAAATAATCATCTAATGCCCTCTTGAATGCTTCTGTTGAACCTCCCTCCAGCAGGAACAGTTTCTCCCTCTTGATTTTGAACACTTCTATTTAATTTCCTCTCAGCCTTCCTCTCCCCAAGGAGAATAGTCCCAACCTCTCCACTCTATCCTCATAACTGAACTTTCTCATCCCTGGAACCATTCTTGTAAACCTCTTCTGCACTCTCTCTAATGTATTTACATCTTTCCTGTGGTGTGATGCCCAGAACTGTACACAGTATTCCAGCTGATTTCTATATAGTGTCTTGCATAAGGTCAGCAAAATCCCCTTGGTCTTATACTGTATGCCCCTATTAACAAAACCTCGAATATTATATATTTTATTAACTGCTCTCTCCACCTGTCCTGCCACCTTCAATGATCTGTGCAAATATACACCCAAGTCCCTTTGCTCCTGCACTCCCTTTAAGAATTTCACCTCTCATTTTATATTGTTTCTCCATGTTCTTCCTTCCAAAATGCATCACCTCACATGTCTCTGCATTGAACTTTGTCCATCTTTCCACTCCAGCAATGTATCTGTATCCTCTTGAAATTCTACACTCTTCACAATTTACAATACTTACAAGTTTTGTGTCATCTGCAAACTTTGAAATTTTCCCCTTAACACCAAGATCTATATTATTCATGTATATCAGAAAAGCAAGCGTTGCAATACCAACAACTGGGGAACTCCGCTCCAAACCTTCCTCTCACCCAAAAGATATTCATTGACCATTACTTTTTGCTTTCTATTATGTAGCCAATTCTGTATCCACGTTGCTACTGGTCCTTTTATTCCACAAGCTATAACTTCCCTGAAGCCTGTTCTGTGGCACTTTATCAAATGCTTTCTAAAAGACTGTAAAAAACTTATTTAGCAATAACAAAAGAACAGCTATAATGTTGTGCTTACACTCAAACCTTTACGATATGTCTACAGGTATGTGTTTCATTACTGTGCTAAAGGCAAGGAACCCATGTTAGACCATTATGTGCATTGGTGTATATTTTCAATGACCCATGCATTCTGCTTTGATTAAGCCAATCTAATAGCCTACAAATCTTTTACAGAAGAAAGGAAAACAGACGCCTGCCATCTCTGAAACATAGGCAGTGATACCAGTGCTGATGAAAGTTCTACATAACCTCTATACTCCAGCAAAGGTCAAATATAACGATGCCAAGGTTCTCAAAATAGCACACATTTACATGTTGCTAGATCATTTGCCCAGGCCAAATGCCCAGTATGCTGCAACTGGATCTGTCAATACAAATCTCTAACAATCTAGCAGGTTTCAGAGCACTTTGCTCTATTTTCTCCCTGAACATTACACCTGGATATAGACTAGTAATCAGAGAGTGTGAAAGAAGTGTCTGACAGCTGAGATGCATTTAATGCTTCAATATACATTTTGTCAAAGCTTTTCACCTTGCACTCATCAGGACAAGCACAAGAATACCACTGTCATACTATATGAGAAGAGACTGCTAGTTTGTTGGAAAGTGGACACTTTCCAACATATGGTGGTCGACAGTTAACTACCAAGCAGTGTTTGAAAATTTAAAGCAGGCAACTTGATTCTGGTCAAGGTATTGCCCTGATGAATTAACAAACAAATGGCTATTGTTTGTTTTGGTTAGCTGAAACAGGCGCAATGTGTGCTCAGACAGTTCTTCCTGTCTGTAATGCCCCAACCAATCAAGAGTCCACTTGGCACCCTCTTATACAGAATGAGGTTGTTGTTTCCCCTGACGTAAGTATTCTTGCAATTCTTCTGATGAGTGCAAGATGAAAAACTTTGACAAAATGTATTTTTTCAGCAGTACTCGAGTTCTTTATTACTAAATGACTACACGGTACAGAAGCAAAATGGAGGCCACCATCTTGATGTTCATTCATATTTCCAAAATGAGAGCCATGAATTCCTTATCCTCAAAAAATAAAATCCGTTCTCAAGAGAATATGTGGGAAAGTGAGTGTAGTCATTTAATTACTGATCAAAAAAGTCAATGAGTCATTTGTGTATTTTTACAGATTCCATTTCTGACTCCCTAAAAATCTCATACAGTAGAACCCCTACTGTGCGGAAGGAGGCCATTCGGCCCATTGAGCCTGCACTGACAACAATCCCATCCAGGCCCTATTCCCATAACCCCATGCATTTACCCTGCCAATCACCCTGACACTAAGGGGCAATTTAGCATGGCCAGTTCGCTAACCTGCACATCTTCGGTGTTTGGGAGAAACCGGAGCACCCGGAAGAAACCCAAGCAGACACAGGGAGAATGTGCACGCTCCACGCAGATAGTCACCCAAGTCCAGAATTGAACCCAGGTCCTTAGCACTGTGAGGCAGCAGTGCTGACCACTGTGCCACTCCTTTGTTGCTTATAATGCAGTATCTATTATAGCCACATGCTATGTTAAGATTTGCCCATCTGGTAGATGTAAATATTCCATACCATTGTTTTAATAAAGAGCAAGGGAGAACTAGCTGGCTAACATCTCTAAAATAGATGTCCTGGCCATTTGGATCTCGCTGTTTGTAGACCCTTGCTGCATACAAATTAACCTCCTACATTATAAAAGTGATCACACTTCATTAATACTTTATTGCTGTGAGTGCATTCAGATATTTGGAGGTTGGGAAAGGCTGTATATATATGCAAGTTTGTTTTTCACTTGGTGTTGCTAATGTTCATTATGTCTGCAGTGCCCCACTTTATAATATTCTCTCTCTCGAGTTCACTTGCAGGTCATCCTCATCCTGGGGCGGCACGGTGACACAGTGGTTAGCACTGCTGCCCCACAGCTCCAGGGACACGGGTTTGATTCCCAGCTTGGCTCACTGTCTGTGTGGAGTTTGCACGTTCTTCCCGTCTCTAGGTGCTCCAGGTTCCTCCCAGAGTCTGAAAGGTGTACAGGTTAGATGTATTGGCTATGTTAAATTCTCAGTGTACCTGAACAGGCACCAGTGTGTAGCAACTAGGGGGATTTTCACAGTAAATTCAGCGCAGTATGAATGTAAGCCTACTTGTGACTAATAAATAAGCTTTAGTTTTTTCTTAAAATGACTGCTAACATAGGAACAATATTTTCATAATGTTGCTAATCCCGCTACTCAATGGTAATGTGCTGACTTAATTCTGCTCCCCCTCTCTCTTTACTGTTTGACATCTTGAGTTTTCAACATAATGGATCGTCATTGGAGTTATGCCAAACAAAATGTGGACTGAACAACTATCAAACGCAGCCGTCAGCAAATAATACTGTAGTTCCTCACTTGTTTCATCAGCAGATGCTGGCTTTGAAGTTCTGTGTAGCTTCTCCTGTGAAAGTAATCTTGGGTCTTGTTTGTACACTGAGTACTGATTCACCAACTCATTGCAGCTAATCTAACTTCTGTCACTGACAGGGAGGTTAAAGGCATCAAGTAGTAGTATACAGAGCTATTTACCTGATTATCCACAACCCAGCTACAATTTGTTGCCTGTGTTTAGGTGTCCATAAATTTATTTTCTTCATGACGGTGACAATATTTCAAGGTTCTGTTGCTTACATGAGATCTGTTGGTTGTGTTGCAGATGCAAACGACACATGCAGTTTTGAACCAGGTCCTTTTTTTTAATCCATAGTTCTTATCTGACTGCTGATACGGGACTGTGTCAGGGCAATACGTTTATCGAAAGATTGTTCAGAAAGCTCAGAACCTACCTCCTGGCAAACTGGAACAAACTAGTCTTGGCCAGTGAGCATTTTCTTGCGTGTGGAGAAACTTGCTGAAAGTCGAGATTCACAGAGCCACACGTGGCACGTAGGGATTGCGCCTTGAAAGATGAGAAAATCTTACCAAAGAGACAGAGTGTTTCACTAGCACTGGAAAATCTGCCGGCATTTACAGGGAATGAAAATGACAGGTCATTGCTTTTATACATTAGTGAAAAGTTCAACCACAAAGTGAGAGGGCATATGGTAAATAATTGTGCAGGAAACAGTATATCTGGTCAATGAATGTATATTTCCTGTCCAGTTTTTAATGGCAGTAATGATACTATACCTAATGCACACTTGCTCTCGGCAGCCATCTTGGCATTTGGGGTGGCCATTTTGGAATTGCCGGTCTGACGCATTGAATAATCTAAAGAAAAACAGTGATGGTCTTATCCAGATTAGAGAGAGACTCAACAGAGATAATACTGGTGTACAGATAATGATGGAAACCATCTACTTTAAAAGCAAAGTCCTCTTTGGTGTTTTTGCATTGAGTACTGAGCTCAATATTTCAGCTATTGACTGGAAATGATTTTGGCCTTTACTACCACCCTCGTCATTGATTCCATCCCCTCTCTGGCCTCTAACTAAAGTGGACTGTTTTTTTCTGTTTTTATTCCAATTCAATCAAATCAAGTCCAATTCAGAGTCTCAACAAGTTGGGACATTCCCGATCCAAGCTGACAAGATAGGGCTCTCACCTCCTGTCTTGGGCTTGATCTACACAATCCAAGCTGATTGGAGTAGGCATAGCTCCTCCTCTAAGGCTTGATCTCATTTGCATCTTAGTCAAAATGCCAAGATGCCACTTTTAAAAATTGCCTCAGATGAAGCTGAAATGTAACCTAATGACTTCAACCAAGCACAGCATGGCAATACTACACTTGATCTTAGCCAAAGGGCTGAGATGAAGTGGACCGTTTGCACTCTGCTTCCTGCTCAACCCCAAGATGAGTTTTTGGTTCCCAAATTGTCTCCATCGCAAAGTCCTGCTTCCGCCTTTCTAACATCATTTGCCTTCACCCATCTGCTGCTGCAACCTTTAGCCGTGCTTTTCACCTCTAGATTCAACTATTCCAGTCCTTCCTCGGACAGCCCCACCCACTCTACACCCTCTGTAAATTTCAAGGCCAAAGACTTTCCAGCCATACCCACCGGTAGGATTTTCCAGTCCCGCTGACAGTGAATGTGTCACATGAGATGTGAGTGTGTCACAGTGAGTGACCATGGGTGCCCTGGTGCCAGAGGGCACTAACAATTAGAAAACATAAGAACATAAGAACATAAGAAATAGGAGCAGGAGTAGGCCATCTAGCCCTTCGAGCCTGCCCCACCATTCAATAAGATCATGGCTGATCTGTCGTGGCTCAGTTCCACATTCCCGCCCTCTCCCATAACCCTTAATCCCCTTGCCTATCAAAAACCTATCAACCTGCGTCTTAAAAATATTGAGCGAGGCAGCCTCCACCACTTCAACGGGCAGAGAATGCCAGAGATTCACCACCCTTTGAGTGAAGAAGTTCCTCCTCAACTCCGTTCTAAACCGCTCCCCCCTTTATCTTGAGGCTGTGCCCCCTAGTCCTACTGTCCTTTCTGAGCGGGAAGAGTCTCTCCACCTCTATCCTATCCATCCCATTCATCATCTTATACGTCTCAATGAGATCTCCCCTCATTCTTCTAAACTCTAACGAGTACAAGCCTAGTTTATTCAGCCTCTCCTCATAGCTCAACCCCCTCAACTCCGGCATCAGCCTAGTAAACCTCCTCTGCACTCCCTCCAAGGCCAAAATATCCTTGCGTAGGTACGGTGCCCAAAACTGCACACAGTACTCCAGCTGCGGCCTCACCAATGCCCTGTACAGCCACAGCAAGACCTCCCTACTTTTATATTCAATCCCCCTCGCTATGAAGGCCAGCGTCCCATTCGCCTTCCTGACCACCTGCTGCACCTGCAAGCTGGGTTTTTGCGACTCATGCACAAGGACCCCGAGGTCCCTCTGCACCGCCGCCTGCTGCAGTTTTTCACCACGTAAGTAATAATCCTTCCTACCATTATTCCTACCAAAGTGGACCACCTCGCACTTGCCAACATTAAATTCCATTTGCCATTTCCTGGCCCATTCGCCCAGCCTATCGAGATCCTTCTGTAGACTCTCCACACCCTCCGCACAATTTGCCGTTCCACCAATCTTGGTGTCATCAGCAAATTTCAACACCCTACACTCGGTTCCCTCCTCCAGATCATCTATATAAATGGTAAATAGCTGAGGCCCCAGCACCGACCCCTGGGGCACTCCACTAGTCACCATCCGCCAATCCGAATAGCACCCATTGACCCCCACTCTCTGCCTCCTATTTGACAACCAATCCTCTATCCACGCTAACACCCTACCCCCAACTCCATGTCCCCTGACCTTCTGCAATCCTGTGAGGTACCTTGTCAAACGCCTTCTGAAAATCAAGAAAGACCACATCCACCAGCTCTCCTCTATCCACCGCCCTAGACTCATCCTCATAGAACTCCAATAAATTTGTCAGACACGACTTCCCTTTAACGAAACCGTGCTGCGTCTGCTCTATCAAGCAATTCCTCTCAAGATGCCTCGCTATTTCCTCCTTGATGACGGATTCTAACATTTTACCTACAACAGACGTTAAACTAACCGGCCTATAATTCCCTGCCTTTTGCCTGGCACCCTTCTTAAACAACGGCGTAACATTAGCCGTTTTCCAATCTTCCGGCACTTCCCCGGAATCCAGCGACGTCGGGAAAATAACCACCAAGGCATCCACTATCACCTCCGCCATTTCTTTCAGAAACCTCGGATGCATTCCATCCGGTCCTGGGGACTTGTCCACAATCAGCCCCTCCAGTCTGTCGAGCACCTCCTCTCTAGTAACAATAATGTCATTAAGACCCTCCAGTCCTACCACCTTTCCATCTCTAACACCCGGCAAATTATTCACCAAAACCCACCAAGCAGTCGCGCTGCTGGAAGATCTCAGCCCCCCTGCCAATAGGCTGCCTCTGCCATCACAAAATTCTCTGGTGGGAGGGAGAGGGGAGGGGGTTGGTGGGGAAGGGGAGGTGGGGCAGAATCCTGCCCCTGAAACATGCCCTCTGATTACTCCTGTCCTCACAGCAGCCTCCATTCTCCCCACAAGTCAAACTTAAAATTATTGCTGTTGAATTTTGATCCCTTTCTGGCTTATCTGTAACTTTTTTCCCAAGCCTTCAACAAATTAAAGTTTATTTATTAGTCACAAGTAAGGCTTACATTAACACTGCAATTAAATTACTGTGAAATTCCCCTAGTTGCCACAGTCTGGTGCTTGTTCGTCAATGCACCCTAATCAGCACATCTTTCAGATTGGGAGGAAACCAGAGCACCCAGAGGAAACCCGCGCAGACACGGGGAGAATGTGCAAACTCCACACAGACAGTGACCCGAGCTGGGAATTGAACCTGGGTCCCTGGTGCTGTGAGGCAGCAGTGCTCACCACTGTGCTACCGTGCCGCCCTTGGGATAGTGTTACCAACTGTGATTATGCCCTGCCTCCCTGTCCTACTGTATCCCACTCCAGTCATTAGTTGGCCCAAGTATCTCATCTTTGTGATGCACTGCCTTCCTACGCCAATTAGAAAGCAAAAAGGTCATCACCTGATTGGTTGATGCCTTGTCTCTCGGCCAAACATCCTCATTTTCAATATTTTGATACCTGGGAAGGAGAATGGAGAATGTTCACTGACCAAGAAAATCAATCTTTTGTTAGTGTCCTGATGACTTTTCTCCAGGATCACACACGGCAGTGTCCTGGAGATTGATCTATAATTCCTGGAGACTCCAGGCTAATCCTGGAGGGTTGTCAACCCCATATCGTGAAACCATTCTCCCATTAGTTAATTCTTGGCATCCGTTTTTGTTTATGTCTATATGGCACGTTGGTACATTTTTCTACAGGGAAGGGGCTGTATACATTCAAGTTAGAACCGTAGAATCCCTATAGTGCAGAAGGAAGTCACTCGGCTCATAGAGTCTAATGGACTCTCTGAAAGGGCAGCCCACCCAGGCCTTCCCCTCTGCCCTGTCCCCGTAACCTTATGAATTTACCATGACCAATCCACCTAACCCTTTTAATAACAGCCACCTGAATGCTTTGAAGTCCAGTATTAACCCTGCCATATGACTTCCTCATGATCTCAAGGCAGAAACTTCTATCTTATATAATCTTATATCTTAAAGCTGTTCAAAGCACTGCACTACTTGTATCTTGGTCCCTGGAGTTGTGAGACAGCTGGGCTAACCAGTGTGCCTCTGTGCTGCCCAATGAACATCCTTGGGGTTACCATTGACCAGAAACTCAACTAGACTCACCACAGTGGCTACAAGGGCAGGTCAAAGGCTAGGAATCCTACAGCGTGTAACTCACCTCTTGACTCCCCAAAGCCTGTCCACCATCTACAAGGTACACGTTAGGAGTGTGATGGAATACGCCCCACTTGCCTGGATGGTTGCAGCTCCAACAACACTCAAGAAGCTTGGTATCATCCAGGAGACAGCAACCCGCCTGATTGGCACCATATCTGCAATCATCTCCCTCCATCACCAACGTTCAGTAGCAGCAGTGTGTACTATCGACAAGAGGAACTGCAGCAATTCACCAAAAATCCTTGGACAGCACCTTCCAAACCCACAACCATTTCCATCTAGAAGGACAAGGGTAGCAAATACATGGGAACACCATCACCTGCAAGTTTCCCCTCCAAGCCACTCACCATCTTGACTTGGAAATATATTGCCATTCCTTCACTGTCACTGGGTAAAAATCCTGGAATTCCCTCCTTAATGTCATTGTGGGTCAACCCACAGCACATGGACTGCAGCGATTCAAGAAGGCAGCTCACCATCACCTTCTCCAGGGTAACTAGAGATGGACAATAAATGCTGGCAGCCAGCGACACCTACGTCCCAGAAATGAGCAACCCCGGATCTGTGTATTTTCAGAAGGGATTAACCATTGTGAACGGAGTGGTTAGCACTGCTGCCTCACAGCACCAAGGACACAGGTTTGATTCCCAGCTTGGGTCACTGTCTGTGTAGAGTTTGCACATTCTTCCTGTCTCTGCGTGGGTTTCCTCTGGGTGCTCCAGTTTCCTCCCACAGTCCAAAGATATCTGGGTTAGGTGGATTGGCCATGCTAAATAGCCCTTAATATCAGGGAACAGGCTAGGGTAAATGCATGGGGCTATGGGGATAGGGCCTGGATGGGATTGTGGTCGGTGCAGACTCGATATCCTTCTGCACTGTAGGAATTCTAAGACTAGACATTGGAAGAACCTGCAGGTCTTTAAAAGCAAATTCTTGCTTAGGAAAGGAATGTTCATCATACCCTAAAGTTGTTTGACAAATTTGATCCATATTTTCTAACTTGGGTCTTCTGCTAAAAGATTCACTTTAATTACTGCAGTGTGTGCTCACTTATGAATAGCAACTCATGGTATAAAGTCAGTCTGTTCAACAGGTTAGTTCTCAAATCTGTAGCAGTGAGATTAATTTTGCTCATGTTCAAATGAACAATTGTTCAAATGAATCAATCAAATGAAAGCATTCTTTCTGGTTGTATCACAGCTTGGTATGACGCCTGCTCTGCCCAACACCATAAAGAGCTACAAAAGGTCGTGAATGCAGCCATCACACAAACCAGTCTCCCAACCATTGACTCCATCTACACTTCCTGCTGCCTCAGCAAAGCAGCCAGCATAATTAAGGACCCCACGCAGCCTGGACCTTCTCCCTTCCACCTTCTTCCGTCAGGAAAAAGATACAAAAGTCTGAGGTCACGTACCAACCGACTCGAGAACAGCTTCTTCCCTGCTCCCATCAGACTTTTGAATGGACCTAACTCACATTAAGTTTATCTTTCTGTGCACCCTAGCTATGACTGTAACATTTACATTCTGCTCTCTTGCCTTTCCTTCCCGATGAACAGTATGCTTTGTCTGTATGGCCTGCAAGAAACAATACTGTTCACTGTATACTAACACATGTGACAAAAATAAATCAAATCAATCATTAGCGTGGAGGGGGGAGAAATGCAGGTACAAGCAGTGCTGTACACAGTTCTTGCCTTGAACAGCTTTAAGACGGTTTCTGCCTTGAGGCCATTGGGAAATCACATGGCAGGGTTAGCGCTGAACTTCACAGCCTCCTGGTGGTTGCTATGAAAAAACATGGATGATGATTTGGCAACAGACGTGACCAAGAAGCACTGGGCCAAATGGACAAAGCATAGGGACTGAAACCACACAAAGAAAAAATGCCTTGTCACTGTAGAGTTAAGGCAAGCAGTGTACTTGTAATTAAAACTATGTAGGAAAAAGGGACATGGCTTAACTTGAAACAGGGTAATGGTGAACAGCTGTGAGCTAGCGAGACATCATAAATTTAAATAAAAGCAAATTACTGCGGATGCTGGAATCTGAAACCAAAAGAGAAAATGCTGGAAAATCTTAGCAGGTCTGGCAGCATCTTCAGGAGAGGAAAGTGCTGATGTCTCGATCCAAATGACCCTTTGTCGAAGCTTTGACGCAAGACATCAGCTCTTTTCCTCTCCTTACAGATGCTGCCAGATCTGTTGAGATTTTCCAGCATTTTCTCTTTTCACATTGTAAATTTAAAGTTTAAGTTTATTTATTAGTGTCGCAAATAGGCTTAATTAACACTGCAGTGAAGTTACTGCGAAAATCCCCTAGTCGCCACATTCCGGTCCCTGTTCAGATACACTGAGGGAAAATTTAGCAAAGCCAATTCACCTAACCAGCACGTCTTTCGGACTGTGGGAGGAAACCCACACAGAAACGGAGAGAACGTGCAGACGGCGACTAAGCCGGGAATCGAACCCGGTTCCCCGGTGCTGTGAGGCAGCAGTGCTAACCACCGTGCTGCCCATAAAGAAAAGCTTTAGTGTCTTATTAAGATAATCTGGCCTTTGTAAATAAATATTTTAGTTCAGATTCAGTTGAAGTTCAGGTGTAAGTGTTTGTGCTGAAGGCTGCCTAACAAAAGGCTCTCTGTGACTGTTCACATGATTTTGGAATATCGAGCGCTGGCCACTGGAAAATACACTTTTAATTTCTTGCATGTAACCATTTAGAAACATCTTGGTGATAGATTTGTTTGACCTGTTATGCTTCTTGGGCATTTTTCTGTTCATGGGCTTTCTTTACCTCCTTCACCAGCTACCTGAACCTGGGGGCCAGGTGAGTTTGCACAAGGACAGTGACTGCTCTCTACCCCAGTTGCTGTTTTCCTGCTCAGGTGACGTGCATCTGAAACCTTCTTTAAATGTGTCCCGACTCCAAACGTAATTCCTACTTGTGCGCAGAATCTGCTGTGCCATTCCAGTCCGGCTGACGAGGGTCAGAAGTGGGTAGATTTGATAATAGGTCCTGAAAGGTAGGTTTTTCACTTTTCCCTGTACTGCTCCTCATCCATGCTCCTTCTCCAGATATTTTTTCTTATTCATTTGAGGGACATGGGTGTCACTGGCTAGGCCAACATTTATTGCCCATCCCTAGTTGCCCTTGAGAAGCTGGTGGTGAGCTGCCTTCTTGAATCGCTGTGGTCTATGTGCTGTGGGTTGACCCGCAATGCCATAAGGGAGGGAATTCCAGGATTTTCAGGTCTGAGGCGTTCAAGTCAGGCGACACTGACCTACACAAGGAAGTCAGATACAACCCAAGAAGATCCATCAAAGATGCCAAAAGATAGTACTGGACCAAGCCAGAGTCCCAGGCCAGCCACACTGACCCCCGCCAACTATGGCAAGGTCTGCAAGACATAACAGGCTTCAAGATGAAGGCAGGTAAAATCCCCGGCTCCAACGCACCCTTCCCTGATGAGGTCAATGCATCCTATGCCCATTTTGAGCAAGACTTTGCCCTTCACCCTGGAAGCCTTGGTTGAACCTGTATCTGGGGTCATCGTTGCAGATGTCAGAGCAGCGTTCTCGAAGGTCAACCCATGGAAAGCGACTGGCCCAGATGGGGTACCTGGACATGCACTCAGATCCTGTGTGGATCAGCTGGCGGGGGTATTCACAGACATCTGCAACCTCTCTTTACAACAATCTGGGATCCCTATCTGCTTCAAGAAGAAGACCATCATCCCGGTACCTAAGAAAAACCAAGCAGCGTTCCTTAATGACTATCAGCCGCTGACTCTGGCATCCATCATTATGAAGTGCTTCAAAAGGTTAGTCATGGCATGACTCAATTCCAGCTTCCCGGACTACCTGGATCCTCTACAGTTTACATACCGCCGCAACAGGTCCACAGCAGACGCCATCTGCCTCGCCCTGCACTCAACCCTGGAACACCTAGATAACAAGGTGACCTATGTCAGACTCCTATTTATTGATGGCAGCTCAGCCTTTAACACCATTATTCCCACAGAACTCCAAACTCCATGGCCTGGGCCTCAGCACCTCCCTCTGTGACAGGATCCTGAACTTCCTAACCTACAGACACAATCAGCAAGGATAGGCAACAACACCTCCTCCACAATCATCCTTGTCACCGGTACCCCACAAGGCTGTCTTCTCAGCCCTCTAATATACTGCTTATAAACCTATGACTGTGCGGCCAAATTCTCTTCCAATTTGATTTTCAAGCTTGCTGACAACACCACCGCAGTGAGTCATATCTCAAACAATGATGAGACAGAGTACAGGAATGAGATAGAGAATCTGGTGAACTGGTGTGGCAACAATAACCTTTCTCTCAATGTCAACAAAATGAAGGAGATTGTCATCAACTTCAGAAGCATAAAGGAGAACATGCCCCTGTTTACATCAACAGGAATGAAGTAGAAAGGGTTGAGAGCTTCAAGTTTTTAGGTGTCCAGATCACCAACAACCTGTCCTGATCCCCCATGCCGACACTACAATTAAGAAAGCTCACCAACGCCTCTACTTTCTCAGAAGATTAAGGAAATTTGGCAGGTCAGCTACAACTCTCACCAACTTTTACAGATACACCATGGAAAGCATTCTTTCTGGTTGTGTCACAGCTTGGTATGGCTCCTGCTCTGCCCAAGATCACAAGGAACTATAAAAGGTTGTAAATGTAGCCCAATCCATCACACAAACCAGCCTCCCATCCATTGACTCTGTTTACACTTCCCACTGCCTTGCAGCCAGCATAATTAAGGACCCCACACACCCCAGGCATTCTCTCTTTCACCTTCTTCCATCAGAAAAAAGATACAAAAGTCTGGGATCACATACCAACCGACTCAAAAACAGCTTGTTCCCTGCTGCTGTCAGATTTTTGAATGGAGTTAACTTGTATTAAGTTGATCTTTCTCTACATCCTAGCTATGACTGTAACACTACATTCTGCACTCTCTTATTTTCTTCTCTATGAACAGTATGTTTTGTCTGCATAGCATGCAAGAAACAATACTTTTCACTGTATGTTAATACATGTAACAACAATAAGTCAAAACAAATCAAGTTTTGATCCAGCGACTGTGAAGGAACGGTGATATATTTCCAAGTCAGGATTTTGAGTGGCTTGGAGGGGAACTTGCAGGTGGTGGTGTTCCCATGTATCTAGTTGCAAGTGGTCATGAGTTTGGAAGGTGCTGTCTAAGGATCTTTGGTGAATTACTGAAGATCCCATAAGTAAAGTGTAACTTGGACTTCCTTCATCCTACACCCTGGAATCTCTTTCATACATCCACTTGCTTGGATGTTGATGGGCAGCCAAGACCGGCACTTTGTTACAGGTAGGAAGTGAGCTGGCAGCATGATGGGGTCGGGCGTAGGGGGTAAAATAGTCCAGGTCTGATTTCTTTGCCATCGATTTAAAGTTAAAATCAGGTCCAAACTAAACCAATAAGTTGCTGTTGCGTAATAGGAAGCTTTGTTGCTCATTCCCTTCACGCCTTTCAGGTGAAGCAGCCTTTCACCTGCACCTCCCTCAATTTGGTTTACTGTTTTCACTGCTCCCAGTGAGCTCTCCTCTACACTGGGGAGACTAACCGCAGACTGGGTGACCGCTTTGAGGAGCACCATCACTCGGTCCACAAACATAACTCCCAATCTTCCTGTCACTTGCCAGTTTAATTCAGCACGCGTCTGTCCTTGGTCTGCTGCGGCGCTCCAGTGAAGCCCAATGCATACTGGAAACACAACACCTCACTTCCGATTAGGCACATTACAGCCCTCGGGACTCAACACCAAGTTCAACAACTTTTAACTGTGACCTTGACACCGCCCCCCCCACCCACCCCCACCTCCCCTCCCGGCGCTCCTTTTGCTCTCAGTTCCCTTGGCTTCCCGCAACACAACCCCACCCCTTCCCCACATGGCCACTGTTCCTTATTGTTCAGTTTTGCTCCCACTGAGCATTGACCTCTTTCGATAAATTTGGCTATCTTACCTTTGCCACGATTAGCACACTTCAGTCCTTAATGGCACCATTGACAGCCCCTTTGCTTGTGTCCGTGACATCTTTATCAATCTCTCCTTAACCCCTACCTATGCCTGACCTTTTATTTTGCCCCCGCAACCCCCCCCCCCAGCCCCACAAGTATATAATTCATTACAATCCTATCCCTCTTCAGTTCGATGGAAGACTCGAAACATTGACTTTGTTTCTCTCTCCACAGATGCTGCCAGACCTGCTGAGTTTTTCCAGCACTTTCGGGTTTTATTTCAGATTTCCAGCATTCACAGTATTTTGCTTTTATTTGTCGTAAACTGCAGGAAGAAAGGGATAAAAAGACA
This sequence comes from Carcharhinus amblyrhynchos, assembly GCF_965287045.1. NCBI lineage: Eukaryota > Metazoa > Chordata > Chondrichthyes > Carcharhiniformes > Carcharhinidae > Carcharhinus > Carcharhinus amblyrhynchos. Next base: position 17,233,391 of record NC_137346.1, read on the forward strand.
CTGAGGGTGAATGTGATAAAAATTTGGTTTCAGTCTCTCAAAGCTCCCTGGAATAACCCTGAAAAGGATTCAGGGCGCCTTAAGTTGTTATGTCACTGGGGTGATTTTGTGATTGGATCTCAGATAGCCAGGGAATTATGTATGATTCATCGTGAAGTAAAGAGTTTGAAAATATCTCCGATATCACACCACAGAATCCTAGAATCCCCTCAGTGCAGAAGGAGGCCATTTGGCCCATCGAGCCTGCACTGACCATAATCCCACCCAGGCCCTATTCCCATAACCCCTCATTTGCCCTGACAATAGGGACAATTTAACATGGCCACTGCTTATAGGACACTGTGAGGCCTGGATAAAGTGGACACAGGGAGGATGTTTCCACTAGTAGGAAAAACTCAAACCAGAGACTAAAGGGACAATCCTTGAAAACAGAGATGAGGAGGAATTTCTTCAGTCAGAAAATGGTGAATCTGTGGATCTCTTTGCCACCGTAGGCTGGGGAGGCCAGATCATTGAGTGTCTTTAAGACAGAGATAGATAGGCAGAAGAATGAGGATGAGAAAAATATCAGCCATGATTGAATGGCAGAGCAGACTAGATGAGCCGAGTGACCTAATTTTGCTCCTGTGCCTTATGGTCAATTGTCCTAACCTGCACATCTTTAGAGTGTGGGAGGAAACCAGAGTACCCGGAGGAAACCCACGCAGACACAGGGAGAACGTGCAAACTCCACATAGACTGTGGCCGGAGGCCAGAATCGAACTTGGATCCCTGGCGCTGTGAGGCAGCAGTGCTAACCACTGTGTCACCATGCCACCCTTGCCACTAGAAACCACTAATGTTTCAATTTACCAAACTGAAATGAGGGCAATCGGGTTGGGGGGTGGTGGGGGGGCGGGGGGAGGGTTGCCAAGTACTGTGAGCACTTCATGTCTGGCAGTAACAAAACTATTGACCATATCACACACTTAACCCTTTAAATTTGGTGAAATTAGAAAAATAAACTTACAAAAAACTTATTAAGAATTGATAGTTCACGTGATGCAGGTATTGCTGGTTAGGCCAGCAACTAATGCCCAACCTCAGTCGCCCTTGAGCAGGTGGTGGTGAGCTCCCTGCTGGAACTGCTGCAGTTTATGTGGGTGTAGGTACACCCACAGCGCTTCAGGATGGGGGCGCTAGGATTGTAACCTGGGGTTAGAAAGGCCCCAATCTGTGTTGAGCAACCCAATGGTAGCCAAAACGCCAATTGGCCTCACCGTCCTGGGAGAGAGGGATGGAATATCAATTGGAATTCCCGTTCCTGACCAGTATCTGCTGAAATGTGCGCAAGTGCGGACATGAGTGAGAAATGTCCAAGCTTGAGCTCAACTATAATACCTGTCATAACTCTGTCACTTCCTGTTTTTTTTTTGCCTTTCATGAGATGTGGGCTTCACTGGCTAGGCCAGCATTTATTGCCCATCCCTGACTGGTGATGCACCGCCTTCTTCAACCAATGCTGTCCATGTGGTGTAGGTACACCCACAGTGCTGTTAGGGAGGGAGTTCCAGGGAAACAAAACGTAGACCAAATGTTTCCCCTGGGAGGGGGTGGGGGGGTGGGCGGGGGGAGTGCAATTTAGAACAAGAGGTCACAGGTACAGGCTGAGAGGCGGTCGGTTAAAACTGAGATGAGGAGGAGCTACTTCTCGCTGTGGGTGATGGATTTGTGGAATTCACTGCCCCATAGCACAGTGGAGTCTGAATCATTGAATGGTTTCAAGAAGGAGGTAGGTATATTTCTAATTTTTTTAAAAATGCATTAAAGGGATATGGGGAGGGAGGTAGATTTGAGACCAGGGAGAGATCAGCCATTGGGCAGCACGGTAGCACAGTGATTAGCACTGCTGCTTCACAGCTCCAGGGACCTGGGTTCGATTCCTGGCTCGGGTCAATGTCTGTGTGGAGTTTGCACATTCTCCTCGTGTCTGCGTGGGCTTCCTCCGGGTGCTCTGGTTTCCTCCCACAATTCAAAGATGTACGGGTTAGTTTGATTGGCCGTGCTAAAATTGCCCCTTAGTGTCCTGAGGTGTGTAGATTAGAGGGAGTAGCGGGTAAAATATGTAGGGATATCGGGGTAGAGATTGAGGTCGGTGCAGACTCGATGGGCTGAATGCCCTCTTTCTGCACTGTAGGGTTCTATGATTCTATGATCTGATTGAATGGCAGAGCAGACTTGAAGGGCTGAATCTGACTACTTCCTGCTCCTAATTCCTATGTTCCTATGAATTTGACCCAGCAACAGTGAAGGAACAGCAATATTGTTCCATGTCAGAAAGTAATGAATAATGACTAACTGACTGACGTTATAGTGAGCTGTCAACAGCCATAAACCATATGTGAGCTTAGTAAGAGGAGAAGGCTGGGACAAGGTGTTAAAATATGTCTCCACATAAATGTTTGAGATGCTCAACACTTCAAGCACCACACCTCACCTCACATACAACATTTCTATAGCATACTTTTAGTTTTAATAAAAGGTGCAAGAGCCACTTTGAGATTTCTGCGTAGTTTACTAATTCCTCTGGAAAGCAGAATATTGTTTAATATTTTATAGCGCAATCCCTATTCATATCATCAGGTGGCAGTATTATTAAAGGTTTGGTTTAGATTAGTCCCATCTGTAATGCTGCTGAAAAAACGCAAAATGCACATAGATTAATGTTCTGGGTGCAATTCATCAGAACAAGGTGAGTAAGACCCTTGTAAAGCTAGAGAAAATAACCGGTTAAAGTCCAGATTTGCCTGTGAGAGTTATTGTCATAGAAAAAAATCATCGCAGGTTTAATCATAGAATCCCTACAGTCCACAAGTAGGCCATTTGGCCCATTGAGTTTGCACTGACCACAATCCCACCCAGACCCTATCCTCATATATTTACCCTACTAATCCCCCCGACACTAAGGGGCAGTTTAGCATGGCCAGTCTACCAAATCCGCACATCTTTGGAATGTGGGAGGAAACTGGAGCACCCGGAGGAAACCCACGCAGATACGGAGAGATTGTGCAAATTCCACACAGACAGTGACCCAATGTCCTTGACACTGTGAGGCAGCAGTGTTAACCACTGTGCCGTTCATAATAGGCTGTAATAGGCTTTCAAGGTTTTTTTAGAAAACTTGCTTCAGGTGCTAAGCATTGGACGATTGCTGTAAGATCATCACAGTCAGATGGTGAAAAGACTAGATAAAGAGGAATTGAATGACTATAAATAATTTTACAAAGTGGAAGGTGGACAAGGGAACCAGCCAGGAAATTGTCAGGCTAACCAAGGTCTAAAATTGCAAACATCAATGTTCGGGTGCAAGTGCAAAGCAGGAAAAATAACTCTTGGTTCTGAATTTTATGTTGATCTTGGTTAGGGCAATGTAGCAGAAAAGAGACGCACAGGTCAAAGTGGCAGCAAAGTTGACCATAGGAGAGCCAGAGCTGGTAGAAACAGAATAGAGAACTTTTACTAAATACCTAACAAATCCATGTTTGAAGTTAGAAAGATCCCAGTGGCACAGTGGTTAGCACTGCTGCCTCGCACCTGATTAAGAAGTTATTTTGGAGAGCTAGTGAAGACTCAGTGGGCCGAATGGCCTCCTGCATTGTAGGGATTCTATGATTCTATATGAACACAGCACATATATGGAGGAATTTCATATGGTCTGTGGCTTCACATGGGAGACACTACAGGGCGTTGGACAATGGTGTAGGAATAGGTGATTATTAAGGGTATATGTAAAAACATCAGAGGAATTTTTAAAGGAGTTGTGATCCAGTGGAAGGTGTGATCTGGAATTAGAATCAGGTTTAATCAGGTTGAGCTTCTCTAGGGCAGAGAAATAGGTGATTGTGAGGCAGGAGGTGGGGATGAATAAATCGCATTGTACTCCTATGTCTAATTCTCTGTCACCAGTAGAGGGAGCTAATGGTTCAACGATGAGAAAACAATTTAAGCAAATGTTTATGTGTGTACAATATGTCTGTTGTGCAGTGACAATGTGGTTACTTTTTCTGGGAAGAGCCCAGATGTGCAACAAATCTTATCCTGTTTATGTATTCTATCTTGGTTCTTATTTTGGGTTAGTGGGATGCTAGAGCTGCCTGCTCCAAGACCCTTGATACCCTAGGAGTAAAGATAGGCCTTTTAACTCACTCGAGCCTATTCTAGCATCCAGCAAGATTGTGGCTGATCTGTGACCCAACACCGTCTGCCTTCCTTTGTCCCAAATCACTCACTAGCTTTGACTAACAAACACTTTACTCGATTTTTTAAAAAATACTTTCCATTCTCCTAAATTCAGGGGCGGCACGGTGGCGCAGCACCAGGGACCTGGGTTTGATTCCTGGTTTTGGACATGAGTTTGCACATTTTCTCCACATTTGCGTTGGTTTCCTCCCGTAGTCCGAAAGACGTGTTAGTTAGGTGCATTGGCCATGCTAAATTCTGCCTGGGGGAGCCCTAACAGGCACCAGAGTCATAGAATCATAGAATCCTTACAGTGCTGAAGGCCATTCAGCCCATTGAGCCTGCACTGACAACAATCCCAAACCAGGCCCTATTCCCATAACCCCACGTATTTACCCTGCCAGCCCCCCTGACACTAAGGGGCAATTTAGCATGGCCAATCCATCTAACCTGCACATCTTTGAATTGTGGGAGGAAACCAGAGCACCTGGAGGAAACCCACTCAGGCACGAGGAGAATATGCTAACTCCACACAGACAGTGACCCGAGGCCGGAATTGAACCCGGGTCCCTGGCGTTGTGAGGCAGCAGTATTAGCCACTGTGCCACCGCGCTGCTCCAACTGTGGCGACTAGGGAATTTTCACAGTAACAGTAAGCCTACTTGTGACTCATAAACAAACTCAAACTAATCATTTACTGGTACTCACACCTTTCCCAAGATAGTGGTCATTCTTCATGTTTAAGCCAGGCAACAGTTATGGACGGGCCAGGTTTATGGGGATCTAGTCTGATCTGCTCCTCATCTGTCACCTATAACTGTATGTGTTCCAGAAAGGTCATTGATGGATGGTGGTCACAGTAAAACTATCATTCCCCCAAATCCAGCCCATTCCAAAAAACCTGATTGCAATGTCCTCACTCCCACCCCCACCTTAGCTTCAATAAACCATTTGCAACACTGCAGTGTTACCAGCTACTGAGATTGTCTGAGCTGCCACTGAGCATAAGAACATAAGAACATAAGAAATAGGAGCAGGAGTAGGCCATCTGGCCCTTCGAGCCTGCCCCGCCATTCAATAAGATCATGGCTGATCTGTCGTGGCTGATCTGTCGTGGCTCAGTTCCACTTTCCCGCCCTCTCCCCATAACCCTTAATCCCCTCTCTTATCAAAAACCCATCAACCCGCTTCTTAAAAATATTTAGCGAGGCAGCCTCCACCACTTCAACGGGCAGAGAATTCCAGAGATTCACCACCCTTTGAGTGAAGAAGTTCCTCCTCAACTCCGTTCTGAACCGCCCCCCCTTTATCTTGAGGCTGTGCCCCCTAGTCCTACTGTCTTTTTTGAGCGGGAAGAGTCTTTCCACCTCTATCCTATCCATCCCATTCATCATCTTATACGTCTCAATGAGATCTCCCCTCATTCTTCTAAACTCTAACGAGTACAAGCCTAGTTTATTCAGCCTCTCCTCATAGCTCAACCCCCTCAACTCCGGTATCAGCCTAGTAAACCTCCTCTGCACTCCCTCCAAGGCCAAAATATCCTTGCGCAGGTGCGGCGCCCAAAACTGCACACAGTACTCCAGCTGCGGCCTCACCAATGCCCTATACAGCTGCAGGTACTGGGATATTCCAAATCTGTAATATGGAATCATGCTTTTACCCTTTGTGCCAGTGGATGATCTGGTCTCTGCCCAAGTTAAATAAACCTGAGTGACCAGTGAATGTACTCGCTCGGGTACAAGTTTCTATCCATCCAGCTACACTGCTGCTGACACTTCCATCCATTCCCCTTGACCCGGGGAAAGCAATGGAAATATCTTCCATTTAGGTTTGAGAGTGGGAGGTAGCAGGCATGGCAGAATTTGATCACCTTCCCCTCAGCACTGCTTTGACCTAATTGAGCTATTAACGGACTTACTCCCAGCATATTACATATTGCTAATGAGAGCAGGAGTTCCACCTACACTGTGCATCGATCAGGAACCCCTCCAAGGAGGTGAATATGGGAAATCTGCCATGTATACTGTTAACCAGTTTATTTGATAGTGAACCCATAAGCTTTCGGAAACATTGTTCCTTCGTCAGGTGCGTCTGGTGCACACACCTGACAAAGGAACAGCGTTTCCGAAAGCTTGTGGGTTTACTATCAAGTAAACTGGTTGGACTTTAATCTGGTGTTTCTCACTGTGTTTACCCCAGTCGGCATCTCCACATCATGTATACTGCTGCCAGGGCAGCACTAACATTGCAAAGATTCACCAATATAAAAATACAAAAAGAGATTCTGGGCTCAGCACTTGGCACAAGGACTATCCCCCAGTGTGCAATAAATAGCAACCACTCCTCTGCCCATTACAGAACTGCCCGTTGGATCCTGTTCTGCATTGATATTTGTCGTGGGATAAGTGAAACACCAAGTTGGCACTTGAGATGCATTAACAGATAATTCATGGAAGTGGGGCAAATCTGTCAATTTAATGTGGCATTATGGCTCCTGATCTGCCTAAGACTTTTACAGGTGCACCATAGAAAGCATTCTTTCTGGTTGTATCACAGCTTGGTATGGCTCCTGCTCTGCCCAAGACCACAAGAAATTACAAAAGGTTACAAAGGGAGCCCAATCCATCAGCATCCCATTCATTGAACTCTGCCTACACTTCCTGCTGCTTCAGAAAAGCAGCCAGCATAATCAAGGACCTCACCCATTCCGGACATTCTCTCTTCCACCTTCTTCTGTTGGGAGAAAGATACAAATGTCTGAGATCACATACCAACCAACTCAAGAACAGCTTCTTCCCTGTTGCTGTCAGACCTGCCATATATTAAGTTGATCTTTCTCTGCACCCTAGCTATGACTATAACAATACATTCTGCACTCTCTAGTTTCCTTCTCTATGAATGGTATGCCTTGTATAGTGCACAAGAAACAGTACTTTTCACTGTATACTAATACATGTGACAATAATAAATCAAATTAAAAAAACATCATAACATTTTGTCAAATAACTATGTGCAATCACTTGGTTAATTGTAATCTTCTGATCTTATGTTTCCTGTATGATATGATGCATTCTGTGTGGCTTTGGCAGAGGCAGAGGCAGAGGCTGGCTTCTCAGATCTCTGCCCTGGCTGTTGAGATGCTTTTGGCTTCTGTGCTGTGGATTTTGGAGTTACTGAGGGCCCTCCTAAAGATTGCTTCAGCTGGCACCTGTGGGGAATTTGAAGCTGAGTGCTCTGAGTGCAGTTTCAATTTCCATGTAGCGTTCTGCCGTTATCCCTGTCCTGGACCAGCTCCACATCACCCCGAACATGCTGAGATTTTGATTTGTTTATTATTGTCACGTATACTGCTACACGGTGAGAAGTATTGCTTCTTTTGCGTACTAAGAACATAAGAACATAAGAAATAGGAGCAGGAGTAGGCCATCTAGCCCTTCGAGCCTGCCCCGCCATTCAATAAGATCATGGCTGATCTGTCGTGGCTCAGTTCCACTTTCCCGCCCTCTCCCCATAACCCTTAATCCCCTCTTTTATCAAGAACCCATCAACCCGCTTCTTAAAAATATTTAGCGAGGCAGCCTCCACCACTTCAACGGGCAGAGAATTCCAGAGATTCACCACCCTTTGAGTGAAGAAGTTCCTCCTCAACTCCGTTCTAAACCGCCTCCCCTTTATCTTGAGGCTGTGCCCCCTAGTCCTACTGTCTTTTTTGAGCGGGAAGAGTCTCTCCACCTCTATCCTATCCATCCCATTCATCATCTTATACGTCTCAATGAGATCTCCCCTCATTCTTCTAAACTCTAACGAGTACAAGCCTAGTTTATTCAGCCTCTCCTCATAGCTCAACCCCCTCAACTCCGGTATCAGCCTAGTAAACCTCCTCTGCACTCCCTCCAGGGCCAAAATATCCTTGCGCAGGTGCGGCGCCCAAAACTGCACACAGTACTCCAGCTGCGGCCTCACCAATGCCCTATACAGCTGCAGCAAGACCTCCCTACTTTTATATTCAATCCCCCTCGCTATGAAGGCCAGCATCCCATTCGCCTTCCTGACCACCTGCTGCACCTGCAAGCTGGGTTTTTGCGACTCATGCACAAGGACCCCGAGGTCCCTCTGCACCGTCGCCTGCTGCAGTTTTTCGCCACGTAAGTAATAGTCCTTCCTACCATTCTTCCTACCAAAGTGGACCACCTCACACTTGCCAACATTAAATTCCATTTGCCATTTCCTGGCCCATTCGCCCAGCCTATCTAGATCCTTCTGCAGACTCTCCACACCCTCCGCACAATTTGCCTTTCCCCCAATCTTGGTGTCATCAGCAAATTTCGACACCCTGCACTCGGTTCCCTCCTCCAGATCATCTATATAAATGGTAAATAGCTGAGGCCCCAGCACCGACCCCTGGGGCACCCCACTAGTCACCAACCGCCAATCCGAATAGCACCCATTGACCCCCACTCTCTGCCTCCTATTTGACAACCAATCCTCTATCCACGCTAACACCCTACCCCCAACTCCATGTCCCCTGACCTTCTGCAATAACCTCTTGTGAGGTACCTTGTCAAACGCCTTCTGAAAATCCAGAAAGACCACATCCACCGGCTCTCCTCTATCCACTGCCCTAGACACATCCTCATAGAACTCCAGTAAATTTGTCAGACACGACTTCCCTTTAATGAAACCGTGTTGCGTCTGCCCTATCAAGCAATTCCCTTCAAGATGCCTCGCAATTTCCTCCTTAATGACGGATTCCAACATTTTACCTACCACAGACGTTAAACTAACCGGCCTATAATTCCCCGCCTTTTGCCTGGCACCCTTCTTAAACAACGGCGTAACATTAGCCGTTTTCCAATCTTCCGGCACTTCCCCGGAATCCAGCGACGTCTGGAAAATAACCACCAAGGCATCCACTATAACCTCCGCCATTTCTTTCAGAACCCTCGGATGCATTCCATCCGGTCCTGGGGACTTGTCCACTATATAGACAAAACATACCATTCATAGGGGAGAAAGAAAGGAGAGGATGCTTAATGTAGTGTTACATTCATAGCCAGGGTGCAGAGAAAAATCAGCTTAATATAAGATAGGTCCATTCAAATTCTGATGGCAGCAGGGAAGAAACTATTCTTGAGTCGGTTGGTACATGATCTCAGACTTTTGTATCTTTTTCCTGGCAGAAGAAGGTGGAAGAGAGAATGTCTGGGGTGCATGGGGTCCTTAATTATGCTGGCTGCTTTTCCGAGGCAGGAGGAAGTGTAGACAGAGTCAATGAACGGGAGGCTGCTTTGCATGATGGATTGGGCTACATTAACAACCCCTTGTAGTTTCTTGCAGCCTTAGAGCAGGAGCCATACCAAGCTGTGCTACATCTGGAAAAGATGTTTTCTGTGGCGCATCTGTAAAAAAAAAAAATGGTGAGGACCAGTTTGATGGTGATCAGTGACGTGTTATAAGATCACACTAACAGCATGTGTCGTCCGGTTTAAGACACGGTCATGGTTATGGCCTGCATGGAAACGTTTGGGCCATTGAGCTATGTTTGAAGTTGCATGCAGCTGGACAGTCTCTCCACGGCAGATATTCTCACAATTCCCTACAGCACCAATTTACCGGTAATAAAATTAGTGTGCTCCAGCCTCTCCAGTATTGTGCAGAGTATGTATGGCATGGCTGCTATTAGCTAACTAAGTTGCTTATGCTAAGGCTGCCTGTGTTTACTTTTGAGACATGAATCACTGAATGAAAATGTAATTAACTGACTAACTAAGTGGACCAACTAAATTGCAAATATTTGTGTTAGTGCACATCCTGTGTTGGTGCACCCTCAGAGGGAACGAGCTGGTGTATTTACCATCAACTCTTTGCTAGCTGCCGTGTGTCCATTCCTATTGAGAGGGATTCAGTTACATACTTACCTCCAGGTCAGTTGTGAGCTGGACAGGTTGTGACAATCCACTCCTGCTCCTGTCCCTATCTCCTGCGGTTCAGAGAAGGGGTGAAGAAACAGGGCCAGGGTTCTGCCAAAAAAAATGGTAAGTTCTTAATGGGCAGGAAAATGGGAGTAAATCCCGCCAAGTTTTTTTTTTCCAGAATGAATCTCCATCATTCTTTGCATCACAGAGTGCCCAGTGGGAGTCCCTATGAAAAGCAGGGGATGGGGCCTATTCCTGCCCACGAGGCCGGCAGCATAGCACTGAGTGAGCCATTGCACATGCGCCAATCTGTCACAGCAGAGATCAGCGCATGCACAGTGGCCTCCCCCCCATTGCTGGCCTCCAGATCGCTAGCCTTCTGACCTCCCCATCTCCCTCTCGATTGGTGATCTCCCTGAACCAGTCCCTATGTCTCCTCCTTGCCAGCCCCGAGCTCCCCAACTCCCGCAACTTCCCCCAACCAGATAGTCCCAATCACTCCTCCAATTTCCGGTGTGGAGCTGATTACATCAGAAATCTTTGCCTGGGAGATGCTTAGAGGCTGTGATGCTCAGTGTGAATCCCGTGAAGGGGCTGCCGTTGATGTTTCCTGGCCGGCTGCGGTACTCGAGCAGCGCAGCGAAGTGGGAGAATCATCTCCCCCACTCCCAACCCAGTGAAGGAAGGTGAGATATTTGTCTGATGGATGCAGTGCATTCAGTGAGGGTGCATTACATTACATATCAATTAAAGTGAGTGGCAATGATGAATGGATAAATAGGGAGGTGATGAAGTGCATAGAGAGCGCAAACCAGGACTTGTTGGAATTTTGATTTATTATTGTCATGTGTATTGAAATACAATGAACAGTGTTGTTTCTTGCACACTATACAGACAAAACATGCTGTTCATAGAGTGCAAAATATAGTGTTGCAGATACGAATAGGGTGCTGAGAAAAATCAACTAAACATAAGGTAGGTCCATTCAGAAGTCTGATGGCAGTAGGGAAGAAGCTGTTCTTGAGTTGATTGGTGCATGACCTCAGACTTTTGTATCTTTTTCCCACTGAAAGAAGGTGGAAGAGAGAAGGTCCAGGGTGCATGGGGTCCTTGATTATAAGAACATAAGAACATAAGAAATAGGAGCAGGAGTAGGCCATCTAGCCCTTCGAGCCTGCCCCGCCATTCAATAAGATCATGGCTGATCTGTCGTGGCTCAGTTCCACATTCCCGCCCTCTCCCCATAACCCTTAATCCCCTCGCTTATCAAAAACCCATCAACCCGCGTCTTAAAAATATTTAGCGAGGTAGCCTCCACCACTTCAACGGGCAGAGAATTCCAGAGATTCACCACCCTTTGAGTGAAGAAGTTCCTCCTCAACTCCGTTCTAAACCGCCCCCCCTTTATCTTGAGGCTGTGCCCCCTAGTCCTACTGTCCTTTCTGAGCGGGAAGAGTCTCTCCACCTCTATCCTATCCATCCCATTCATCATCTTATACGTCTCAATGAGATCTCCCCTCATTCTTCTAAACTCTAACGAGTACAAGCCTAGTTTATTCAGCCTCTCCTCATAGCTCAACCCCCTCAACTCCGGCATCAGCCTAGTAAACCTCCTCTGCACTCCCTCCAAGGCCAAAATATCCTTGCGCAGGTGCGGCGCCCAAAACTACACACAGTACTCCAGCTGCGGTCTCACCAATGCCCTATACAGCCGCAGCAAGACCTCCCTACTTTTATATTCAATCCCCCTCGCTATTATGCTGGCTGCTTTTCTGAGGTAGCGGGAAGTATAGACAGTGTCAATGGATGGGAGGCTGGTGTGAGTGATGGACTGGCCTTCGTAACCTTTTGTAGTTTCTTGCAGCCTTGGACAGAGCAGGAACCATACCAAGCTTTGATACAACCAGAAATGTGCTTTCTATGATGCATCTGTAAAAGTTGGTGAGAGCCATGGCGGACATACCAAATTTCCTTAGCCTCCTGAGAAAGTAGAGGCATTGTTGGGCTTTCTTAACTATAATGTTGGCACAGGGCTTTTAGGCTGATTGATTGGGTACTAAATTGTCCCTAAATTGGACCTCCCTGATCCTCGCACATTAGGCGTAGACTAAAATCATGAATAGGACACTGAGACAGTGGGACGGCGGCGCGGGCTCGTTGGGCCGAAGGGCCTGTTTCCCGTGCTGTGTTGTTCTTTGTTCTTTGTAGAACAGGTTGTTGGTGATCTAGACTGCTAGAAACTTGAAGCTCTCAACCATTTCCACTTTGTCCCCGTTGATGTCAATTGGGTCCTGTCGTCCACTACGCTTCCTGAAATCAATGACATCTCCTTCATTTTATTGATATTGAGGGAGAGATTATTGTTTCCACACCAGTTCGCCAGCTTGTCTACATCTTTCCTGCACTCTGTCTCATCGTTGTTTGAGATCCCACCCACTATGGTGGCGTCGTCAGCAAACTTGCAAATTTAGTTGGAGGGGAATTTGGCCACAGAGTCATAGGTGTATAAGGAATATAGTAGGGGTTTGAGGACACGGGTGAGGCACCGGTGTTGAGGATGATCGTGGAGGATGTGTGGTTGCCTATCCTTACTGATTGCAGTCTGTGGGTTAGGAAGTCTCGGACCCAGTCACAGAGGGAGGAGCCGAGCCCCAGACCATGGAGTTTAGAAATGCTTTGCACTTCCTGGAGGAAACAGTTTACCCTACTTTCACCAACAAAATCCCTGACAATTTTCAATGCCTCAATTCAGTCTCCCCTCAGCCTTCTTTGCTGCAAGGAAAATAATTGCAGTTTCTCCAACCATTCCAGAAACTCAAGTCCCTCATCCCTGGCACCATCCTGCTAAACCTCCTCTCTAAGGCCTTGACATCTGTCTATGGTGCCCGGAATTGTACGCAATGATCTAGTGTCTGCCATTAGCCACTTGAGACCTGAGCTGGAAAATGTTTTACCTCACTGCTTCATGTAGTGATTGAAGAGAAGTTATTAAAGTTTAGTTATTAGTGTCACAAGTAGGCTTACATTAACACTGCAATGAGGGTATTATGAAAATCCCCTAGTTGCCACCCTCCGGCGCCTGTTCGGGTACGCTGAGGAAGAATTTAGCACGGCCAATGCATCTAACCGGCATGTCTTTCATTCTGAGGGAGGGAACCAGAGCACCTGGAAGAAACCCACGCAGACACGGTGAGAATGTGCAGACTCCAAACAGACAGAGACCCAAGCCGGGAATCGAACCCAGGTCCCTAGCGCTGTGAGTGCTAACCACTGTGCCACCGTTAGGCTTTGATTTCAAAAAGCTTTATTTGCAGCAACAGCTCTGCTGACTCATTGCCTGCTCACTGTTCCCCCCCCCCAGCCTGGACAGAGAATGATGCTGGAGTGCAATTAATTGCTAAGCCTATTTGCTGAATAGCTTTGCACCCGAGTATTTAGGCAGCTCATTATCTATGCGAGCTGCTTCAGTCATTGAGTTCACCAGTATGTTTTGTGCCCAGAGTGCTCAAGCTGGATGAACGCTCTGTTGCAGACCAATACCGTTGCACACGTTTTTTAAGTCACATCACTTTGCTTGTGGAATGACTCACTGGCTCGATCTTTCCAACCACTCTTGAAAATAAATCAATAAAATCCTGGGGTTACGTTTTCCAAAATGTTGCAGATTCCTACGTGGACCAAGAGGTGGTATGCTACCTCGGTTTCGATAAAAGCAACTCAAGTCTTAAGGAACCTCTGACTCTGGACTGTGCACTGCTATTTGACACTGTTTACAAGCCCAGCCTGCACACGCCCTGTTCAGGAAACTACCCAAGCAGCAATCAAAACATGCGTTCAAAAATAAAAGCCCAAACCCCAAAGGAAAACAGAACTTTGGAATGAAGAAAATACAGAGTGGCTATTTAAATACTCATTGGCTCAGGTTTTGTAAGTCATTTTCGTGCTTTGCCCCTTCCTCAGTTGGCCTTCGCATTACCGTTCCTACACCCAGAAAATAAATAGACAACCTGTTCCAGAGTCTTTGCCAGAATCCTTTCTGAATGGATAATAGGTGACATGCAAGAACATTTTCAGCTGATATCTTCTGCTTTTTATTCTTTCCACTTTTGCCACCAGTAAGGCCACATATGTTGCCCTAACTCTAAACAAAATGGTGCTCGGACCTTGGCCTGAATCTTTGGGCTGTGTGATAGCAGTCCCATAACACAGTTTAACGTTTATTTATTAGTCACAAATAGGCTTACATTATCACTGCAATGAAGTTAGTGTGAAAATCCCCTAGTCGCCACATTCTGGCGCCTATTTGGGTACGCTAAGGAAGAACTTAGCCTGGCCAATGCACCTTGGATAGGGAATACCAGCGTGCAAAACAACAATACAGGATATTTGATCAACAAGGATTGTTGGAGGGGAACTTTAGATCACTTCCTTTGGGGAATCTGTTTGGTCTCTGTTTGGTGACTCGTAGGTTCCAATTCAGAGTTATTTTTAATTATTCATTCATGAGACATGGACATCATTGGCCGGCCAGCATTTATTGTCCATCCCTAATTGCCCTTGACTTTGTAGTGATTGATACACTGAGTGGTTTGCTAGGCCATTGCAGAAGGCGGTTGAGAGTTAACCGCATTGCCGTGGCCCTGGAGTCACATGTAGGCCAGACCAGGAAAGGATGGCAGATTTCCTTCCCTAAAGAACATTATAAGAAGTCTCACAACACCAGGTTAAAGTCCCAACAGGTTTATTTGGAATCACGAGCTTTCGGAGCGCTGCTCCTTCATCAGGTGCTAAAGCTGAAAGCTCATGATTCCAAATAAACTTGTTGGATTTTAACCTGGTGTTGTGAGACTCCACCCCAGTCCAATGCCAGCATCTCCACATCATAGCTAAAGGACACTAGTGAACCATGAGTGAATGCAGTTTGTGTGGGGAAGGCAGCAAACAGCTAACGGTGCTTTTGATTCACAGATTCACGATGCTTTGGCTTTGCCGTGTCAGATTTCCTTCATTTTCCTATTAGTCCCAACACTCATGCCATTGAGCAAGTGATTGAGCCAAACTGTGTTTTAAGTCACACCCTGTTACAACAACATTTATTTTCTGCTATTATTAAAAACGTTATGCCCAAACTCACAACAAAAGTTCCATCAATACATCCAGGGCGTATCCATGAAAATACCAGAGCAGGTCTTAATGATGCCTCCACAGAACGCAGTTGGTGAGTAAGCCTGTGAGGTTGCACTTTGTGAAAACTGCCTGCTGTGTATGTGGTAAGTACGAAATAGTTAGAATTGCCTATTTAGCAGTAAGTAGTAGCTAACAGTCCACCACTCAAACCAAGCTGCTGGCATTCACTAACCTGATCTGCTGTTTAGGAGCGTGAACTTAAACTTTACATTCACAAAATGTTGGAATGAGAAAACAATAGAATTCAAAAGGAAGTCTATTGATATGAATTGTTAAAAATAAATTTAAGTTTTATAAAAGCGTGCGCTTCTCAATACCTCAATTCTTTGTGTTTATGCTTTAAAACAGTTGCTCAGGATACCCTATGAATCGATCTTTTCTAAGATTCAGTATGCTCTGATATCCCATCGGTCATTAATCCAACTTCTATCAGGAAGATTGCAAAGTGTAACTACATAAAATCCAAACAAGTTTTCTCTTGTTTTCTTTATTGGGAGCTGTAAATCTACAGGTGAAAATCTTTTTGTCACCCTGTTTCCTGTTGCTATCAAACCGTGACTGTATATGTAATCCTCTTTAATTTCCATTGATTAGTCGGGTATTTTTTTTAACAGGACATGGGTGTCGCTGGCTGGTCAGCATTTATTGCCCATCCCTAGTTACCCAAGGGCAGTTCAGAGTCAACCGTGTTGCTGCGGGTCTTGAGTCGCATGTAAGCCAGACCAGGTAAGGACAGCAGATTTCCTTCCCTGAAGGACATTAGTGAACCAGATGGGTTTTCCGACAATCAGCAATGGTTCCATAGTCATCAGCAGATTCTTAATTCCAGATTTTTTTTAATGAATTGAATTCAAATCCCACCATCTGCTGTGGCAGGATTCAAACCCAGGCCCCCAGAGCATTAGCTGAGTTTCTGGATTAATAGTTGCGTAATAATACCACTGGGCCATCGCCTCGCCCTCTCTACCACACCATGGTCAATAAAGATATATCTGCCTTCATATTCTACCATCAACCATCATGAGGATGGCACAGTGATTAGCATTGCTGCCTCACAGTGCCAGAGACCTGGCTTGGATCACTGTCTGTGTGGAGTTTGCACATTCTCTCTGTGTCTGTGTGGGTTTCCTCCAGATGCTCCGGTTTCCTCCCACAGTCCGAAAGACGTGCTGGTTAGGTGGATTGACCATGCTAAATTCTCTTTCAGTGTACCCAAACAGGCACCGGAGTTTGGCGACTAGGGGAGTTTCACAGTAACTTCATTGCAGTGTGAATGTAAGCCTACTTGTGACTAATTAATAAACTTTACTTTAAATGATAGCATCAGATTTCAGCTGCCCCAATTCTCTTACTGTCATTAATGTTCCTTGTCCATCTGTGTCACACAGAAGCGAGCACTATATAAATAATTTTCTTTATTTCCATTTCCATGTATAATTCCTCCAGAAATGTAGAATTATGGGTGGTATGATGGCTGAGTTTGTGTGGCACAGTAGTTAACACTGCTGCTTCACTGCGCTGTGTGGAGTTTGCACATTCTTCCCCTGCCTGCATGAGGTTCCTCTGGTTACTCTGGTTCCCTCCCACAGTTGAAAGATGTGCGGGTTAGGTTGATTGGCCATGCTAAATTGCCTCTGAGTGTAAGGGGGAACTAACAGGGTAAATACATGGGTTACAGGGAATAGGGCCTGGGTGGGATTGTTGTTGGTGCAGATTTGTTGGGCCAAATGCATTATCAGGATTCTAAGACTCTAAGAAATGATCCTTGCTATCCCAATGTATGTTTCAATTTCTCCTTCAACAAATACAGCCGGGATATTTAGGGAATGACCAACAACTTGCATTTGTATAGCGCCTCTAACATACAGCAGGAGGGACAAGGTTATGGAGGGATTTGTAAATTGGGATGAGAATCTTAGGATTATGCTGTTGTCAGACTGGAAGCGAGTGTTCATCAGCAGACAAGGAGCAATGGGTGAGTGAGACTTGACGTGAATGATGATAAGGACAGCAGAGTTTCAGATGAGCATATCAAGCAAATCAAGCATTTCACCATTTTCCACACTGCTTGCCAATTTACATGATGTTTGTCATCTTGACATCTAACTTTGGGAGGTTCTCCTCATTCATTTGCACAATAGCATCTGCTGAAATTCTCCTTTTGTGTGACCGGACCTATCTATTTCAGACTATTTGATGTCATTAACATTGCTTGTGAAAGAACTTGGAATTGGATTCTGCACAAAGCTTCATTAAACCTGTAATACACATATGGAACATGTGTAGGCCATTTGGCCCCTCGAGTCTGTTCTGCCATTTGATAAGATCATGGCTGATCTGATTGTGGCCTGTACTTATACTAAAAGTACGGCACAGGAACAGAAACTAGTCCATCCGACCTCCAAATCCGTGCCAATCATGATGCCCTAACTAAATGTATAAAAAAATCTTCTGCCCTTACTCGGTCCATATCCCTCTATTCTCTCCCTATTCATGTACCATCCAGATGCCTCTTAAATGTTGCCAATATGTCTGCTTCCACCACCTCCTCAGGCAGCGCGCTCCAAGACATCCACCACTCTGCGTGAAAAACTTCCCCCCGCACATCTCCCTTAAACTTTCCCCCTCTCACCTTGAACCTGTGCCCCCTTGCAGTTGACACTTCCACCCTGGAAAAAAGCCTCTGACCATCCACCCTGCCCGTGCCTCTTATAATTGTGTAGACCTCTTATCAGGTCTTGCCTCAGCCTCTGTTTTTCCTATGACCCTGCAGTGAAACTTGAACCCACAACCTTATGAATGGGATACGCGTGTGCCGTCTGCTGAGACACGGTTAGTTCCCACCGCAAGCTTACTTTGCAGATTTCCTTCCAGTACGAACTGTAGAATTAATTTCATTTGGATTAGGGAACAGTTTCCACAGCGCCTGTTATAATGGAGAGATGTTTTCAAACTGGTAAATGACCAATGCTTGGGAGGAGGTGGGGGTACTGCGCAGGTTTGTAGCCAGAGACAATTCCAGAGACATGGAATTGCTAGGGGCAGCTTCAATATTGTTCCTACCCCACCAACACCTGGAAAGCTATTTTTCATGCTGTATCTTGTGGGCAGTAATGCTGCCTCTTGTATGGTATAGCTGCTTTGCTGAACACTGGTACGGTGAGATAAATGCACTATTAAAGAAATTATATGCAAAGTTACTCAGCAGATCATTCCGAAAGCCCTCGAGGTAGTTTATGCAGCAAATAGGAAAGAAAGCGCCAGTTTTAGTTCCTAGTCTGTGCTGATTTAACCTTTGTCAGAGTAATGGTTTGGGACCAGCTTATCACACTGGCTTGTGTGTCCTTTGAATATGGATCACCCTTACTATTAAAGGTAACATGATGCAGCTTAGTGGACAATTTGTCATGATTCTGAATGATTGCGAACAACCTCCTCCCAGTCATTAAGGTCAATGCTGCCATGGCTTCCAGCAGAGTTTCGGAGTGTTCTTTTGAAGTGTTTTATTTATCCTCCCTGGGGAAGTCAGCCATTTGACACCTGACCTCAATAAAAACCATAGATTATGTAGCTTCCATTGTCTTTACCTCTTTTATTCAAAATGAATTTAGTGTGTCACCTACTTCAGCTTGTTCCACCTGGCATTTGGAACCCAAGTGAAAAGCAGAAGGGCAACACGGTGGCACAGTGGTTAGCACTGCTGCCTCACAATGCCAGGGACTCGGGTTCGATTCCAGGCTTGGGTAACGATGTGGAATTTGCACGTTCTCCCTGTATCTGCACGGGTTTTCTCCAGGGGCTCTCGTTCCCTCCCACAATCCAAAGATGTGGATTGGCAATGTTAAACTGCCACTTAGTGTTTCAAGATATCTTAGGTTAAATGTATTGACCATGGTAAATGTTTGGGGTCAAAAGAGAAAATGCTGGAAAATCTCAGTGGTCTGGCAGCATCTGTAAGGAGAGAAAAGAACTGACATTTCAAGTCCAGATGTCGAGCCTTTGTCAAAGCTAAAAGACAAAATAAGTGGGAGATATCTATGCTGTAGGGTGAGGGAATGAAAGATTTGTCATAGCCACAAAAACAAGGGGAAAGGCTGCTAATGGCAGTCCATAGAGAGAATAGAAGTTCTGAATGGCCAAACGGCAGAGAAGCTGAAATCAGAGAGTAAACTGTGACAGATGAAGATATGGGGGAAGGGGAGATGAATGGCAGAGGGGTAAAATTGAGAAAAAGGAGGAAAGGGGGAGTAAAGGTAAGAAAAGGGGGATAAAATAACAGGAAAGAGTGGGGAGGGGGAAAGCAAAATAAAGACAATAAAGGTATAAAAGGTAGAGATCAGTTAAAAAATAAATAAAATGAAAACTAAGGGGTCGACGGAGGTAGAGCTAATCATCTGAAATTGTTGAATTCGATGTTGAGACCTGAAGGCTGTAAAGTGCCTGGTGGGAAGATGAGATGCTGTTCCTCCAGATTGCGTTGAGCTTCACGGGAACATTGCAGCAGACCAAGGACAGACATTTGGGCATGGGAGCAGGATCGTGTGTTAAAAAGCTACTTCAACCTGTGCACAGTCAGGACCCTGACCTTCCAGTTTCTTGCCATTTTCGAACCCAGGTCCCTGGCGCTGTAAGGCAGGGAATCAAACCCAGGCCCTTGGCGCTGTAAGGCAGAGAATCAAACCCAGGTCCGTGGCGCTGTAAGGCAGGGAATCGAACCCGCATCCCTGGCGCTGTAAGGCAGGGAATCAAACCCGGGTCCCTGGCACTGTAAGGCAGGGAATCGAACCCGCGTCCCTGGCGCTGTAAGGCAGGGAATCGAACCCGGGTCCCTGGCACTGTAAGACAGCAGTGCTAACCACTGTGCCATCCCTAAGTAACTCAATGATCTTGCCCTGCATGAGATACTGTAATGCATTTCTACTTGTAGTGAGTTTTAACCCTACTCCTGCATGCTGTGAGATTGTGTAACTGCACACACAGTCTTGGACTGCTAACCAGGTGCTAACTGTGGGGAAACTGAGTTCCAAGCTGTGCCTTTTGAAAGGGCTTAGCTTAGACCTTCAAGTCAAAATCTTAATCAGGTCATTAAAAGGAGTGTTATAGTGAACTATGTAATACTTCCTGTTAAAACTTCAACTTTGAAATCTTGATGGGCAGAGTGAGGGTTTACTTTCTACTTTGCATTGATTTAATTTTCACAACTAATATATTTGCATATCGTCAATTAGATGGAAGAAATTTGGATGGAGGTGAGACAAATGCAAAATTCAAGCCATTCTGTGGTGAATGTGACACATACAAATGTTAGTAATGCAGATTTGCTGCCAGTGATGCTGAGAGGGTTATAGAGCTGGATATTTGGCCAAGTGCGGTCTCCCAGCTCCATCCTGCCTTCAGGCTACTTTCATAGAGGAGGTGGGATCAGAGCCGGCAGAAGCTGCAAAGGCTGAATGAGAGCCCAGTTGGTGCCTATTCAAGGAGACCAACTGCAACATTGGGGGATGTGCAGGAGTCTGTTTGTCTTCAGGCACCTGTGGCAGGCTGGGAAGTCATGATGTGGAGATGCTGGCGTTGGACTGGGGTAAACACAGTAAGAAGCCTCACAACACCAGGTTAAAATCCAACCAGTTTATTTGATAGTAAACACCACTAGCTTTCGGAACCACTGTCCCTTCATCAGGTGTGTGAAAGGCTGGGAAGGCCAGAACTCCAGGCAGATACAGAGACCTCCCTGGCTGTCTGTATCATCCAGTTTTGGTTTTAAGACTATATTGTTTGACTTTCAGAAGGTGAAGTCTGCACCTTTAGCATTATTAAGCCAGACCTTGATGTCCTACTTAGCACTCTTGTCATTGCTGATGTGCGTTGAGCACTTGGCACATCATAACATTCAAGGTCATGGGCCAAATGCTGGCAGATAGGATTAGGTGGGTGTTCAGTTGTTTCTAATGTGTCGGTACAGATTCGATGGCCAATGGGCCTCATCTGCGCTGTATGATTTTATGATAAGGTAAGTGAATTCCTGGACATCCTCCATCGTTGGTCATTGGAGTTGCTGCTCATGACTTGTCTTTTCTGCTTGTTGATATGCAGAACATCTGATTTGCAAATGTACTGAGTCTCTCGCACAATCCTGGAGGTGGGTGTATCTTTATGAGATGGCAGCAAGGTCATAGAAGTCAATGGGCAAAAGATAAAGAAATTACAGGGCAAAAATGGCTAGAATTTACAAAGAGAATATTAGTACAGCTAACTGAAAAATGCTGCTACATGCTGGAAAATTTTGTGCACTGGATATGCTTAAATGACACAGCCTGATTTCTACTAACAACAAAAAAGATCAAAGACTAGGGTCAAGCTTCTGTGAGAAACTGAGAAGTAAAGTAAAAAAATGAAGGAATTAAGTAACACAGGAAGAAATTCCAATGAATAAATGTAATTAGGTTACAGTGAAATTTTGGGAGGCATTTTGTTTAAACCTTTATTTTGGACATCAGAAATTTCAAATACTGAGAAAAAATATGTAGCAGGAAAAAAACCATCAGAAAGCATTTGAGTTATTGATGAGAACCCAGTATATGGAGATGTCGGCGTTGGATTGGGTGGGGCACAGTAAGAAGTCTCACAATACCAGGTTAAAGTCCAACAGGTTTATCTGGAATCATGAGCTTTCAGATTGTTGCCCCTTCATCAGGTGAGTGATCTCACCTTTTCGGTTAAGCTGACAGTCAACAGAGGCATGGAGTATTGAAACAATAACACCCAAAACCGCAGAATCGGAGGCCACACATTCAATCACTCAGCTTGCAATCTCAACAATTTTATATCTAGTGCAAAGGATCTCAAAATTAGAATCGAATACAGAATTAAAAGTTAATAAATGTTTAAATGCTCTTTGTTGGACTTTAACCTGGTGTTGTGGGACTTCTTACTGAGAATCCATTTGTTATGTTTTTCAAATTAATGAGTTTAGGTAAGAAAAATCCGTATTAATTTGATTTGATTTATTATTGTCACATGTATTAACATACAGTGAAAAATATTGTTTCTTGCGCACTATGTAGACAAAACATACTGTTCATAGTGAAGGAAATGAGAGAGTGCAGAATGTCATGTTACAGTTATAACTAGAGTGTAGAGAAAGATCAACTTAATGCGAGGTAAGTCCATTCAAAAGTCTGATACAGCAGGGAAGAGGCTGTTCTTGAGTATGTGACCTCAGACTTTTGTATCTTTTTCCCAAAGGAAGAAGGTGGAAGAGAGAATGTCCAGGGTGCATGGGATCCTTAATTATGCTGGCTGCTTTGCTGAGGCAGTGGGAAGCATAGACAGAGATAATGGATGGGAGGCTGGTTTTATTAAGCATGAACCCAGGAATATATGAAGGAGAATCGTGACACAGAAAGTTTGAGGAACATTAGGCTGTTCAGTAGCACCGAGCAGGAAGTGCAAGTAAACATAAGATACTGAACACACTATAGATTAGTATACTTGTTGATCTCTCATGACTTTGCCAACGGGGAAAACAAATTGTCTGAGGATCAATTAGTTAGAAAGAGGTCTCAGCATATCATCTGTCCAGTGCACATAATGGGACCAAGTTCAGACATTTCAAATTGTAGGGCTACGTGAAAGTACAAAATAGTAATTAGCTTGGGAAATAAATAGATATTTAATTGTGCATTGTGCAGTAGTTCAAACTGTCAGTTCCCACACTGGATGTGGGGGAAATAAAGATATAAATAAAACAACTGAAATGAGGGAGTGTGTGTTGTGTTCTGCATCAACAGGCAAAAATCCACTGGACCACTGCACAGATCCACACGGGTACTGTTATTTCTACCCACTAATCCTGGGTGCAACTGGTAATATTATTTTAAAATTCATTCGTGGGGTGTGGGCGTCGCTGGCTTCTCCATCACTTACTGCCTGTCTCTAATTGCACTTGGCCTGAATAGGCAATTTCAGAGTCAACCGTATTGCTTCATGATCTCAAGTTACATGTAGGCCAGGCTAGGTCAGGACAGTGGATTTCCTTACCTAAAGGGGACATTAGTAAACCAGATGGGTTTTTACGACCATCAGCAATGGTTTCATCATTAGATTTTTAATTTTTAATTTTGAATTTTTTTATTGAATTCAAATTCCACCATTTATCGTGGTGGGATTTGAACCCAGTTTCTCCAGAGCATTACCCTGGGTCTCTGGATTACCTTTCCAGTGACAACACCACTATTGCACTGCCTCCCCATTTCCAGGATAAAATTCTGGGTCATGACTTGATCCATCAAATTCATAACTCCCTTTGCCTGGAAAGTTGTTATATTCAACAGCATGAGGTTGGAAGGAATTGTGGGGTGGGGGGAGCTTATATCATAAAATCCCTACAATACAGAAGGAGGCCATTCAGCCCATTGAGCCTGCACTGACAACAATCCCATCCCATCCCCACATATTTATCCTGCTAATCTCCCTGAAACTAGGGTCAATTTAGCATAGCCAATCAACCTAACCCGCACATCTTTGGATGCAAGAAATGATGCAATTAGTCCTATGACTCACCATAAGTAGCTTCATGAGAGATCTGCTAGTTTGCATTGATAAGATATTAAAAGTCCTATGTGTAACCTGCAAATGTCACATTTGCATTTTGTCAAACTCTCATCCTGTTGTACTTTAGCTGCTGCACTTCAGATGCCACCCTTCCATCCTCTGACTCACCGTTGCCAATACAATCAGCTAGTGTGCTTGTGTATAATTACAACAGTCAGCTGGGTATTTACAGATTGGCAAAAAAGTACAAAGTGCGTGTTACTTAACTGAATATGTTAATCTAGAAAAAACATCCCTCTGCGAGAAAGCTTCTGTAATAAAAGGTGAAAGTAATTGTCGTAAATTTTATTTTAGCTAGTGTAATGACTTCAAATCAAGCCATTGAGGTTGGCCTATTGGAGAATGAACTCCCTCATTAAGGATCCAGTTGGTGGGCTGATCAGTGGGTCTTTGCCTTGTACTAAACCAGGAGAGTCAGTTCCTCTGGCACCCCTCAGAGATAGACTGCAAACTACTAGCACTCTCTAAAGTAAAGTTTATTTATTTGTCACAAGTAAGGCTTACATTAACACTGTAATGAAGTTACTGTGAAATTCCAGCGCCTCTCCAAGTCAATGCACCCAACTGGCATGTCTTTCAGAATGTGGGAGGAAACCGGAGCACCCGGAGGAAACCCACACAGACACGGGGAGAATGTACAAACTCCACACAGACAGTGACCCAAGCCAGGAATTGAACCCAGGTCCGTGGTGCTATGAGGCAGCAGTGCTAACCACTATGCTATTGTGCCACCCACATGGCCTGTACTGCTGTTAGAGGTTGTAAATAAAAGGATTTTGGTCAAGGCACTTCTGCCTCTGAGGACATTATAGCTAGTAATCTGGTGTCAAGAGCTTGGCCAGTTAAACCTTGGTCAAAAAATTGTAAAGTTGAGTGTGTCAGATTCACCTTGTAGTGTTCACATTCTTCGGCTTTGTGGATTTTTGGCAATCTGACTGCTTGGAATTATCCACTGTGCCTCATTTAGAGGGAGCACTCACTTCTTTATCTCACACTGCTTGAATCACACCTGAGTGGCAATAGAAAGCTGCCTGAACTCTTCTCCATTTTGAAGAGTTGGGATATTTAGTCAGTGTTTCTTAGCAACTGATTAAAAAGGAGTGAAATATGGGTGCATAAACAGAGGATGAAGAATAAAACAATAAAAGTGGTGGAATATTCAGCAGTTAGGCACCATCTGTGGTGAGAAATAAAGTTAAATTAACTCTGTTTTTCTCTGACCACAGCAGCTGCCCAATCTGCTGAATATTTCCAGCATTTACTGTTTTCTATCTCAGATTTCCAACATCCACAATATTGTGCTTTTGTGTTAAAGGATGAGGAAATAGGAAATCTCCAAAGGTAGGTTGTCAAAGTGAATTGAATCTTAGACTTCCAATTGCTACTGTCCTGCTAGCACTAGGTGAATATCCCTAATTCACCTAAGGGTTGGAGGCTGGGAACACACGAAGCAAGTGTGAAATACAAGGAAAGTAGAAAGAAACGTAAGTAAGGCATTAGGAGGGCTCAAAGGGGTCATGAAAAAGCATTGGCCAACAGGATTAAGGAAAATCCCAAGGCTTTTTATACATATATAAAGAGCAAGAGGGTAGCCAGGGAAAGGGTTGGCCCACTCAGTGACAGGGGAGGGGATCTATATGTGGAGCCAGAGGAAATGGGTGGGGTATTAAATGAGTTCTTTATGTCAGTATTCACCAAAGAGAAGGACTTGGTGGATGATGAGTGTGGGAAGGATGTGTAGATAGTTTGAGTCATGTTGAGATCAAAAAGGAGGTGGTATTGGGGTTCTTGAAAAACATCAAAGGTAGACAAGTCTCCAGGGCCTGATGGGATATACTCCAGAATACTGAGAGAAGCAAGGGACCTTGCTGGGACCTTGAGAGAAATCTTTCTATCCTCATTGGCTACAGGGGAGGTCCCAGAGGATTGGGGAATAGCCAATGTTGTTTCTTTGTTTAAGAAGGGTGGTAAGGATAATCCAGGTAATTGCTGGCCAGTGAGCCTTACATTAGTAGTAGGGAAGTTATCGGAGAGGATTCTTCAAGACAGGATTTATTCCCACTTGGAAATAAGTGGACGTATTAGCGAGAAGCAACACGGTTTTGTGAAAGGGAGACCATTTCTTACTTACTTGATCGAGTTTTTTCAGGAAGTGACGAAGATGATTGAGGATAGGACAGTGGATGTTGTCTACATGGACTTCAGTAAGGCCTTTGACAAGGTTCGTCATGGCAGACTGATGCAGAAGGTAAAGTTGCATGGGATCAGAGGTGAGCTGGCAAGGTGGATACAGAGTTGGCTCAGTCAAAGAAGACAGAGGTAGCAGTGGAAGAGTGTGTTTCTGAATAGAGGGCTGTGACAAGTGGCGTTCCTCAGGGACCAATGCTGGGACCTTTACTGTTTGTAATATATATAATTGATTTGGAGGAAAATGTAACTGGATTGATTAGTAAGTTTGGGGACAACACAAAGGTGGATTTGCGGGTGGCAGTGAGGGCCGTCAGAGGATACAGCAGGATACAGGTAGGCTGGAGACTTGGGCAGAGAAATGGCAGATGAAGTTTAATCCAGACAAATGTTGAGGTAATGTATTTTGGAAGTCTAATACAGATAGGAAGTATACAATAGTTGGCAGAACCCTTAAGAATATTGATCGGCAGAGAGATGTGGGTGTACAGGTACACAGGTCACTGAAATTGGCAACACAGGTGGAGAAGGTAGTCATGAAGGCATATGCAATGCTTGCCTTCATCAGCTGGGGATTGAATTTAAAAATTGGCAAGTCGTGTTGCAGCTTTATAGAACCTTACTTAGGCTGCACTTGGAATATAGTTTCCAATTCTGTTTGCCACACTACCAGAAGGATGTGGAGGCTTTGGAAAGGGTACAGGAAAGATTTACCAGGATGTTGCCTGGTATGGAGGGCATTAGCTATGAGGAGAGGCTGGAGAAACTTGATTTGTTCTCACTGGAATAACAAAGGTTGAGGGGTGACCTGATAGAAGTCCACAAGATTATGAGGGGCATGGTTAGAGTGGATAGTCAGAAGCTTTTTCCCAGGGTGGAAGAGTCAATTACTAGGGGGCATAGGTTTAAGGTGTGAGGGGCAAGGTTTAAAGGAGATGTACAGGCAAGTTTTTAACGTAGAGGATGGTAAGTGCCTGGAACTCGCTGCCAGGGTTTGTAGTGGAAGCAGATACAATGGTCTGGACAAATACATGAATCGGATAGGAATGGAGGGATCTGATCCCCAGAAGGGTAGGGGGTTTTAGTTCAGTCAGGCAGCATGGTCCATGCAGGCCTGGAGGGCTGAAGGGCCTGTTCCTGTGCTGTAATTTTCTTTGTTCTTTGTTCTTCATTCGTGGACCTAGTTTCATCCCATAGGGGAAGGATTTATGGATTTTTCCCTGATGTGGATTTCCAGATATTACTCCTATACCATTAATACTTTTCAGCTGCAACCCTCCCTTTCAAAGTAGAAACTGAGACTAAGACTGATTTCCTTGTAGCAGCATGAATTAAGTAGCTTCTTCTCTCAACCCAACCAATGCGTCCATGAAGCGCCGATTCCGATAGCCCATCTAAGGGTAACTTAATTTTTAAACTTTGTTTTGTAAAATCCCTGCAGTGCAGAAGGGGCCTTTTGGCCAATTGAGCCTGTACCGACTCTCTGACAGAGCGTCCCACCAAGGCCCTCTCCCTTGCCTTAGGCTCACACACTTCCCATGGTTAATCCCCCAAACTGATACACCTTGGGACACTCGGGCGATTTAGCATAGCCAATCCACCCAAGCTGGAGTGTGGGAGAAAACTGGAATACCCAGAGGAAACCCAAGCAGACACGGGGGATAATGTGCAGACTCCATACAATCACCCAAGGCTAGAATCGAACCCAGGTCCCTTGGTGCTGAGAGGTAGCAGCGCTAACCACTTTGCCACCGTGCTGCCCTTTCACATGCATGACTAATAAGGCAAGCATTTATTGCCCATGCCTTGAGAAGATAGTGGCAAGCCAAGTCAAATGCTAGACTTTGCCTTCAGTGAACAGTGCTGTTTATTATCATTCCGCTTGTAAATTCCATTCTTTTGAACTGCTGAGTGGAAGTAGACAGTAAAAGGTTATAAAGTTTTTTTCGTATGCAAATTTATACAAACCAACAGGTTGCCCTTTTTTTATTACTTATTTATTTTGGCATCCAGCTGCTTTTATATTAATCAGTTGGGCATCTGGCCTAAATTGAAAGCTCATCACCATGCCCAAAGCTGTTTTTAAACTGTCATTCATACATTCATCTTGACATCTTCAATCCACTTACAGGTGATTACGCTGCCAAAGACATTACCAGTGAAGTATGCAGGGACAAAGACTCATTCAGTTTATTTTTTTCACTTTGATAAGGAGGTCAGTTACAATATTTTAACACTTGAATGACTGAATTCAATAAAATGATCCTATTCACAAATCTCAATCTTCTGGACTTTAATGAGCGCCGGTATCAAAGATGCAACATCTGCCAAGGACTCCACACTAGTAGAGTTCCTGTTTGCTTTGTGTGGTGTGCATGTTCCCCTCACATATGTATACACCCACATGTTTAAGTCCAGAGAGCTTAGGTGGGGTTTGGCAAAGGCCAAGGCTTAGCAACAAGTTAAACCCTCCAAAAACATTAATGAATTAGACTGGGCAGATGAGAACTACACCTTGTCTATATTAAAGTTTACAGGGCAAAACTTGGCCTCCTTATTTTCACTGGGGTACCCCTGAACAAAGACAACAAGTTAAAAAGATAAACAGATGGCACAACTTGTACAATTGAAGTAGATTTCTTCCAGACCTCCAAGGGTGAATTTGTCTCTGCTTCCAGTGTCACATTGCAGGTTAGATTAGTCAAAGAACACAGGCAGCACAGTGGTTAGCACTAATGCCTCACAGCACCAAGGACCCCGGTTCAATTCCAGCCTTGGGTGACTGTATGGAGTTCTCCCTGTGTCTGTGTGGGTTTTCTCTGGGTGCTCTGCTTTTCTGCTCACACTGCAAAGATGTGCAGGTTAGGTGGATTGGCCATGCTAAATTGTCCCAAGATGTGTAGGTTATGGGGATTAGCTAGGTAAATATGTAGAGTTACAGGAATAGGGCATTGGTAAGATGCTCTGTTGGAGGGATTGTGCAGACTCACTGGGGTGAATGGCCTCCTTCTGCACTGTAAGGATTCTATGAAATGGTTGTCAGTGGCTTGAACTGCTGAAGCAAATCCTTTTTACTGTAAGTGGCCTGAATGGATGTTCCCAGGTCTGGTTGTCACATGAAGCAGTCCCTACACTAAGGTGGATGGGATCAAACTGAGACATTAAAACAGCAGTATCTGTGCAGGAGGTGAAATGGGCCATAAAGTTACAGCAACCACAGGAGACTTTAGGTCCCTCCTCATTTAAATTCGCAAATAGAAGCTGGATCACAGGACATTCCAGGCCATGTAATTTCTATTCGCCACCACAAACGTCACTGATTCCTCATGCCATTCTTCTTGTTGAGTTAATTTTATTCTGAACGTCCTAAGTGCAAAATTGCTGCCAATGTGAGTGCTAGTGAATGGGGAAAGGTTGCAAGAGCGGAAATAGATGCAGGTGTTTCTTGAAGTTGAGGAATCAATAATGAGGGACATGGATATAAGGTTTTGAACCGAATACTGAAGTAACTTCCTTACACAGTGAATTGTGAGTTTTGGGAGTTCACATACAAGGGTTCGTGGTTGAGGAAGGAACATCCAAGATGACATAGGATGTGCTCATGTAGGAAAGAGGATTGAAATGATAGGGGAGCAGGGTAAGTAAGAGTGATCCAGGTTATTTGTTTGTGAGGATTGATTTCTTTTACTTATTTCCATGTTTTGCTCTGTGTTGGAAATGTAATGTGGGCTCCACCAGTCAACCAGCTTGCTGCCTTTCAGATGGTTCCATTGGTCCATACCAATGGACATGGTGCTATTGTCACTGGACTAGTAATCCAGAGATCCAGGGCAATGCTCTGGGGACCTGGGTTAGAATCCCACAAAGGCAGCTGAATTCAATTTTAAAAACCTGGAATTAAAAGTCTGATGCTGACCATGAAACCATTGTCGGTTGTCATAACAACCCACCCAGTTCACTAATGCTTTTCAGGGAAGGAAATCTACTGTCTTTACCTGGTTGGCCTACATGCAACTCCAGATTCTCAGCAATGTGGTTGACTCTTAAATGCCCTCAGAGATGGGCAATAAATGCTGGCTCAGCCAGAGACACTGTCTTGTCCCATGAATGAATTTTAAAAAATTCCTTTCACCAAACGGTGAGAAAAATAAAATTGGCATGGAGAGATTACCTTGCAGAGGCTGCACCTTGTTACTTGAATAGGTTTACCGAATTTAAAAACAATAGAATGTCGAGAAGGGAAACCTACAAGAAAGAGGACAATGTTCATGTTTCCTCATTGATTGGATTGTCACTCATTAAGAGAGAGGAATTTCACTAAGATGAATAAAGGTATCATCAATCCATAAGTATGGTACTTCCATGGGTACCCTGTGGCACAGTGGTTAGCACTTCTGCCTCACAGCGCCAAGGACCCGGGTTCAATTCCTGGCTTGGGTCACTGTCTGTGTGGAGTCTTCATATTTTCCCTGTGTCTGCGTGGGTTTCCTCTGGGTGCTCCAGCTTCCTCCCACAGATGCATCAGCCATACTAAGTTCACCCTCAGTGTATCCGAACAGGTGCCTAGGTGCGTGTCAACTAGGGAATTTTCACAGTAATTTCATTGCAGTGTTAATGTAAGTCTGTTTGTTTGTGACATTAATAAATAAGCTTTAAACTTGAAATGTCATTGGACCAGGCATTGCAAGTTCAGATCCCAACATTGATAAATTGTGAAATTTAATGCAATAAATGTAGGCATGCTACAGAACAACCATTACGTAAGTTGCTGGAGGTCATGAACCTGAACTCAGCAGGGACATTTGAACTCAGTGCTATATTTGGACAGACCCAGTGGTGGCTATTGTAAGGGCCTTAACCTGCAGTGTGGGAGTCACAAACTGATGGAGTAGACATAAATGCTCTTGAAGGGCAGATAATGTTTGTGTAAATGTCATGATCTGAAGGTTTTAAATCTCCTGCTCTTGAAACTCCTGAAGAGGCTACAGCTGTCACCAACAGTTATAAAAAAAACTTTGACGGACTGCTTTGATTAAACCAGCTGCAGGTTAGCAAACAAAACAGTAACATCTGTCCTGCAGCTTCAATAGAGGTTGTTGTTGACATTTCTCCAATGGATGTTGTTATATTATTATGAGTGCATGGCTAGGTTTCAAACTACAATATTTTGGCAAGGGACCACGAGTTCACAGTTTGTTTCACAGTTTAAAGAGGCAATTAAAGGATTAGCCATATTGGATGTGAGGTCCAAATAGAAGTTTTTTTAAAAAACAGAGATTAACCCCCTGAGGTTGAAAAGCTTTGAATAGGTTCAATGTGTGGAGGTTGTTTTCACAACCAAGTGTTTAGGAATGAGAGCTGTATTAGATTGTTAGAAGTTTTCTCTATCTCCATGTGACTCTTGAGCACTGCCTTCGGTGGATCCTGGGTGAGTGGCTATGGGATTAGCATGGAAGATTTGCGGGGCTACAGAGATAGGTGGGGGCATGAATTGGCATTGAGTTAGGACAGAGGATATGAGGTGAGATATACACAGGTTAGTAGGGGGCATGAGTTGGAATTGAGTTGACATGGGAGGTATGAGGTGGCATGGGGGATGTTGCGGAATGAGTTGAAATGGGCAGTATGAGGGGCTGTGAGAAGTGAGGGTTAGAGGGAGTACTAGCTTCTGGAACAACTGGAATAAGGTCTCAGAGAATCAAGGCATGTCTTCTAATCAGCCTATCTCAATGCCCGCCTATCCCCGTGGCCACTTACACCCTGCTTCTAGGGTTGGCTGATCTAACTCCGTCCTCCACCCTCCCTCCCCGGAGTAAAAATCAAGTGATTTGGGATACTTTTTACTGAGTTGGGAGTCATGAAATTTCCAGAGTCAACAGCCACACGTCCACTTTCCAGCTGAGGTTATAATGATGTATCTTATTCACAGCATATTCACTGCTTTATAGCTACGCTTACACTTATCCCTGTTTAATTCAGATTCTGGAATTCTGATAACCAAAGCAGTGATAGCTCAGCACTTACATTAATTATTATTTTCAATAAACCTGTCTTCTTAAAGTTTGTTTATTTATCGGTGTCACAAGTAGGTTTACATTAATGTGCATATATACCCTCTGCTCCTGTGCCTCTTTTACAGTTCTTTCTTTTAGAATGGGTGGGATTTTCCACTCTCACTGTGGTGTTTTTTTTGTGGTGGCAGAGGCGGCCTGCCATTGGCCAGCAGTGGGGTTTTCCAGTCCCGCTGCTGTCAATGGAGTTCCTTGTTGTTCTCTACAACCTAGCTATGACTATAACACTACATTCTGCACTCTTTCATTTCCTTCTCTATGAACGGTATGCTTTGTGTAGCCTGCAAGAGACAATACTTTTCACAGTGTGTTAATACATGTGCAATAATAAATCAAATCAAATCAAATTTTTTGTGCTCTTTTGGAGTTCTACACTATCCTCCTCACAATTCACAATGCTTCTGTTTTGTGTCATCTGCAGATTTTGAAATTGTGCCCTGTACACCAAGATCTAGTTTATTATTTACCCATCCCTATTTGCCCATTGGAAGCTTCTTTCTGAATACTTATAACTTCATACATTCAACACAGCAACATTGTGCCTATTTGTATGCATAGCAAACCATGTAAACGATCAATTTAACTGTAATACATCATTTTTCATGGGTCCGTATGTCTTCTAATTATAGCTGTATCATTATAAAATAGAGCATTCAAAAGTAAGCATGCTGGCTGATTTTTGCCTTCCTCAGCCATTGGGCACAGAGCTACAGGCGTCAATATCCCATCACTTGTGCTGCTGAGATCAGTAGGTTTGGCACAGACCAGTACTGAATACCCGGGTAGTCTCTGTAACTCAGTACCACAACAACTGGAACATTGAACCATACAGCTAATGGAACCTGAATAGGTTTCTAACTTCATCACGTGGGCTTTTGAATCTGTCAGATGGTCCTTAAAAAAAGATTTCAATCCTAACATCTCAAAATCTGTTACACAGTAAAGTTAAAGTGAATCTTCCGGTATATTTTTTCAAAAATTTTCCTCCATTCTTAAAGTTACAAAGCCTGTGCTCCGAATGAACTGGGCAAAACCTAAATCCATTCCTTGCTTTCTCCAAAAACCAAATTCAAAAGCCCAATTGAATCCAGTCCAATCCAAAGAGACAAACAAGATCCAAGCTGACAAGAGAGGACATTGCACCCCATCTTAGCCTTGATCTGATGCTTGGTCTTAGCCAAAAGTATGTGGGTGGAGATTCTGAAATAATTGGCTTTATTCAGCGTGAAGTTCCATGTTGTAGCATAAATCAAACTGGAACATCCGCTGGTAAACAAATTGTGACAGTGTGGAACATGTTGGATGTTCTACAGCTTTTCTACAGTAAAGTGGAAGAAATTTGCCTGTCTTTGAGCAGTGGGTTGAATCCAATTTTCACTTCTTTCCAGTGAAATCGAGTCCTCTCCCATCACTCGCAACCCACTCTCGCTCACCTGCAATTTAGACTCTCATGTTAAACTAGTAAGGTCTCACTCTGCCCAGGTAAAAAGCACCCCTTTTGTGAGATTTCACAGGAATTTGTGCAATAGTATGGCATGGTGGCACAGTGGTTAGCACTGCTGCCTCACAGTGCCAGGGACCCAGGTTCGATTCCCAGCTTGGGTCACTGTCTGTGCAGAGTCTGCACGTTCTCCCCATGTCTGCATGGGTTTCCTCTGGGTGCTGCGGTTTTCCCCCAAAGTCCAAAGATGTGTGGTTAGGTGGATTGGCCATGCTAAATTGCCCCATAGTATCAGGGGGACTAGCTAGGGTAAATACATGGGGTTATGGGGATAGAGCGGGATTGTGGGCGGTTCAGACCTGATGGGCCAAATGGCCTCCTTCTGCACTGTAGGATTCTATAACAGTGAATCACCAGTTACTTACAGCTTTAAGCCACTAATTCTGAGTAATTTCTCTACCTATTTTCTGTAAAGAGAATGGCTTCTTCCTGTTGGATAGGGCTCATCCTTAGTAAGAGAGGTTAACAGGCGTAGGGCAGCATGTAAAGACCCATCCCCAATGCTGTAGACAGCTTTACAGCAACCCAAGATCGCTCAGTCATGATTTGAAGACAAATTTCCCATAGTCTGTTGAGACCGATAAAGATGTTTGAGCTCCCAAAGTAAAATGCCAACCCTTGTGGCAGAAAAGATTGTGCCAACCCTCCTTTCATTGCTGGGCAAGTGCATAAGAACATAAGAACATAAGAAATAGGAGCAGGAGTAGGCCATCTAGCCCTTCGAGCCTGCCCCGCCACTCAATAAGATCATGGCTGATCTGTTGTGGCTCAGTTCCACTTTCCCGCCCTCTCCCCATAACCCTTAATCCCCTCTCTTATCAAGAACCCATCAACCCGCTTCTTAAAAATATTTAGCGAGGCAGCCTCCACCACTTCAACGGGCAGAGAATTCCAGAGATTCGCCACCCTTTGAGTGAAGAAGTTCCTCCTCAACTCCGTTCTAAACCGCCTCCCCTTTATCTTGATGCTGTGCCCCCTAGTCCTACTGTCTTTTTTGAGCGGGAAGAGTCTCTCCACCTCTATCCTATCCATCCCACTGCATGTGAGCAGTGAGTTCACAGAAATGAAATGATTTTTGCCTTCAGCAGATCGCTTGACCAAAACATTTGCGTTCTTGTTGATTTATTCATGAATGTCCTTGTTGGAGCCAAACACAAACAAACAGCTGAACCACTTGCACTGGCAGCACCCAGATTACCAGACACACAGATCTTGCTTGCGTCTGCATGACCTTGACATTGTTGCAAGTATTCATCAGAAGGGTTTTGATTCTGTCGCCAGTCGTTGATTTATGTTATGATGAGTGTTCTGGGATGCTTCACAGAGGGTTGAGAACTGACTCAAAGGCCTTCACTCAGCCAAGAGATTACTACTCCAGTGTGAAACAAGCTGGAATGTTCTCTGGCAAATACATGATGACACAAGTACTAAATCATTATTTGGCGTGACCTCTGCGGGCTTCACACAAACAGAAATGGCCGTTCCCTCCATCATTGGGAGTGCCAAAATTCGAGTGATTGGCTTATCCAATCAATGGTTATCACCTCTGTCTTTGTAAAATGTTGATGTTATCGAATAACACAGACAACTCAATTAGAACTGACACATTGCTTGTGTATCTTCTATCTCAGAGAGATATTTAGGCCGGAATTTTACCGGCACGCCCATTTCAGTTCCAGGGCGGGGGCGGGTGAGACTCAGAGAACAGCATTCTCTGTTGGCCTCGGGTGGGATCGTACAAACCTCAAACAGAAATACTGGTGAAGTTCTGTCCTTAAATTCAAAATCACTGCAAGAGGACATCAAAACATTGGCATGACTTGAAGATGATCACTTGCTGCATTCGCATTAAAGCTTTGATTGGGGCGGCACAGTGGTTAGCACTGCTGTCTCACAGCACCAGGGACCCAGGTTCAATTCCTGGCCTCGAGTCACTGTCTGTGCAGAGTGTGCACATTCTTCCTGTGTCTGCGTGGGTTTCCACTGGCTGCTCCGGTTTCCTCCCACTGTCCAAAAATGTGTGGGTTAGGTTGATTAACCATGATAAATTGCCCCTTAGTGTCATGGGGATTAGGACTGTAAATATGTGGGGTTATGGGGATGGGACCTAGGTGCGATTGTTGTCAGTGCAGGATCGATGGGCCAAATGGCCCCCTTCTCCACAGATTCTATGTAACTGAAGTTAAAATAGAAGGAAATTGTGTAAATTGGAAGGATGAAAACAAACATGAGAGAGCAAGGGTTGTAGGAGTGTTAAACTATTAAGAATGGATTATAGGATTACCACAAAGGTTGTAGTTGTTTACGCACTCATGCCTTGATGACAGCTCAAGCTTCAGGGCTAGTCATATATAAACACACTTATTGAATTAGTGACACTGGTAAGTACAGTCAATGTGAGGAGGCCCAATGTGCTTAGATCTCAAAGAGGAAATAAATGTTACTGGAAAGATTGCTCATAATGACTCAGTCCCATTTATGGTTAACTACAGTAAATAACCCAACAGCTGTTGTATGTGTGCTATCCGCCAGCCAGTGTTTCCCTAGCTGCTCCACCGTGTTAGCAAGTGCTGGGGAGCACGCATCTCCAGCAGCTGGCAAGGAGGTTGTCAGGACTGGGGTAACGTTAGTGACTGTGGAAGACCAGGCCCTCAGCGATAGCCCGAGCAAGTTCCAACAATTCCACATCTGGCTGGCAGCCAGCTGTGAGACACCCTCTTGCTTAAGAAGTTTATGGGATCACTGTACCCATTTTGCTGTCACAACACCAATCTACCTGGTCTGCTTAAATGTTTTAACCAGAGAGAACAGGTTGAAGCTGGTTGTGTGGGGAGTGTAGAGATGAAACTGTAAGATAGTGACCCGCCAATATTTTCAAGCTGTCTGTGATTCCTTTGTTAATCGACTCACAAGAAGGATATGCACTGATTAAGTGTGTCTTTTCCTCTATAAAGGCAGTTTAGGATGGGTAGCAAATGCAGCTCTCATCAGAGATGTCTGAATCCTACGAAATAACTAAAAATGGGGAGTTTTGCAAATACAGGCATCTTACGTATATAACGTATGGATAAATAAATTGAAATGGACAGTACTGAGATCCGTGATCTGGTCGTGATCCTGCACTTCTTGTTACACACCATTTTCATAGAATCCTACAGTGCAGAAGGAGGCCATTTGGCCCATCAAGTCTACACCAACCACAATCCCGCCCTATTCCCATAGCCCCAAGGATTTACCAACGCTAGTCCCCCGACACTAAGGGGCAATTTAGCAGGGCCAATCCATCTAACCCGCACATTTTTGGACTGTGAGAAGAAACCAGAGCACGCGGAGGAAATCCACAGGGAGACACAGCGAGAATGTGCAAATTCCACACAGACAGTGACCCAAGCCGGGAATCGAACCCAGGTCCTTGATGCTGTGAGGCAGCACTGCTAACCACTGTGCCACTGTGCTGCCCACATTTTAAATCCTTCCCACTCTCCCCTCTCTGTCCATAGCCTCTTGCACTATTTCAATGAAGGTCCACCTAAGGTCTGGGAACAACATCTCATCTGTTCATTAGCACTTTACAGCCTCCTTTTTTGTCTTATTTAAAATTGATTTTGACTAAAAGATGTCCTTAAACCTTGCAATCAATTCTCTATATTGGAAGTTGAAAATCTCATTTACTGGAATTTCCTCATCATTTAATGAATCATATTTTATAGCGGGAGTGGTTGCTATCTGATCAATGGACTAAATATGGGAACTTGCAATCGGTTGAGTGTTGGATAGAGCTAAAAATGGATAACTCAAGTTTTATTGTTAGTCTGAGTCAAGTCAACTTTTGTTTTATTGCTGCCAGCTGGCATGCTTAATACTAACACTGAAAGTGCAGGAAGTGCTCATTATTGCAGCAAAAATAACTTGAGCTCCATCATATCTTAAATTGATTTCAACTTCTAAAACTGCCACAATGAACTCTCTACAGCCTTCCAGACTCAGCATTGAATCATAAACTCTGTCCCCATTTTTTTCTGGATGATTGGTAAAGTAATTCTTTTTTCACAACTTAAATGTTCTGCAGTGTGGTCACCCAATCTCAGTTTGGTCTCCCCACCCTAGAGAGACCACACTGTGAACAGCCAATACAGTGCACTAAACTGTAAGGGGTACAAGTGAATCACTTTCACCAAGAAGGGGTGGTTGGGACCAGGGAGGAGGAAAAAGAATAGGTTTTACACCTCCTGTGCTTGCACGGAGACTGTACTGTGCAAAGGGAAGGGATAGATGAGTGACTGAGGAGGGGGGCAAGGATGTTGCTTTCAGGAATGGTCAGTTGGGAATGCCGAAAGGATAAGTTTTAAAGTTTATTTATTAGTGTCATAAGTTGGCTTACGTTAACACTGCAATGAAGTTACTGTGAAAATCCCCTAGTCGCCACACTCGGCTCCCGTTTGGGTACACTGAGGGAGAACTTAGCACCTAACCAGCACGTCTTTCGGACTGTGGGAGGAAACAAGTGCACCCAGAGGAAACCCACACAGACACGGGGAGAACGTGCAGACTCCATACAGGCAGTGACCCAAGCTGGGGATCGCATCAGGGTCCCTAGTGCTAACCCACTGTGCCACTATGTTGCCCTCCACCGTGCCACCAAGAGGGGAAGATGTGTTTGGTGGGACCATCGTAACGGAGGTGGCAAAAATGAGGGTGGAGGATCTGTTGAATGTGGAGGTGGAAAGGGAATGCTAGAATGGTTCTGGGGAAAAGGGTGAGAGCAGAATGTAAGAAACTTTCAATATGAAGTGCTGGGTAGGATTTCCCCACCTCAGGATGTCTTGGTGTCGGAGGCTGCCTGCCATTGTCTGGTGGCGGGATTTTGTAGTCTCATCGATGTCTATGGGGTTCTGCAGGGTCCATTCCCTATGTCACCATGGGGGTTGTCATTGGCAGGACCAGAAAATTCCACTGGCGGGAAGGGCTGGAAAATTCCACCTATTACCTCCACTTCTTCCTCCACAGATGCCATTTGACTGCTGAATATTACATAGAAACATCAAAAATAGGAGCAGAGTAGGCCATTCAGCCCTTCAAGCCTGCTCCACCATTCATCATGATCATAGCTGATCATTTAAGACAATAGCACGATCCTGCCTCCCCTCCGAATCCTACGATCCCCTTCACCCCAGGTGCTATATCTAACTCCTTCTTGGAAAATACAATGTTTTTGGCCTCAACTGCTTACTCTGGTCGCAAATTCAGAGACTCACTGCTCTCTGGCTGCAGAAATTTCTCCTCATCTCAGTCCTAAAACATTTACCCTTTATCATTCGACGGTGACCCCTGAATCTGGACATCCCCACCATAGGGAGCATCCTTCCTGCATCTACCCTGACCAGTCCTATTAGAATTTTATCAGTTTCTATGAGAACCCCCCACATTCTTTGAATATAATCCTAACAGACTCGATGTCTCCTCATACGCCAGCCCCGTCATCCCAGGAACCAGTCTGGTAAACCTTCTGTGCACTCCAGCTACAGCAAGAACATCCTTCCTCAGACGAGGAGACCAAAACTGCACACAATTTTCCAAGGCCTCACCAAGGTCCTGTATACTTGCAGCAAGATATCGATATCTCAAGACAAGACAGAGTACAGGAATGAGATAGAGAATCTGATGAATTGATGCAACAACAGTAATCTCTCCCTCACTGTCAACAAAACGAAGGAGATTGTCATCGACTTCAGGAAACGTAAAAGAGAACATACCCCTGTCTACGTCAATGGGGATGAAGTAGAAAGGATTGAGAGCTTCACGTTTTTAGGTGTCCAGATCACTAACAATCTGTCCTGATCCCCCCCATGTCAAAACTAGAGTTAAGAACATAAGAAATAGGAGCAGGAGTAGGCCATCCAGCCCTTCGAGCCTGCCCCGCCATTCAATAAGATCATGGCTGATCTGTTGCTGCTCAGTTCCACTTTCCCGCCCTCTCCCCATAACCCTTAATCCCCTCTCCTATCAAAAACCCATCAACCCGCGTCTTAAAAATATTTAGCGAGGCAGCCTCCACCACTTCAACGGGCAGAGAATTCCAGAGATTCACCACCCTTTGAGTGAAGAAGTTCCTCCTCAACTCCGTTCTAAACCGCCCCCCTTTTATCTTGAGGCTGTGCCCCCTAGTCCTACTGTCTTTTTTGAGCGGGAAGAGTCTTTCCACCTCTATCCTATCCATCCCATTCATCATCTTATACGTCTCAATGAGATCTCCCCTCATTCTTCTAAACTCTAACGAGTACAAGCCCAGTTTATTCAGCCTCTCCTCATAGCTCAACCCCCTCAACTCCGGTATCAGCCTAGTAAACCTCCAATGCTGCTACTTTCTCAGAAGACTAAAGAAATTTGGCATGTCAGCCATGACTCGCACTAACTTTTACAGATACACCATAGAAAGCATTCTTTCTGGTTGTATCACAGCTTGGTGTGTGACTGCTACTCTGCCCAAGACCACAAGGAACCACAAAAGGTCGTGAATGTAGCCCAATCCATCACACAAACCAACCTCTCATCCACTGACTCTGTCTACATTTCCCACTGCCTCGGAAAAGCAGCCAGCATAATTTAGAACCCCATGTATCCCAGACATTCTGTCTTCCACCTTCTTCCTTCAGGAAAAAGATACAAAAGTCTGAGGTCACTTACCAACCTACTCAAGAACAGCTTCTTCCCTGCTGCTGTCAGACTTCTGAATGGACTTACCTTGCATTAAGCTGATCTTTCTCTGTACCCAAACTATGACTGTAACACTGTATTCTGCACTATATTGTTTCCTTCTTTATGAACAGTATGTTTTGTATGTATAGCATGCAAGAAACAATATTTTTCACTGTATATTAATACATGTGACAATAATAAGTCAAATCAAGTCAAATCCCTGCTTCTGTATTCGAATTCTCTCACTATGAAGGCCAACATACCGCTTGCCTTCTTTAATGTCTGCTACACCTGCATGCTTACCTTCAGCAACTGGTGTACAAGAACACCTAGGTCTTGTTCATATTCCCCTCTCTTAGTTTATAACCATTCAGATAAAAATATGTCTTCCTGTTTTTCCTAACAAAGTGGATAACATCACTTTTATCCACATTATACTGCATCTGCCATGCTCAATTTGTGCAAATCACACTGAAGCATCTCTGCATCCTCCTCACAGCTCACCCTCCCGCCCAACTTTGTATCATCTGTAAATTTGGAGATGTTACATTTAGTTCCCTCATCTAAATCATTAAAGTATTTTGTAAACAGCTGAGGTTCCAGCATTGATGCCAGCCACACCCCATTAGTCACTGCCTGTCATTCAGGAAATGACCCATTTATTCCTGCACTGTTTTTTGTCTGACAATCAATTTCCTATCCATCTCAACGTACTACCCCCAATCTCATCCACTTTAATTTTACATCCTAATCTCTTATGTGGGACTTTATCGAAAGCCTTCTGAAAGTTCAAATAAACTATATCCAATGGTTCCCCCGATCAATTCTAATAGTCACATCCTCGAAGAATTCCAGTAGATTTATTCAGCATGATTCCCTTTCGTAAATCCATGCTGACTCTGTCTAATTCTACCACTGTTTACCAAGTGTTCTGCTGTAAAATCATTGATAATGGACTGTAGAATTTTCCCCGGTACCGACATCAAGCTGACTGGTCTATAATTCCATATTTTCTCTCTACCTCCCTTTTTCTCAGAAGAGTGAGGAAATTTGGCATGCCAGCTATGACTCTCGCTAACTTTCGCAGATGCTCCATCGAAAGCATTCCATCTAGTTGTATCACAGCTTGGTATGGCTCCTGCTCTGCCTAAGACCGCAAAAAACTATGAAAGGTTGTGAATGTACTCCAATCCATTATGCAAACCAGCCTCCCATCCATTGACTTTGTCTATACTTCCCACTGCCTTGGAAAAGCAGCCAGTATAATTAAGGACCCCACGCAGCACAGACATTCTCTCTTCCACCTTCTTCCGTGAGGAAAAAGTTACAAAAGTCTGAGGTCACGTACCAACTGACTCAAAAACAGCTTCTTCCTTGCCGCCATCAGACTTTTGAATGGATCCTATCTTGCATTAAGTTGATCTTTCTCTACACCTAACGATAACTGTAACAGTACATTCTACACTCTCTCTATGAACAGTATGCTTTGTCTGTATAGCATGCAAGAAACAATACTTTTCACTGTATGCTAATACATGTGACAATAATAAATCAAAGCAAATCAAAAAATAGTTGGGTTAGCTACTCTCCAATCTGTAGGAATTTGTCCAGGGTCTACAGAATCTTGGAAGATGACCACCAATGCATCTAATATTTCTCAGGCAACTTCCTTAAGTACTCTGGGATATATATTATCAGGACCCCAGATTTATCAGCCTTCAATCCCATCAATTTCCCTAACACCATTTTTCTACAAATACTGATCTCCTTCAGTTCCTCCCTCTCACTAAACCCTGTGTTCCCCAACATTTCTGGTATCTTATTTGTGTCCTCCCTTGTGAATACAGAACCAATGTATGTAGTCAGTTAGTTCGCCATTTCTTTGTTCTCCATCATAAATTGCCCTGTTTCTGACTTTTTCTCGTCACATATCTATAGAAATTTTTAAAGTTAAGTTTTTATGTCCCCGCAAGTTTACTCTCGTACTATGTTTTCCCCTTCTTAATCAATCCCTTGGTCCTCCTTTGCTGAGTTCTAAACTGCTGCCAATCCTGTTTTATCTGGTAAATTTGTATGCCTCTTTCTTGCATCTAATACCATCTTTAATTTCCCTTGTAAGCCATGGTTTTGCCACCATGCCCATTTTACTTTTGCACCAGGCAGGAGTAAACAATTGTTGCAGTTTACCATGCACTCTTTGAATGTTTGCCATTGCATGTCCAATGTCATCCCCTTAAGTAACATTTCCCAATCACCAGAGCTGACTTTCGCCTCTTACCTCCATAATTTCCCTTATTAAGATCCAGGACCCTTGTCTGAGAATCAATTACATCATTCTCCACCTTGATAAAAAATTCTATCATGTTATGGTCACTTATCCCCAAAGGGTCGCCCACAACTAGATTGCCAATTATTCTTTAATCATTACACAATACCCAGTCTAGAAAGGCCTGCTCTCTAGTTGGTTCCTCAGTGTATTGGTCTAGAAAACCATCCTGTATACAATCCAAGAAGCCCTCCTCTACTGTCTGTAATCTGTACATAGATTGTGCAAATCAAACTAGCC
This sequence comes from Carcharhinus amblyrhynchos, assembly GCF_965287045.1. NCBI lineage: Eukaryota > Metazoa > Chordata > Chondrichthyes > Carcharhiniformes > Carcharhinidae > Carcharhinus > Carcharhinus amblyrhynchos. The sequence goes on from NC_137346.1 coordinate 17,276,348, forward strand.
ACAAGACTAATTAGATTTGCACAATCTATATGCAGATTACAGTCACCCATAATCACAGGTATTCCTTTACAGCATGCATCTCTAATTTTCTGCCTAATACCATTCCCAACATCAACACTACAGTTTGGTGGTCTATATACAACCCCACTAATGTTTCTTGCCCTTTAATATTTCTCAGCTCTACCCAGCGAATACCTTTCCTCACTATTACGTTACAAACATTTTCTGGATTGATAAATGTTTTATTCTTTTTGCTACGCCTGTTAAAACAAAAAAGTGTAATTATACTATTATTATTTCCATAATATTGACAACTTGCTTGCTATTTACATTAATTAGGGGAATTTCATAGTAACTTCATTGCAGTGTTAATGTAAGCCTTACTTGTGACTAATAAATAAAACTTTAAACTTTAACTTTTACAGTCCATTCTGTATAAATAAAGCTGATACATCTGCAATTTGTATATATTGCTGTTAGCTTGGTAATGTTGCAATGCATTATTCTAAAATGAATCCTGTATTTATCTATCAGACATGAATTTGCCACCGCATGCATAATAACTAAAGTTATCTTTTTACATTATTTCCCTTAAAAAATGAAACCGAAAAATAATGAAAACATTTGTGCTTTATTTAAAATTGAAAGAAGCATATTAATTTTTTAAGCTTTCATTCCTAATGGGGCTGACCAGTTAGAAAGTGGATCTATTGTCTTGTGTGACGCAGTAAAGAGTCTGTAAGAGCTGGGAGATTAGCCACTGAGAAAGTACTTTTTTTTAACATGGTTTCCACTCTGCTTGGATACAGGGAGGAGTCCTGCTGTCTCATTGGTGGATAACAAGGAACCAATGAAAAATGCTCTTTATGTATTGGCCTGCCTTTGGGAGATGACACTGAAGCAATGTTTGTACAGTAAATTCTCATCTACAAGTTAAAGCTTATGAAAGAATTTTTGACTGGCGATGTGGCTGTGTTGACCTTACAAATAAGTCAACATTCATGACTGTGTAACACCTGACAACTCATTCAGTCTATACTAATATTGGAAGCTTCACTTAAAGAAATAGATGTTAATCAGTTTAAATACTACTGTGCTCAGAAGGGTGGTTACATAAGGCACCACATGCTAGAATTCCTTTACCAATAACAAACGGATTCAATTCCGCCCCAGGTCACTATGTGGAGTTAGCACATCCTCCCCATGTCTACGTGGGTTTCCTCTGGGACTTCCAGTTGCCTCCCCCACAGTCCAGAGATGTGCGGGTTAGGTGGATTGACTATGCCAAATTGCCCCTTAGTGTCAGGGGATTAGCAGGGCAAATACATGGGGTTACAGAGATAGGGACGGGGTGGGATTATTGTCATCACAGGTTTGATGGGCCGAATAGCCTCCTTCTGCGCTGTAAGGTTTCTATGATTTCTATGAATAACCCTTGGTTTTGGAGATTAAATTCATGCAGCCACTTACATAATTGGTAACATTTTTAAGGAATACCAAGAGTATTTCATACACTGATGTTTACCGTAACTAGAGTGTTATTTTCAAATAAATAAAGGAAATATTTGGGATTAGAATGTGCCTGTCACTGCCTAGTGTACTTCATATTGTTTACTTAAGTCACTAACTGAAAAGGATCACAACACGGAGCAGTCAAACACTAGGCAGGAGTTGTGCTCACTTATGGCGCTAAGTATGGAGATGGGGTGGGCATGTAAATGAGTGCCACTGGATGGTGTGCAAGTCTGCCAATACCACCTTGTCCCCAGGTCATGTTGCTGGAGATGGGATTGGCTGCCAATTAAGGAAAGAGAAAGGCCAATTAAAACCCATTGTCAGAGGCTGACTAGAGTTTTCCACTCAGCCTGCCTGCCCAGCAAGGTGTCAGGAAGTAGACCATCTGCGTGGAGGCCACCTCTCAGTGGTATATGGTGGGCACCAGTGCTCCAGACAGGCTTTGAGGCCTTCCCCACAACAGTTGTGATCAAAGACCAGGCGGTGGAGCGATCCTATCCACAATGCTGGCCTGGCTGCTGAGGCCATTTGTTTAAACTTGAAAAACACTCAGAGAGGGTGGCTCAAGTTGGAAGTGTCTCTTAAACCACAGCTTGAAGCTCCTTCTGATTTACTAGGGCCACCTATTAGTCCTCCAGCTTCGAGAGCAAACACACCATCTCTAATTGGATGGTGCACCCAACCTTTCCACTAATTGTGGGGGGAAGGGAAGACCAGGATATTGAATTCAATGATCAGCTATGATCAAAATGAATGGTGGAAGAGACTTGAAGGGCCAAATGGCTTATTCTACTTCTAGTTTCTATGTATTAGCTATCAGTAATGATCTGATGCTTGCATGTAACCCCCTGAAGTGGCCTAGCGTGTCACTTAAAGACAAGTAGGAATGGACAATAAACGCTGACTCACATCCCATGAATTAATTATTATAATGAAAAGTGCTCAATAAAATGTAAAAACGCAGGTCCCGGATAGAAAGGAAGGCTGTCTCTTAAAGCTGTCACCTCGAGAAGCAAGTAAGAAACGAGAATATCCTTAAAAGGGAAACAATGAACAACTGGGGCCTGCAGTTTTATGGATGGGATTTTCCAATCGTACTCACCCCAAAACCAGAAAATCCCATCCAAGGCCAATGGATCTTTCCATAGGCCATCCCTCACCCGCTACGATTCCCGTGGAGGGTGGAACAGGAAAATTCACCTCATTGTGTTTTTGCACCCAGGTAGGTACAATCAAGACACAAATCAAACTATGGCTGAAAGGATGGCACAATTTGGGAGTTTTGCATCCAAGAACAAAATATCAATCTCAGTATTTTACAACAACTTGTATTTGTATAGAGGCTTTAATGTGGTGAAACTCCCATGGCACTTTGCAGGAGCACGTTCAAAGAAAACTTCGCCCCAAGCCACGTAAGGAGATATTAGGGCTTGGTTTTGGCCAAATAGGTGTGCTTGCCACTTAAAGAAGTTAAGATAGAAAGAGAGACAGAGAGGCTTAGGAAGAGAATTCCAGATCTTAGGCCAGGAATTTCCTAACCTACTCTCCATGGCCGCATTCCTGGAATGACAGGACTGGTATATGAGGAGAGATTGAGTTGGGTAGGATTGCATTCGCTGGAGTTTAGAAAAATGAGGGAGCAATCTCATCGAAACCTATAAAATTCAAACAGGACTAGACAGGATAGATGCATGAAGGTTGTTCCCAATGATGGGGCTGTCCAAAACCAGTGGTCACACTCTGAGGATACAGGGTAAACCATTTAGGACAGAGTTGAGGAGAAATTTCTTCACCCAGAGTGTGGTCAGCCGTGTAATTCACTACCAAAGAAAGTTAATGATGCCAAAACATCGTGGACAGGATTTTACGGCCTTGCTCATCCCAAAACCGTAAAATCCCATCCAAGGTCAATGGATTTTTCCATGTTCCATCTCTCACCCGCTCCAATGGGAGCGGATGGGACAGTAAAATTCCGGCCTGTATGTTTTCAGGAAGGAGTTAGGTATACCACTTGAGGCCAGGAGTATCAAAGGATATGGGGGGGAAGTGGGATCAGGCTATTAAGTTGGATGATCAGCTATGATCATAATGAATGGCAGAGCGGACCAGAAGGGCTGAATGGCCACCTCCTGCAAGATGTTTCTATGTGGCTCTTGTAACATTTCATTTGCGACGACCGACCTTCTCTGCATCGCATTAACACAAGAAAAGCCTAGGAAAGAAATTAAGTCATGAAAAGTAAGAGCCATGTTTTTAATCCTGGGGATAAAAGGTTAATCATCATGCTGCACTTCATTTTAATTATTCTGATGATTGCTTTAATGAAAAACATCACTGTGTTCTAAATAAACCTGTTTGATTGCTTTAGCGACATCATGGTTACAGATAAAACTTTGATTCAAGGAACAGGTTTTATGTTTGCGATCATTATTGTTTCTAATGGAGCTGAGATGATAAATGATTCCAAATGTGCTCTTAAAAGCAATTTTTGATTACAAGAATCAATAGCTGAAAAAACTTCTTCAGTCTATGCATTGTGTTTGAATTTGTTTTAAGATAATTATTGCCAAATTTATTGTTCAAGTCAAAAACATGATCATTTAAATCAACTTTAACTGTGTTTTTTTTATTGATACATAACTTCAATGTGTTTTGTTTATTATATGTTCAAATGATGCATTCGACAAGTGACACTCAGAAGTTTGACACGTATTTGATTTTATAATTCTAAATATTTGCCTCGCAGCTCCCAATAGGTTTTATTTTAGACAATTTATTTCCAAAAAGGATAAAAAATGTTGCCCCTGGCTTTGGCCCTGAGCAGCTGAAGAAGGAGTCATCAGAAGTGGAATTATTAAAATGCAGGATGCTCAAGAGGATGGTGTTGCTGGCGTACAGCCATCATAGAATCTCTACAGTGCAGAAGGAGGCTATTTGGCCCATGAGTGCACAAAAGTTTGAAGTTTATCTATTCATGTCACAAGTAGGTTTACATTAACACTGCAATGAAGGTACTGTGAAAATATCCTAGTCGCCACACTCCGGCTCCTGTTCGGGTTACACTGTGGGAGAATTTAGCATGGCCAATGCATCTAACCAGCTCGTCTTTCAGGTCTGTGGGAGGAAACCAGAATATCCGGAGGAAACCCACACAGATATGGGGAGAGCATGCAGACTCCACCAAGACAGTGACCCAACCTGGAATCGAACCCAGGTCCCTGGCGCTGTGAGACAGCAGTGTTAATCTTATTGTGAAAACCGCCATGAGGTCCATGGGGAATCACTGATTGATCTCCCTGTGGAGCTCATTGACCATGAGTTTCCCTGGTAAAAGGCAATGTCCTACCCCTGTGGAACACAGTACCTAAGACTTTTATAAGGCAAGCCTAGCACTGGGCCTGCTGAACCATACTCCCAGGTGGGAACTAGAGTGTGTACACCAGAGTGGTGGTTTTACTTTGTGCTCTGTAATAAACTATGTTCCTTTCCAGTCAGGCTTCCTGAATCATTATATTGCTGATGAAGAACAAGAAAAGTTTCGGACAGCTTTTTTGCCTTTCAACGAGCCCAGTGAGACAGCGGTGGGGAGATTTTGAAAAAGATGCTGTTTGGGAAACTGGAAACTTTTGAAATGGGTACGGAAGATTAGCCCCAACATGCCGAAGGAATGCAATATTTCTTACGAGCAAACAAGGTAGGTTGTCCTCCTGTCCTTGTGGGGCCCCAACTTTCAGCATCATAAAAAAGTTTAACTTACCCAGCAGCCCTGAATTCAAAATTTTTTGACCAATTGGTAGATGTGGTATTGGACCAATATGACCTTAAATCATCTGTTATATTGCAATGCTATAGGTTTATCATGCCAAATGGATTCCCAGGGGAAGCAGTTGCTGAGTTTTGATGAAACTGCAGAAATTGGCAGAACACTGTGAGTACGGGTCAGCACTTCCAGAAATTTTCAGGGATGGTTTAGTAGGTAGAACTAATAATATTGTGACCCAAAGGAAGCTACTGGCTATACCAACTCTGGACCTCAAGAAAACCATAGAACTGGCCCATTCCCACAAAAAGGTGGAAAAAGGAGCCCAGAAGTTTTACGGGTCCATAGATTGTACATCTTCAGCCTTGGGTGACTCATATACCGCAGAACCAAGCCCCAGCGGGTAACACTCACATCTCCTATTTGCTGCCGAGAAAGGGTGATTGGAGTCGGAGCCTGTGAGATTCCAGAACCAGACAAGAAGTCTCTCCACAATACAGTGAGGAGCGAGAACATCCCTGCTTCACTTGTAGTCATGGGGTCCATCCCAGACAAGCAAAATGACTACCAATCAGGCTGAAGGGCAAAGTCACCTCAGGACAGGGCTTTGCATATAAACTAGCCCAAGAATGAGGGATTGTAGCAGTTGAATTGTATTGCTGCACCGAAAATGGCTCCAATCAGGATTAAGCTCTAGGTAAATGACCACCCCCTGGACATGGAGGTAGACGCAAGAGCTGTTATATCTATTATTGGGGAGCAAATCTTCCACAATTCCAACTGAACACCTTGCCTTTAAGCCTGCAGTGCACCAAGACTAGATTGGCCACAAGCACCCAGGAGTCCTTACATATTGTTGGGATGAGCTGTTGGGAAGGAACTGGCTACAAAAAATTCACCTGGATTGGCAACAAATCTTTAAAGACGTATTGGCAATTCATATAAAGTCATTGGGAAGTACTTCAAAGAAGGCCTCGGGAAGATTACAGAGGCCAGGGTCAAGATCTACGTGGACTCAGAGGCCCGACCTAAATAATTCAAGGCATGACTGGTCGCCTATGTCCGAGGTGCTAAAGTAGAGGCCGAATTGGGAAGTCTAGAGGAACTTGGCATTATGTTCCCAAGTACAGTTTGCTGAACAGTCCATGCTAGTAGTCCCAGTTTTAAAGCCTGACAATTCAACCTGTCTCTGTGGGGACTATAAGTTGACCATCAGCAGAGTTTCCCACTTAAACAGATATGCTGTCCCTCACATAGAAGACGTAGGTAAAGCTGGCTGAGGGTCTCATATTTTCCAAATTAGGCTTGGAGCTTGATGTGCTTTCCAAGAAGTATGTCACCTTAACTATTCACAAAGGACTGTATGATTACATTTGTTTGCTCTTTGGGGTGTCTTTGGCTTGTGACATTTTTCAAAGAATGATGGAGAACATCATTGAAGGTGTTCTCAGAATGGTAGTCTATCTGGATGATGTTTTAATCTCTGGAGCTACTGCAATGAAACATTTGGAGATCTTGGAAATCTTTGAAGTTGGATTCTGGCAATTTTCCTACTGCTAACATTCAGTTCACTGGTCTATAGCTCCCTGTGTTCTCCCTACTTTACTTTTTGAATAGTGGGCTTACATTAGCTATCCTCCAATATGTAAGAACTATTCCAGAGTCCAAAGAATTTTGGAAAATGACCACCATTGGATCCTATTTCCAGGGCCACTTCCTTAAGTACGCTGGGATGAAGATTATTAGGACCTGGAGATTTATTCGCCTTCGATCCCATTAATTTCCACAAAACTATTTCTCTACTGATGCTAATTTCCTTCAGCTCCTCACTAAAACATGTGTTAATGAGGTGGGAGTGGAAAACTTGCCATTGTGGCTGGTGGGTAGAACATTATTCTTTCATGCCCACTCCCACATTTAGCAGGGGGAAATCTTACCAAAAATAGCAGTGTTCTTTCCAGCAAGAAAACCAATGTGTTTCTTTCCAGAGAAACACATCAGTTTTCCTTCCAGATCTTACCACACTCTACTTTAAAAAATCAAGGGGGCATTGCCAGACTATCACCTGGCCATGTCCCTCTCCCACAGGGACTACGCTCACTCTTATACCCCCGGGGAGACCCCTATGACAGGTTCATGTCTACCTGTTGTAAAGAGCGGTGCCAATATATGGTGTGGGGTCAATTTACAGCAAGGAGCATGGGTTTAATGATATTAAAATCCATTCAAGTTTGTGTGAAGCACGCTCATGCTTGTTATGAGCGTGATGACGTCGCCAGCAAGGAGCCGGGAAAGATCCAAGATCACGATCTCGCCAGTGAGATCTGCAACTTCTGGTGAATGGCAAATGCAGCCTCGGGATCACTCCCTTGGTGGAATGGGGAAAATTTCAGCCAATGACTTTAATTTTTCTCCACCTAAATGCAAATTCAGACGTAATAAATAGCTGCACCACCCAGACTTTTGGAACTGCGTTTCCAGTAATTGCTTTGCTCAGAAACTATCTTCGAGCTCTAAGCAGTGTGGCATGGTGGTCAGCACTGCTGTCGCATAGTGCCAGGGACCTGAGTTCAATTCCCAGCTTGGGTCACTGTCTGTGTGGAGTTTGTATGTTCTCCCCATGCCTGCATGGGTTTCCCCTGGGTGCTCTGGTTTCCTCCCACAGTCCAAAAGACATGCTGGTTAGGTGCATTGGCCATGCTAAATTCTCCCTCAGTGAACCCAAACAGATGCCAGAGTGTGGCGATTTGGGGATTTTCACAGTCACTTCATTGCACTGTTAATGTAAACCAAATTGTGACAATAATAAATAAACTTTTAGACACAGGAGGAAAAAGTCATTTTTCTAATTTTCCATTGCAATTTTTAAGTATTCTTACATAAAGTTACCCGCTGAGATTTTTCTGTTTCCTTGAATTTCATGATTTGACATCAGAATAAGTCACGCTAAAGATTGCAAAACGTCTCCAATTGCAGGTAAACACAGTGAACCGAATTTTCCCATCCCGCCTGCCACAGGAATTGGAACGTGTTGGGGTGGACCATGGAAAGGTCTGTTGACCTCGGGCAGGATTTTCCGCTTTTAGGGTGGCTGGAAAATCGCACCCACTGTGTCTGATTTATATGAATGATGCATACTTAATTGAATATATGGTATGTGTTAGGCTGTTTTCTTGCTGTTGTTTTTGCCGATTTGTGATGGTTTTATACTCAGACATATTCCAACGAGAGTCGCAGGAGATTTCAGCATAACTTGGCATTGGCAGAATTGTGAAAGAATTGAGGATCTTTTTGGTCTAACTCACGTGGAGGAAATTCCAGGCCTCAGTTTGTGCTTGCAGTCAAGAAGCCTTTTGGAACATTAAGGTGCTGGATTTGTATGAAAGGCAAAATAGCGTTTCAAGCAGCAACAACAAGATTACTTCATACAAGTGATGCAGCAGATGAAGTCTGCTTTGCTGTTTTCCAGTAAACTTTATGAGACCTAGTGCTTAAAATAGAATGCTTCCACTTCTGAAGGCAAAGGCAGTTCTTTGATGAAATCGGATCTTGCCTATTCTAAACAGTTATATCTGATCTGGGTGCATTAAGGGCTGAGCTTAAAGCTGTCCTTGGGTGAAGTGGGCATGCTCACTTACAATATTATAACTGTTTCGTTGAATTTTATTCCTCCCCCCACCAGAATTATGAATGGGGCATCATAGAATCGCTAAAGCACAGAAGGAGGCCATTCAACCTATCGAATCTGCACTGATTCTCCGACACAGCATTTCACCCAGGCCTTATCCCCGTAACCCCAAGTACTTACCTCACTAATCCTTTTACCTACACATCCTGGGACACTAAGGGGCAATGTAGCATGCCAATCCTCATAACTTACACATTTTTGGACTGTGGGAAGAAACCGGAACATCTGGAGGAAATCCACGCAGATAGGGGGAGAACATGCAAACTCCACACAATCAGTCACCCAAGGCCAGAATTGAACCCAGATCCCTGGCGCTGTGAGGCAACAGCGCTAACCACTCTGCCATCGTGCCGCATAGAATCTTAACAAATACAGCCATGGATTCACTCAATGGTGACAGATACACTCCTTCCAAACTTGCTCCATTATTAAAACTATCTTCGATGTTGATTAGGCCAGGATTAATCAAGAATCAATTAATTCTTGAGTAGAACTACTCAAGAGAGGTCAGACTGGGTCAGCCCTTGAACTCAGACTTCATACAGGTGGCTAGAGGAAAGATTTGGGTTGTGATATGACATGAAAATGCTAGGGCAATTGTTATTAGTGGTAAATTTTATCCTTGACCCAGAGAAAAGTTCACACATCTGGATTTGAGTGAGAGGCAAATGCTCAATCACTATTTACAATAAAAGGTAAACTTTTCTGTTTTTTCCAGATGATTTTTTATAAATACCCGTTGATTCACATCCTTAGACAGTGCTATATATAAAATATTGCAGCCTATCCTAATTAGCTTTATTGGGGGTATTGTGGTGCTGAATAGCCAACTAGGCGTACACATAGTTAAACATTTACAACAACAACTTATATTTATATGTCCCTTTTAACATAATAAAACATGCCAAAGTTCTTCACAGGAGCATTACAGAACAAAACATGGCACCAAATCATATAAGGAGATCTGAGATCAAGTGACCAAAAGCTTTGTCAAAGAGGTAGGTTTTAAAGAATGTCTACAATGAGAAAAGCTGATCAGAAGGTGCAGAAGGAGGCCAATCAGCCTACTGAGTCTGTATTGATCACAATCCCACTCAGGCCATATCCCCAGAACTCCATGCATTAACCCTAGCTCCTCCCCCTGACATTAAGGGGCAATTTAGCATGGCCAATCAACCTAACCTGCACATCTTTGGACTGTGAGAGGAAACCAGAATACCCAGAGGAAACCCATGCAAACATAGGGAGAAGGTACAATCTCCACACAGACAGTGACTCAAGCCAGGAATTGAACCTCGGTATCTGGCACTGTGAAGCAGCAGTGCTAACCACTGCAGCACTATGCTGCTGGGTAGGTATAGGGAGAGAATTCCAAAGCCTAGGGCCTAGGTGACTGAACACATGGCCACCAATGGTCATTCACCTGACGAAGGGGCTAACCCGAAAGCTTGCGAGTATATTATCAAATAAATAGGTTGGACTAAAACCTGGTGTTGTCAGATTTTTTACAGCATAATTACTATCAGGGATATTCAAAATGCCAGTAAGTAGTCTCAAACAGGTTAAAGTCCAACAGGTTTTTTTGATAGCATGAGCTTTTGGAACACCATTCCTTCATCAGGTGAGATGAAGGAGTGGCGCTCTGAAAGTTTGTGCTACCAAATAAACCTATTGGACTTTAACCTGGTGTTGTGAGACTACTTACTGTGCCCACCCCAATCCCAACGCTGGCATCTCCACATCAAAACGCCAGTGTTAGAACAAAGATACCTCGAAGTGTTATTGAGCTGGAGGAGATCACTGTGATAGGGAGGGCCAAGGCCATGGAGGGATCTGAAAACAAGGGTGGGCATTTTAAATTCAAGCCACATTTCTTAACCTGGAGCCAATGTAGGTCATCAAGCATAGCGGTGATAGGTGAATGGGACTGGTCGCAATATAAAACACAGATTTGGTAGTAAAACACTGGGTGATTTTAAGCTTATGGAGAGCAGAATGTGGGGACTCCCCAGGAATGCATTTAATAATCAACTCTAGAGATAGTGAAAGCCTGAATGAGGGTATCGGTAGCAGATGAGCTGAGATAGGGGGTGAAGTTGGGTGATGTTACAGAGGTGGGAATAGGCATAAATATTTAACAATATTTGATGTGAAATGTATCTCACTAAAATTTTAAGTCTATTTATTAGTCACAAGTAGGCTTACACTGCAATAAAGTTACTGTGAAAATCCCCTAGTCACCACACTCAGGCGCCTGTTCGGTTACACTGAGGGAGAATCTAGCATGACCAATGTTCCTAAACCGCACATCTTTCAGACTGTGGGAGGAAACTGAAGTACCTGGAGGAAACCCACACAGACACAGGGAGAATGTGCACAGACAGTGACCCAAGCCTAGTTCTCTGGCTCTGTGAGGCATCAGTGCTAACCACTGTGCCTCCATCTTGTAATGAATTAGGAAATTTTCTCAAAAAGCATGATAAATGTAAAAAAAAGTTGTTGAACAATAAATTCTCTCACTGAAAAACACCTGACCTGATGTCATTTTCACAGTTTAAATGATGTTGGAGTGAAAGGTACAGAAATGCTTGGCAGTGATATCTGACTAAGAGAACAAAGGGAAGTTATGCCAGTGCTATTATCATAAGCTCCCTTCAGGCAATACTTTTCATCGCAGCATGAACTATTTCATATTAAATAGTATGACTATTTAATAAACTGGTTATTTAGTTGTGCTCCAGAAGAAGTTAATTATATGACAGTGCTGGATCAAAGTAATGATCTGCAAGTGTGCACTGCTTGTGCTGTTTCTTAATTATTTTAATTGTAACTTAACATAATTCACCACCAATAGAAAATTCAGTTGATTTTTCAGTAAAGTGCTCTGACCTGCATCTGTGGTACAGATAATTGTTTGGTAAAGCACACGTAGTAAATTGTGTTATTAATAGCGTGGAAAGATACTTACTAAATTTATCATCATAATTCATACCAACTAAAATCTTTTAAGCTGCTTACTATTTGTTGAACTCAGTTAACCTGGACAATATATGTTCGCCTTAAGTGAATTATGTGTTCACTCAATTTTCTTAACCACTTAAAAATGTTTACTCTTCTTTAAAATGTGCCATCACGAATTTCTTCAGTTTTATACCTAATGTCTTGAAATAGAATTGAGAGAGAAAAAAGGAACTGAACATATGTGACCTTGTAAAGGAAATGAGTCATTGAAATTGTCACGTAAGGATCTGGAAAACTAGCACACAAAGAAAGATAGACACAAGGATTCTCATTCTGCATATAAACTAATTGTAGCCATTGCAACAATGGTGTGGATTTATGAAAGTCTTACTTTCTGATTTATTTCTGAAGTTTAATCAACATCAAACTTCAAACATGTTTAATCAGCATCAAACCAGTTGTCTGAGTGGTTATTTTATAATCTTGTAAAATAGACTCTGGTCTGAAAAGGGGCACAAATTTATACATAATTTCTGCATTTGTAAATTTTATCTACAGTAATATTTTAAATAAATGAAATAAATTACAGTCCTAATTCTTTAGTTGAGACTTTTTTAAAAACATGTTGTCCTTAATTTTGAGTTTTTTTCTTTCATTTAAGTACATATAGGGTAGCAATGTAACATAGAATTATATCATAGTATGACAATGAAATAGCATATTAAGATATGTATTGCCCTTGGGCAAGAAATTTAATTTCAGATATTTGTTTACAGTCTGATATACCATTGTTGTTAAACGTTTTCATAATTAAGAATTGTGGATAATTTATATTCTGAAGTATGTTAGATACATAGAAATCTGTAGTTTCAAACTCAATTTTTAAAAAAATGTTTATAGTCACAAGTAGGCTTACATTCACACTGCAATGAAGTTACTGCGAAAATCCCCTAGTCACTACATTCCAGTGTCTATTCAGGAGTACGCTGCGGGAGAATTTAGCATGGCCAATTCACCTAACCTGCGCATCTTTAAACTGTGGGAGGAAACTGGAAAGACCCACACAGACACGGGAAAATTTGTAGGCTCCGCACAGACAGTGACCCAAGATAGGAATCGAACCTAGGTTCCAGGTGCTGTGAGGCAGCAGTGCTAACCTCTGTGCCACCATGACGTTATTATATCTTACTAAATAAAGTAATTTTGAAAAGACTTAAATAGTTTTTTTTGAGAAATTGGACAGGCATTGCTTTTCATCAGCCGGAATCTGTAATATCATTCTTTAATTTTTTAATTGGCTTTCAATTTAAGAGGAAGAACTCATTATGGGAAGTATTTACTTAGAATAGAAAGAGCTGCCGGTGTGTTAAAACATATTGAGATAAAATGACCCTTTTCCTTTGTGCATCACTGTGGTAGAAGGAGGCAGAGAAAATTCCAATATTCATTTAAGACACTGCATGTGACTACACTTAACAACAGTTCTCTCTTATTATCGAAAGGAGCTTGAAAGTGCAACATAAGTAGCAAAGTTAATTCTTGACATTGGTCACAGTTTTCACACCGTAGTTTGATGCCACAATTTTCACATTTTAAGTGGCACCATTCATTTTTCAACAAATAAGATATCGCACATGTGGCGTATCAGTTACAATCTGTTATGATAAAGGTAGGATATGACAACACAATTGTAGATTGATAACATTATTTTTGGAACTGACAAAGTTTGAAATGGTATATTTAAAAAAGCCTTCTTTGGTTATTAAATGTACACAACATGATAGATATGCAGCATACAGAATAAAATCAAAATATATATGTCCCACTGACTTCCTTTGTCTTGAAGTTCTTGCAAATAAATTGTCTCTAATTAACACCATTTATTGATTCACCAGATTTAGTATTATGATATTAATATTCGACCTATATAGGCTTATGACAGCTTACTTCAGTTGTCTTTGTCCAACAAGGGTGGCATGGTGGCGCGTGAGAGGCACAGTGGCACAGTGGTTAGCACTGCTGCCTCACAATGTCAGGGACCCAGGTTCAACTCTCAGATTGGGTCACTGTCTGTGCGGAGTCTACATGTTCTCCCCATGTGAGCTTCCTCCAGGTGCTCTGGTTTCCTCCCACAGTCCGAAAGATGTGCTGGTTAGGTGCATTAACCATGCTAAAATTCTCCCTCAGTGTTTCCAAACAGGTACCTGAGTGTGGCAACTAGGAGATTTTCATAGTAACTTCATTGCAGTGTTAATGTAAGCCTACTTCTTTGTGACACTAATAAATAAACTTTAAACTTAAAAACGAATTCTCAGAATATTAGAAAAACAATAGTCTAGGTTTTGTTGTCAATAGTGAATGGTGGCACTCACCGTTAACCACAACGGAAGCTCAAGCTGCACCTCGAAGGCGCAGACTCAATCGGCTAAAAGGCCACTTCCGCACTGTGTGATTCTGTGATTGTGTGAATGCTACCCACAAAGATCTGATAACACTTACAATATGCATTTCAACTCCCCCAATCTTATTTTGAATCTAGCATCTATTCAAAAACAAGGGGTTGCTCATTTATGACTGAGAGAAAAGAAATTCTATTTACCTCCGAGGGTTGTGAGTCTCTTCCTCAAAAGGCAGTGGAAGCAGAATCTTTGAATATTTTTAAGGCAGAGCTAGATAGATTCTTGATTAAAAAGAAGGTGAAAGTTTATCGGGGAAGGCAGGAATGTAGAGTTGAAGTTACAATCAGATTAGCCATGATCTTTTTGAATGGTGGAACAGGCTTGAGGGGCCAAGTGGCCTTCTTCTGCTCTTAATTGTTTGTTTGTATTAAGTCAAGGGGATCTCCAAGCGTTCAACAACAGTGATGTCTTCGAACAAGGCAATCAGCCAATCGCATTGAAGGATACTCACGCAACACGCCTGGAAGTTAAAAGCATTGATTATTTTTCACTTGTGTGAAATAAATATTAAATACATAAGAATTTAGATAGAAGCTGAAATATCACAGAGAAACTTTTCTTAAAAAAAGGGTATTTTTAAAAATTATAATGGAGAGATTTGATATTCCATGAATATAAACTTACTTTTTCAAGGCCAGAGAGATCATTCAGCAATAAATATGTACTTAGTTTGCCATTAAAAACTTAGTTATATCTTATTCAATAAGGTATAACTTTTCAAGGATTTTTACAGTGGAATTAAACTGTACAGTTGAATTTCTTACCAGTTTAATGATTTCTAATTGAACAGCCTACTTCAACGGCACTTGTAATGATGACGTGTTGATCGTAACAGCAACTTTTGAATTATTGTGTTTAACTGTGCTTCTTGAGTTATTAGTTACAAAAAATGTAATAATGGCAAATGCTGACAGTTGTGACACAGCCACTACCACAAAACCTGTGCAATTGTTTGCTTTATCAGATTCAATATGCTCATGGGTAAAAATTTAGTAACCATTTCAAGTTTTGTGGAAGTAGTGGGCAGGATGTTGCCTGGTCTCGAGGGTGTTGGCTATGAGGAGAGGTTGAATAAACTGGGATTGTTTTCATTGGAAAGTTGGAGGCTGAGGGGAGACCTGAAATTATGAGAAGCATAGACAGAGTGGATAGTCAGAGGCTTTTTCCCAGGGTGGAAGTGTCAGTTTCAAAGGGGCACAGGTTCAAGGTGAGAGGGGGAAAGTTTAAGGCAGATGTGCAGGGGAGATTTTTCACGCAGAGAGTAATGGGTGCTGGAAAGCATTGCCAGAGGAGGTGGTGGAAGCAGAAGAAAGTTCAACCCTACATTCCTGCCTTCCCTGATAACCTTGCACCTTCTTTTTAATCAAGAATCTATCTGGCTCTGCCTTAAAAATATTCAAAGATTCTGCTTCCACTGCGTTTTGAGAAGAGACACACATTCCTCTGAGAGAAAAGGAATTCTATTTACCTGTGTCTTAAATGAGCAACCCCTTGTTTTTGAATAGATACTAGATTCAAATTAAGATTGGGGGAGTTGAAATGCATATCATAAGTGTTATCAGGCCTTTGTGGGCACTTTAAGAGGCACCTGGATGGGTACACGAATAGGGACAGAATAGAGCGATATGGACCGAGTAAAGGCAGAAGGTTTTTTTAGTTCAGTTGGGCATCATGATTGGCACAGGATTGGAGGGCCGGAGGGCCTGTTCCTGTGTTTTACCTTTCTTTGTTCTTTGAATTCAGTTCTAAAAACACCACAGAGACAATGAGAAGCCAAAAAAGAATGGCAGCCAAAACTGTTACTGAGAGGTGACTATACAGATTTATATAGATAATTGTAGAGAAAGGCTATGTTAAGAACACATTGTTAAATTAAACTGTGTCTGCAGAAGGGGTGCTGATTCAAGTTGGTAAAAGGCAAATTTAGGATTAATGTCAGAAGTCTCTTTATACAGTCTGAGCAGTGAACAAAATAAACTTCTGTACTCAGCGGATGCAGTTTTCAAGCATATAACATAGCTTTCTGAAACTGTGACCACAGAAGATCAATAAAAAGGTACTTTTTTTGTAAATGTGTAGGTATCTATAAGATTTCTTTCTGAAACTTGGTAAAATGAGGGAGAGTGGGCACTTGTAAGTGTTCCTCCTCCTTTCATATAAAAACACAACGTAGTCGCATCTAAGGAAGACTATTTGACTTATCTTAACTCGCTCATCCTTACAAGAATGTACTTTCCTTTTAGCACAACATATTTCTTAAATTATTTCTTTTTTTTGCTTCCATTTTTGTGAGGGATCCATTCAACACGTGCAAAGAAAATTCATATTTCATTCCTAAATTTGCTTATTGTCAATTTGAACCTGTGGCATGTGGTCCCACACCAGTTTAAGTTGGAGTAGTATTCTGGTTTTAATATTGTCTTGGATCCCTCTGTACAATCATCATTTTGTCACATCACCTGAAGCCTAATTCTCTGCAATCTTTGTTCATAATTAAGATCTCTGATACATGGATTCCATCTTGTGGCTCTTGTTTACAGATGTCAAAGTGTAACTTGGTAAGTGGGACTAGATCTTGAGAATGGTATTCTTAAGTACTCCGCTCCCCCACCCCCACCACCTAGCTTAAATAATTTTGCTCAGTTTTTGATGTTTTCATTTGACTTTCACATACGTGCAATTTCCAGCAGGGGTCAGTGGATAGCGAACAGGAACAACGACCTCATCTGATTTTCTCCAACTTCATCCACGAGCAGACATCAATTTTAGTGTGTATGAAAATGCCTCAGCTGAGATTACTAAAGAATGGGAATTGAAATGACATCTTTCCAATCCCTTTAGTTCAGTTCTGTTTTCAGCAATGCATGACAAATCGAACCAATGCTTCAGATGACTGAGGAAGATTCCTTAACAGTGGAACAAACCCCTTTGCACTTAAGAAAAATAGTTGTTTTATTGGATTTTATTTCTGTGGGGAAATGGATGTAAATTATACAACCAACAACATTTGATTTGATTTATTTTTCCCCCATGTATTGGTATACAGTGAAAAGTATTATTTCTTGCCCGCTATGTAGGCAAAGCATATCGTTCATAGAGTACATGGAGGAGAAGGAAAGGTGATGGTGCAGCAGATGATACGGTCATGGCTAGCGTATAGAGAAAGATCAACCTAATATATGGTAGGTCCATTCAAAAGTCTGGTGGCAGCAGGGAAAAAGTTGTTCTTGGTATGGGACCTCAGGCTTTTGAATCTTTTTCCTGATGGAAGAAGGTGGAGAAGGTATGTCTGGGGTGTGTGGGGTCCTTGATTAGGCTGGCTGCTGTTCCAAGGCAGTGGGAAGTATAGATGGAGTCAATGGATGGGAGTAACATAGTAAAGAAAATTATCAGATTGAAACTTCAACCACAGCAATGAGAATCATAAAATAAGTTAAATGGAAAGACCCTGATGGTTTGAATGTGGTGTCAAGTGCAGCATTAATTTACTCGCACTAAAGAGTCCTAAGTTGGATTCCCAGTCTATACTCAGTTGTCAGCTCTCAGCTGGACACTGTGCGGATGTAACAATTGACCTCAGCGATCCTTGCCGAGGAAGGAGTAAAACAGTTAGGATTTCCACTCTGGAGCATGTATTTGCTGATGATAGCTTGATCTGTTGGGTGGTGGCACATTATATATGAAGGGGATCAGGATGCTGCTTAGATTTGTTTTTTGATTCCTCTTTTAGCATACTCTACAGCCTGCTGCTGACACTCAATCGGGGCTGGCACTTAAGGCAAGAAGGTTCACTGTGGTTGTGTGAAATCAATTCCCATTTGACCCAAGTGCCTCCAAAGTTTAAAAAAAAGACAAAGATACAAGATGCGCCAAAGTGAAGTGACTTCTTGTGGCTGTCTCCAGCATACCCTCTAATTCTATCTTTTACTCTTGTTTTATGTTCTTAAAACTGTACTCTAACTCTTTTAAACTCTCTATGACTGTAACACTCTATTTTGCACCTTTTCCTTTCCTTCCCCCCCCCATGCAGTTTATGAATGGTATGTTCTGTCTATATAACATGCAAGAAACAATACTTTTCACTGTATCTCAATACATGTGATAATAATAAATCAAATCAAATCATAAAAAGGTGTGGGAAGGGCAGGGAAGAGAAGGAAAGGGAGAGGAAGGGAGGGAAACACACACACAATGAGATTTGGCAGTAGAGGTGCAATCAATGATCACAGAATCCCCACAGTGTGGAAGGAGGCCACTCAGCCCATTGTGTCTGCATTGACAACAATCCCACCCAGGCCCCATTCCTGCAACCTTATATATTTACCCTGCTAATCCCCTGACACTAAGGGGCAATTTAGCATGGCGAATCAACCTCATCCAAACATCTTTGGAGTGTGGGAGGAAACTGGAGCACCCAGAGGAAACCCACGCAGACATGGGGAGAATGCACAAACTCCACACAGTCACCCGAGGCCAGAATCAAACTCGAATCCCTGACACTGTGAGGCAGCAATGCTAAACACTGTGTCACCGTGGTTTTGTAATTTTGACCTTTCCCAGTTAATAATTACATTTTTTTTATTCGTTCATGGGATGTTCATAGGGTGTTGCTGACTAGGCCAGCATTTAGTGCCCATCCCTGAGGGCAATTAAGAAACAATCACAGCAAATTGTGCGGAGGGTGTGGAAGGTCTGCAGAAGGATCTAGATAGGCTGGGCGAATGGGCGAGGAACTGGCAAATGGAATTTAATGTTGGCAAGTGTGAGGTTGTCCACTTTGGTAGGAATAATGGTAGAAAGGGCTACTACTTACATGGCGAAAAGCTGCAGCATGCTATGGTGCAGAGGGACCTCGGTGTCCTTGTGCATGAGTCACAAAAAACCAGCCTACAGGTGCAGCAGGTGGTCAGGAAGGCAAATGGGATGCTGGCCTTCATAGCGAGGGGGATTGAATATAAAAGTAGGGAGGTCTTGCTGCAACTGTACAGGGCACTGGTGAGGCCGCAGCTGGAGTACTGTGTGCAGTTTTGGTCGCCGCACTTACTCAAGGATATTTTGGCCTTGGAGGCAGTGCAGAGGAGGTTCACTAGGCTGATACCGGAGTTGAGGGGGTTGAGCTATGAGGAGAGGCTGAATAAACTAGGCTTGTACTCGTTAGAGTTTAGAAGGATAAGGGGAGATCTCATTGAGACGTACAAGATGATGAATGGGATGGATAGGATAGAGGTGGAGAGGCTCTTCCCGCTCAGAAAGGACAGTAGGACTAGAGGGCATAGCCTCAAGATGGGGGGGGGGGGGGGGACAGTTTAGAACGGAGTTGAGGAGGAACTTCTTCACTCAAAGAGTGGTGAATCTCTGGAATTCTCTGCCCGTTGAAGTGGTGGAGGCTGCCTCGCTAAATATATTTAAGACGCGGGTAGATAGGTTTTTGATAGGCAAGGGGATTAAGGGTTTTGAGGAAAAGGCGGGAAAGTGGAACTGAGCCACTTCAGATCAGCCATGATCTTATTGAATGGCAGGGCAGGCTCGAGGGGCTAGATGGCCTACTCCTGCTCCTATTTCTTATGTTCTTATATCACATTGCTTTTGGGTCTGGGTATGGATGGCAGATTTTCTTCCGTAAAGGACATTAGTGAACCAGATGGGTTTTTACCACAACTGACAATAGAAGTCTAATAGCAACCGATTCCAGATTTTTTTATTGAATCCGAATTTCACCATCTGCCATGGTGGGATTCAAACCCGGGTCCACAGAACACTACTTTGGGGTCTCTAAATTACTGGTCCTGTGACAATACAAGTACGCCACTGCCTCCTCTACAAGAGAGAAGAGGGAATAAAAAGCTTTTCATGGCATCGTGGCACAGTAATTGGCACTGCTGCCTCACAGCGCGAGCGTCCCAGGTTCGATTCCCGACTTGTTCTCCCCGTGTCTGTGTGGGTTTCCTCTGGGTGCTCCGGTTTCCTCCCACAGTCCGAAAGATGTGCCTGTTAGATGGATTGGCCATGTTAAATTCTTCTTCAGTGTACCCGAACAGGTGTCAGAATCTGGCAATTAGGAGATTTTCACAGTAACTTCATTGCAGTATTAATGTAAGCCTACTTGTGACTAATAAATAATCTTTAAACTTTTTAAAACAATTATTTTGTAAATTTGACCCTTCCTAGTCAACAATAAGACAGCTGTCTGCTAGGAGGAGGAGAGGGGAAAAAAAGTTGTCACTGAAAAGTTGCAAAGTTGCAGGGTGTGGGCAGCATGGTAGCACAGTGATTAGCACTGCTGCCTCACAGCGCCAGGTACTGGAGTTTGATTCTTGAGCCTTGAGCTACTGTCTGTGTGGAGTCTGCACATTCTCCATGTCTGCGTGGGTTTCTTCCAGTTTCCTCCCACAACCTGAGAGATGTGCTGATTAGGTTTAGCATTAGCCGTGTTAAATTCTTCCTCCGTGCAACCCAAACGGAAGCTGGAGTGTGCGGCGACACTGAGGATTTGCAGAATAACTTCATTGCAGCCTACTTGTGACACTGTGAAATAAACATTAAAAGTGGCCCGATAAGTTATCGTAAGAAATCTCACAACATCAGGTTAAAGTCCAACAGGTTTATTCGGTAGCACAAGCTTTTGGAGCACTCTCCTTCATCAGGTGAGTGAAGGGTTAGGTTCACAAACAGGGCATATATAGACACAAACTCAATTTACAAGATAATAGTTGGAATGCGAGTCTTAACAGGTAATCAGGTCTTTTCAGGTACAGACAATGTGAGTGGAGAGGGGGTTAAACACAGGTTAAAGAGGTGTAAATTGTTTCTAATTAGTGAGATTTTGTAAGCCCAGCCAAGTCATGAACCCAAGAACCCAGTTGAGATCGTCCTCATATATGTGGAACTTGGCTATCAGTTTTTGCTCCGCGATTCTGCGTTGTTGTGTGTCGTGAAGGCCCCCTTGGAGAACGCTTACTTTAAGATTAGAGGATGAAGTGTTCCCTGACAGGAAAGGAACACTGCTGCCTGGTGATTGTCGAGCGGTGTTCATTCATCCGCTGACGTAGCGTCTGTATGGACTCCCCAGCGTACCATGCCTTGGGACATTCCTTCCTGCAGCGTATCAGGCAGACAATGTTGGCCGAGTCGCAAGAGTGTGTACTGTGTACCTGGTGGATGGTGTTCTCACGTGAGATGATCGCATCCTTGTTGATGATCTGGCATGTCTTGTCGAGCTGGCTGTGGCAGAGTTATGTAGTGTCATGGTCGCTGTTCTCCTGAAGGCTGGGTAGTTTGCTGCAGACAATGGTTGTGCAGTTGTTTGAAAGCAAGAAGTGGGGGTGTGGGGATGGCCTTGGTGAGATGTTCATCTTCATCGATGACATGTTGAAGGCTCTGGAGAAGATGTGGTAGCTTCTCTGCTCCAGGGAAGTACTGGACGATGAAGAGTACTCTGTCTGCCGTGTCCAGCACCCTTTGTCCTGCAGCCTATCAGGTAGACATCAGCGTACCCATCATCCCTCACTCCACACCTCTGCAAAAAAATGAGATCATTGCACTTCTTCAAGATGGCAAGGTAGCATAGAACATAGAACATTACAGCGCAGTTGTTGTTGTTCGTTCATCATCGTCGACGAGGGCCTCGACTCTATTAGTCATTTTGAGGCTGGATGTGATGTGTCCGAAGATGACTGATCAGGCCAATTCAGGCATGGAATGTCCTGGCACATACCGGACTGACTTGTGTCGGCACTGTAGTTGTTGCGCTGGTGGCTCTGGACTTGTGCAGCTCGCGCTTGTTGTGCTTCAGCAATACACCTTGCTTTGTGACTTGACAGCCTTTGTGGATGAGGCAGCGCCATTTAGGGTGGCACTGTGCCAGCATTTCCCAGGTGCTCGTATCTATGTCAAGCGACTTCAGGGAGGCCTTGAGTGTGTCTTCGTAACGTTCCTTCTGCCCTCCACGTGAGTGTCTTCCAGCAGAGAGTTTCTCAAAAAGGAGCTGCTTAGGTATGTGCTCATCTGGCGTACAGACAACGTGACCTGCCCACTGGGTCTGTGCTCTCATCAGCAGTGTGTGGACTGATAGTAGACTTGCTCTAGAGGGAACGTCAGTGTCTGGTACTTTGTCTTGCCATCTGATGCAGTACAGACCCTTCGGCCCTCGATGTTGTGCCAACTTGTGAAACCAATCTAAAGCCCATCTAACCTACACTATTCCAACATCATCCATGTTTATCCACTACTGTTACAGGTAGGGCACTACTCTGAGTAAAGAACCTACCTCTGACATCTGTCCTAAATAACTTGTCTCAAGTTACACTTGAAACAAACCGAGTAAAAATTGGTTAATTTTGATCCCAACACAGGAGCCAAGGAGAGGTGGAGGAAAAAAGTTGGCAAGTCCGAAAAGTTGCCAAACGTGCGCGCGCTTCCCACCAGCCTCATGCACGTCCCTCCCCGTGCGCGCGCGCCTCCACAATCCTCGTGCGCGTCCCTCTCCGTGCGCGCGCCCCCCACTCTAGTGCGCGCGCGGGGAATCTCGCGATGGCAGCGCGCGGGGCGGGTGCACGGGATTTGCGGGGCTTCCCGTTGGGCTGCGGTTGGAGCGACAGCGGAGAGAGAGAGAAGGTGGCGGCGGAGGAGGAGGAGAAGAGTAGGGACAAACCCCCCCAACCACTCCATTAACAAGAAGAAAATTCCCTCTTTAATAACTCCCACCTCCTCAAATACTGACCAGAGGAAAAAAAAACCCTCAATCGAGTTGATAAATATAGAGGAGGAAAAAAAAGAGGAGAAAGTGTGTGTGTGTGTTGAAGAGAGAAGCGGCAGCGGCGGGGGACAAGTGCCGAGGCCTGCGAGTTGTCCTGTTGTTGTCTCCGGGCGGGGCAGTGGGGGGAGGCAGCGGCCTGGATGCTGGAGGCGGCGGCGGCCGGAGCCGGGGGGCCGAGTGGGTGAGGTAAATGTGCGCATAATCCGACCCTTCACTCCCGCCATCTTGAGTGTGTGTGGAGAGGGAGAGAGAGGGAGGAAAAATTGGGAGGAGTTTTTTTTCTCTCTCTCTTTTGCTCCACACTTCTGGCATTCATTTTTTTAAAAAATTATCTCCTCGGAGGGAGTTTTCTGGCTGGACTGGCGTGAAGGGCAAGTCGCCTTTTCCAGTGGGTAAGTGAGTGAAGTGTGTTACTTACCCCCCCCACCTCTTTCTCCACCCCTATCACTTCTTCCCCCTTCCCTTTCCCTCATAAATTCTCCTCAATCACTGTGTGTTTGGATTAGAGAGGGACAGAGAGAGAGAGAAATGTAAGGATTCCGCTGCCCCAAATTCCTCTCTCTCTCTGCTCTGACTGCAGTGCTGCTACGAGCTTGCGTACATCCGTCATGTCTGTTTGTCAGAGGGGGGAAGAAAAAAAACACCAAGATAAAGAAAGGCTTTATTGGAAAGGCAGGGTGGGGGGGGGAACACTTTTTTATTGGAAAGCGGTGGGAGGGTGGTTGTGCTTTTCACATTTTTATTGGAAAGACGGGGAAACTGTGCTTTTCACTACATTTCTATTGGGGGGAAAAACGGTGGACCGTGCTTTTTCACTACATTTCTACTGGAAGTAAAAAAGGGGGGACTATGCTTTTCACATTTTTTTTATTGGAAAAGCAGGGGGATTGCTTTTCACTACATTTCTATTGGAAAAAAACAGGGGACTGCTTTTCACAAAATTTCTATTGGAAGAAACGAGGGACTGTTTTTCACTGCATTTCTATTGGAAATAAAAAGGTGGGGGACTATGCTTTTCACTACATTTCTATTGGGGAAAAAACGGGGGGGCTACGTTTTTCACGTCGTTTTTTATTCGAAAGGCGGGGGGAACTGTGCTGTTCACGACATTTCTATTGGGAAAAAACAGAAGGGACTGTGCTTTTCGCCACATTTTTTCTTAAAAAAGAATCACAACGTATTTTTCACTTGCCTGCTCCATGTACTTGTGTATTTTGTTTGTGGGGGGAGGGTGATTGGCTGTTTACAAACCCGCAGAGTCGTGACAGTATTTTTCGAAGGTTGCTGTTGATTATCTTTTTCTCCCCCTCTCTCGAAGGATTTTCCAGCCTCCCTCCCTCTTCCTTTTTTTCAAATGGATCACGTAGAGAGACTCATTCTTCATTTGAGAAAAAAAACCTGCCCTCCCCTCCAGTCCTGTCAATACTAATGGTTATTGTGTTTCATTTAGGAATCCGATTTAAAAGTCCAATTGGCGGGGGTGTGGAGTGTGGTGTTGGGGGTGGTTTCTATTATCATACTGTATGAAATGGGGTATGCTCACTTTTTGAGCAGCATAAAAGCCTTTACTGTCATAAGTCGACTTTTTAACTTGTGCAATGTGTGATATTTTGCGAAAGAAAGTATATCTTCAGCCCTGGGTGTTTGTAAATGTATTGTCAGACTACACAGATATAGGCTGAAAAACTATTTATGAACACATGTATCGGAATGCTGTAAAACCATGATCTATAAAAGTGTGTATGAATACTTCTTTTGTGGTTGATTTTGAGTTGTCCTGGAGTAATTTGTATTTTGATGTCAATCATGTATTGCTTTAACGCTAAGTATAACTGAAAAGGTGATTGATTTATAGAAGTTGTTCTGATGGTGGCATAGTGGTAATGTCACTGGACTAGTGTTCTGGGGATATGGATTCATATCCTACTATGGCAGCTGGTGGAATTTAAATTCAATTAATTAATCTGGAATTGAAAAGTGGTCTGAGTAATGGGGCTGTGAAACTATCATCAGTTGTAACAAAAAAAATCCACAAATGCCCTTTAGAGAAGGAAATCTGCACTCCTTTCCTGGTTTGGCCTACATGTGATTCCAGATCTACCCTTGACAGCATCCTGAAAAAAGCCTATTCAGGCATTCAGTTGTGCCAAACTGCTATTGATAACAGTTGTACTGCAGTGGGTCAAGAATTGGGCTCACTACCTATCACCTTCTCAAGGACAGTTAGGAATGGACACCAAATGCTTACCAGACTTTGCCAACAGTACCCACATCCAATCAGAGAATTAAAAAAAACTTTGATTAGAACAGTTAGGAATACTATGCATGTAAATTGTCATCAATTCTCCATGCAAATTGTTATTAACCTGAATCTCTGTTGGAGAAAACTTTGACTACATTAAATAAAGGTTGTGATTTTACTGCAGGCTCTTGACGTTATACACGAACATCTTTTAACGAAATGTAGGAATTGTAGTGCTTCAACAAATAAGATAGTGAATGTTTTGTCGATACCAGCTGACTCCTGTTGAGATTTTTTTCACCCTCTGAACCTGTAATAGTGTTTGTGCAGCCTGTGATAAGTAGTGATGATGACATTCTGGTGGCTTGAAGTATTTAATCCTGTATGTAAGCTTCCAAAACCATTGTAGCAGGAAATAGGGGTAAACTAGCATGCTTGTGTATGTGCAGTGAATAATGGATACCTGGGAGTCTTCTGATAGAGGAGTTCAGGTGATAGCTATAAAATGCTTAAGGTTTTCTGTCAAACGAAACCCCTCAATTAGTTAACTGCCATTACATTTCTTTATATGTTTTTATTCAAAGAGGTTATCTTTTGTTCAGTTTTCCTTTTTTGTTAGCATGATCTTGACTGCAGCTGTGCAGTTGTACATTGTCAATCATTAAACTTGCTGTGCAATTGATTATTTCTAAATTTATGGAAAACTTGCTGTTAATTACAGTGTGTGGTTACAAGTTCAGCTTTATTACCTCAAAAATTGGAGAGCATGGAAGAATTTCTGTCAGGCATTTGAAAAAGGTGTGTGTGACACTTAGATCAGCAAAACCAGCATACAAAATTTTGACATTTGCAGTCAAACAGCATTGGAATGTAGAAGTTACAAGTGGAACTTAATGAGTTAAATTGCAAATGTATCTTTCCCAAAGAGATTGTGCTGGTAGTTTTAACATGGGTGAACTCAAAATTGAATCCGTTGTGATACCTCGAAGGAAGTTTCTGTAATCAGTAAATTAGCATTTCTATATTTGGATCCATCCTAGCCTGTGCATGGGTTAAATTCTACAATTCTAAATGGCATTTTCTCATGCATGTTGAGATTTTGTTTTTTTTTATATAGATGATCTGGAGGAGGGAACCGAGTGCAGGGTGTCGAAATTTGCTGATGACACCAAGATTGGGGGAAAGGCAAATTGTGCGGAGGGTGTGGAGAGTCTGCAGAAGGATCTAGATAGGCTGGGCGAGTGGGCCAGGAAATGGCAAATGGAACTTAATGTTGGCAAGTGTGAGGTGGTCCACTTTGGTAGGAAGAATGGTAGGAAGGACTATTATTTACGTGGCGAAAAACTGCAGCAGGCGACGGTGCAGAGGGACCTCGGGGTCCTTGTGCATGAGTCGCAAAAACCCAGCTTGCAGGTGCAGCAGGTGGTCAGGAAGGCGAATGGGATGCTGGCCTTCATAGCGAGGGGGATTGAATGTAAAAGTAGGGAGGTCTTGCTGCAGCTGTATAGGGCATTGGTGAGGCCACAGCTGGAGTACTGTGTGCAGTTTTGGGCGCCGCACCTGCGCAAGGATATTTTGGCCCTGGAGGGAGTGCAGAGGAGGTTTACTAGGCTGATACCGGAGTTGAGGGGATTGAGCTATGAGGAGAGGCTGAATAAACTAGGCTTGTACTCGTTAGAGTTTAGAAGAATGAGGGGAGATCTCATTGAGACGTATAAGATGATGAATGGGATGGATAGGATAGAGGTGGAGAGACTCTTCCCGCTCAAAAAAGACAGTAGGACTAGGGGGCACAGCCTCAAGATAAAGGGGAGGTGGTTTAGAACGGAGTTGAGGAGGAACTTCTTCACTCAAAGGGTGGTGAATCTCTGGAATTGTCTGCCCGTTGAAGTGGTGGAGGCTGCCTCGCTAAATATTTTTAAGAAGCGGGTTGATGGGTTCTTGATAAGAGAGGGGATTAAGGGTTATGGGGAGAGGGCGGGAAAGTGGAACTGAGCCACAACAGATCAGCCATGATCTTATTGAATGGCGGGGCAGGCTCGAAGGGCTAGATGGCCTACTCCTGCTCCTATTTCTTATGTTCTTATGTTCTTAACCCCCTCACACTTTGAGGTTACTGTAGGGTTATTTTACATTGTGAATCATCCTTCATAAAGTCATTACTCGCATTCAAATCAATGTATTTGTCATGAGCTATCAGTTTTGAATTAAAAGCTAGAAAATGATAAACCTCTTTCTAAAAATCTCCATTTTACATGTATGTTATTTGAAAAGATAAACTGCAAATGTTCATAAAATATATTTATTGAATAGAGGATGCAGTATAACAGGTAACCTAAATTAATTTTGATAGCAACCATTTTGGACTTGTACATTTTTGTCTCAGATGTCACTGGCTTTGCAAAACTGTGGTTGTCCGGCAGATTTTTTAAAAAATGATAGCGGAAGTATGAAGTTTTCATCAAAGTCTCCCACTACTATGCAGGTTGCAGTAGTGGATGGGCATTTTTACATTTCCATAATATCAAATGTTTTCATAATTTTGTTTAATTGTCATGTAAAGGGAAGAAAAAGGAGGTCAGTTTCATCCTGCAAAATTGTAAAATCCTATGATGTGCAGAATGCAAGCTATCATAGACCTACTAGATAAGTATCATTAACAATAAATCAATGGAAATGTAATCTTGGCTAATAGAATAGTGAATGCTGAAATTAATATGTTTAGTACACCTTACCTTAGTTTTGAGACGGTTATTTGCAATTTTTAGTTGTTTGCTGCAGGTAGTTTGCGTATGTCAAGGTGCAGCTTTTAAAGTTTCTACTGCCGTAAATTGACAGTGGTTAGCACTGCTGCCTGTCAGTGGCAGGGATCTGGGTTCAATTCTGTTCTTGGGTGACTGTCTGTGTAGAGTTTGCATGTTCTTCCAGTGTCTGTATGGGTTTCTTCCGGGTGCTCCGGTTTCCTCCCACAGTCCAAAGATGTGTAGGTTAGGTTGATCAGCCATGCAAAATTGTCCCTAAGTGTCTCAAGATGTGTAGGTTGGGGGGGGGGGGATTAGTGGGGTAAATGCATGGGGTTAAGGGGATGGGACAGGAGGTGGGCCTAGATAAGATGTTTTGTTGGAGAGTCGGTGCAGACTTGATGGGCCGAATGGTCACCTGCACTGTAGAGATTCTATAAAACCAGTGAATTCCAGAGGCACAGTTTTAAGCTTTGGGAGTATGATATTGCAGAAATGTCAAATTTCCATTCCTAATTGCCAAAATATTGTTCAATTATAGCAAGTGCTGTTGCATATTCTTTCGGAAGAGAAAGCATATGATCCTTATCAAAGCATTATAACTTTTGACCTTGACAAGCAGGTTTCTCAGTTTCATTTTTTATCATTCATTGCATTATAGGTCGCGAGAAATTGGCAAATATTCTATGAAGTAAAGATGTATTTTCATAGAGAACTGCCTGCTTTAATTTCAAATTTATTGATCGAGATGGAAAAAGTTCTTTTTTTCTCTGAGCAGTATTCAAGATTTCTGCTTTGTGTTTTGATTTTCAAAAAATAATTTAGGTATGTAACCCTATTTTTCTTATCTTGCTTTTAGTTTCATAATTCTTCTTTGTGCCTAGATTATATTTGTTAACCAAGAGATTTGTTGATAACTGGTTGAAAAGGCAGATCAATTATAGCACTAAACTATACGTGCTTGAAGGTCAAAGGTTTAGCTTCTAATTTGTGATGAATGGGCTGATCTTAACGGGTAACAGGTTAGGGCAATTAGAATGTTTCTGCACTCCTTATTTAGGGAGGGACAAAAAAAAGTTAGCCAAGGTTTTTGTCTTAACTGCTATGCAATAACTGTTGCTGAAAGATGTGCCTACGTGGGTGTTGAATGTAGGTACGATCAGGCTTGATAATGATGCTCTTCACAGTTGACTAGCTTGCCAACATACTTGTGCATGAAGGATGTGCACTTGGGCTGCCACTGCCTCTGAATTGTACACCAGTAAAAGTTTCTAGTTTCAGTAGAGAAAAGGGGACAAAAGAAAAATTGTTCTGTGGGTAGCATTGTGGAGGGTTCGGGTTATTCAGTTAAGTTATGATCAATTTTGTGCTAATTTTTACTGGGTCAAAACTATTTGTGCATCCTTGACTGAATTCGAATGGAACTCTTTTTGTTTGACAAAAGACTTAAAAACAAGAAATCTTGAATTTTGAAGCATTTTTCACGTTTTGTTTGACTTCTGATCAGTTTTAGTATTGCCTGTATTTTGATATTTATAAATATAAGATTTTTAAAATCAAATTTGTATACTGTTTCTGCTTTTTGTAATGTGCTACAATTTGGTTCTTGTTTAGTTGAAATGTCATGCACAAAATGTAGTCAAAATGTTTGTATTGTGATATTTGAGTCTTTGTATTTCAGTAGGCTTACACATGGAATGAATAGATTGCGATGGCTGTTGTTTAATACTTGAAACATATTCAAGTTAGAAGCTCAATTGTAATGTAATATGGTTTAACTTTAGGGCAATGGTGGCATTTAATGTGATTAAATCAAAGCTGAACAATACTTTTAAAAATATGTAACTCCGTCTGGTGGGCCTTTAATTAAACAGATTTGTTTGGTGTGAAAATTGGACCAAATGATGAATTATTGAGACTTCAAAGTTCATCACTGTTGGGTTTGAGATGCAGTATTATGCTTTCTATGTTGATTGCCAAAGAAGACTTTTTTTATTCACTGTGGGATATGGTCAATGCTGACTTGGTCAGCATTGCCATTCCTAATTGTCCTTACAAAGGTGGTGGTGTGCTGCCTTTTCAAGCCACTGCAGCCTGTGTTGTAAGAACACTCAGTGCTGTTGGGAAGGAGGTCCCAGGATTTTGATCCAGTGACAGTGAAGGAACAGGATATAGTTCTAAGTCAGGTGCTGTGTATCTTGGAGGGAAACCTTCACGTGATGGTGCTCCTGTGTATCTGCTGTCCCGTCCTTCTAGTAGATTGAGGTTGTGCGTTTGGAAGGACACTTGCTGCAGTGAATCTTGGAGATGGTATACACTGTTGTTACTGGAGTGAATGTATATTGTGGTGAATGGAGTGCCAGTCAAGTGCGCTGCTTTGCCTTCCCTGGTGTTTAGCTGGGTTGAAGCTGCGCTCATTTAGTTAAGTGGAGAGTGTTCTATCAGACTCTTGTGCCTTGTAGATGGTGGATAGACTTTGGGAGTCGGGAGGTAAATTACTGAAATGGGACAATTCATATTTGATTAATACTTAAGACATATTAAAAAATGAAGGTAAAATTACCACTAGTATTAAGCTTTGTAAATCTACGGTAATGCAAATCTTGCATTTACCTGCACAAACAATTCATTTGTAATTCAGAGATCCAGCTTTCTGATTAGTACATTGTTTTCACTGTGCAGGTGTTCTGTTTTTCATTATGTACTCAATTTTGCTTCCTTTGAGCTACAATGACAGTTCATTAATGGGACAACCAATATTGGAGAAGTGCAAAAACATAGCTAAATCCAAGACCTGAGTGATCACCAACCAGTTCATAGGTGCGATGGAATGCCAAGTGAATAATATTAGGAGGACATGCCTTGCAGGAATTTACAGAGCTTGCTAACTTTGAAGTTGTTTGAAGGAAAGGTAAATAGATATGGGGATTTAGCGAACACACTGCGTTCGAGGTATTGCTTTTGTGGGTTATAAACAGATACAGATTGAATGGAATGGTCTGTGTTATCATTTCTGCATATGTCAAGGCCTATTGGCCCTCTTCTTGCAGATGCCTCTCATGTTATTTATTTTAATTCATGTGTTCTCCAGGATTCCAATAGCATAGTTTGGGCCCTCCACTCACTGGACCGTTGCACCTTGCCTTAATCCTGTTCTTCCATTTGCTCTTGGGTATTGCCTTATTAGCCATGTTGCTGAATTCCCCACCCCCCTGCCCCAAATCAATGACAGAGCTTTTCAGCTGCCTCAGTTTTACTTTCTGGAACACTCTTCCTAATTCCTTACTTCTCTCATATCCAGTTGGCCCAGTGACAGAAAATTTGTTCCTCAAAGTTGTGAATTAACCCCTGTTCCACAACATGAGCACATATTATAAGCCAGCACTTAATTGATGCACTGTGGAAATATTGTCTTTAATTTGAGATGTTAGACCAGTGCTCCATTTCCCCATTTAGATCGATGCGTACTCTTGAATGGCATTTTTCAAATCCTTGAACTTTCAAAACAGTATTTAGATATGGCTCCTAGGATGGAGCCTAAAGCTATCACTTCCTTAATCTAATGACCAAAGAGCAACATTTGCAAGCAAGAAGCAGTGGCATGCCCTATGAATGGACAGTTTTCTATCAGTCGCAAAAATATTTATTGCCTTCTCTTGTTTTCAGGTTAGATGCTAAATCAAAGGTCTGCCTACATTGGTGCAACAGATTCAGTGGCGCACTTTTGCAGTGATGAGCAGAAAGTTTGCCCAGTATTCTAGTCAACCTCAAATCCATCAAAAACAATGAGCATGTTCATTTGTTTCAATGCTGTTTGTGAGACCTATGGTGCTGCTCTTGCATTTGAAATATCAGTGATTTAATATCAAGCCAATCATTGTTTTTTCCATTCATTCAGGGATGGGGTGGCTGTTGGCTGGGCCAGTGTTTATTGCCCATCCCTAATTGCCCGTAAACTCAAGTGATTTGCTAGGTTGTTTGAAAAAGCATATATTCCAGACCCGTGCTGTGGGTTTGGAGCTACATGTAGGCCAGACCAGATAAAAATGACAGATTTCCTTCCCTAAAGGACATTAGTAAACCAGATGGGTTGTGTGGTACATTTGAAATGTCTCTGATGTGAAGGGCAGTAATAAACTGAAGTTCTGTATGCTTTCCTTTTAAAGTTCTTCTTAGCCTATCTTTTCAACCAAACTTTTGCTTACCGTGAATCTTTTCTCTCTGATATGGGATGTGTTCATCCATTCATTTTTAATTTCAGTGCCAAAGGATTTTATCCCTTTGTATAATTTTAATGTAAAATGTAAAAATTTGTGTATGTTGCTATGGTTGGAAACTGTATAGCTTGACCATGATCATACGTTTATATATTTAGCAAACTGTTATGCAATACAGTGATTTCTCAACTGTGCTGCAGTTACTTCACTTATGTTTGCTGCATAAACTATAGTCGACGTCTGGTGAATTGGTGGATGGTTATATTACTATGATAGTACACAGGAAATATTGTGAAATCAGAAAAATTGGCAAATCTTTTGAACAAACCAAACTATCAATTAAGCTAATTGGCCTGTGAATTTCATGGCGTACATATTTTGTTTTTAAAAAATGTATTGCTTTATATTTTCTCCTGTCTCCCACTTTTTCTTTCAGTCGAATAAACTATTCGACAAACTGATTTTTTTCCCGTAACCTTTCCAGCAGTGCACTAACATTACCTATGCTGTTACCTCTATGCTTGGTTTCATTTTCCATCAGGTCATGAATCTGGGGTGTGTTGAGACTTCAGTGTGATCATTTATTTTGAAATAAGCCCATCAATTGGGATACCATATTACAAGCCAAATTGAGCGATAGTGGAAAGACGATCAATGATTGCAAAAGGAAATTGAACGGGCGCTTGAAGGAAATAAATTTGCAAGGCTACAGGGCTACAGCAGGGGACTGGGACTGAGTAGTTTGCTCTAACGAAAATCACCATGGATTCGAGTTGAATATGCCATAATTATTTTAGCAGTTCATTATTTTAATACTATTCCTTGACCTCAAGTGCAGTGGCTCTTAAAGTTGAAATAATCAGTTAACCGTTTTCATAGTCTAAAGAACATTTGCAAATAGAAAATCTTGGATTTGCATGTTCCCTGTGAAGGCTTTTTGTAAGCATGGAAATGATCATCAGTGTTTTCATAGTGCTGTTGCTTTGGTTTAGCATAGTTCTGCATGTCACCCATTTGTGCGTGGCAGTTTGCTGTGTTACAAGGAAGAAATAAAGCTTTCTAATATGTGAATTATTTAGCCAAGGTCATAAATGTTTTAATGTTTCACAAAATAAAATCTGTATCATTTTACATGTGTGGAATGCATAAACACCTCTTTTGTGATGCAATCAAGCTATGCTGTGGCAACTGTATGATGCAGTGAACTTTGTGTAACTTGGGTAAAGTAATTTAACAATTTATGATTGTGAAAGTTTTTTTTATTTTCAGTTCAAAATGTTTGAATACAGAACACTATTGATTTAGGTGGGCTTGATTTTGTTCCACTAAAAGCTTTGAAAGAGTTTGGTCAACTTCAGTTGAGTATGCAAGTACTCCTAATATTTATAATTATAAGAACATAAGAAATAGGAGCAGGAGTAGGCCATCCAGCACTTCGAGCCTGCCCCGCCATTCAATAAGATCATGGCTGATCTGTCGCTGCTCAGTTCCACTTTCCCGCCCTCTCCCCATAACCCTTAATCCCCTTTCTTATCAAAAACCCATTAACCCACGTCTTAAAAATATTTAGCGAGGCAGCCTCCACCACTTCAACAGGCAGAGAATTCCAGAGATTCACCACCCTTTGAGTGAAGAAGTTCCTCCTCAACTCCGTTCTAAACCGCCCCCCTTTTATCTTGAGGCTGTGCCCCCTAGTCCTACTGTCTTTTTTGAGCGGGAAGAGTCTTTCCACCTCTATCCTATCCATCCCATTCATCATCTTATACGTCTCAATGAGATCTCCCCTCATTCTTCTAAACTCTAACGAGTACAAGCCCAGTTTATTCAGCCTCTCCTCATAGCTCAACCCCCTCAACTCCGGTATCAGCCTAGTAAACCTCCTCTGCACTCCCTCCAAGGCCAAAATATCTTTGCGCAGGTGCGGCGCCCAAAACTGCACACAGTACTCCAGCTGCGGCCTCACCAATGCCCTATACAGCTGCAGCAAGACCTCCCTACTTTTATATTCAATCCCCCTCGCTATGAAGGCCAGCATCCCATTCGCCTTCCTGACCACCTGCTGCACCTGCAGGCTGGGTTTTTGCGACTCATGCACAAGGACCCCGAGGTCCCTCTGCACCGTCGCCTGCTGCAGTTTTTCGCCCCGTAAGTAATAGTCCTTCCTA
This sequence comes from Carcharhinus amblyrhynchos, assembly GCF_965287045.1. Classification (NCBI taxonomy): domain Eukaryota; kingdom Metazoa; phylum Chordata; class Chondrichthyes; order Carcharhiniformes; family Carcharhinidae; genus Carcharhinus; species Carcharhinus amblyrhynchos. The sequence continues at coordinate 17,310,851 of NC_137346.1, forward strand.
CCATTCTTCCTACCAAAGTGGACCACCTCACACTTGCCAACATTAAATTCCATTTGCCATTTCCTGGCCCATTCGCCCAGCCTATCTAGATCCTTCTGCAGACTCTCCACACCCTCCGCACAATTTGCCGTTCCCCCAATCTTGGTGTCATCAGCAAATTTCAACACTCTACACTCGGTTCCCTCCTCCAGATCATCTATATAAATGGTAAAAAGCTGAGGCCCCAGCACCGACCTCTGGGGCACTCCACTAGTCACCATCCGCCAATCCGAATAGCACCCGTTGACCCACATGACTAATCTCTCCTCCCAGTTTTTTTTGTACAAAAGTAATTCAGTTGGCTGAAATCTTCTTGTTTGTTTGGTTAATAGTATAGAACTTGTGCTGGTTTTCACATGGATATTAACTGCCAAGTTTTCAAATATCTCTTGACACTAACATTTTTGTTTAGTGACTCAGTAAAACCATGCTGGAATTGTAATTATCATTTACCTTTTTTAAAGCCCAATCAGTATTTGTGTGGCAGCATTTCAGTTGAGTTGGTCTTGGGATCAGTCTGTGCCCATATATATAGTTAGATTGAATTTTTTTTTCCTTTGGCAATCATGCTTCAGATCAAAAACTTTTGGGTTTATGCTAGTCATAGTTTATGAATGACATGCATATTTAGCTATGCTACTGGAGTTGCTGCACTTCAACCTGTATGTTGTTGTCTTCTCTGCAGTTAGCCAAATAAACAGGAATGTAATTATACTAAGATTTGTCATTGTTTTAGAAAATTAATATTGTTAACAAATCATATTTGTTTTAAAGTTTAAAAATTTGTCATCTAGTCAGAGGAGTCTGGTGTTTGCAATTTTTTGAGGGGAGGGAGGAACATTAAAATGCCAATTAGGTTGCAAGGATCATGATCAGAGCCAGTAACAGCTGCAAAGCAGAAAAATTCAATTCAAGCTACGGTTTACAGAATTTTTAAATTGTTACAATCCCATTGGGATTTTTTTTGTACAGTTTATTTTAAAAGCCATTGGTACAAGTAACTAAATGACTGCTGACTGCCTATTAATGTACTCATCCACAGAAAAAGGCAGAATCAGATGCAGAATATTGTGGTCTTACTGTTTGTGTCCAAATAGAAGGTTTGCAGTCTGCCAAATGCTTTTTTTATTGATTGCTAATACATGTTAACTCTGACTTTTGTAGTCCAGAACAATTTTTGCAGGAGAAAGTGTTTTAAATTGCACAGATATCGAATTCTTGTCATTAAAAAAGGAAAAAAAATTACTGAATAGTATGGCAAACATTTGTAAAGGTTTCGCTAATCACTTTATAAAGACTAAAAAATGCTTATTAATTCAAATTGTCTTCATATCTGTTCCAGTCACTTAATGTGTACTGCTACTGGTGTAATTGTAAAACAAGTTTTGAGGCCATTATGTCATCAGTGTCTGAAACAGGTCATATCCAGCAAGGCAAATAAAGAGCCTAAGCTCAACCTGCGTGTAAGAAAATATTCCACAGAAAATTGGACTTCGTATTTATAAAAGCCCGCAATATGTACTATATTAGAGATGAGTTGTTGGCTGTCATCACTGGCAAAGTTGGATAAATTCATCACCAAACTGTACCTATATTGTCTGTGTACCAGAAGGCTCCAAGTATGATTCACATTAATTAGACTTTCCAAAGTACTAATTGAGTTGTTATACTTTGTCTGCAAGCCTTTGGATCTGCAAGGAGAAAAGTCAACTTGGTCCAGTGGTCACTGGTAAGACCTGCTAGAAATGGTATCAGCATAGTTTTTAAATTGGGTTTTGATGTTCCCTACAATCAGTTTGCCTGTTGACGCGCACTACTTTAGGTTCACACACAATTCTCACTTGTGTTAAGGATCATTAATGTATAGAGAGAAATCTGAACATCAATAATTAATTGACAGAGCTATGCTACAAGATTTTTTTTTAAAAGAGCAAGAACCACTAACTTTTAGCTTATAAATCTTGTGCAAAAAACTCAGTTCTATTTTTACTTATCCCAGGTTCCTTTATCTCATGGAGACTTGAATGTTAATTTGCTTTTTCTGAGACCTACTGGAAAGGAATGCTATAGCCTTCCAGAATTTACTTGAACTGTCCTTGATATTCTAGCTACTCACAAATTATGCTGACACCTATTTATGTACTTCTGCCTAAGCAATCCTCCAGTTTTTTTAATAACCCTCCTAACTTGTGATCTGTTCAGCTTCTTGTCCTGGCTTTGGACATGTTTCGACTGTTTTGCTGAGTCTGGTCTCTCAGCCCCCAGAATATACTGAGATTAAAGGGTTTTTTGTGGACATCTCAAATTGCATCTGCCACTGTTGATTGCTAAAGATCAAGGAAGTGTTTCATAATGAAGGTCATAGATTAGATTAGATAGTCAACTTGTTCCCCTGAAAGTTGGGGAACCTAAAACTAGAAGGCATAGGTTTAAGATGAGAGGGGAGAAATAAAGGGTCCAGAAGGGCAGTCCATTCACACGGGATGGGAAATATCTGGAATGATATTCCCCACCCCAGAGGCAGCAGTAGAGATGGATACAATTTTATATTTTAAAAAGCATTTAGACAGTTACATGGGTATGATGGATATAGGCAGAATCAAGTGCAGAATATAGTGGTCTAACTGTTTGTATACAAATAGAAGGGCCAAATGCAGCAATTAGGACTAACTTAATGGTAAAAACTGGTGGTGTGGACAAATTGGGCTGAAAGACCTATTTTCATGCTGCAATCCTCTGACTCTGTGTAGTCAACCGAGAAGTCATGATTCTTTGCCATTGAGAAGAATAAATGATAAATTTAAGTGATAAATATTGAACATTTGCCTGTTCTTTCACTAATACAATGACAAAGCATTGTGGCTCTTTGTTGTATGGTGGCCCCACACTATTTTTAGATGCTATATGTTTCCAGGATCATAGAATATTTGAATTAATGTCATTGTTTCTGAACCCTGCTATAATTGGTTTTATGATGTCATCCCTCTTTCTGTGGCAGTTGAATCTTGCTGGATATGGCTTCATGGCACTGGCAGTCTCCTGTTATCTCTCCCAGTTGACCATTCTTAATGCCTAAAGCCATGCCATGAGTTTTGGCAGCCCATTTGACTCTAAGGCATCAAAACCCTCATCTGTGGTCTGTACGTCTTTATTGAAATTGAATAAGGATTTAGGAACCTGACCCCTGCCTAATTATATTTTTCTTTGCTCATTTCTAGTAAGTTTTTGATTCTTTCTTGGCATGTGTACATTGTTGTCCATTCCTAAATGCGTTTGAGAAATTGGTCATACGCCTCTGCCTTGAACCATATGATGTAAGTACACTCAGTGGTGTTAGTGATGAAGTTCCAGGCTTTTTAATTCAGCAACATGATATAGTTCCTAGACAGGATAGGGTGTGGGTTGGAGGGAAACTCGTCAGTGGTAGCGTTTTGATGAAACTGCTGCCCACATCCTAGGTGATGGAGGTCATGGGTTAAGAAGGTGCTGGAGAGGGAGGCTTAGTGGTTTGGGGATGAAATGAGATGAGGTCAGTTATAGAAATTCAGTTGCTACATTTGTTGTGCTCAATTGTTGCCTCAACAATTGACTAACTTGATATGAACGAGGAACTAAGCATGTTTCTGCTAGTTTGAGCTAGTGTCATCAGTGCAGAATAGGTGAAATTGTCCAAACAAGTGCAGAAAATGGGTTTTTGATACAAGTTGCATCAAGCATGTATTCAGTTTCCATAATCTTTAACAGTGGTTTAAAAATCATATTTGCCTGAAATCAGTGTCATCCACACAGCTGGTCCCTACACAAATTAAAAATAATAAGAATGGTGAGTTTCTGTTTGCAGCCATTTTAAGAGGCTTTGCAAATTATTTCAAATTACTGCACCATCACCACCTCTCTGAACGATCTGCCACCAGGAAAGTCAGTCAGAAGATGGTCTGTCTATTGTAATAATCTCTAGAGAAATGTGTTCCGTATGTTATCAGGTATGTGATAGAATGAATTGTCCATTATGTTGAATAATTATTTGCAAATTCAACAGCTGAGCATAATAACCTTGGAATGGAACTTGAGTTAAATGGGCTTACGATGAGACTGATAAGTGCAGATGGTTTAAATGTTCCATTTTATTTGGTGGATTTGCAACAGTGTCGTGTGATTAAAAGAGCTTTCGTTATTGAGGTCTTGAGAAAGAAAGGTACTTTCAAGGTGATTGTTGTGAGCTGGCAGCAGTATCTTTTTGGGGGATTTGTGGCTGAAACTTGTATCAGGCAATCTGCTCAGTGACCCATTTGTTAGAGAGTTGAAGGTTTTTGTGCTGAAGTCTTGGGTCAGTGACTGGTGGAGAAAAATGCTCATCTACCCACTCCTGATTTGATTTTCTAGTATTTTGTTTGAACACAGTTTCTCAATGTTGTGCTGCTATGTCGTTAGTTCCTCACCTAGGCATAAGATTTCACTTGGCTGAAGTTCTTCATTTCCTATTATATTGGATTGTATAGTTACTTTCAAACATAACAGCTGGCTTACTGGCTGAAAGGATGCAGGATTTTTACTTGATGATAAACTTTACAGGATTCCATGTGTATAGTGGGGAAATTAAGTAATTATGTGGATTTGTTTAAAATATGCTGTTAAATATTATGCTAAATTACTAGTCAGTCATTTGTAGTCAGTCATTCCTATCATTGAGGATGAAATAAAATTTGAGAAGCAACAAGAACATTAACTTCAAGTTCCTTAGTAACATAGACTAAGAAATGTTTATTTTTCTATAAGCTTGCTCACACTGTGGGTCTGTTTTGTAACTGTCAAATGAAATTGCCAGTATAATGTAATGAGTTTCAGTAAGTGAAATGATCCAAATAATTTTTAATTGCTCAGTGGGTAAAATAAACTTTCATGGAGGGCTTGTCACTGCTCCTGTAAAACTTTTCCTTGTATTCTCAGGGATCAACATTAACTGGAAACTTAGAGCTTTCTAGGGTGGGTGCACAGCTGTATTTCATTTGTATCTGCTGTCTTACTGTGGAGCCATATTTCTATCCCTTTCCCTTGGGTAGAGAATGGAGGGCTAAACAGCAATATCATTTTGGCCAGTGAAACAAAATGGAAAGGACTGATTTCACTCGAACATTTGCATCAGGGATTTTGGGGGGCAGATTCTAAATTCTTCTTTCCCACTATCAAAGATTCCTAATTGTTTTTATAGAAATTGCATCAATATATTCAATACAGGGTTAACGCACAATTGCAGGCGTTAGATCAGAAAATTATAACTAACATTTCTTTTGGCCCAGCTGCAGAGAAATACTATTTGGATGAAGTTTTCACAACAAGAACAGCAGAAAATGCTTAAAAAAAAAGGTAGGATAACGTAGAAACTGTTTTCAACAGTGAGAAGTAATTTTTCTGGTGTAATTCACCACTTCTTTCATTGCTGTCAAATATTGTGGTCATTGTAACTAATAGTGTCTAGCTAAATAGCGCAAGTTATAATATTGCATGGGTTGCTCTTCATTACATTTAAGTGGTGCGATGCAATGGCTAGCAAATTCTTTTCTTTTGGTCTTGAATGCAGCCAGCTCCAATTGAGAAAAAATATCTGTCCTCAGTATTGGAGTCCGAAACAAAATTGTACTGTATCAACTCAACTCGAACTGGGAGTGGGTCCACAAAATTGGCACTGCAAAGCCACAAGTTTGTAGGAACAGGGGAATATAGTATGTCAGCGGTGCAGCATCTGAGAATAGTTTAAAGGCACACTGTTGGCAGCGGGAGAATTTTTCATCTGGCTGTATTGTAGCCTGATGAGGGAATACTTGATTCTGATGCTGGGTGTGTGAGTGTAAGAATCATTTTTTCCCTGGTATTAACTTCCTTTGTTTTGGTAAGCAAACTTTTTTTTTGCTGTTTTGTCCTTGCTAGGAGTGACTCCAATTGTGTTGGTTGCTTTCTGTTCTGTGTCTTTCAAAGGTCATTATTCATAGAGCTTTGATGATGAGTGGCGGCACTTTATTCAACTTTAGGGGGGGAAGGGAACATAGAGCATTACATTGAAATGTGCATATTCAGTAGAGGTCACTGGGTAGGTTCTGTAAAATATTTTCCCATGTCAAAAGTAGATATATGAATCCTGCCAAACCACAAATATAATTCATTACTTATGACTGCTCTGTAATAAGAGAAACCATAAATAAACATTCTCATTATAGCACACACCTCATTCTAACATATATATTTATGTAATAACGCTGGGTAATAGTCACTCAGATTCTGTGATGTTGAAGATTGAAATTGTGGTCAAATTATTAAATATGAAACAGCTCCATGATAAGGCACTATTTCTAGTTTGCCATGTTACTTCCATTATTAGAGTTGAGGTTAGTGCAGTGCTTCAGCTCCTTCATCAAATACAGATAAAGCTTTCTAATTATGTTTGTAAATTACAACAGTACATCTTCAAATGGGAGAAGGAATGTTCCATTATGGAAAATAGGGCGAGTGAAACACAGTGCATGTAGCACAGAAGAATTGCATTGCTTGATGTCAAAAATTTTCACTTTTCTCAAAGTTGGGTATATTTTTCTAATTTGAATTATTGTAATGTTTTTGGGCTTTTCGGAGGGGGTCCAGAGGAGGTTTACAAGAATGATCCCAGGAATGAAGGGTTTGTCATATGAGGAGCGGCTGAACAGTCTGGGTCTATACTCGATGGAGTTTAGAAGGATGAGGAGGGAATCTAATTGAGACTTAGCGAATACTGAGAGGCCTAGATAGAGTGGACTTGGAGAGGATGTTTCCACTAGTGGGACAGACTAGAACTTGAGGGCACAACCCCAGAGTGAAGATTAAAACTAAGATGAGGAATTTCTTCAGCCACAGGGTGGTGAATCTGTGGAACTCATTGCCCCAGAGGACTGTGGGGGCCAGGTTGTTCTATCTTTAAGACAAAGATAGGTTCTTGATTAATAAGGGGATCACGGGTTACGGTGGCAAGGCAGGAGGATGGGGATGTGAATCCTATCAGCCTTGATTGAGTCAGCTCTGCCACTCAATGAGCTGAATGGCCTAATGCTGCTCTTTTATCTTATGGCCTTTTTTAAAAACCTCAAATGCTTATTCATCTGGACTGTGTTGAAATAGGAGGTATTGTAGATACATCTTTGGCAGCACAGTGGCTAGCACTGCTGCCTTACAGCGCCAGGGACCTGGCTTCGATTCCTGGCTTTGGCCACTGTGTGTGGAGTTTGTATGGTCTCCCCGTGTCTGCGTGGGTTTCCTCACAGTCCAAAGATGTGCAGGTTAGGGGCATTGGCCACGCTAAACTCTCGGTGTACCCGAACAGGCACCTGGGTGAGGTGACTAGATTATTTTCACAGTAACTTCATTGCCGTGTGACTGTAAGCCTACTTTTGACTAATAGGCAATGTGGTTCTGGAGAAAAGAAGTGATGTTCAACCAAAGTGTCACATTTTTGGGATATGGTCACAAAGAATAGTGACCCTGAATTTTTAGTTGTGTTGGAAGAAGTTTATTTGATCCACATTGTGAACATCATTTGAATTCTAGTTATTTTGAAAAAGCTGTAAAACCTGTTACATAATTTGTGGCTGGAGATTTTGACAATGGAGCACTGTATAAGTCACATTCATTTCATGTTTGCATATTTTCCACGCATTTTCTCACCTTGCATCCTAAAAGAGGCCGTTTGTCTATGGTGACAGTTTTTTTTAGCTGGAGCTATCTACTCTAAACCTATTTCATTTTGCCATAATAGCAACAATAGTTTGTCACTACAATAATAACAGTAACTTGTTTCTATATATTTAACATAAAATGCCTCAATGTGCTTCATTTAGGCATTGTAAAACTAAAGTTGGCACTGAGCCCCATAAGAGGATATTCGGGAAAATGGCCAAAAGCTTGGTCAAAGTAGTAGGTGTTAAAGAGTATCTGAAAGGAGGAAAGCTAGATTGAAAGTTTAAGGAGGGAATTCCAGAGCTTGGGGCCTAGGCAACTGAAGGCATGGCCAGCAATAGTGGAGTATTAAAATTGTGGATGTTCGAGAAGTTGGAATAGAGGAGCACAGAAGTTGTAGGGCTGAAGAATCTTACAGACATAGGGAGGGCCAGGCCATGGCTATAGCTTAAAAACAAGGATGTGAATTTTAAAATCAAATAATTGCTTGACTGGGAGATTGTGGATCAATGAGCACAGAGGTGATGGGTGATTAGGATTTTTTGAGTTGGGTATGGACAGAAGAGTTTTGGATAAGCTCATGTTTGTGGAGGATAGAATGTGGGAGCCTGGCCAAGGGTGTGTCAGAATATTGAGGCCACAAAGGTCTGGAAGAATGTTGCAACAGCAGGTAGCTGAAGCAGGAGTCTGATTAGGTGATGTTACGGAGGCAAAAGTAGGAGCAGATGCATGGTTGAAAGTTCATTCCAGATTCAAATATAACATCAAATTATGAACATTCTTTTTGAGCCTCATAGTTGTTTGGGAAAAGAATGGAATTTTGTGGTGGGACTGAAAACTGTCTTTCCAGTATTGGAAGAAATTTCTATTCATCCTGTGCTGGATGTCGAATGTGCAGACTCTCAATTTAGAGACAGTGGGGAGTGCCAAGGATAGAGTGGGGAACAGAGGAGATAACAGTACAGGAGTGAGAAGAGGTGATGGTCACTTTCTGGCTATGATTACTCTAATCAAGGATTGAAAGGTGACTGAAAACTGAAAAATGTTTTGAAAATGTTTAGGGAGACAGCTCTGGTGAGTGAAACTGTAGTAGCTGTGTGCTCTGTCATTATTGGTCATGCTAAGGGAGGGGAAAGGAGTTGGAGCCCTGGAATGTATGATGGGAGAGAGAAGATTGTAGGTGAGGCCATGGAGCGATTTGGAATCATTGGCACAAAAATTTTATATTAGTGCACTGGTTTCTTGTCCCCCAATGTGAATTTTGGTGATGATTGACGTACAGAACTTAGTGTGAGACAGAGTACAGGTAGTAGAGTTTTGAGTAATGGCGTATTCGAAGCTGGAGAAATGCAACAATTTATATATTCTTTTCCCCCTCACGCGTACAATGTAAAAATATAAATTTATTCTTTTGTGATAACCTTGGAGATCATCTTGTAATATTTTCTAATGAGAACTCCATTTTCAAGCCTTTTTTTGTTAACTGGCTTTTAATTTTTTATTGATTATTGTGCTCATTAATCCTTTTGGCATGGAAATATCTTATGGGCATGCAGAAATGCATGCAGTGCTTAACTATGGTCCAACCCGTCATGTGCACATTACTTGCTTTCATATTCAGTGTGTCTCTGTACAGACTTAGAATTCCATCTCCATTTTAATTACTTGTCCAACTGCACTTTGATTTTTAAAAATATATGTATAATGGATTGAGTATGAACACCAAAAGAGAGAGAATGGTATTTGGAAGGAATACATTAGAAGAAACTAGAGTGAAGATTGAAGTGGATGGGGTCACATTGGAATAAGTTTGTATATTTGGGACAAATAATGGCAGATGTGGCACAGAAGTTAGGAGGATAGAGATAGCCAGAAGTAATTTTGTGATGATGAAGGATGTGTTCACAAAACTCAAGCTTGTAACGAGGAAAAACTCACTAGGTGCGATATTCTATCCACTTTCCTGGATGAAATGTGCTTGAAATAGCAAGAGCAAAAAGGACTTTTAAAAAGTGATGTTTAAAAAGAGCCAGTATTTTGGCCATTTAGTCAGAGCTGAAAAGCTGCAGATATTTCTTCTAGAGGGCAAAATGGAGGACAGCAGAACGTAGGGTCAACTTGGACAGAGTTAAATGAGAAACATTATAGAGCAGTTGCAGATGAACTGCAGTGGATGTGTGAGAATGGCACAAGATAAATGTGTGATATGCCACAACAGCCAATCGCCTAACAGGAGTAAGTTACTAGCAGCAGCAGCATGTAACTGGAAACATGAATCAGTTCCTTAATTTTGCTTAGAATATTACTATTTAGGGTCTGTTTGCAATTCTAAGTCACTTTTTCCCACTAAGATACACATTGAATAGTAACCTAAATAACAGACTGGAATAATAACAAAATGTATTTGCTTTTGCTATGCTTATTCCCAAAATCTGCTCTTTCACATCTGTCATCTTTAACATCTGTCAGTCCAGTTATCTATGCCCTCCAGCATTCTTCTGTGCAGTTTGCCTATCATAATTTGGTATATTAGCAAACTTTGATCTCATTCCTTTTGTGTATGTAGCCAAATCATTTATAGATGAATGGAAAACAAAGATAGGTATTTGATACTGGCTTGGTGCAACCATTTCCCTCTATTGATATTCCTAACTGTCAGAAGAAAATTTGGGGAAAAAAAGTCCATGTATGAAAATGTGCATTTATATTTGTGTTAAGGGAAGCAACTTTATACCTATCACAGTCATGTTCTGCATGTTGCCATATTAAAAAGATCACTAAATAATTGTGATGAAGAAGGTTATTCAACCCATCTTCTTTCCTATGTCCAGAGAATCTAATATTGCTTTGTCCCATTGTAGCATCCAGTTATTCCTTAAATATTTCTAGGATGTAATAGTCCTTCACTTGTCTTACCTGAAAGTTATTCCACATAATTGCATCTTGTGAAAATTACTGTCCTTCTATTAATCTTAATTTACCTTTCTACTGGTTTAAACGTCTATCCCATAATTTTACTTTTATCGTTTAAATTGAATTCTTGGTTAATAATTTTATTTATGTTGTTATCTTTCTATATTAGAAATCCTAAATTCCATTTTTCCTTCTTCTGAAACCAGACCCATAATGCTGGAAATTGGCCTCATAGCTCTTCTCTGCACTGTGTTCAGCTTTGAAATTTCTCATTGCTTGACGGCCAGAAATGACTGCAATATTCTAGCTGCAGTTTGATCAGAGTTGTATAGAGATTGATAAATATTTCTTAGAACTTGTGCTCTAATGTTTAGCTCTATGTTTCAACTTTTGAGTTTCGCTGGGTACTGATTTGCATTGGTTGGTCATGTGGAGGAGTATAGACTCTAAGATTATATGTCTCTATTTGCTTAATTTTAAGCTATTTAAACATAATTCATGTCATAGAATCATAGAATCCTACTGTGCAGAAGGAGGCCGTTCGACCCATGAAGTCTGCACTGACCACAATCCCATCCAGGCCCTATCTCCATAAACCCATGCATTTACTCTAACTAGACCTCCCGACACTAAGGGGCAATTTAGCATGATCTACCCCACGCATCTTTGGACTGTGGGAGAAAACTGGAGCACCTGTGGGAAACCCACGCATACACGGGGAGAATGTGCAGATTCCACACTTAGTGACCCAAGTTGAGATCTTGGCACTGAATCAGCATGCTAACTACTGTGCCACCCTGCTGCCCTGCGTCACTGTGCTGCCACCGTGTCCATTTTTACTTCCTAATTGCAGCACTTTGCACTTGCCTGATGCTGTTCTACCCACTTAGATATTTTGTTTAATTTGTTCTGTTGTTTCTATGATTGTTGTTTCTAATTAATTGCACTAGTTTGGTGTGATCTGCAAATATGATCACTTCGATTTAAATTTCTGATTCAAAGTCATTTATGCAAATTAGAAGCAGCAATGATTCCTGAACTCCGATCTGTCTGCTGTCCCCTACTCTAGTGCATTTTCTTTTTTGTCACCATTCAGCCAGTTTTTTAAATCCAGTCCTATAAGTTTGAGCTTAATTAATAAACTGCTGTGTAAAACTTTATCCAAAGCCTCTTAGAAGTCAAGATAAACAATATGGGTTCCCGGACACGTGTCCTTTGTTTGAATAGAGGGGAGTATGGTAGGATGAGAGAAGAATTGGCGAATGTGGACTGGGGGAGCGCGTTGGAAGGTAGGTCTGCTGAGGAGCAGTGGAGGATCTTTAAGGAGATCTTTCTTGGTGCTCAGCAGAAATTTATTCCGATGGTTAAAAAGGACAGTAGGAAGAGAGGTAATAAGCCGTGGATAACGAAGGAGGTGAAGGAAAGTGTTAAATTAAAAGCGGAGGAATTTAGAGTAGCTAAGAGCAGTGGGCGAGAAGAGGATTGGGAAAGGTTTAAATGTCAACAAAGATTGACAAAAAAGTTGATAAAGGAGGGTAGAAGAAGCTATGAAGCTGGGCTAGCGCTTAATATAAAAAAGGATAGCAAGAGTTTTTATAAATATATAAAAAGGAAGAGGCTGGCTAGGGTGAACGTTGGTCCCTTAGCGGATGAGAAAGGGGACCTAGTGGTAGGGGATGGGGATATGGCTAAGGTCTTGAATAACTTTTTTGTTTCTGTCTTCACGGAGGAGGACGTGAATAATTTGCCGGGTGTTAGCGATGGAAAGGTGGTAGGACTGGAGGGTCTTAATGACATTACTGTTACTCGAGAGGTGGTGCGCGACAGACTGGAGGGGCTGATTGTGGACAAATCCCCAGGACCGGATGGAATGCATCCGAGGGTTCTGAAAGAAATGGCGGAGGTGATAGTGGATGCCTTGGTGGTTATTTTCCAGACGTCGCTGGATTCCGGGGAAGTGCCGGAGGATTGGAAAACGGCTAATGTTACGCCGTTGTTTAAGAAGGGTGCCAGGCAAAAGGCGGGGAATTACAGGCCGGTTAGTTTAACGTCTGTGGTAGGTAAAATGTTAGAATCCGTCATTAAGGAGGAAATTGCGAGGCATCTTGAAGGGAATTGCTTGATAGGGCAGACGCAACACGGTTTCATTAAAGGGAAGTCGTGTCTGACAAATTTACTGGAGTTCTATGAGGATGTGTCTAGGGCGGTGGATAGAGGAGAGCCGGTGGATGTGGTCTTTCTGGATTTTCAGAAGGCGTTTGATAAGGTACCTCACAAGAGGTTACTGCAGAAGGTCAGAGGACATGGAGTTGGGGGTAGGGTGTTAGCGTGGATAGAGGATTGGTTGTCAAATAGGAGGCAGAGAGTGGGGGTCAATGGGTGCTATTCGGATTGGCGGTTGGTGACTAGTGGGGTGCCCCAGGGGTCGGTGCTGGGGCCTCAGCTATTTACCATTTATATAGATGATCTGGAGGAGGGAACCGAGTGTAGGGTGTCGAAATTTGCTGATGACACCAAGATTGGGGGAAAGGCAAATTGTGCGGAGGGTGTGGAGAGTCTGCAGAAGGATCTAGATAGGCTGGGCGAATGGGCCAGGAAATGGCAAATGGAATTTAATGTTGGCAAGTGTGAGGTGGTCCACTTTGGTAGGAAGAATGGTAGGAAGGACTATTACTTACGTGGCGAAAAACTGCAGCAGGCGACGGTGCAGAGGGACCTCGGGGTCCTTGTGCATGAGTCGCAAAAACCCAGCCTGCAAGTGCAGCAGGTGGTCAGGAAGGCGAATGGGATGCTGGCCTTCATAGCGAGGGGGATTGAATATAAAAGTAGGGAGGTCTTGCTGCAGCTGTATAGGGCATTGGTGAGGCCGCAGCTGGAGTACTGTGTGCAGTTTTGGGCGCCGCACCTGCGCAAGGATATTTTGGCCCTGGAGGGAGTGCAGAGGAGGTTTACTAGGCTGATACCGGAGTTGAGGGGGTTGAGCTATGAGGAGAGGCTGAATAAACTAGGCTTGTACTCGTTAGAGTTTAGAAGAATGAGGGGAGATCTCATTGAGACGTATAAGATGATGAATGGGATGGATAGGATAGAGGTGGAAAGACTCTTCCCGCTCAAAAAAGACAGTAGGACTAGGGGGCACAGCCTCAAGATAAAGGGGGGGCGGTTCAGAACGGAGTTGAGGAGGAACTTCTTCACTCAAAGGGTGGTGAATCTCTGGAATTCTCTGCCCGTTGAAGTGGTGGAGGCTGCCTCGCTAAATATTTTTAAGAAGCGGGTTGATGGGTTTTTGATAAGAGAGGGGATTAAGGGTTATGGGGAGAGGGCGGGAAAGTGGAACTGAGCCACGACAGATCAGCCATGATCTTATTGAATGGCGGGGCAGGCTCGAAGAGCCAGATGGCCTACTCCTGCTCCTATTTCTTATGTTCTTATATCCTATGGCTTACCACAATCCACTGATTGCCATTTTTGGGCTTACCATTTTTGTTACATCATAAAGGTAGGCCAGGCAATTTTTTTCTTCTTCTGAATCTATGATGACGGCTGTAAGCTAGATGATATATGTACAGAATTGAGAAGAAAAAAGTGATCCCTGCTTGTTCCTGATACTGCTTCCATTATTTTGCATGGGATAGAGTAAGGTTAAAGGGCCACTTGTGTCTTTGTTACCATTTTTGAATATGCATACCGATAACCATGGTTATAACAATTATCAGTGCCTCACAGATTGTCTCCCTAATCTTTTTCAGCATGATAGAATAAATCTGAGTATTTGTTTGTTTTCAACCTGTTTTAACTGCCCAGGATGTCCATCTCATTTATAATAAAGGCATTGATTTTGCTTGGGAAATTTTGTTCAGTGTGGGTATGTTGCTCATATGTCGCCTTGTGATTACTTGAAGTATTAATTAAAAATATTTACTATTTTATGCTTCTCCTCAATTTGACACTCATTTGTGTGTGTCTTCTGCTTTTCACCCCCTTTCAGCCACTCTTATTGTGGTACTGACAGACTTTTTAACATTATTATTGCCAGCAGCTGCTGGGTCTTTTTGCCACTGTCTGCCCTCTGATCTCTACTTAAAATGTATTTTTGCATTTTCTTCGCATTCCAGTGAGCCCCTTTTTTTTTCTCTGCAACACTTGCGTAACCCTTTTTTCTTCTTTATCTCACTTTTAATGTGCAAGTAGCTTCGTGTCACAAACTCAGCTGATAACTTTGAGTGCCCCAACTTGGAAATATTGGTTCGTGGTGGTGTATAGTTTTGTCTTGAGGAACGGTCTAAGGGGTCACGTGTGATGCCCAGTGAGAACAGCAACCAGCCTACCTGCGGTAAAACACACATTTAAAGACATTTCATTACAATGAACAAAAGACGCACATATCAACAGGACTATGAGGATCTGAGAGATTTACATACAGGACTAATAAACGCACCCACACATTTAAGTAGGAAATACCCTTCTGATAAGAACATAAGAAATAGGAGCAGGAGTAGACCATCTAGCCATTCGAGCCTGCCCCGCCATTCAATAAGATCATGGCTGATCTGTTGTGGCTCAGTTCCACTTTCCCGCCCTCCAAAGTACATTTACAAGATCTGAACTCTTTCAGGACTCTGCTCAAACAACATCCAATCCAGTAGACCTATAAGTAAAGGCCAGCTGTATACAATTGTAGTTATTTTAAGGAACGTTTTCTCTTTTGATCAGTGAAGATATGGGTTTTAACTGCCTCCACAAAAGAGACTCTGCACACTTGCTTCTGGCCTGCTAACCAGCGCCAGTTTATAGGCTGCGAGCTGGACTCTGCACTTCAGGTTGCTAGATGCTGCCTCCACAAAACATTTGCCAATTATATCATGGATCCGTAGTGGCCAACACTGGAATGTCTTTGTTCTTTGAATGTGGGATTGGGCAGCGCGCAATTGCCTTGTTGGCTGTGACCTGCAATAGTCTTTTGTTGGACCCAGAAACCATTTGGTTGGCCCTTGTATGGGGCAAATATCCCTTACTTGCATCTTTATCTCATACGGTACCAGGCTATTATTTTCAGATATTTCTGACTCATTGTATTACACCTTATCACTCTATCGTTACCATTCTTCAGGGTTGCTCTGGCTTCTTATATATTTTCCAGGTCATTAACAAGTGACCATTCAGCATTGTTCTCACAGCTTCATTGGTGAAATGGGTTAAGAACCTTTGTGCACCCTACCTGCCAACTCTTGCCTCTAAACCTCTTGGGTCTTCCCAAAATGTGTATTCAGTTTCTTGAAGTCTACTATTTTAATTACTTTGTTTTCAAATACCTTATATATCTTTATATAGAGCAAGCTATCTTCCTCTTTTCCTCCTTATTTTGACTAAAGAAGTCAACCCCTCTTTTGCCTTAGATTTTTTTTAGGATTAAAGATATCTTTTGCAGAGTTGACTTTTTTGTTTACATCTCAAGTGTCCCTAACAGAGCACTGTGCTACCTCTTTTCTGTCTGTCATTTCTAAAGGCATTTTACTCATGAAATTTGTGTTCATTTTCATCTCTTGGATTAGCCATATTTCTGCTTTTCTCTCAATGCGGTGCTTCCTAAATGTTTTCTCAGTGTGACCCCTTTTTACCCACTAAATTTACACTCTGGGGTCACACCCACATCTGAGGTTGAGTTGTTGGTAGGGCAGGAGGCAGTTGGCACACCAAAATAAAGCAACCTCCACTACTTAACCATTAAAGTGAACACTAACTTTAAACATATGACAAACCAGAAAAAAATCAGGTGGGCTCATGGCAGACGCAAAGCTGCCAGTGCAAAGCTTGTTAACTGCCCTTCCAGCTAACTGGAAAAGAAAATTCAGGTGTAGTATCGTGGTGCCTCGGAGCCAGTCTCAGGACTTTCCTGACAGAACCTGTGCTCCACAATCTCAATTATCATGGTGGTTAGCATTGCTCTCTCACAGCGCCAGGGACCTGGGTTCGATTCCTGCCTTGGGTCACTCTCTGTGCAGAGCCTGCACATTCTTCCCTTGTCTGCATGGATTTCCACCGAGTGCTGTGGCTTCCTCCAACAATCCGAAAATGTGCTGGTTACGTGCATTGGTCACGCTAAAATTCTCCCTCGCTGTACTCAACAGGCAGTGGAGTGTGGTGATTAGGGGGTTTTCACAGTAACTTCATTGCAGTGTTAGTGTAAGCCTACTTGTGACACTAATAAATAAATAATGGCTTTAGAACTTGCAATCCTAAAATCTTGGCTCTGGTTTAGGAACCCCAGCTCAACAGGATACACACACACACACACACACACACACACACAGTGTTACAGTTGATTGTAGCTGTTATATTTATGATTTCAAACAGTGATGATGATGCTAGAAGGAACTTGATAAATTAAATAAAGCAAACTGCGTAACAATCCATTGTAATCAGCAGTCAGCATTAGCCAGAAGCAATTTAACATTTTTCTGAAACTTGGCACTAGTTTTGTTTTCTGGCTTAAAAATTAGCATGTCCCATTCCAAAAACCAGGAGATGAATACATGTGCAGTGCATCCTGAACATATCACAAGATATTGCTTCCTTCTGTACTTGTTTAAAACCTGTTATTTAGGTAACATTTTCCTGTTTAAACCAAAGGTCAAACATCAACCCTGTTTCTCTTTCCAAAGATGTTTCCCAACTTGTTGAGTATTTTCTGTTCTTTTTTTCAGATTTCTAGCTTCCATAGTATTTATCTTTGTATTATATTGAAATTCTTTGTTTTCTAGTTTGAGAGATGAGTGTTTATCATCTGTGGTGCAGGCGAAGCCCAAAGCTATCATGAGATTTCATCCTGGATCCGTCCACTCAATTTGCAGTTATGTAATACTTCTAAAAAATAAATAAGACAATGTATTTCTTTGTGGCCAGCTGATTATAGAAGTGATATAGTGAAAGGGAAATAGGTTATATTTTAGGTTTAAAAATCTATGCTGTTACAACTGTAGTAATCCCTGGTGTGTTCTGAGGGAGTAAATTTTGAGGTGTTTGAAGCAACAGAAGCAAGTTTGCTACTTTAGGGTAAATAATGATATTTGACTTGTAGTGATGATGTTCACCTGTGGAATGTTCTCTTTAAAGTTGTTCAATTGCTGCAGGAAGTGTTGAGTTCTGTTGTTTCTGGATTGCAGCCAATAAAATCATGTAGTTTTTTTGTCTATTTGCCAATAGTATAATGCTATTGAGGAATTGAAGTTCTGAAAGATTGAATATTTAATCTGGTACTTTAACTAGCTTTTCCTATTCTTTTAGTTTACTGGTATTCTCAAATTTCGAACTGCTGTTAATTTCTCCCTCAGCATACCAGAACAGGTGCCGGAATGTGGTGATTAAGGGATTTAACTTCATTGCAGCATTAATGTAAACCTACTTGTGACACTAATAAACAAACTTTAGTTATGCCACAGCTAAAGTACTTTGTGCAGTTCTATAATCCACATTATAGGAGCAATGTGATGGCATTGGAAAGGATGCAGAGGAAATTTGCTAGGATCTTACCTGGGCTGGAGAGTTTTAGTTACAATGAGAAATTGGATAGACTGGGGTTGTTTCCTTGGAACAGAGGAGACCGAAAGGGGATTTGATTGAGATGTATAAAACTGAAGGGCATCGATAAACAGGAAGAATTTTTTTCCCCTTGCTAGAAAAATTAGTGACTAGGGCGGATGGATTTAAAATAAGGGGCAGGAGATTGAGAGATGTGAGGAAAAGTGTTTTCATCCAAAGGGTGAGTATGGAACTCACTGCCTGAAAAGACGGTGGAGGCAGAGATTCTCATAACATTAAGAAATATTTAAATGTAATTATAATTAAAAATTGGCCAAACTGGATGCTAGATTTCCAGCCTTTTAATCTTTCTTTTGATTCCTTCGGCCTCCAGAGAAAAATCTATGCCCAAAAAGCAGAACCTCCAAGGAAGAGACCCACTTTCTGGCAGATCCCAGTCTACAAATCCAGAGAGAGATTGAGACACACAACTATCTTTCTCTAAAAATACCAAACAGCAACTGAGCATATTTCTGTGTAAACCTAGTTCTGCCCTGTCACATTTTTCCTGTCAATCAACTTAAGCAAGTCCTACTCTGAAAGACCTCAGGGAAAAACACAAACAACTGCATTTGTCCAGATTAAAACAAACACTTTAGCAATTAAGATCAATTATACTTCTGCAGTGTCAACTGGGGCTGTCGTTTGCAAACAAAGCAGCACAGATAGGTAGAACTGACAAAAAAAATCTTGCACAAGAAACGTGACAGATTTCTTTAAATGCACAGTCTCATCACATTGAATGTATTAGCAGGAGTGAACATCTCAATCCTTCTGGAGTTGAGATCCTGTGTTCATCTTGATGTGCTTCATTGTGTTGGGTGGCATACCACTGTTAAATGGGATAGATTCAGAACAGATTGAGTAGCTCAGAACTGGTGATCGATCAAGCTCAATGAATCATTACCAACAAAATTGTATGCAGTTGCACTCTATACTCATGGCCCAGCAAGTCCCTCACTCTAGTATTATCATAAAGCCAGATGATCAGTGAGGACTGTAGGAGAGCTTGCCTGGAGCAATACTAGAATGAAGTACCAATCTTAAAGCTACAGTGCAGGGCTACATGTATGCTGAGACATGGAAGCAGAATGCAATGGATAGAGCTAAATGATTCCACAATCAACGGATCAAATCAAAACTCTGAAGTCCTGAATAGTGATGGACAATTAAACAGTTAACTTGAGGTTTGGCTCCACCAATGTCCATACTCAGTGATAAGGGTGACCAGCATGCCAGTGCAGAAAATATGGCTGCCTCATTTGCAACCATCTTTAGTCAGAATTGCTCATGGATGATTATATTGGTCTCCAACATCACAGATACCAGTCTTCAGCCAGCTCAGTTCACTCCACGTGGCACCAAATACAGAAAAGGCTCTGGGGCCCTGACAGCCTTCTGGCTGTAGGACTGAAGATCTGTGCTCCAGCTTAGCTGTTCCGGTATACCTACAACATTGAGGATTACTGGAATATTGTTCATCTCTTTCCTGTTGTGTCTTTATATGCCCTGTTTGTGAACAGAACTCCCACTCACCTGATGGAGGAGCAGTGCCTTGAAAGCTTGTGACTTGTGCTACCATATGAACCTGTTGAACTTTAACCTGGTGTTGTGAGACTTCTTATTGTTGACAAAAAGCAGGACAAATCCAATCCAGCCAATTACTACTGCATCTGTCTATTTTCAATCATCAGCAAAGTGATAGATGATGTTTTGTTAGGGTTACCAGGTGGCTCTTACTCAGCAATAAACTCACTTTTGCTTAGTTTGGGGTTCTACCAGAAACACTCATCTCTAGGACCTCATTGCAGTCTTGGTCCAAACATGGATAATATAACTTAGTTCCAGAGGTGAGGTAAGAGTGACTTCCCTTGACATTAAGGCAACAGTTGACCTAATGTGGCATCAAGGAGCCTGAGTGAAATGGAGGGGAATAGTGGGAAAACTCTATTGGTTGAGTCATGCTGAGCATAAAGGAAAGCATTGTGGTTGTTGGAAGTCAATCATAGTCCCAGGATATCACAGGAGGAATTTCTCAGGCTAGTGTCCTAGACCTAGCCATCTTCGGCTGTTTCACAAATGGCTGTTCCTCTTACATTAGATCAGAAGTAGGGATGTTTACTGGTGATTGAACATTACACACTAACATTCATTACTCTTCAGTCCGTGCCTGCATCAAGATTGAATTGAAGTGACAAATAATAATTGTGCCAGACAATACCATCTTCAACATGAGAGAATCTGATCATCTCTCCATGATGTTCAACAGCATTGCAGAGATTGAAATTCCACTGTCAACATGCTGGGGGGTTACCATTGATCAGAAACTTGATGGACCAGCCACAAGTATACTGTGGCCACAAGAGCAGGTCAAACAGAGACTGTGAATTGTGTAGTGAGTAACTCCCCTCTTGACTCCCCAAAACCTGTCTGCCACCTGCAAAGCAGAAATCAGGATTGTGATGGAATAATCTCAAAATGCCTGGATGTCTGCCACGTCAATTCCACTCAAGAAGCACGACACCACTGTCGCATGTTAGCAGCAGCATGTGTCGTATACAAGATGCACTATATCAACTTGCTGAATCCTTCTAGGTGATAGAGGCCAAGGGTAGAAGAAGTATGAGAATACCACAATTTGCATGCATTCTTCCAAGCTAAGTACTTCAGTCAGTGGGTTAAAATCTGAAACTGTCTTCTAAATAACACTGTAGGTGTACCTGCATCAGATGGGCTGAAGCAGTTCAATAAGGTGGCTGACCCCTGTCTTCTCGAGAGCAATTAGGGATGTGGAACAAATGCTGGCTTACCAGCAATGCTCATCATAAATGTCGGCATATAAGTTGACCTCTGAGGCCCCTCAAAATCTTCCAAAAATAGGACAACAAAACACCAAGAGTAATATGTAAACCATAGGTCTGCTTTGTTGCCATTTTTAAATACGGAAAAAAATCATAACCACACAGTTATATTAATGTAGCGAGCTTTATTGAATAAGCTAATTGTACAAAGATCTTTAACCACAATGAAAGCATTTTAAAACCCATCAAATTAATTGTCTTTGGCAAATAGTTCACTGAATTCATTGAGTCACTTTGGCTACGGCATCATTACAAAGATCCCACTCTGGATCAGATGTTCTTTCAGTATCATCTTAACAGCTATTCATCATTCCAATGCGTGCTTGACAAGACCAGGCCAATGGCTGGTCACTTCTGGTACATTTAGGTTATGGTCTCATTATGCTTTGCAGCCTGTTGTCCATTAGCCTTGACTCCCTTGTCTATTAGAAATCTAACTGTGTCTTGAATAAATTCGGTGCTTTCTGGGAAAGAAAATTCCACATACTAATGAACCTTTGAGAGAGAGAAACTTTCTTCTGTTTTAAATGGTAGAATTCTTCTTTTCAAACTTGGTCCCTGGTTCTAGTTTTTTCCACAAGTGGAAGCATCATCCTGGATCTACCCAAGATCAGCTGTTTTCTAAACTCAAGGCCCAGCGTTTTCAATCTTTCTTCACAAGACAAGCGCGTAGTCCCAGGAACGAGCTGAGTAAACCTTCTTAACTTCCTCAAGCACAATTATTCTTTCAAATGAAGAGACCAAACCATTTTTAGATGTGGTCTCTCACTAAGGCCCTGTACAACTACAGTAATACATGCTTACTTTTATATTCATCTCCCCCTTCGTGAAATGCCAACATTCCTTTTGCCTTCCAAATCACTGAACTTGGTACAGAGAGAGCTGGATATCCTGGTCCATGAATCACAAAGTTAGTATGCAGAAACAGCAATTGATGAGAAAGGCAAATTAAATGTTGGCATTCATTGCAAGAGGAATTGAATATAAAAGTAGGGTTGTTTTATTGTAGCTGTACAGGGCTTTGCTGAGACCATAAGGAATAGGAATTTCCTCCCAGTGGCATTATGGGTCAACCCGCAGTATGTGGACTGCAGCGATTCAAGAAGGCAGCTCACTACCACCTTCTCGAGGGCACCTAGGGATGGACACCCATGTCCCACAAATGAATAAACAAAAGTTTGGTCTATTTATTTGAAAAAAGACAGAACTACTTTAGACGCAGTTCATAGAACATTACAGCGCAGAACAGGCCCTTCGGCCCACGATGTTGCACCGACCAATTAAGAAAAAAGCAATGACCCTCTAACCTAAACCAATCCCTTTCCATCCATAAACCTATCCACGGACCTCTTAAACGCCCCCAAACTAGGCGCATCTGCAACTGCAGCAGGCAGAGCATTCCATTCCCCCACCACCCTCTGGGTAAAGAACCTACCTCTGACATCCGTCCTATAACTACCACCCCTTAATTTAAAGCTATGTCCCCTGGTGCTAGCTTTCTCCATCCGAGGAAAAAGGCTATCACTGTCCACCCTATCTAAACCTCTAATCATCTTGTATGTTTCAATAAGGTCTCCTCTTAGCTGCCTTCTTTCTAACGAAAACAACCTCAAATCCCTCAGTCTCTCCTCATAGGACCTTCCCTCCATACCAGGCAACATCCTGGTAAACCTCCTCTGCACCCTCTCCAATGCCTCCACATCCTTCCTATAATGTGGGGACCAGAACTATACACAATGCTCCAAGTACAGCCGCACCAGAGTTTTGTACAGTTGCAACATGACGTTGCGGCTCCTAAATTCAATCCCCCTACCAATAAACGCCAAGACACTGTATGCCTTCCTAACAACCTTATCGACTTGATTTCCAACTTTCAGGGATCTATGCACATATACACCTAGATCCTTCTGTTCGTCAACACTATTCAGAGTCTTACCGTTAGCCCTATACTCTACAGGTCTGTTATTCCTGCCAAAGTGAATTACCTCACACTTTTCCGCATTAAACTCCATCTGCCACCACTCGGCCCAGCTCTGCAACTTGTCCAAGTCTCTCTGTAAACTATGATACCCCTCTTCACTATCTACCACTCCTCCGACTTTGGTGTCATCAGCAAATTTACTAATCCATCCTTCTATACCCTCATCCAGATCATTTATAAAAATTACAAACAGCAGTTCAGAGATGGTTTACTTGTGTATATATTATGAATATAAATGCCACAAATATTTTTGAACATAAATGATTCTCAACATCATTCTATAAATGTTTCTAAACTTGATAATAGGATTTCTCATTGCCAATTTGGGTTTACTGAATTGCTTGATTCAGCCACTTCAGTTGAATGGTTCTTGGACTGGTTTTGACAAAGTGATGGCATTTATTTTACCACTTCTATCTGCTGTGACCTGTAAGTTACACCTGGAGTGGAGCTTCAGGAAAAATCAGGGTGAGAATAATGCATTTCTGGTTCTCAATCTTTGCTGTTTGAACATGGTGTGATAGTCAGTGTTTGGCAAAATCTAAATGGGCTCGTTGGGCCGAAGGGCCTGTTTCCCAGGCTGATTTTTTTCTTTGTTCTTTGTAAATTATAAACCAACAAGCTTACTGTTTTAAGAACTTCACAACACAGCTGTTTTGTATTAAAATTTTATCTTTTTGATCTGAAATTGTTTTAAAGATCACATTACTTGTCCTGTAATTCAAAAAATATCAAAACTATTTCAGTATGCTGCACCTAAAAAGCTGTTTTTCATTGAGGTTCTGTAAACTTTAAAAAAAAGTAAAAGATAACTAGATAATTGCATGGCGATTTCAAAAACATTTTCTCCTAAATGTTCGCATCCTCTTAACATGTGAAAAAGCAATAGAGAAATCAAAAATATTCAAAAAATCAGTGTTTAGTGTTTTAAAATTGTTGGTGAGAGTTGCATTGTAATTCACTGGTTTCATCACTTGCAGGGAATTTGCCATGTTGCGTGGCTAACTCTACAGGAACCGGATTTAATGTTTTAACGTGAAACAGCCACAAACTGCATTATGTAGATAAATAATTTAATTTATGCTACCAAAACAAGGTGATGTTCCAGTTAAAATAGGTATATTTGATTTGTGTGGATCCAATATATCGTTAACTAATAGATATAAATAATGCCAATTAAAATATTGGCACTGAAGAGTGGTAAATACCTCAGATGAGATGCTTTCTACTCGGAGTTTTAAAAGAAGTAGGTGAGAACGTTGGAAGATAACACTTGGAATACGTGCAATATTCTTTTGATTTGAGAGTTTTTTTCTTTAGATTCAAAAATTCTGTTTGCCACTCCACTATTTACGGAAGGTGAGAGAGAAACCAGGGAATGATAGACCTGGTTAGCCTAACATCCACTATTGCAAAACTACTAATATCTATATAATTAAAGATAGGATGACTGAACATCTTGAAAATTTTCAGTCAATCAGTGCTGTCATCATGGGTTTATAAAGGGTAATATACCTGATGAACCTGATTCAATATTTTGAGGTAATTATAATAATGGACAGGCGAAGGCCTATAGGTGTTATTTATTTGAACTGCCAGAAGATATATAACAAATCTTTCAAGAGACTGTTAAATTTGAAGCTGTTGGAACTGGAAACAAATTATTGTCCTGATTAGTAAATTGGATAAGTGACAGGATGCACAGAATAGGATTAATGCACACGTACTGTACAAAATGTGACTGGTGTCTATCTCAGGATCTATATTGGGATCTAAGTATTCACTATTTATTAATGGCTTTTGAATGTAAACCACATATCCAAGTTTGCCAGTGGCTCAAAGATGCGCAGTGAATAATGTAGATGGAAATGTAGGATTACAAAGAGATAGTGATAGGTTAACTGGGCAAACAGTGGCAAATGGATATCAGTGTAGACAAATGTGAGGTCACCTGCATTAGACCTGAACAATAGAAAAGGCTACTTCTAAATAGTGAAAAGTTAGAAAAAGTGAAAGTCCAAAGAGACAGTCCAGTTAGCAGAGCAATAAAATTTCATGAACAGGTACAAAAAATAACCAAGCAAACCAATAGAATGCTCGTCTTTTTAGAATTCAAGGAGGTTGAAGGCATGCTGCAGTTATATGAATCCCTTTGCAGACTACACTTGACATATAGAGAGTTTGGTGCACCGCACTGTAGGTATGCAAGAACTAAAAGCAGGAGTAGGCCAGCAGGCCGTTCAAGCCTGCCCTGCCATTCAATTTGTTCATGGCTGATCTATGAAGAACACATTGGCATTGGAGGGAATGCAAAGTAAGTTTACAGAATGCAAGCTGAACTCCAAGGAAGAGAGGTTATACAAGTTTTGGTTGTATTTTTTAGAATTTAGGCGATTAAAGGGTGATTGACCTTTTCAAGGTATTAAGGGGAACTAATGAGGTAGAAAGAGAGAGAAACTATTTCTGCAAGTTGAGGAGTGTAGGTTTAGGGGGCATAATCTAAAAATTAAAGCCAAGCTTTTCAGGAGTGAAATTGGGAATCACTTATACATAAGGGTGGTAGTTATGTGGTACTCTTTCACAAATGGGAATTTATGCTTTATCAGGTTTTAATTTAAAAAGTGGGGTGTATAGATTATTGTTAACCAAAAGTATTAAGGGCTATGAGACAAAGGAGTATATGGAGTTACGTGACTGATTAAGCGTGCTGTCATTGAACGGCAGAATGGGTTTGAAAGGCTAAAAGACTTGCTCCTGTTCCTGTATTCCTAGACAAAAGACAGGTTGTGTTTTCATATGATCTAACTTTTATTTGAAATGAAGGAAGCTATGTGAAAACAGGCCACTCCGTTAAATAGACATTAGATGAATATATTCACTGAATTGCACTTATGGGAATTTTCACCAAAAAATAATTTCCGTATGTCTATCTGCTGTGGTTCAATTGGCAACACTCTTGTCTTTGAGTCACACATTTGTGGGTTCAACTTCCACTCGCACAAAAATTGAGATTGACATTCCAGTATAGTACTTGTTACAGTGCTGCATTGTTGGAAGTACATTCTTTTAGATGAGACATTAAACTATGCACCATCTCAAGTAGATATAAAAGATCCTGTGGCACTATTGTTATAATCCAGGTCAGAAACTTGAAGGAATTTTGTGAAGTCAGCCTAGACCATAAGTTTTGCGTGTTGCATTTGGCTAGGGTAAGTATATGCTGTATCACTCCATATGATTCAAATGACTCACTAGAGAGTTTTTAAACAAAGTTTATTTAGGAATACAGCCAACATAGAAAATTAGCAATAACTTTTACCAATTACAGACAAGAGAACAGGCAACCATGATATTGTATAAAACTTACCAACTAAATGCATTGTTCCAACACACCCTCCTTAATAAACATGCACCTGCCATAGGTTTAGCCCAGAAAATAAGAATGCTCAGTCATCCTGGAACTTAGTCCTTTGGTTGGAGAATTGAAACTCTGACTTCCCAGCCATGTAGCTTTGAGCACATCTAAAGGTAGACATAATACCACTGGTGGCATTTAGCTTTTAGCCAGCAAATCCTTGCAAGAGACAGGCAATCCTTGACTCTAGTTATTAGCTAGCAAACCCTGACAGAATTTTCACTCCAGGGAGAACAGCATAGAAATACTGCTTTTTGTTCTGGAGCCCAAACACCTAACTAAATCAGCAGCCAGCACCCCAAATTGAAATTGAAAGAATTCTTGGGAAAGAGAACAGACCTGTCAGTCATTCTTTCTACAATTCAAAAAGTCGTAAACTCCACTAAAGTGCATTAGGCCTAGATTAAAAATAAACAAAACGCTATTTAAATCTTGTAAGCAGCAATAAAAGGACATTTAATCAGGCGGCCAGTGCTACAATAAAAACAAAAGGCCTGCTTAGGCCTGCAGAGAATATGATTTTAAAAAATACATTTCTTAAAGGAACAGTACACTGTTTTGAAGAAGACCAAGACCATTGCCCTGGCGCCTGGCTAATAATTATCCCTTAGTCAATATCTCAAAAAATCAGATATTCTTATCATTAACATACTGTAATTTGTGGGACTTTGCTGTGTGCAATGCTGTTTCCTGCATCGCAAGTTTGGCTATACTGCAGAAGCACTTCATTGGCTGCAAAGCACTTTGGGATGTCAGGTGGTCATGGAAAGTACTATTCAAATGCAAATCTTTCTTTATATTCACTGGCATCTCTGAAGCAAAATGGAAAAAAAGTTCCTTGGACAATCTTGAATCATGTTTGTATTTCATCAACATAAAGCATAAACTGATGCACTTTCTTCAATCTGTGCAACTTTTAACTCAAGATTAAAAGATTTAGCTTTAGCAGAATGTTATTTCATTTTTTATTATAGTTTGAATGCTATAAGACATGGTTGAAATGTTATCTGAACCACTCAAATAATTTTGAAATGCAACATATATATATATATATATATATATGGTCTTGCTGCAGCTGTATAGGGCATTGGTGAGGCCGCAGCTGGAGTACTGTGTGCAGTTTTGGGCGCCGCACCTGCGCAAGGATATTTTGGCCCTGGAGGGAGTGCAGAGGAGGTTTACTAGGCTGATACCGGAGTTGAGGGGATTGAGCTATGAGGAGAGGCTGAATAAACTAGGCTTGTACTCGTTAGAGTTTAGAAGAATGAGGGGAGATCTCATTGAGACGTATAAGATGATGAATGGGATGGATAGGATAGAGGTGGAGAGACTCTTCCCGCTCAAAAAAGACAGTAGGACTAGGGGGCACAGCCTCAAGATAGAGGGGAGGCGGTTTGGAACGGAGTTGAGGAGGAACTTCTTCACTCAAAGGGTGGTGAATCTCTGGAATTGTCTGCCCGTTGAAGTGGTGGAGGCTGCCTCGCTAAATATTTTTAAGAAGCGGGTTGATGGGTTCTTGATAAGAGAGGGGATTAAGGGTTATGGGGAGAGGGCGGGAAAGTGGAACTGAGCCACAACAGATCAGCCATGATCTTATTGAATGGCGGGGCAGGCTCGAAGGGCTAGATGGCCTACTCCTGCTCCTATTTCTTATGTTCTTATGTTCTTATATCGTCTGTCACTGTTGAACTGCTCTGTATGCAATTAGTTAAAACACTTCAGGTCTACATGTACAACCCAGAAATTCATTGTGTGTGATATAGCGTAAGCACACCATATAAGGTTTCAATTCTTTCATTTCAAAATAGCTGAAATTGCTAATTATTGGAGGTGTAGAAAAGCATCTGCAACATGGGCAACTGCTTAAAATTTATTTTCCAGTTGTACTGAACCAAACTGAGGGCAGCACTGGGCATGGGAGTGGGGTCAGAAATAAATTGCAGATGGGCCAGGAAGCAAGCCTTGCAACAGATTTCAATAAATAGCATATGTTCAAATTGCTAGCTGCAGTTCTGTGAGCTACATCCAAATTTCTAAGAGTAAAATTCTATATAATTTATGACATCCTCATGGAAGGTATTGATCTAGATTTTGTGGTAGATGTTGGCTCGAAGATATAACTTTATATTTTATTTTTGAATTTAACTTGGAAGGTTTGCGGGTGGTCAGTGCTCCTGGCTCAAAACTGAAGTGTGTCTAGATGAAATTTAACATTTTATTAATGGGCATCTAATCTGATTTTTAATTATTCAAACAATGCATTTAGTTTGATTAGCCTCCCTTCCTGGTTCACTGATTTAAAATTTAGAATTGTTGCTACCTTCTGAATATTTTTCTAAATATGCTTGGTGACTAGTGCATTAGTGTTTCACAGAATATTATATGTTTAATCTGCATTTTGGTTCTGGTTTGGTAGAAGTCACAGGATTGAATACATTTAAGAGTGATTGCTTTTGCATCCATTTCCTTCAGTTACTGAGTTTTAACTGAGGACAGCTTTGCTATATATTTCAAAATGGAGAAAACATTATTCTCTTGGGTTGGGAATATGTTGTGAAGACTGAACATATGTTCATCGTGTTTAATTCATCTTCCGTTTCAAGAATGACTTTGGTTAAAGCTACATGAGTGTAACACTAGCGAGGATAGTTTTACAAACTCTTTATGGTACCCTGTGCAAGGTTCAGTTTGCTTCTGAGGGACACAATGATCCTATTCAATGTGTGAAATCCTAATGTAGAATTGAATAGCAGGTATTTGCATCATGATTATATTCACACATTTTAAATAGTTTTTGGAGGAGAATGGGCTATTTTTGCACAATTCTCAGCTTTAACCTTCAGATATTAAGATGCATCTTATTACTGAGTGAGCACAAGCAATCTATTTTAGAAATAATTGGATCTCCTATAGAATGTTTATAACGAGTCAGAGAAGTCTATCCTTTGTCTTTGCTGGCTTCCCACACAGTTCAATTTATGTTGCATCTTCCATTTCCTGTTCAACTTCAATCTTATTCATTGCATGTCATTAGATAAGCTCTTTACTGCACGCTTCAACTTGAAATTTTTTGTGCTGTAACTTGCTAGAAGTGGAAGTTGATGGCTTGATGAGGGCAACTTTTTGTCAATTCATTTTTTTTACAGAATGTGGGTGTCACTGGCCAGGCCAGCATTCATTGCCCATCCCTGGTTGCCCTTGAGAAGGTGGTGGTGAGCTGCCTCCTTTAACTGCTGCAGCCCCTGGGGCGTAAGCACACCTACACTGCTGTTAGGGAGAGAATTACAGGATTTTGACCCAGAAACAGAGAAGGAATGGCAATATATTTCCAAGTCAAGATGGTGAATGATTTGGAGAGGAACCTCCAGTTGGTGGTGATCTTATTTATCTGCTGCTTTTGTCCTTCTGGATGGTAACGGTCAGAAGATGCTGCTGAAGAAACCTTGGTGAGTTCCTGTAATTCACCTTCTAGGTGCTACACATGGCTGCCACTGCTCGTCGGTGGTGGAGGGATTGAATATTTGTGGAAGGGCTAACAATCAAACTGGTTTGTCCTGGCTGGTATTGAGCTTCTTGAGTGTTATTGGAGGGGCACTCATTCAAGCAAGCGGAGAATATTCCATTGCATTCCTGGCTTGTGCCTTGAAGATGGTGGACAAGCTTTTGGGAGGATGGGTTGTCAGGAGGTGAGTTACTAGCTGCAGGATTCCAAGCCTTTGACCTGCTCTGGAAGCCACAGTATTTATATGGCTATTCCAGTTTCTGTTCAGTGGCAATCCCCAAGATGTTGACAGTAGGGGATTCAGCACTGGTAATGCTATTCACTGTCAAAGGGCGATAGTTAAATCCTCTCTAGTTGGAGATGGTCATTGCCTGGCATTTGTAAGGTGCGAATGTTACTTGCTACTTGTCAGCCCAAGCCTTGATGTTGTCCAAATCTTGCTGTATTTGGATATAAATTGCTTCAGTATCTGACGAGTTGCAATTGGTGCTCAACATTGTACAATCATCAGCGAAAATCCCAGCTTCTGACCTGATGATGAAAGGAAGGTCATGATGAAGCAGCTGGCAATGGTTGGGCTGAGGAAGTATCCTGAGGAACTCCTCCAGTAACCATTTTGTTACATACCAGATGTGACTCCAACCAGCAGAGTCTTATCTCCCTGATTCCCACTGATTCCAGCTTTGCTAGGGATCCTTAATGCTATACTCGGTCAAATGCTGTCTTGTCATTAAGGGCAGTCACCCTCATCTCACCTCTGGCATTCAGCTCTTTGTTCATGTTTGAATCGAGGTTGTAATGAGGTCTGGAGCTGAATGCTCTGGCGGAATCCAAACTGAACATCCATGTGTAGGTTATTGCTGAGTAAGTGCTGTTGATGATCCCTTTCATTACCTTTATTGATGATTGGGCAATAATTGACTGAGTTGAATATGTCCTAAAATTGCCCGGGACATATCTGGGCAATTTTCCACTTTGTGGACAAATGCCAGTGTTGTACCTGTACTGGAATAGCTTGACTAGAGTGCAGCAAATTTTGGAGCTCGGGTCTTCAGGACTATTTTGGGAATATTGTGAGGGCCTATATTCATTGTCTTCAGCCATTTCTTGGTGTTACATGGACTAAATTGAATTGGCTGAAGACTGGTGTCTGTAATGCTACGGACCTACGGAAGAGGCCGAGATAGATCATCCATTTGGCATTTCTGGCTGAAGATTGTTGTGAGTGCTTCGGCTTTGTTTTGCATTAATATGCTGGATGGGGACATTTGTGGAGCCTCTTGCTCATCTAGTGAGTTGTTTCGTTGTCCACTATTCATTGCTGAATGCGTGGGACTGTAGAGCTTAGATCTGATCCATTGGTTGTGGAATTGCGTAGCTCTGTCTATTACTTGCATGCCACACAGCATAAGGAGCAGGTAGTCCTGTGTTGTAGCCTCACTAGGTTAAAATCTTATTTTTAGGTATGCCTGGTGTAGGGCCTGGCATGCTCTCCTGCACTTTTCTTTGAACCAGGTTGATCCCCTGGCTTGGTGGTAATGATAGAGTGGGGGATATGCTGTGCAATGAGGTTTCACGTTGTGTCTCAATGCAGTTATGTTGCTACTGATGCCCACAGTGCCTCAGGGATGCCCATGCTAGATCTGTTCGATCTGTACGGTGATAGTGCCACACAACATAATGGAAGGTACCCTCAATTTGGAGACAAGACTTTGTCTCCGCAGATACTGTGCAACAGTCACTACCACCAATACTTCCGTGCACATTTGCATCTGTGACAGACAGGTTGATGAGGATGAAGTCAAATGTTTTTCCCCCTCGTTTCCCTCACAATTTGCTGCAGTCCCAGTCTAACAGCTATGTCCTTTAGTCTGTGGTGGTACTACCAAGCCACTCTTGATGATGGTCATTGAAGTCCCCCATCTAGAGTACATTCTGCGCCCTTTCCATTCGCTGTGCTTCCTTCAGGTGGTATTCAACATGGAGGAGGAGTACTGATTCATCAGCTAAGGGTGAACAGTGTGTGGTAATCAGCAGGAGGTTTCCTTGCCCATGTTTAACCTGGTGCCATGAGATTTCATGAGGTACTGAACTGATGTTAAGACCTCCCTGTATACCACTGTGCCACCACCTCTGCTGGTGGGGCAGGACATACCTAGGAATGGCGATGGTCATGCTGGGACATTAACTGTATGGTGTGGGTCTGACAGTATGACTGACAGGCTGTTGATTGACTAGTCTGTGAGATTCTGAATTTTGCCGCAGATATTAGCACAGAGGAATTTGCAGGGTCAAAAGGGCTGGGAATTGCATTGTCGTTTCTGATGCCCAGGCTGATGCTGGGTCCTTTCAGTTTCATTCTGATCATCTTGGACCTTGGTGAGTGATAGGACCAACAATGTATCTCTTTAACCAATGAGGCTGAACTGGAAAAGTGACAGCAGAGATGAATTGGAGTGGGTGAATAAGGTTCAAATCAAATACAGCAAGAGAAATAAGGATGGTTTAGTTCTGAGAGAGAGGTACGGGGGGTGGGGGGGAAGAAACAATTAAAAGTTAACGTTTTAAAAATTTCCAGCTTAAGAATTGACCACGTGCAAGAATGAGATTGAACAATTTCATTTTGTTTCTGGTCCAGAGAGGTTCATTGGCATTGCACTGTATAAACAATGATCGTGTTATCAAGGTATGTGAGGTGTTAAGTTCCAACTCCAGTCATAACTTTCTGCAGCGAGTTTAATGAGTACTTAATGTGCAAATCCAGCATGTTCTCAATAATGATGGGGAAACTACGGGTGGGGTGACATTCGCGCAAAGCAAACAACAGGACAGCATAAATTGATGGGAAAATTCTGGTGATTCAGGATTTACAGTGTATCTCTTAATCTCCTGAATTTACTGGCAGATTTGTGCACAAATAGTGGCATGCGTCATTAACATGCCGTTATTTTTCCAGCAAGATTCAGCCTGTTTTGCTTATCTGGTTCGTGTTTCTCCCCTTGCCCAGATCTGTTCGGTTTTGCGTTACTTTTTAAAATCTCTTTAATTTCTATTTCATTTGCTGGTTCTTACCTCTTTCTGCTCAGTTTTGTATTTCTCCCTCAACTCTGCTCTATACTTGTGTCTGTCTGTTCTTGTTTTCCTTCAAGATGGGCAAAAGGATTCAGCCAGAAGTGGTTTAACCTGGCAGGGTATGTGGTGGTGCTGGATTGTTAGTGGAAGTGGGATTGGGTGTTTATGTGGAGAGATTTATTACACTGTAAAAAGCGTCGCTTGCATCAACAGACCCAAACTGAAATTGTGTTTCGGACACACAAGTGAATGAAGTGGTAAAGTTTTTGTTTCCAAAACAATTCTGGAATTTAATTTTACAAAAGAAGAAGGGTTTTTTATTTTTCATAACATTTAGACAGCAAATTATTATGTTTGGTATTTTACATTTTGTTTAGGAGCTGAAAATCATTCTGGTTAATATTTGAAAAAAATGAAAACTGAGCTGGAATCCACACAGTCATCTTACGTTCTGTTTATCTTCAGATGTGGGTGGGAAATGTTTAACTTGGATCAGCCTAGTTTAGCACAAAACAAAATGACAACACATTTATTTGCATGCAAGAAAATCTAGGCAAGTGTGTATATGTTCTAAGAACAGGTTAGTCAAGTTTTATAATGTTGCAGCCATTAAACCCCAAAGCATTATAATGTAAGTTATGTTTCTGCCCATTGTGTATTTACTGAAATTCTTTTTTTTTGAACAGTGCATGCTATTCTCTTTGAGGGAATTAGTTAAGAACACATCAGTGTGATGGAGCTGAACACTGCGGGGGCCATTGTCATTAACTTGTTGCATTTAGTGATCCTGTAATTTCAGCTCTGGTTATACTGTCATATGTTATAATCCAGGTTCAGTTTTGTTGAAACAAACTTGGATTTCTAACTTGTGTTGTAACTGGAGAATAGCAGCACTGTTTTGGTGATGTTACATTAGATGTACCAAACAAGTAAAGGTTTTAGACTAAAATCTAATAGGAGAAAGCCAGATGAGAGGTAAAAGTGGAAGGTGGCTATTTGACCTTTTGAGGCCAGTGTCGGCTTTTTGCTGGATTAATTCAAAATTGTGCTCGTCCTCAGCTTCAAGGTCTCTGCTTCGACCTCACTTTGTGGCAAACTTTCCATATTCCAGTATTCCTTTTTGTGCACAACTTCTTAACCTTGACCTAATTGATATTTTGTATGACGATAATCTATATTGATACTTATCACTACTACCTGACTCTTGTACTATATGCCTCTAAATATCAAACACAAAAATTTTGTTTGTCTTTTCATTGCAAGCTTGTCCAACCTTTTTGCTCAGGGGCCCACATTTGCATATATTTCTCAATCATGCCAATGAGCAAATCTTTGCATGATGAGGTTAGGCACAACAATAAACTTAATTTCAGAAAAAAGTTGAAGTTTTAAGGAAAGAAACAATAGCTGAACAAGAGTATAGCAATACCATATCAATAAGTTACCTTAAAAGAGCAAGTAATAAAAATCCACAGAAGAAGGGTGTATGGGGGTGATGAGAGTGAGTGAGAATACTGAGATTGGGTACAAGGCAGAGTTGCACTCACCTCCACACATTCAATATCTTGCATTGCCCTCCACAGTATCAGTTGTGCTCACCTCCACACACTCACTCGACACACACCTCCCCAATCAGAGGCAGTCTCACCCTTGCAGGGCCAGATGTGACCTTGCCCTCCCCTTGAGGAAAAAGCTTGGGGCTGGCAGAAGTCTGGGTGGTACTCGGGTCTGAGCACCCTCTCCCTCCTATCTTGTGTGTGTGTCCACCACGCAACCCCTTCCCTCCAAGCCCTCAGCACAAGCAGGCACCCTCTCCAGCTCCGAGCGCACATGCGCGCACACATGCCTGCTCGTAAAACTAAATTGGAGGTCGCCTGAGGTTGTGGCTGCTTTCCCAGGGCTGAGCTGACTCCCTGCCCTGGTTCCCTGACCTTTGACCCATCCACTCCCATTGAACTTGCCTTCCACATGGTCTCTAACCAGAAACAGGTATTCGAAACTTATTCCGCAACTGATGGTTTTCAACTCATACAATCACAGGTTGGTTTCACTCTCCAATCGTCAGCTGATAGGTAACCACTACTCAGCCCATCAGCTGACGATGCATGGAGAAACCAGCTTGTGATTGGGTGAGCAGGCACAGAGCAGTTTTTTGAAATTCTTTTCTGGGAAGTTTGAGGATGGACTGTTTCCTATACTTGAAGGACATGGTGGCTCATTAGAAAATACCTTGAGGGCCATATCCAGCCTGTGTCTTGGCAGGCATGTTTTATACTTTATCATATGTTCAGGAAATTGGGTAAATAAGCCCTGGTTGTTTCTTATCCGCACTCTTCATCTTTCCATTGAGTTTATACTTTTATTCCTTGCGTAGTCAAAATGTATTACTTCACACTTACCAGAATTACTTTCCTTCTACCACCTGGATGCTCATTCTGCTGACCTCTGTCTTCCTGAAGTCTTTTGCAATCATGGCTATTTATAAGCCTTGTACTTTTGTTAATATCACTTGTGCTCTCTGTGCTGTCCACACTAACTTAAATGTACCTAGATGACCCCTGTGCCCACCATTTTGAATCCTTCTCCAACTCAAGGTACATCTATTTATTTTAGCATTGGTTCCCAACCATCAGCTACGGTGTTTAGCACTGCTACTTTACAGTGTCAGGGACCTGGGTTTGATTCCTAGCTTGGGTCACTGTCTATGTGGAGCTTGCATGTTCTCCCTGTGTCTGCACGGGTTTCCTCCAGGTACTCCACTTTCTTCCCACATTGTGAAAGATGTGCTGGTTAGGTGAAAAGGTGCCGGATTGTGGCAACCAGGGGAATGTTACAGTAACTTCATTGCAGTGTTAATTCAAGCCTTACTTATGACTAATAAATAAACTTTAACTTTGTAGCCACACTCCCCCTTTCCACTTGTACCATGTGCTACAAAAATTCTAACGACTATCGCGAGGCATTTTATTGCCACCTAAAAATGCATATACAATATGTTCATTTTTTTGTATCTAATCAGTTACAGTTTTAAGAAATGCTAAATTTGTCAAATCTAACTTGCCTTTAGTAACTTTGTGTTGAAAGTTTGGTGATTAACACGTGCAATTCTAAATACTTATTAACTTTATCTCAAATTGTCAATTCATTGAGATTGACCATTAACCTAACTGGTCAATGGTTACCTGCTTTCTCACCTTGAACAAAGCTGTTTCGTTGGACACTGTCCAGTCCAGATGAGCATTCTGTATAACTATAGATTTAAAAACCTGTCACTGAAACCTCTGCTCTTCTGATTTTCAGCAGCCTAGGATATATTGCATCAGGACCTGGTGACAAATTTGGCTTGAATTCTCCTACTTTGTTTCTCCTGAACCAATTGCTTTTCCACTGTTATTTAACCAATTTCTTTTTATCTTCATCTAATTCACCTTAATTCATGACCCAAATGGATGATGCTGATATGAAACCATTTTGAGGAAGGATGCCACTTGTTGCAAAGTTTACTGAAACAGAATGGGATTGTAGATTGAGTTGTTTCTGATTTCTCTTTTAAATACTGCAAATCTTACCAACTAATGAAAATGTGATAGAGGCAAAGTTAAATTGAAGTTACTAACCATAGTTTAAAAGCAAAACTTTGTTTGGTCTGGATTTTTTTTTAATGAAAACCTATGACAACTCCTTTTTGATTAATCTCTCCTATTCATCAGGGCTCTTATCTTGCCTTAATGCACTTGCCTTAATAGTGTCATTTAATTCCTCTAAACTAATTCTCAGCAGCACGATCAAATAAATGGATATAGCTTTGAACATAGTTGTAAGTTTAATTTTTTAGAGATGTGATGCCGTCCTTAATATTGCAATGGCAGAGTGTATCTTTTTATTGTGGCTTGAAGAGGTAGCACGTCTACATGTTCCCTATTCATGTCTGACCCCATTTTGATTGAATCTGGGCCAGATGAGAGTTAACTGGGACAAATGAGTCCCTATTACCAGTCCCAAGGACAAGTTGGATATATTTTTCCAAAAGATATGCAGTCCGTAAAAGTACTATTTTCTTTACTAAGAAATATTCAACAAATGAAAATGATATGATTTTGTATATGAAAATGTTTAGGCTGTGGAGTATTTTCTACTTCAATGCATGTTTTACACTATATATACACAAACAAAATCCAAGATTTCATCCTGTGTTCAGTGAAGTCATATTCAGCAGTATAGTTAGACGAGTGTTTGAGTTGTCCTAGCACCATTGCGTTAGGCAAGAGAAATAACCCTGGGTTTTCCTTTCTTGATTACAACATTGCAATTCATGTTCAAAGTAGTGTGGATGCTAGGAACAGCAGTCAAGAGTTATTGTTGAGGCTCGCACATGACCAGAGGATACTTGGGTGAAGTATTGGAAAACAGTTGATGTACAAACTTGTGCCAATTTTAGATTTCTTCAGGAGAGAAGAGATGATGTCTTGAGGAGAGGAGGAGTGGGAAGCCATTAGAAAAGATCATCCTACAACAACAAACTTGACTTTTGTGCAGAGGCATCGTTTGGATTCATGTATGCACTATAAATACAGTAAGAAGTCTCTCATCACCAGGTTAAAGTCCAATAGGTTTATTTGTTGTAAAAGCCACTAGCTTTTGGTAGGTAATCAAGTCTTAAAAGTACAGACAATGTGAGTGGAGAGGGGGTTAAGCACAGGTTATAGAGATGTGTATCGTCACTGCTCACTCCTGCTTGCCCGACATTCGCTCACCCTGCAGCTTCCTATAAATACCCATTGTACGTATGAATCATTTTGTTCATGTTAATTACCACCTTTCAGTAGAGAACAATTTTAAAGTAGCTGGAGAAGGAGGTTTGTGAGTGCATTTATCCACATGACATGATCTGAACAGTTATATAGCGCAATACACAGTGAGGTATTAGAGCACGAAGAGAATTCTGCATTTTAAAAAAATTTATTTAAGAACTTGAGGAAGAACTACCCAGCCTAATGGTGGTAGCTTGTCAATGTCTAAATCAGTTACATGGATGAAGGGAGCAAGTGTATGATAGTTAAATTTGCTGATTAAACCAAGATAATTAGGACAGTTGTCAGGAGGGGGTAGAGTCTGCAGAGGAACATATAGACAGGTTAAGTGGGTGGGAAAACATCTAGCAAATCGGGTATAACACGGGTAAATGTGAACTTCGCTTTGGCAGGAAGAGTAGAAAAGCAGTTCACTAATTTAAATGGAGAAAGATTGTTGAACTCGGTGGTGTTGAGGGAGCTGGATGCCCTGGTACATCAATCACAAAATTAGTATACAGATACAGCAGGTGATTAGGAAGGCAAATGGAATGTTGGCATTTATTGTTAGGAAAAATGAATATAATAGTAGGGATGTTTTAGTTCAGTTGTACAGTGCCTTGATGAGATCACATTTGGAATAACATGTATAGTTTTGGCCTCTATTTGAAAGCAAATATGTAATTGTGTTAGAAGCAGTCGAGAGAAGTTTCACTCAACTCATTTCTGAGATGTGGGCTTGTATGAAGAAAGGTTGAACAAGTTAAAACTACACCCACTGGAGTTTCGAAGAATGAGAGGTGATCTTATTGAAACAAATAAAATGCTGAGGGGAATTATTGGATGGATACCAGAAGGAGATTTCCTCTTGTCAGAGAGATGAAAATTAGGGGACAATAATATACCTTTCAAGACAATCCTCAGAGGGAAAAAAACTCCTCATTTGTTAGTTTGTGGAATTCTCTTCCTCAAAGTATTGGGGGCATGGACTTATAGATTTTGGACAAGGGAGTTGGGAATAATGGGGGCAGACAGGAAAGTGGCTCTGAGTCCACAACCATGATCACATCAAATAGTGGTGCAGGCTTGAGGACTAGATAGCCTGCTCCTGATCCTAAGTCCTATGTTCCCATGTAGAATTGTTTTAAAATTTGAACATTTTGATCGTCTCTCTTTGGTTGTAGAATCATAGAATCCCTACAATACAGAAGGCGGCCATTTGGCCAATCAAGTCTGTACTGACCACCATCCCACCCAGGCCCTATTCCTGTAACCCCACACATTTATGCTACTAATCCCCCTGACACTAGGGGCAATTTAGCAGGGCCAATCAATCTAACTCGCGCACCTTTGGACTGTGGGAGGAAACTGGAGCACGCAACAAAAACCCACACAGACATGGGGAAGAAGTACAAACTCCACGCAGTGAGCAAGGCTGGAATTGAACCTGGGTCCCTAACGCTGAAAGGCAGCAGTGCTGACCACTGTGCCACCCTTGGCTATGTATGCATGGCCAATATATTGGTGTTTTTGTACAAAAAGAAATGTTCATCAGAATGCATGAGCACTTATTTTTGATCTTCTAGAGATAGGGGTGACAACTCGGTTGGATGTATTCTTGGAAATTTGTGTACATCATGCCTAAATCATTACATTTGATCACTTAGTCTCATGACATCTTGGATGTTGCATAAAGACAAATCAAAACTTTATGATCTAGACTTTGGGAGAGGAAAGCAACAAATGTTAGCGTGAGAATAGGAGTCCGAAAATCACTAGTGTTGCAAATGTTCAGGAACAAAAGCATTCTCTAAAAGCAGTAAATGCTAGCAACTCATTTGAGCAAATCACCAGACCTAGAGTTGGAGCATACAAGGTCAAAATTCTCTTGCTATCTTGAGGCTTTACAATATCCTGTTTTGTTTCAGCAAGATAACTTGGCATTAGGGCGACAACAAGCATCTCCTACTCCTCCAAAATGCATGCCACTAATAATAAATAACTGACCTTTTCAAACTAACACTACTTGACAATTTAAATTGCAATTTGGA
This sequence comes from Carcharhinus amblyrhynchos, assembly GCF_965287045.1. Taxonomy (NCBI): domain Eukaryota; kingdom Metazoa; phylum Chordata; class Chondrichthyes; order Carcharhiniformes; family Carcharhinidae; genus Carcharhinus; species Carcharhinus amblyrhynchos. The sequence continues at coordinate 17,350,751 of NC_137346.1, forward strand.
AATTTAACTCAATTAAACAATCAGTCATTTTGAATTTCTGAAAAATATTTTTCTCGAGGAGGCAGGCTGCTGGGAATCTAAATGAGTGAATTAGCTGCAACTTCCACCTTTGACTTGAACTTTCTCCACTCTTATGCCAAATTATGTACTCATCCTGTTTGTTTGGTCTATCATGCATGATGATTTGCATGCATTTTCATTTTTAAACTTTTCCTGCATTTTTATTTTTCTGCTTTTAAAATCTGATGTCGATCTCACATCTCACATCGTATCAATTAAAAGAGCAAAAGTAGACCATTCAGCCCCATAACCTCCATATAATAATACTCCATTTTTAGAACAAAGAACAAAAACAGCCCAGGAAACAGGCCCTTCAGCCCAACGAGCCCGCACCGCCATCTCAACACCACCAGTCCCCCTCTCCACCCACGACCCTTGTCTAATGTTTTATGGCCATCCAGATTGAGGGAAACTGATTTAGGGACAATTTATTCCTGCCAGTCAACCTAACAACACATCTTTGGGGTGTGGGAGGAAACCGGAGCACCCGGAGAAAACCCACGCAAGCACGGGGAGAATGCGCAAACTCCCACAGACACCGGCCCAAATCCATGTGCCTGCACAGCAATCAGCGATAGTCACTGAGCTGTCGTCTTGCCCAGTATCTGGTCCAGTTTAGGCACACACTAACGACATGAAGCACTAGGCCAATCTCGAACAACCAAGAGCAGCCCCCGCACGACCCATCGCGTGTATGCCCCTCGTTGGACACAAGGCGGACCGACTTAAAACTTGTGAATGAAAAGGGGGGAAATAAAATTATTATTGTACCATATCCATTTACCTTACCAGGGATGCCCCAATGCTAATGACCCCTATTTAAAACAATCTCCTATATCCATCCATCTCCAACCCAGTCATGTGCCTGTCTAAGTTACTCTTAAATGACTCTAGCGTGTTTGCCTCCACCACCTTACTTGGCAGAGCATTCCATACCCCCACTACCCTCTGTGTGAAAAACCTCTAATATCTGTGGTGTACCTCTCCCCCCTCACCTTAAGTCCATGGCCCCTTGTCCTACATGTCTCTATCATAGGAAATAGCTTACCTCTGTTTATCTATTCCCTTCATAATCTTATATACCTCTATTAGATCCCCCCCCTCAGTCGGCATCTTTCAAGGGAAAAGAGCTCCGATTTCTTCAATCTTTCCTCATACCCCAGTCCTTGATATTCTTACCAGAACAAGGATTCATCTTGCTGTTGAGCTTTAGATTTTTTTAAAAAAATTAATACATAGGATGTGGGCATCGCTAGCTAGGCCAGTATTTAATGCCCATCCCTAATTGCGCTTGCAAGGTGGTGGTGAGCTGCCTTCTTGAACTGCTGAAGTCTGTGTTGTAGGAATACGCACAAAACTGTTAGGGAGTTCCAGAATTTTGACTCAGTAACTGAAGGAGATTCCAAGTCAGAATGGTGTGTGAGGTATGCAGGGGACTTCTCAGGTGCTGATGTTCCCCAGGCATCTGCTGTCCTTGTTGCTCTAGGTGGCAGAGGTCACGAGTTTGGAAGTTGACCCAGCATTCACAGCCTTTGTGATGGGGTGAAGGTTGGGGTGTTGAGGCAGGGAATTATAGATTATCTATTGTTTGTATGATTAAACGTATCTGAGTTTCACTTGTCACTGCCTTAGTTCAGGTTTTAGGTCTATGCCCCCTTGTTCTGGATTTTCCCCAACGGAAGAATCCGATTTTCTATGTCTATGCTATTAAATTCCTTTATTTTAAACATCAAACTTAGTTCATTCCTCCACTTTCTAAACATAAGGGAATACAAACCAAGTTTATAGAACTTGTTTTTTGAATTTAAATTTGAGCTATTGCACCATTCTGTGGTATCTGCTGTACTTACCCTCCAAAACCAGCATATCCCCACATGGGACCTGATCAAGGCTCTGAACACAGCTTGGTCGCACAGTCAGTTATGACAGAAGGAGACTGTTCTCCCCATCAAGTCCATGTTGTCATGGTGTTGAGCAAAGCAGTCAGTCCCATTTCCTTACTCTCTCCCAGTAATCCTGCAAGTTTGTTTCTGGCGCTCATCCAATTTCCCTTTCATATCATCTCTGCTTCCAGCATCCCTATGGTTAGTGAGTTTGAGGTCATTCCCATTTGCTGCTGAAAAATTTCTTTGTCACATTCTCCCTCTGTAGTTTTCTCAAAACCTTACGTTTGTCTCTTCTGATCTTTGTATCATTATGTGGAAATGCTAGCGTTGGACGAGGGTAAACACAGTAAGAAGTCTCACAACACCAGGTTAAAGTCCAACAGGTTTATTTGGTAGCAAATGCCACTAGCTTTCGTGACTCTGCTCCTTCGTCAGGTGAGTGGGAAGGTGCCATGGAATGGTAGGAAGGACTATTACTTACGTGGCGAAAAACTGCAGCAGGCGACGGTGCAGAGGGACCTCGGGGTCCTTGTGCATGAGTCGCAAAAACCCAGCCTGCAGGTGCAGCAGGTGGTCAGGAAGGCGAATGGGATGCTGGCCTTCATAGCGAGGGGGATTGAATATAAAAGTAGGGAGGTCTTGCTGCAGCTGTATAGGGCATTGGTGAGGCCGCAGCTGGAGTACTGTGTGCAGTTTTGGGCGCCGCACCTGCGCAAGGATATTTTGGCCTTGGAGGGAGTGCAGAGGAGGTTTACTAGGCTGATACCGGAGTTGAGGGGGTTGAGCTATGAGGAGAGGCTGAATAAACTAGGCTTGTACTCGTTAGAGTTTAGAAGAATGAGGGGAGATCTCATTGAGACGTATAAGATGATGAATGGGATGGATAGGATAGAGGTGGAAAGACTCTTCCCGCTCAAAAAAGACAGTAGGACTAGGGGGCACAGCCTCAAGATAAAGGGGGGGCAGTTCAGAACGGAGTTGAGGAGGAACTTCTTCACTCAAAGGGTGGTGAATCTCTGGAATTCTCTGCCCGTTGAAGTGGTGGAGGCTGCCTCGCTAAATATTTTTAAGAAGCGGGTTGATGGGTTTTTGATAAGAGAGGGGATTAAGGGTTATGGGGAGAGGGCGGGAAAGTGGAACTGAGCCACGACAGATCAGCCATGATCTTATTGAATGGCGGGGCAGGCTCGAAGGGCCAGATGGCCTACTCCTGCTCCTATTTCTTATGTTCTTATGTTCTTATGAGTGTCTAAATCAGCTCCACACATCAGACCCAAACCCACATGCTAATCAAGTAGAACTCTGACCAAATAAATAGCTCCTATTTATGAAGTTTCAGGGTTCTATGTGTTTTGCTAACCACACTCTGTATTTGTCCTGCTCCCTTTTAAGATTTGTGTACATACAGTCTTGGGTCTCTCTGCCCCTGCATGCTCTGAACTCTGCCATTAAGTCTACATTGTCTTTCCCTATCCCTTCTGCCAAAATGCATTACCTCACTTCTCTATATATCTATGCTCTGTTGAGTTGACTTTTAACATGCTCACTTTCCCACACCTCTATATTTGGTACCTTGAAAGAATTCTGAATTTTATTATATATAAATAAATCAAACAAAGCAGTGGTCTGAGCACTGACCCTTGGAAAACACCACTGTCAACCATTGTTCATGATGAAAAGTAACCATTACTATGACTTGCTATCTCCTGTCATTAAGCCAATTTTTTTATCCAAGCTGACGCTGACCCTCTTATTCCATGTGCTACAATTTTGTTAACTAGCCATTTATATGATACTTTGTCAAATGCTTTAGTTGAATCTGTATGTCTGTTGAAATCCCTTCATCAATTCCTGTGCTACTTCATCAGAAAATTCAATTAATTTATTCAAGCAAGAGATCTGCCTTTTACAAGCCTATGCTAGTTATTCTCATTTAACTCAATAGAAAGAGACTTTGGCACAATCAGATTTCTCTTTTAGGACAATTAGTTTCCTCAGTGAACACTGCCATGGAGAGTCTAAATCAGTTCCACACATTAGACCCAAACCCATATGCTAATCAAGCAGTCACCGTATCAAAGGTTCTTCCAGTTGAAAATCATGTCTTAATCGGTTTTAGATTGATTTTATCCCCCATTTCTAAATCTACCCACCATTATTACCCACCATACATTGTTAAAGTAACTTGTCTGTAATTATTAAATTCTATTATTAGATTGTAGTTCTGATGAAAGACCAATCAACCTGAAACATTACCTCTGTTTCTCTCCGTGGATGCCTGACCTGAGTTTTTCCAGCATTTTTTGTATTTTTAATTGTAATTATTAAGATTGTCGTTGCACCCTTTCTTGAGTAAAGCTGTCACATTTGGCTCACTCCAATCCTCTGGCACCACCCCTTATCTAGGGAAAATTGATTATGGCAAGTGCTTCTGTAACCTCCATCCCACTTTGTTATAGTAATCTGAGATACAAGCCACCTGAACCTGGTGTTTTATCCAATCTATACACATAACCAGCCTTTCCAGTCCCCCCAGCTTCTCAATTTTCACTACATTAAATACCTCTATCATCTCCACTAATACCAATATTTATTAGCTTCCGCTTCCTTTCTAAATGCTGACGATGTTCTTTCCCAGTAGCTTCAAACATATATAGCTCTTGTTCTTAGTAAGAACTACTCCACCTCCTATTATGTGCTGACTATGTGGTGCTGGTAGAAGATTTTTGGGTTCCTTAAGTTGGCTACCATTCTATTGTATTCTCTTTATCAGTCTTGTTTTTCTCTTGACTTTCCCTCTCCACCTATTATATTTGACCTGATTCTTGCTTGAAGAATTCACTTGACATGACTTGAAACACAGACTTTTTTTGTTTCAACATATTCATCATCATCCTTGTCATCTAGGGGCTCTGGCTTTGCTTCCTATTTGGTCATTATTGGAATGTACCCAGCCTATACCTGAATGATGTCGTCCTTAAAGATCACCGAATGTTTGATTTTAGATTTTTTTTTCTGTCTTTTGGTTCCCTTTTATCCTGGCTTGATTGCTTCCAATTCCACTGAAATTACCCCTCTTCCAATTTAGACATTCTACTTAAATTGTTCTTCACTCTTCCGTATTACTTGTCTAAATTTTGATACAATGATCATGTTTATTTAAGTGTTCCTCCACTGTTAAATGGCCCATCTCCCCATCTCATTCCTCAGCAGCAGATCCTGCCACAATTCTTTCGTACTGGACCTAATGATGTGGGAATGCTGGCGTTGGACTGGCGTAAACACAGTAAAAAGCCTGACAACACCAGGTTTTAGTCCAACCGATTTATTTGATAATACTCACAAGCTTTCGAGGAGACTGCCTCTTGAAGAGGCAGTCCCCTCGAAAGCTTGTGAGTATTATCAAATAAATTGGTTGGACTAAAACCTGGTGTTGTCAGACTTTTTACTGTATTGGACCTAGAAATTCTCCAAACACATTTCATCGAGAGCTGAAGGGCCTGTACTGTGCTAAAATGTTCTATAAATTCCAGCCCCTCACCCTTTATTTTAACACTATCCCAATCGCTATATGGATAATTTCGGTCTCTCTGTATCACCACTCTGTAATTCCTGTAGATTTCTCTGGTTTACCTGCAGATAAGTGCCCTATTGTCAGCATTCTCCACTTACCTGGACGATTGCAGTTCCAATAACACTCAAGAAGCTCAACACCATCCAGGACAAAGCAGCTCACTTGATTAGCACCCCATCCATGACCTTCAACATCCAGTCCCTTCACCAATGATACACAGTGGCAGCAGTGTGCATCATCTGTAAGATGCACTGTAGCAACTCACCAAGGCTCTTTTGACAGCAGCTTCCAAACCCATGGCCTCTTCCATCTAGAAGGACAAGGGCAGCAGGTACACTAGCTGCAAGGTCCCCTCGCTGCAAAGTCCCCTCCATGCCACAAACCATCCTGACTTGGAACTAAAACTTGGTCCTTCACTGGGTCAAAATCTTGGAATTCTCTGCCTAACATTGTGGGTGTACCCACAACACATGGGCTGCAGCTGTTCAAGAAGGCAGCTAACCACCATCTCGAGGGAAATTAGAGATGAGCAATAAGAATACTAGTCTAGCCAGCAACATCCATGTCCTGTGAAAGAATATTTTTAAAAGCCACATTTCCATTATTCCACCACATCATGTGCCCATACAGGAAATTGTGCTTGTAGCTCCACAAACTTTATTTGGCTGACTTTGTTTACTTATGTACATTTTAAAAATATCTTTTGTATTCCCTGTCATCCATCTGTCCCCTGAGATTTAGTATGATATTTACTCTCCTGGTATTGTTCAATACACCTCACTTTATGCACCTTATTCCCCTCTCCTGCTTCTATAAGCTGGTGTTTTCTTTCTACACACCTCCTGCCCCCAACCCAGCAATATTGTTTAAATCCTCCCCAATCTCACCAGAGAACTTTCCTGAACTAATGCATAACATTTTTCCTGTTTTGTACTCCAACCTTTTTTTGTGATAACCGCCAACATTCCATTAGACATTTTAATTAATGAATGAATTTTGTACATGGACACCCAAGTCCCATAGCTCCTCCAAAGCCCTATTCTTATCATTAAGAAAATATTTACAACTTGTTTCTTTAAATCCAAAGTAGATGATCTCTCACTTCTCAAACAGAACTCTTCCTGCCTTAGTTTTTTTTTTCCCAGTTGCTTATGTTGTCCCTTTGTGACATCCTTTCCAGTCTACACTAAGGTGTTCTAAACTAGTGTCATCTGAAACCTTGAATTTGCATTTCTATTCCTTCATTTCAGCATACACAACTGAAGAGCTGAAATCCCAGGATAGATCTCTGGGCCAACTATTAAATGGAGAACATTCCCATTATCCCCATTGTCTGCTTTCTACCATGTAAACAGTTACCAATCCATGTCATGAGATTGCTTCAAATTCTATGCTTTTTCAGTTTTGCCAATCTTTTGCGTGGAATCTTCTGAATGTACATTATAACATGAGTAAATATTGCCCTATCCACCACCACAAAGTTCAGTTGGATTGGTGAGACACACCTATTGTTTACAACTTCAGTTTCTTACAGAACATGTATTGCAATGTGCATATCTAGTTCTTCCACCCCACGCTACTGCTGTCCCCCATAACTCTGTAAAATCCCAACATTGATATATGTGGTCTGTGTCTATTTTTTTGTACACTTACAGACTTGAGAGCTTCTTCTGCCTGTTTTGAAGAAAAATACATCTAAACTCTCAAAATTGCATAAAATTCCATGATGTAGAAACAAATCTGAAATGAGGTAGACCAAATATAATTTTAAGTGGCTAAAAACTATCTGCATGGGGTACAAAATCAACCCATCTAGAATATTGAATGGACATTGTGATTAGTTTTCCTTTTCCCTGTCTTAAGGTTTAGAAATTCTCAAGATATTCTTGAGATTGAACTCACGTTAACTTTAGTTGTTTTCTCGGAAGTTTTTAATATTATCTTGGAGGCGCAGTACTATAACAGGACTGACCCCACCCGGGTCGTAACAGCTGTAGTCTCTTGCTGGGCTTGGCCTACTTTGCTTCATTACTCTCTGGACGCCTGAAACACCGGTTCTTTTTCTAACTTCCCCTCCCCACCATTTTTCTCTCTTCCCCAGCTAAACTACTCAATTAACAACAGAAGACAAATTATCTTACAGGTGAATCTGCTATAATCTGGCTGTGTCCCAGTATCCACCCCTGTTGGAATTATTGACTTTAGCCTCATTTCTTGTCTACTACATCTCTCCTCAGATGTCCCACTTCTTTTGCAACCACGTGTGCTTTCTGCCCAACACTATCTGCAAGCAAAATTATTAGATAGTTATTACATAAACACAATGTAACCACTGTTTAGCATGGTAGACAATTGGCATATGTTAAAGTCCCACTGAAGTCAGATGATTCAGCATCAAGTGACAGATTGCTGTTGATTGTGGAGCCACTATCAATAACCTCCAGCAACACTGTTAGTGCTGATAAGTGATATGACAACATCCTGGACCATGACATTTGTCTTCCTGATGCTGATGGTTAAACCAAACTCTCTACCCTCATCGCAAAAGCTACAGTTGTTCCGTCCAAGTTCAGTAAGATAGTGTGAAATAGTAGCAAATTTACTGAGAGCGACTTGTGATTCTACCAAGCCTGGGTCCTCTCCACACTCAGCCACAGCAGCATATGCTCGGGAGGAGAAAAGGCTGAGCAGTTTCCACTTTTGCTGTTTCTGGCATATTCTTGTCAGGACGTGGTCATTAACTTGGAGACCTTGGAGTGTACCACATCTCATGGCCGAGTAAGTGCAGACATTATTGGCCTGGCGGTGTTCGTTAATTGGGTGATAGTTGTATACCCAAAGAGCTTCTGTACATTTAATTGGCTACTGGGTCTTCCTGGGCTTCCATACCCCAGTATGGAGACACCTGTAAGTGAGATATGAAGATGGTGGACATTGACACTGATGATTGGAAGCCAGCCCCTGACGGTTGTGTCCTTTGGAAGTTGACTGTTGGAAGGAATTGAAAATGAACAGAAAGAAAAACTCAGCTGGCTGAGAAGAGGGTCCAAAAAAAGAAGAAACTAGCAAATTGTACACCTTTCCCGCCCACTGTCTTGCTCTGCAGAAAATGCAGCAGAGATTGCTATGCCTGAGTGGAATTCCTGAGCTGGATTTCTGAGCCACATCAGGTGATGCTGAACCATGATCTCTCAAGACAGAAGGGTGCCACCACCATCTCTGAAAGTCAGATGTTAAATGAGCAGTTATTCTGTTTGTCTAATAATCTTTTTATAATGTCTAGGATACCACCCTTTCATATTATAATTACTTTAGACATGCAGTGTGAACATGTTTGAAACACTGAAATTTTGTTTTTATTTCAACTTCACAAAAAATTAAAACAAAACTAACGTAAACACTTGTTGGTCTTTGTTTAATATTGATACCATAACTTGAATTTACAGCTAATGGAAAGAGGCTGTGAATAAAAATGGAAGGAACTGATGATTTCAGCTGGATTCCTGCTTGCTAAACTACTTCATTGATGAGCCCCTCATAAAGGGCATCACTTGTAAAGCTGACTTATGATATTCTATCTCTCTGGACAAGTTGGACCTGAGTTCTTTTGTTTTCTGTAATCCTTGTTGTTAATAGGCATTTGAATATTGCTGAAAAAGGGACATGCTGTCGAGAAGCTTTTTGCCTTGTACTCATCAGGACAGATTCACCAAATAAAAAGATATAAAAATGTAGTTGCCGTAATCCCAGATGAACATAGGTTCCCCTCGAAAGGGGAGAACTGACTGTTGGTGATTTTAACCTGATGATCACCACACTGCAGAGGCAAAGGACGAAGTTTAGAAGGAGGATCTTCATGAATAACCTCAGCTGGTATGGGAATTGAACACTCTTCTCATGCAGTATAAATTGCCCTCTTTACTATTGGTATTCTTGAGAATTTATCCTGATAAGTGCAAGACAAAAAGCTTCAAAGACATGTCTCTTGTTCAGCAATACTCAGATCCCTACTGTCTTAATTTAAAAGGTGTATGCGTTCTCCTGAAGTTACTGCCTTGGAATTAATCATGTATAATCTGCATAAAATGTGTTTCAGCATTCACCATAAATGGTAAAAACAAGAGGGCCAGTGAGACAGCTATCCTCATGATAAAGCAACTTTTCATGACTTGATATCGTACTTCATTCAAATCTAAATTGTACAGAAAAATCAAAAACTTGATTGGTAAGTTATGTACTTGTGCTGGAGGATGTTTTGAACATGTGGACTGGAACTGTTGGATATTATGAGCAAAATAAAGTTCAAGCTCTTTGTTCAATTCTACAACGTAGGATTAAAATTTTCTAAAATATAGTCAAGGCTTTGTAATGTATCAACAGGACTCAAATAGAAAATATTGGCTTAGTTGTTGGTGAGGTGTATAGTTGTCAAAAAGTAAGTCTTGATATAAAGGTTAAATTCATCCATAGACTTAGCATAGGTATGGTATAAAATCAGTCATGTTTACAAGGCATGTTCTGGATAATAATGAATGGCATGAACCAAAGCTGCATTTCTCCCCAAGCTGCCCTTAGGCCTTTGAGATTCCCTAGAAGCCCCTCTAATTGAATACACGCCAGGAACCAAACTTGAAAAAACACTGCAGATACTGAAATGGAATATGATAGAAATACTCCAGCAGGTCAGTCAGCATCTGTAGAAAGAAGAAGATAGGGATAAAGTTTCAGGTGGATGACTGAACTTCTGATTTGTGGATCTAATTAGTTATTCAGTTCACACATTCTGCATTTTTAATTCTCTAAGGAGATGTGAGCATGAGCAATTTTCCCCCATCACTAATTGCCCTTTGAAGGTGTTGGTGAACTGTTGCAATCCATGTGGTGTAGGTGCATCCACAATGCCATTTGGAAGAGTTCTAGGATTTTCACCCAGTGAGGGAAAGGATAGTTTTGTGTCCGAATGGTGTGTAACTTGGAAAGGAGGTTGCAGGTGGCGGTGTTCCTTGTGTCTCCCAACCATGTCCTCTTTAGATGGAAGGCATTGTGGATTTAGATGTTGTCTTTGAAAGAAACTTTAAGAGTTGCTGCAGTGCACCTTATATGTAGTACTCACTGCTGTCACTGCATTGATGGTGGAATGAATAAAATGGTGGACAGGAGGCTGATCAGGTGGGCTGCTTTGCCCCAAATAGTGTTGAACCTTTTGTGTTCTTGGAGCTGCACTCATCCAACAAGTGGAAAGCATTTTATCACACTCTTGACTTGTACCTTTTGGACAGGTTTTAGGGTCAAGATGTGTGTTATTCACTAGAAATTCCAACCTCTAACCTATTATAGGCACAGTATTTATGTGGTTGGTCCAGTAAAGCTTATGGTCAGTGGTAACCCCCAGGATGTTGATGGTAATGCCATTCAATGTCAAGAAGTGATGGTTAGATTTTCTCATTAGTGACTTCAGCTATGTTTAATATAAGATCTTGTTCTAGGTTTGGACAGTTTTTTCTGTTATAGGCAAGATATCCTAGTTCACACCAGATGTGTGTTTCTTTACTTACGTCCGCCATCTAAATTCTTTCTTGTTTGGGCAATTGGTAGGCAAGGCAAGTTTTGTACTTTATCATGCTTGCATTGTGTTCTGTACGTTGAAACTCTGTTATTGGAGTGTAGTTTATTTTTACAACCCTGAATCAAGCTCTTGATCAACTTGCTGGTGAAGTCTGATTTAAGACTCGTGTTAATGCTGGCGGTTAAATTTTAAAATTACGCTATTAACGGTAGCTTCTTCGACCATGGATAATCTTCACTGGCACTTGCATGATCTTTGTTTATTGTGTGGATTTGAACTGCATAGCCTATTACAGATTCTTCAAAATTATTATTAGAATGCAAAATTTTGAAAGTAAGAACTTCAAGGAATGTTTTGTTTCACATGAATCTGAAACAGATGGATGCATTCCAGTTCCAAATTTCATTCCAACATGCTCACTGCACCAAAACGGAATAATCTTCACAGCTTGGCAGGGCTCATGAGTTGCACCACAGTCCTCGTCCTAACTCCGAGTCAGTTAATTTATGGAATTTCTTATTCTACATGATATGTTGCCTACCCTTATGTCTCTGAATAAAGTTTGAAGTTTGGATAAGGGGTGTGGGGGAGAGGGGAAGTGGAAAGAGTGGAATTGGGGTCAATGGTGCATGTGAGACTAGCTTTTGTAAGAGGATAGTGACTTAACACAGTCTTGGCCAATTATAATCACCACTTGATGTAGTCAGATTGAAAAACTCTAAGCACATTTCATATCTTAATATTATATCAACTGTCAAATCATTGTAATCAATGCCAGTTTATTGGACATATATTCCCAAGAATCTCGTTTCCTTGTTAATTTACAAGCAAAGATTATTTGGCCAAGAAGGCACTGTTCCTGTTGACCCACAGTCAAACATTTCAATGATCCTGTTGGGGCAGAATCTAAGGAGCTGGTGGAAACTGCTCCTTTCAATTTAAAATGTGTAGGATAAAAATGTATCAGGTATAAACAGTTTGTATACAAAGTGAAATAATGTTGACATACTATTTGCATGGGGGGCACAAGAGATGAAAGCAACAGAAAAAAGTGTGAGATTTTGACTTTGAATATTAACCCTGGAAGGGACATTCATTTGAAGCTCTTAACCCCTGTTCATTCCCAGTTGGAAGATTACTGCTAATTGTCTGAACTCTATCCTCTAATTCTTTTAATCCCATTTGGAGCCTATTAGGAAATACTTTGACCTATTTGAAAAATAATTTGCCATTCATCTAATAAATACACCCATAAAATGGATTTTCAGTCTTACGTTTTTAAGTATACTTGATTATTTTTGTTTCAAAAGCAAATAGAAATATTATTTTTTTTCACACTTGTGTGAAAGTTCCCATTCTCTCAAATTTGAAATTCCCAAGACATGTTAGTTATGGACAGCATTTTTGAGGAATGTGATTACCCAAGTCTAGAATTAGATCTATGAAATCCCATAACTCAGTATAATTCTTAACATGTTGTCTTGGAACTATATTGCAGTTTCTTCAATGGGTCAAAATCCTGGAACTCCCTCAGTAGCACTGTGGTAATGTTTAGACAACATGGAGTGAACAAAGTGATCCAAGAAGAGCAATTTGATATGGGCAAAAATGCTGGCCTTGCCAGGGACACCCACACCTATGAACAAATAAAAAGATGGCAGAGATGATAGCTAATGCTTGGTGGCAGATGGATAGTGATTGTATAAGGATGCTATATATACACAGTGCTCTGTTGAATAGAAATTGCCAGTGAAAATCTGTATAATACAGATCCAATAAAAAACACTGAACAGCCAGACACTTAAGTGTAACTTCTGTTCATCTTAACAATGCATTTTACTCGTATTTGCAAAAGGACCATTTTTCCTTAAAGTTTGTGCTTGTGTTAAACTGAAACTTTACTTCTATGTTTGAAGTATTTAAGAAAGCCAAGGGGAGGTAGTGGACCCTGAAACTGTTGCGATAATTGGCAGAAGTAGCATAGTTTCTCTACGATTTTCTGAAGATCTCAGAATTGGTAGATGACAGCATACCGACATATTGTCTAGACTAGAAACTATTAAACTTGAGTTTATTTCAAGAGGTAAAATTATAGCAGATGGAAGACAAGTCAACCAGTACCCATGATAAATATTACATTTGTTCCAAAATTATAATAAATGTTCAGAAGCTTATTAGTTCTCCTCAGTAAGTTACAAATGATGAAAGGTTGGAGGTGGAAAATTAACTTAGTGACCCAATTAACTCCCATCTTAAAGAAAGATTTGCATTTATTTGGTGCTTTTCATAACCATCAGGTGTCGCAAAGTGCCTTACATACTTTTAACTTTGCAAAAGTAGTGTAGTGTAGCCAATACACTACTTTTGAAGTGTAGTCACTATTGTGATGTAGGAAATGCAACAGCTAATTTGCACCCAGCAAGTGTGCTCAAACAGCAAATAATTGATAATGAGCAGTTAATCTGTTTTTGTGACATTAATTGAGAGAAATACAGGTCTGTACATAGGTGACTCCCCTGTTCTTCAAACTAGTGCTGTGGGATCATTTATAGTTCACTTGTGTAGTAGATGGGTCCTGGATTTAATGTATGATCTGACTGTGAAGAAAACAGTCAAGAACTGGGGACGATTATTTCTTTTTGAAGCAGATAGACAAGATTTGTATAATTTTCACCTCCCTTTCACAAACACACCCATGCAACAACACATGTTAAGTGTCTTATAGCCTGTCGGTGAAGGAGCCGACCAGAATTCGGTCTTTACTCAGTTTTAGATTTGTTCATAATGAGACATTATAAATGTATAGCTGCTAGCCCTACAATTCACCACTGAGGTCAATGTGTATTTATGTGTGTGCAAATGATTATCCAGTTGGTGCCACCCTCTCCACCTATAGACTCTTAACCTTAGACTTAACAGCAGAAACCCAATTATTACACTGTTTGCCTAGCTACGTAAAATTGTGTGCATATATTCTTTTGCCTTAAGAAATTCATGATCAGCCAACTTCTTGAACTGCTGCAGTTCTGGTGATGTCGGTAGACCCACGATATTGTTAGATGGGGAATTCCAGAATTTTGATCCAATGATGAAGGATTGATCTTGGTTCCAGGTTAGGATGATAGGTGGGGGGGCGGTTGGACTTGCAGGGGTTGCACTTGTTATATGTTCTCAGTGATAGAAATCACAGGTTTGAAGTTGTCCAGTTGAGTTGCTGCATTGCATCTTGTAAATGGTGCTCATTACTGTCACTGAGCTGGCTTGCGGATTGTGTCAAGTTTCTAGCGTGTTGTTGGCATTATGCTGATTAAGGTAAATGGACCATAATCTATTACATTCCTGGGGTGTAGTGTGCAGATGAATTATTTGAGTCAGGTGGTGAATTAATTGATACTGAATACCAAACCTCTGACGTGCTCTTGTAGCTATAGTATGCACCTTGACCACAGGAATTAGCAGGTGTAGGCTGTTCAGCTTCTCAAGCCTGCTCTGGAATAACTGATCTGATTATGGCCTTGGCCCCACTTTGTCAGTCCCTCCCCATAACTTTTACATCCTTGCTGAACAACAATCACCTCAGTCTTGAACATATTCAGTGACTTTGCCTCCACTGGAGGCAATTGGAAGAGAATTCCACAAACTAGCAGTTTGCTGAGAGAAATTTGCCTTAGTTTTAAATGGGAGCATCCTAATTTTTAAACTGTCCTGATCTTGTATGTTTGAATAACATCACCTTTTCTAAACTTTTGTGCATAAGCCTAGCCTGTGCAAATTTTCCAATAAGGTAACCCTTTCATGCCAGAAATCAGTCAAGTGAACTTTCTCTGAACTGCTTCTAATGCAATTATATCTTTCCTTAAATAAGGAGATTAAAACTGTACACACTACTCCCAGATGCGATTTTACTGATATTCTGTACATCCATAGCAAAATATCTCTACTTTTTATAATTGATTCCTCCTGCAATAAATGTCAACATTCCATTTGCCTTTCTAATTACTTGCTGCATCTGCATTCAAACTTTTTGTGATTTATGTACCAGGGGCATTCAGATCCCCCTCTACTGTAGTGTTCTGCAGCCTTTGATCTCCATTAAAATACTATACTGTATTTTACTTCCTGCCAAAGTGGGCAAGTTCCCATTTCCTACATTATACTCAATGCCAAATTCTTGCTCACTCAACTTACTTAAATCCCCCTGTTGACTCTCTAGTCATCTTGACAACTTACTTTCCTATCTATCTTTGTGTCATCAGTAAATTTACCTTGTGCCTTTAGTCCTTTCATCCAAGTCATTGATATAGATCATGAAATATTGTGGCCCTAGTACCGATCACTGTAGCACTCCACTAGTAACAGCATGAAAACAAAAACCTGAAAATTACCCAGTTATCCCTATTCTGTTTCTTGTTAGCTGACCAGTCCTCTATCCTAACTTTCACATTAGGTTTTGATTCTCAGATGTTCGTGGTGGGGGATTTAGTGCTGGTGATGATTCGAGGGCAGGTGCTTCAACACTTGCTTGTTGGTGAGGGTCATTGTCTCACACTTGTTGACAGGAATGTTAGTTGCCATCTGAGTTCATCATTGAGTGTTCCCCAGGTCTTGTTACATGCGGGCATGGACTATCGTTATTTTAGGAGTTGTGAATGGAGCTGAACACTGTTTACAGAGCAGCTCTACTTCTAATTGAACAATGGAAGGAAGGTCTGGTGATTTGGCATTGCTGCCAACATTGAGATCCTGTGAACAGTACCGGTTGCCTCCTGGAGCCATACTGCACCCTTGGGAGTGGTCTGACCGGCCATGGGTATGCGTACATCTTGATTATGTTGGCCCATTCATGGGCACAATATTTTTGCTCCTTGTCAATGCACGTTCAAAGTGAATGGAAGTGTTTGAGGTGAAGTCTCTGATGGGCCATTCTTTGAACTTCTGGACGCGTTTGAATATCCCATTTAGCATAGTGCTAGTGCAACACAAGATGGTAGCAATTTTCCTTAGTTGCAGAGAAGCTATTGCGCAGTGGCCATTCTTACCAGTACAATAATGGACAGATGTCTTTGTGACACATGGATTGAGGGTAAAGTAAGAAGTTTTTCCTCTCCTGTTGGTTCCCTCATCACCTGCCACACACCCAGTATAATGACTATGTCCTTCTGGACTCATCAATAGTGGCACTACCATACAATTTTGCAGGTTAACTGGGTTGGGTGTGCCTTTGTCATGTCTTGTGCCTCGTTGGATGATAGGATGGCCCATCTGGTTTAATTCTTAAATAAGCAAAGTGCTGGGATCTGAAACCAGAACAGAGGATATTGGGAAAACTCAGCAGATCTGCCAGCCTCCATCATTCTTGAAATGATACTGATAGACCTGCTGAGTTTTCCAGTGTTCTGTTATGGTTTTATTCTCATTTTGCTTTCTGATAGCGATTAGATACAACTGAGTAGTTTGCTAGACCGAGTCACAAAGCAACCAGTCAACCACATTTCTGTTGGTCTGGAGTCACATATAAACCAGCCAGAGTATGAACAGATTTCCCCCTCTGTAGGAAATAATTGAACCAGATAGATTTTTGCAACAGTAAATTGTTTGGTCACCATTACTGATACCAGCCTTCAATAATTATTTAATATAAATTCCCCAGCTTTCATCATGGGATTGAACTCCCCTCTCTCCCTCGTTAGAAAGTAATCTAGAAACTAAGTGTGCATTGATCAAATGTCTGAATATCCTAAAATTGGGTGACATCTATTAAGTATTTGCTAAGTTTCACTATATTGACAGTTATCCTCCAACTTTTACTTAATCACATGCTTACATACATCTTGCTAAATCTGCTGAGAAGATGGTCAGTATCAAGACAAAAATGTGTGTTTGACATGTAGTATAGAAAAACAAGAATACACCAGTCAAACACGACTGGGTTTTTATTTGTAATTGTGTAGAGTTGTAACCTCATCAAACGGGCACTATAACAGGCTAATT
This sequence comes from Carcharhinus amblyrhynchos, assembly GCF_965287045.1. Classification (NCBI taxonomy): domain Eukaryota; kingdom Metazoa; phylum Chordata; class Chondrichthyes; order Carcharhiniformes; family Carcharhinidae; genus Carcharhinus; species Carcharhinus amblyrhynchos. The sequence continues at coordinate 17,367,828 of NC_137346.1, forward strand.
TTAAGTTTGAGGAGCTCATGTGTTTTTGCCTGAGATTGAGAATATCCAATCTTACTTCACTGAGCCAAGAAATAAGACAGAATTTTGCTTTTACCTTATCCAGCAAAAGTTCCCTCAGGCCAATGAAGCTACTCTCAATTTGGGAAAAAGCCTTCATTGAAAATAGGAGAATCAATTTTGAGGGAATAGACCACCTGTAGAGAGATGGCCCGTTTAATTTAGTTTCGGTCCCTCTGGTGACACACAGTACTTGTTGCCATGCATTTACACCTGCCCTTTATTAAATGGTTGGTTCCATAACTTTCCCCCTCAAACTCTCAGTGGAAGATGTAGAAGTTCTGTTCTGAGATATAGCCTATAGGTGTTTCGCACAGATATGGTGTGGGAACTACGTTGTGCGCTAAGGCAAACAAGATCTTGAGGATGTAATATATCTTTTCCAATAAGACATTTTTTATTCACCAGGGCATGGAAAGATTACACTTTCCTGTATTTGATGATTCAGTGAGTTAGTTGCAAAGTTTAAAAAAAAATTTTTGTAAATTGAATGCATTGGAAAATATTCATTTTTAATGCTCCCTTTTGATCCAGTTTATGGTCATGCCAGCTGAAAAACCTCGAGTTTCATTTAGATATTTTTTCATTCACTTTTTCATCCGTTTTGTCATTGGTACACTTAGCTGCTGAATCCTATAACAGGCATTATTTTTGTCTTCAATTTTTGAATGCCAGAGTATGTATTTATTGTGCAAGGTCTTTGTTGTTTTTGTTGTAACGTGATTGAAGAGATTGGTGAACTTGTCACCGAAACATACTGCATATATCTAGTTCTTAATACTAAATGTTTCAAAATTGAGTGGAACAAAAGCATTATGCTTTTAATTAAAGCAGCTCTAACACTGCAGTAACTGCTTAATTCACAATTTGAAATCTAATTTGATGTGACATGAAATCTAGATTTCTTCTTGAAGATGAAAGAGTCAGTTAATGTAAATTTTATATTAGTTGCACTTTAATTAGAACTTGCGAGCTGTACAGGTAAGTTGCTGGGTTTTAGTTTTAAGGTATCATTGCTGTAAAGACCGAACTATGCACGAAGTTGACTGTACATTTCTTTAAAAATTATAATTAATTCTCAACCTACTTCTCTCTACTCATATTTGCTACAATAACGATTTAATTGAAAGGTTTCAGAACACAAATGCATTTCCTGGCATATATTGCACGATACACCCAACCCACATCTGAATCACAGAGAAAGGAATTGAACTAAATTAAAAGACAAGATGGGGCTCAAAGGAAAAAATGGTGTGTAATGGGGGAGAGGGGGACAATGCATGAAAATACAAAAAGTAACACAATTTGATTAGGACAAAGGGTTGACGATTCGTCAATCATACAGATGCTTTATTTTGTCTAGGTGTGTATGTTGTGAAAATGTTGTTGAACATGATCCACAGATGAAAATCTACATAAAGTTACATTGTTGTGGACTGTAAAGGTCTCTTTTGGCTTCAGGGAATTAATTTGAAAATATTATATATGCACACGTGTGTGTGTGTGTGTATGTATGTTTTCAAATTGAGTTTAGGAATCAGGAGGTAATGCTGCAACTTTATAAGACCCTTGTCAGGCCTCATTTGGAGTACTGTGCGCAGTTCTGGTCGCCTCACTATAGGAAGGACGTTGAAGCTATTGAAAGGGTACAGAGGAGATTTACAAGGATGTTGCCTGGATTGGGAGGCATGCCTTATGAAGTAAGGTTGAGGGAGCTGGGACTCTTTTCCCTGGAGAGACGAAGGTTGAGAGGCGACCTGATAGAAGTTTATAAAATGTTGAGAGGAATAGATAGGGTGGATTCTCAGAGGCTATTTCCCCGGGTTGAAATGGTCGCTACGAGAGGACACAGATTTAAGGTGTGGGGAGGCAAGTACAGAAGTGATGTTAGGGGTAAGTTTTCACTCAGAGGGTGGTGAGTGAATGGAATCGGCTGCCGTCAGTGGTGGTGGAGGCGAACTCGCTGGGGTCTTTTAAAAGACTTCTGGATGAGTATATGGGATTTAATGGGATTGGGGGTTATAGATAGGTCTATAGATTGGTAGGTGTTGATGTGATCGGCGCAACTTGTGGGCCGAAGGGCCTGTTTGTGCTGTAGTGTTCTATGTTCTAAATCCAAGCATGGTATGTAAAATGTTGATGTTGAAAGGAATTTTCTAAATTGCTTATCCATTTAGTCAATCAATTGTAATCATTAAATTTTAAATCAATCTTAGATTTTATTTTTCACAAGAAAATTCACACCTGTTGTACCGAGTGGTGGAGTTTTTAAAGAAAATATCTGATTTCTTAAGTTTGAAATTACCTGTAAGTGAGAAAAATTGGTACGCTATCTTTACATTTTAAGTACATTATTTGGAAATTTTCTGGGAGGACTGAAATGTATAAAATGTATTGTGCAATTGTGTAATAGATGACATTTCATTTTTAACACAAAATAGAATATATTTGTGATGCAGTTTGTGCCCCAACCTGCCACGTGCAAGTACATTGCTGAAACATTGAGACAGCAATGTGACAAATTAAAAGGAAGTTGAAACCAAGATGCCATCTATGTATGGCAACAGATGTGGCTTTGTACAGAAATGCAAACATACTTTGGAAAGGAAGTATGGACCTAAAGTAATTGAATGTACTGATCCCATCCAATTACTAGTTTCCATTATTACTTGAACATGCATTTTACAACAGATCGTTTAAACTATGCATTTGCCTTCGGAGGAGAGCAAAGTTTGCAATATTAATGTGCAAGACTAGGAATATATACTACAAGCCTTTCAAACTTTAAAAGTAAAATTAAGAAGTTCCTTAATAGTCAGTAGCATTTTTAATGATCGAATAATGCTTGTCATTATCAAAACTTTCATCAATATTTCATACTAGTTCTCAGAACCGAGCATATTTTCTTCACACATTACCTGTTAAGCTTTGATGTTTACGAGGTGATGCCAGTGCTATTGGTGATGTTAGGAAATAATTTAATTACAGGATAATGGAAAAGTTGCCAAATGTATACATTTTCAAACTTCTAAAGATTTGGCTTGCACTTTAGTTTAAGTTTGTTTATTAGTGTTACAAGTCGGCTCACATTAGGACTGCAATCAAGTTACTGTGGGCGGCACAGTGGTCTGTACTGCTGCCTCAGTGCCAGGGACCTGGCTTCGATTCTTGGCTTGGGTCATTGTCTGTGCAGAGTTTGTACATTTTCTTCATGTGTGGGTTACCCAAACAGGTGCTGGAGTGTGGTGACGGGATTTTCACAATAACTTCATTGCAGTGTTAATGTAAGCCTAGTTGTGACACATGTAAAGAAACTGAAAATCTCGTAGTTGCCATACTCCGACGCCTGTTCGGGTATACTGAGGGAGAATTTAGCATGGCCAATGCACTTAATCAGCACGTCTTTCAGACTGTTGGAGGAAACCAGAGCATCCAGAGGAAACAGATGTGAGGAGACTGTGCAGACTCCGCACAGACAGTGACCGAAGTTAGGAATTGAACCTGGGGCAGTGGGGCAGCAGTGCTAACCACTGTGCCAATGTGTCATGTATTTAGGAAACTATTGTTACTTGGACACTATTTTACAGCAAGCTTCAATCACCGTTGCAAATGTTGCCAGCATGCTGCCTACATTACTTCAAAACGTGAGCCATCTGATGTGTCTAATCTTGTTGGAGGACTTTCCATATAACTTTTCAAGTGAGATTGCCTTTTGCACAAGGAAACGTGTGAGTAGTGGTTGGAGTGAGGCGTGCGTGACTACTTCTGTTGGTAAAAGTGAACGTCTTAGGTGTTGCAAACATTTTCAAGGCTTCCCTGGTGGCATCATTAACAATTTCAATTATGTTGGATAAATTTTGTGATCCTTGGGATCCTAAACAGAAAATTTCAAACCAACGATATAAGCCTGTTAATTATTATGAATAATGGCACTGTACATCCCAAAGTTTTCTGCCCTAACATGTGGAACTTATTTGTACCCAAAGGAAACCACTTCTTTGAGCTAACAGATGACAGAATTATCACGCTTTTCCAGGGCCACTATTGGATGTTTTTTGGCTAGAAAGGAACCAGCTGCCTATGATAAACTTGCAGAGACAATAACCAGGGAGCATATGTCTGATTTGATTTGTACTATACTTGATTAATCTGTGTAAACTAAAAAAATGCTTTTAGTTTCACCATTATCAAATTACTTGAATTTGATTTCTAATTGTTCATCAATTAGTGGTGCACCAGTATTCATTTTGTGTTCTATATTATTCATGAGAACAAAGAAATGACAGACCTGAATTTAAATTTTTTTTTATGTACCATGGTCATGTTTTTCTAAACCTGTAAAATGGTACAAAAAGATGAATGTTCTCACGGAAGTCAATAAATTGAAAAGGAAAACAGAAGTGCTAACTTCTCATAGTTCTGTGACCACAGTCTAAAGAGGATTTTTAAAGAATTTGACATGAGTGTAACAAAATGCAGTGGGCCACCTGGAACCTCCTGCAGTGAAATGCTGGATCAGCATAGTGAGCATTCTTCTGAGAGTAAAAATTACACTTACTGATGACATTTGCCAAACAATAAAGCCAAACAGAAGTGGAGTCAGTAAGGAAGCCAAAGAATAATCCCCTCAGCTGTCTTCCTGATTGTGCCATGTGATTTTATGTCATACTGGCAGCTCACTCTACCAGCCAAATCAACAGATGTATGGAGAACTGCATGTTGGGATAGCAGCAGTTGTTCTCGAACAACAGTGTCCTTTTTGTAAAAAGCCATGCTGCGAAAGGATGCAACAACGTGACATCATCTTATCCCAAGAACATTCCTTTACTGTTCTTGGTTTTACTGTGTTTAAAACGTCTCCTCCCCCATCGTTTCAAATCCAGACTAAGATCATATTGTCTATTGTTCAGCAAAATGCTTGAAGTATTTACTGTATTTATTTTTATTAATAGAATCAATGAGTGCAGCTCTCATACTCCCTGGTCTGTGAGAATTTCATCATGCAGTATTGTGCAGTTTTGATGAATGCCATATAGGTTTTGAGGGAAAAGGTTACTTACTGTCTAGAAATAAATTCCAATGACCACCATGTAGCCCTATATGTATGCAAAGAATAATGAGAAATTAGAATTAAGGTTTTGGAATACTTTGTGTAAATGGATTAAGATAATTGAATATTAAATATAATTGAAAAATCAATGGTCTCTTAGTATGTAGGCCATTTAAAAACAGTTAACTTTGTTGCATTGCTTTTGCTGCAGAAGTTGATGTAATTTAGACTTGGGTGCATGCATGTTAGACTTTAGAAAGCTGTTTGAAATGTAAGCAAAAAGCATGTTAAAAGTTTTATTGATCTGTTTTATGTTTGTCAAGGGAAGAAAGTCATACATTTGCCTTAATGATGGTTGAATTACACTGGTGAGCTTTCCTTTCTACATTGAATACCTGATGCAATTTGATTAAACTTAATAAATACTGAAGATGTAGTTGCTTTGAATTAAGTAAAAAAGATTGGCAGTTCCTCAGGTAGTCGTTAATACAGAACAGAGTTTTGGGCGCACAACAAGTTTCCCTGATTTGTTGTGAGCTAGGCAAAACTGATCCATGGGGAACATTACAGTTGACATTGGTGCCCTTGACCAGAAAGGGGGAAAATTATTGAATTCATCCCATGATTCTTGTCGGAGATGATTGTGCATAAACGTGAGAAGAAGCTGACTTTGGTTGTGATACTTCCCGTGCTGTCAATTTGACAGCCAGAACTTGCTGTATCAGCTAATTATCACGTTTCAGAATTTCCTTACATTTTTTCCACAATTAGGAAATGGAGAAGTGTTACTTTTAATGTTGGTTTTTGTAAGCTGAGTGTATTCCGATAAGTGTATGGAAAAGCGATTGTTTAAAAATGCTAATGAACTGATGCTGATAAATCTTTATAGCCTGTAAATAATTAATTCATTGGACTGTCAACAATCAAAAACATCTTGTTTGAAGCTTTAGCTTGTGGTGAAGTGAGTGGGTCTTTTTGAAACAGGAAAGCTGCAAAGGTTTGTTAAAGAGCATGCTGTGAATGCTTTTGATCTTAGATGAGGCAAAGAAATTAGAAATGATGAAAGATAATTAGAAGGCATCTTATTTAGGTCAAGTAAAATGGCACACTTTGGGGTCAAATAAAGTGTCTCTGTTTGTATTACAACACATTTTTGTAGGAATATGAAAGGAGTGAACCATTTAGCCCCTTGTGCCTTGTCAGCCTTTAAGTGGGGTCATAGAATAGTTGCAGCACAGAAGGAGGCCATTCAGCCTGGAGCAACTCAGTGGTTGAACTCCTCTGAATCTCCTTCGCACCATCCCCTCACCAACTCCTCCCCCCTTATGTGTTTTCTTTGTGCTGAGCTAATTTCCTCATGAAAGTCCAGATTGTACATGTCTCCACCAGACTCTCAGATAATGCATTCCAGATCCGAACCACTCAAGTAAAAATGTTTTCCTTCTGTTGCCATTTTTTCTTTGGCCAACCACCTTAATTCAGTATTTTCTGATCCTTGACCCTTATGCCAATGGAAACACTTTCTCTCATCTATTCTAACTGGACCTTTCATGATTCCTATCAAACGTCCTCTCAATCATCTACAAAGAGAGCAGTTCCCAACTTCAATTTATCCTCATAACTGAAGTCCCTCACCCCCGGGACCATTCTTGTAGACCTTTTCTGCGCCCTCTCTTAAGCCGTCACGTCCTCCTTTAAAGTGCGGTGCCTAGAATCAGACACATTACTCCAGCAGAGGCTGGTTTATTAATGTTCATAACTTTTATTTTGTATCCTCTGCTTCTATTTATAAATCTCAGGATCCCAAATGTCATTTTAAACTTTTTTGGGTGCTTTGCCATATTCAATGATTTGTGCACATATACCCCCAGGTATACTTATCTGGCAGGGGTGAAACTATCATGGCTAGTCGTTGCATGTGGGGTGTGCTGACGCCTGTGTTCGTGGGTTTCCTTGAGTAGTGTAAGCGATTAGGGTAGCCAATGAGGTTAAACCAAGGCTTAACCTGATGCAATTTTTCAAAGCCACCTCAGCCTTTTGGCTAATGTGAAGCATTAGGTCAAACCTGAGATGGGGTGTAAGGCCTCATCCTGCCAGCTTGGATCTTGTTTGATTAAACCCAAGATCAGATGTGTATCCTTGTCTTGTCAGCTTGGATCTAGTTTGTCCCTCATGCAAGGACTCTGGACTTGATTAGCTTTTTTGATTAGAAATAAAGTACCCCCAGATGTCTTCCTCCTTGCAACCCTTTGATATTGTATTGTCTTTCCTTGTTTTGCCAAGCACAATATACTACTTCACATTTATCTGTTAAATTTTAACTGCCACGTGTCCATCTGTTTCACCAGTGTTCTCTTGAAGTCTATCAAGATTCTTGTCATAGCTCAGCATGCTGCCAAGTTTTGTCATTTGAAAATTTTGAAATTGTGCCTTGCACACCTAAGTCTAGATCATAATATATATCAAGGAAAGCAGTGGTCAAGTACTGTATACCTTCCTCTAGTGGTGGAGGCAAATTCGATAGGATCTTTTCTGGATGAGTACGTGGGATTTAATAGGATTGAGGGTTATAGGTAAGCCTAGTGGGTAGAGATATGATTGGTGCAACTTGTGGGCCGAAGGGCCTGTTTGTGCTGTAGTTTTTCTATGATTCCATAAGTTCAGAAGAGTGAGAAGTGATCTTATTGAAACATACAAGATCCTGAGGTGGACTTAAGAACATAAGACTTGACAAGATGGATACTGAAAATGTTTCACCTTGAGGGAGAGATGAGAACTAGTGGATACAGCTTAAAAATAAGGAATCTCACATTAAGATTGAGAGTAAAAGATCTTTTTTCTGAGGCTTGTCTCTTTGGAACTCTTAGAGAGCATTGGAAGCAGGATCATTGAATACTTTAACCCAGTGTTGTCAGACACCTTAAAGTCCAACAGGTTTGTTTGGAATCACGAGCTTTTGGCGCACTGCTCGTGATTCCAAATAAACCTGTTGGACTTTAACCTGGTGTTGTGAGACTTCTTACTGTACTCGCCCCAGTCCAACGCTGGTATCTCAAGATCATGAATACTTTAAGGCAGAGATAGATTGACCCCTTTGTTAGTTAGACATCTAAGAACATCTAGGATAGGCAGAATGTGGAGTTAAGGCAACAGATTTGCCACAATCTTATTGATTGGCTGAGCAGTCTAAGGGGCCCTCTTCCCAATTGGTATGTTTGTATAAGCTTTGATCCATCTTCCTACTTTACTGCTCAGCATAGATTTCTAATTTCCCCTCTCCAGAAATAAGTTTTGATGAGCAGATGGGAATACAATCTAAATGGGGAATTATTAGGAGCTGAGGGTAAATTAACAAAGGGATTTAAGTGTCCAGTAATTAAAAGCTAGCTCACAGACACAGTGATCAAAAAGAAAAGTGTTGCTTTAGCAAAGTGGCTTGTTTTTTTTGGAATATAAAATGTAGGAAGTACTGCAGTTTAAAGAGCAGTGATCAAGCCCTGTTTACAATATTGTGGCAATTTGGATATCCCATCTTAAAGTATTTGGCACTGGAAGAAGTCCAACAACAATTCACTGGAGTGAAAACTAGGATGATGGGGGGGTTAGTCTATGGTCAGCTGGGACTATGGTGACTTTAACTTTGATTTGGGATGAAGGGATTGAACTATGATGAGACTGGTGAAACTGAGTTATATTTTCTGCAGATAAGGTTGAATGATTTGCTCAAAATATTTAAAATAAATTGATAGGTAGATAGGCTTTGGTAGAGTAAATCCAGAACATAATCTTAGAATGTGAGCTAAACCACTGAAATCAATTAAAACTTTTCCTATAAGAAGTAGCAAGAATGTGAAACTGTTCCACAGGTCACAGTCAAAATCAATTGGTGTTTGAAAGGAAAGAGAGACAGAAGGCAAGTAATGCTTGATTGGATGAATGGCAGACCTGTTCCTATGCTTCTCAGTGGAAACCTTTCAGTATGAATATAGCGTTTGTACTGAATAAGAGATTTCAAAATATGTATTAATCAGTTAAAGGCACTCCTGAACCCTATACAACAGTAGTTTATACGTGGGAAATGTGTATGTACAAGGAGGTAGGAGTTAAACTTGAGCTATATAAAGCCCTGATTAAATCACATTCGTAGTACTTTGAGCAGTTCTGGGCACCACACCTTTAGGATCAAATGTTGACCTTGGCAGGCAAGCAGCATACTTTTACCAGAATTTTACCTGGATTTTAAGAGTTAACTTAGAGATTTAGACAACGTCAGGTTGTGTTCTTTGGAGTTTATAAGGTTGAAGAAGTGTTTTGATTAAGGTTTTCTGAATATTAAGGGAATTAGGATAGTTGGGAACTATTTTCACTAGTTTGGGAGTCTTGAACTCTAGGGTTGGGGGAGTGGTCTAAAAATTAGAACAATATTTTTCAGAGTGACACTGGGAAATACTACATACAAATGGATGGTGAAAATTTAGAATGTTATTTTGCAGATTACAATTGATAGTTGACAATTTTTAAATCTGAAATTGATAGATTTTTGTTATCCAGGGGTATTAAGGGATATAGAGCAAAAATGGATATATGGAAATAGATTGCAAATCATCCACAATCTCTCAATGGTGGAATGGACTTGAAGCTCCTTCTGTTCCCATGTTCCTATTTGACTAAATTATTCTATTATATATTCAGACAAAACCACATTGTTATCCATGTTTATGGAATTTCTAAACGACCAGATTCTGCATAATTCAGATTCTGGTTGACTTGAGTTATGACAACATGAAGAAAATTTGTTTCCTTTTTCAGTTTTAATTTGCTACAAGTAAAATAGACTGCTAAGAAGAATATGTTAATTTGTTCTTTGGCTACTGTCAGCATTATTCTATGTTTGGTTAAAAAGTAGAATCATGAGCCATTCATGTTCCACAAATATGTTCACATGGCAGTCAAGGGTTTGATTCATATTTGGGTACTATTGCCATGTTTGCAAGTACATTAATAAAACTCCAGCCTAAAATAACAATTACCATTTTCAAATATTTCCCAGGGGGAAAAAATCAGATTTCAGTTTGTTTAATGATTCCATGTACCATTAATTTAATTTGCAGCTTTTATCTTAAGATCATTCAGAGGATTTGCCAATTTGGTAATTAGCATTTTTTTTTCTTTTTCAGTTGCCCATGATCAAGAGAAGTCATTGATGCAAATGCAGCAAGAATTAAGACGGTGTGCACCCAGATAGTCAGACGGCTAACCGCACAGTAGGATGCCGTCAACCAACCGAGCAGGAAGTCTAAAGGACCCAGAAATAGCAGAGCTGTTCTACAGAGAAGATCCTGAAAAGCTGTTTGTGGATTTACGAGAAATTGGCCATGGCAGCTTTGGAGCAGTTTATTTTGTAAGTATGCTTTTTTTTTTAAAATAATAAACTTAGTTATTTGAATCACAGAATAGCATTAGCACAGAAGGAGGCCATTCAGCCCGTTGTCTTGGCTGGCTCTCTGAACTGTGCACCTTGTGTCATTCCTCCTTTTATCTTCCTGGATTTAACTTTACAACTTGAATATAAATTTTAATGATTTTAAAATTGCCCTCCCTATTTCGTACTTTAATCAAAAACTCATAGTTTTGCCATGTCGACTATTTTGCTGTATATCCAAGTTTACGGCAGTTAAATACTAAAATTGCATTAATGTCTATGCTAAAGTGGTCATAAGTGTACTAAGTCTTTGTATTTTCAGTAAAAATTATTGGATTGCAACCAATTTCATTTATAGAAGCAAAAAAGAATCCTAATTCTTAATGTCCTCATACCAGTAGGCATTTTCATTTCAATTGAATGAAATGAGATAGAAGGAATGTATGTGAGGAGGTGGGTGAGGTCTTTAATGAGCACTTTGTATCAGTATTCACAAAGGAGAAGGATGTGATTGATGGTGAATGTAGAAAGGAGGATGTTGACGTTCTAGGACATTTTGAGATAATAAGGGAGAAGGTACTGGAGGTTTTGAAAAACATTAAGGCTGGCAAGTCCCCAGGGCAGATGTGGTTTATCCCAGAATATTGAGAGGGGTGAGGGAAGAAATTGCTGAGGCCTTGGCCAAAATCTTTGTATCCTGTTTAGCCACAGGCGAGGTACCAGAGGATTGGAGAGCAGCTAACATTGTTCTTCTGTTTAAGAAGGGCAGAATCCAGGAAATTGAAGGTGCTGCTGAGGGAGGTGATGGAAGCAAATTTTATAACAACATTCAAGAGACATCTGAATAGATCCATGTACAGTCAGGGAATAGAAGTGTGAAGATATTAGAGAGACATCAGTGTCGGCACAGACTTGGTGGGCTGAAGGGCCTGTTCCTGTGCTGTAGTTCTTGCAGTATGATTTTATTTCTTTTTTTATGATATGCAATTTGTCTACCTCTGAAATCCTTTTCCTTTTTGTTGGATTTCAGCCCCAGGTCCTTGTTACTTTTGAGTTCTGTTAAGAAACTGGTTCGTTACTGCAGAAACCTTTTCTTCCAGCTATCTTTTTTTATTTTTCTAGAAACCCCAGTGAAATTTTAATCCTTGTATTAACTCCCCAAAATCTTGCTGCCATTCACACTGGCAGGATCTTTTGGTCCCATCGATGGTGCATTCCCGCCAGGAGTTTCCCAGCAGCAAAAGATGCGTTTAATGGGAAAATCTGTTGACAGCAGCGGGACTATAAGATCTCACCACCAGTGAGTGGTGTAGCATGCCATCTCCCCATTCTGTGGAGAGGAGGGAAAATAATGCCCTGTATGTACATAGAAGGTCAACATACCAATGGTTGACTGTTACCAAATACTTCATTGTAAGGCCGTCAACACATTTTAGCACTTAAGTCTCTCTGAAAGGCCTCGGTTGTTTATATAAAAAAAAAGCAATACATTAGCTTGTCTGAAGTGTTTAGTGAAGGCTCCTAAGCTACAATACTGTAATTTGGAGTAAGTGTCAGTGCTCAGATGCATTTGAAACTGTAGATAATACTTTGTTTTTTCCATGTGAAATGCAAAAGGTAATTATTGACTTTGTGTGTATTTTTTGAGATAAGACTGCAAGGCATTTTAAAAGATTGAGTTACAAGAAATGATAACCTGTAGGCAGTGCTCAAGGAGCACTGTAAAATGTTTAATTAACTTGAATTAATTGATTACTATCAGCTTTGAGTTTCCAAGGTTGGAATAGCCACACGAACTCAAAGCAGAGAAACCATTGGCAGCACACTACACTACATGAGGGAGGAAAGGTTCCTGGAAAGTATACTGCATAGATGGACAACTCTCATCAAGACATGATTAGTGCGACATATGGAAGGAAACCATTTACTAAAATGATAGGAAGGTGCAGAAAACACTCGGTGAGGGGGGAAAATGACTGAAGTTGCCTGATCTATGTACAATGTTGAATATGTACAGATATGAATGGTAATATGCAGGTTGCTCCACCTTGATTGAGGCCTATAAAACTGAATAAAGTACATGAACAATTAAAAGACTTGGCCTGATGGAGGAACATCAGCATGAATTAATAAAGAACAGAATCTGTTTGATTAATTTATTTAAAATTTTGAAAATATTAGAATCATAGAATCACGACAGTGCAGAAGGAGACTGTTTGGTCCATCAAGACTGCACTGGCAGCAATTCCACCTAGGCCCCATAATCCCACGTTTTTGGCTTGATAATCCTCCTGACATGAGGGGCAATTTGGCATGGCCAATCAACAAAAACCCACATCTTTTGACTGGGAGGAAGCCAGAGTATGTGGAGGAAACCCATGCAAACTCCATACAGTCAACCAAAGCTGGAATTGAACCCAGATCCCTGGACCTGAGAGACAGCAGTGTGAATCAGTGTTACCATGCAGTGAGGGCAACAAACCTATGCACAGCAATGTGATGATGGTCAATATTAGCTAAAATACCAAGTCAGCTCTTCCACTTTTTTAATAGTGCCATCAGACCTTCTACAAGGCATTGCCGCTAATGCATTGTCTCCATCAGGTACCATCAAATGTTAGTTTCACCAAGTGGAAGTTTGGACTTTCAGTAGCAATTTCTTGCTTCTCTGAAACCAAGTCAATCAAGATATAAAAAGTCTGAAATAAAAGTGTGGACACATTGTTGCACTTTAAGATAATATCTGCCACCACCATCCAAATATTTAATGATGTTTGTCAAAGAGAGTGGGCTCTAAAAAGGAGCTTTGAGTATATAATGTTATTGTAATCTTTGCTCTTAATTGGGAGTGAAGGCTTAGCAATTTTGATAGCCAGTATGCAGATTATTCTGACACAATGGGCTGAATTTTATGGGGTACTGCAGTTCCGTCCCTGCCTTACCCAAAATATTTGGGGATAATAGGTAACTGGCTGTCTTGACAACTGCCCTGCAGCAATTTAATGCTGGGCACAGCATTAATTACTTTAGAGCAAGACTTTCACCCCTTTTACACAAGGATGCTCCATCTTATCGGCCGGGCTGTTGGACGGATAGCAGCTCTCTAATCCCAGTAACAGTGACTTCAGGCACTCCACAATGCAAGGGTGTCTAGATAATTCTGGACTCATCGGTCTCAGTGATCAGGAGGTGGGGGGGGGGTGCGGGGTGGTAGTGGGGGCAGGTTAAAGGATAGGATGACCTTGTAGGGGAGAGGGCAGCCTTTTCCTGACACCTGCGTACCGTGAACCTGCACTGCCTCAGGTTAAAAAAAAAACTGGTGACAACAGGGTGCCACTTAAGTGTCTCATTGGCTCAAGGATGCACGGCCCACCCAACACCTCTTCTGCCTCCCTGGAATTTCAAAACCAGTCACAGTGGGAGGGGTTGGTCACTGGAAGGCCAACCACTGGATTTTCTATGCCCTCCCCTTGCCTTCGTAGCCTTTAGCAGGAGAGCATAAAATCCAACCCATGTTTTTACATGTCCTGATGGCAAATAGATGTTGGTTAGCAAATCTGTCAGTTCCTTGTTTTTCCTTCTAGATGAAACATTTCACTTAGTTTTATTTTTTCTTCCCATTTTCTGTTCCTTTATCATGATTTTTTTTTGTACGTACTTGTTTTGCCACTTAATGGTGATAGCCCTTCAACCATATTGGTTCCATTGTGTGAAACCGCTGTTTGAATTAATAAAATTTACCATATGGTGCTGTTAACTCTTGCAAATTCCAGATCTTGTTCTTTAACATTAAGAATTCTGAAATTGTTCTAATCAAGGAAGAAAAGCAATTGAGAAATGTTAAATTCCATGAAGAGTGAAGTGATTTTATTATGGATTAGTTCTTAGTTTTTAAACAGTTCAAAGAAAATTAGTAGATAATGAAAGTCTTGCAGTTTCAAAGGTCGAGCCCAATATATTTTGTTTGGGTTGTTACTTTTGTGTTCTCTGCTGCTCTGTTACTTTTCATATAATGTTCAATTTAATTTCTTAAGCAAACTTGGTAACATTTGGTTTTAAATCTTATAGGCACGAGATGTTCGCACTAATGAAGTGGTGGCTATCAAGAAAATGTCATATAGTGGTAAACAATCGAATGAGGTGTGTACATTTTAAAATATGCATGAAGAAAGGGGTGATTTTTGATGTGTGTTGTCAGTTGCAATCAGTGAAAAAATAAACGCATGGGCAGAAGAAACCTGTGAAGTCTGCAGAATTGTGAAGTTGACCATAAGCATTTCTAAAAATTGTAGGTACAGGTGAGGGGGTTTATGTTACGAATCTGTTTTCAGTTCGACTGACAACAATGCATCTGAGTATCTGCGTAAGTTTGAGCTCTGGCTCCATTCAGAGGCCACCATTGGAAAATGTTTTTAGACATGAATCTGGATAGAAAATTGGATTATTTAGCTAAGTTGAATTAACTTTGTTAATGTTGTATTTTTAAATGTGTTTATTATGTTGCAAACCTTATTCCCCATTAGTAAATGCTTCGTGGAGAATCTAAATTTGTTTGGAAGAGGTTTTGAATAATTTGATTGGTTAATCCTTTTCTTAATTGATTATTTTTGCTGACTGCCTTTTTAGATTTTTATTCTATTTTGAATTTACTCAATGGTGCTTCTAATCCTGCTTGCTGTTATGGCATCTTTCCTACCTGCTGATGTTTTATGAATATGGAATCAAATGCCGATGTTACACAGAAATATACACGTGTAATACAATACTCAGTGACAAACAATGATCATGTTAGATGCAATATTTTTATGTCTAAAATATGTAACACGTTTGATTATAAACCTGAGCTTTTTTCTGTGTCCTGCAGAAATTCCATTAAAAGTGGGAATTCAAAGTATATTAAGTAAAAAAGCTTCTTATCAGTTACTTTTAGGGTTATGAAATTTTATGAATGCTAGTCACTTTTTCAACTTTACTTCGAATTAAGGTGTGGCATGTTTGCACTAGTTAAAATATCTAGTATATATAGATATGTATAAAACGTGTATTTAATTTAGAGTACTTAGCCACATGCTTAAGAGAAAATGGTACGTTACCAATGCTGCATTCAAAGTAACTCTAACTGAAGTTAAAGTTCACCTTTTATCTTGGTGGTAAAGATGTACAAAACTTTAATTAATGTTTCAGACTAATTATTCCATCTATCTTTAATAATATATCACAGATTGTCTTTAACTTTCTCATAGGCTTGCATTAAGGTGAAATCTAGGTGCTAATTATGAGTATAATGCTGATTAGAAAGAGCTTGTACTTAAAAAAAAAAAATTTCACATCCTTGGGATAGTGCCTGGCATCTTGTGTTCAATTAATTGAAGTGTCATACTGTAGGAAGTCTTGTTATGCAGACAAAAACACCTTCCAGTCAGTATTCAGCAAATGAGATAAATGGCCAGTTAATCTGGCAATACTTGAGGAATAAATCTTGACCATTGCATCATTCCTTGCTTTGTTTGACTTGACACCAAGGGTACTTTTGTATTCACTTGAACTGGCAAACTTAATTTAATTTTGAGTGAAGATAACAATGCTTCCCAACAAGCAGCATATTGCATTGAACTGTCGTTCTACATCATGAGCTCCAGTTAAGGACTGAAGCCATGAACTGACTGGGGCAAGAATGAGGTCAGCAAAACTGGCCCTTCTATGATATAGCTTATTGAAAATTCATAGCAATTTATATAAAGCCTATAACTTCTGAGTCCTTAATCCTAATTTCTATAGCCCACAATGCATTAACAATACATATTTTCATCATTGGATAGTCTTATATTATAAATCATGCACATCCACATCCAATTTTAGAAGTGGGTAGACTGTCCACCATGCATGGGTTTTTATAGAGAATCCAGAATCATTTCCCATTCTCCAGAAACCCTTTTTTCACTTAATGCATATATTGGCGTGCATACCAAAAATAGACTCATGCAGTACAAGGGGCAATGAATGTTGGCCTTGTCAGTGAAGCCCATGTTGCTTGAATGTATTAAAAAAAGTTCATTACTTCCACAGGCCCACATAATCTTCATCAAATGTTGGTTACTTTGTTATTTTCTTATGCCACTTTCTGTCTCTTTTGAACTCGGGAAATTACCCATTATTTGAAAGATATATTCTGTACCTAAGTAAACTCCCCATTATTTACATCATCACTAAGACCACCTATTTGCACCTCCTGTACATCGTCCAACTTCGCCTTATATCAGCTCATCTGCTGAAACTCACATTTGCGCTCGACTACCTTTAGGCTTCACTGCCCCAAGTAGGCAAATTACTCCGTGGCCTTAATTTGTGTTAGTGCCTGATCAATTGCTTTTTTTAAACCAACTTTTCGGACAGCATCTGACTTATGTAGCACCACCACTGGATGCCTTGGCTAAAATAGGCTCAGCTTCTGCTGAAAATGAGAACACAAACTCCATAGTTAGGTACCTAATTGAGTGCATGGAAGTGAGAGTTTGGCACAGCCTCCAAAAAGCTGGCAGAGGAAGGGAACAGAGTTGAATGTGCTCTTTGTCCCAGTTACAGCCCTGTAATTGATTCAGGTATAAACGTGTTATTTTTCCCCTAGAACTGTTGCATGTTGCTGCATAAAATTTAAGATCACATTTATTAAGCAAATAATTTGTTCGAAAACCTAACTCTAGGTAAAAGTGTAATAGTTTGGTTCAGCCACTTGACACCGTGGCAGAACGAAGTTCTAAAAATGTCAAAACAAAGAACACTCACGGCTAAAGGAGTAGTTGGTGGTGATGTTTCAAAAGCAACTTGTAACATGTATGCAGCTATGTTGATAGCAGAGCTGGAAGATCTGTGTAACGGAGATGAAAGACTAAGAGAAAAACAGTGAAACAAAAGGAGGCTTTTTTAAAACTTCAGAAAATATTACCACAATGACCAATCTTCAAGTTGACTTGAACGAGGTCAGCTTTTTATAAAAAATAAAATGCACAAGTTCTACTACTTTTTAATTCAGGTTTGTAATTTGCTATTTGGGCAAAATGTTCCAAAATTAATGGAGGAATGCAACTTCAAAACTTAGCTAAGGTCTTCCAATAGCGCTCTCTGTTCATGATTCTTAGTTGAATCCAATAATATATTAAAATTTACTTGATTAAATCAACCAAAGTTAACAGTGCATCGACTTGGAGCATGATAGTGTATCATTATCAGATGTGCTAACTACTGCTCCCCCATGCACAAGTTACCAGTGACATATGGGCATAATTTTATTTTAAGGTAAGGTACAAATTCAAACCACCTGTTTATAACTGCCTCTTCCTGCAACACTTATGTTAATATTCATAATAAGATTATCTTTTCTTCTTGGGAAGGCAGTGGCGTAACCGTGTTGTTGCTGGACTAGTAATCCAGAGAACCAGGTTCAAATCCCACAAGAGCAAATGGTGAAATTTGAATTCAGTAAAAATCTGGAATTAAAAGCCCAATGATGACCATGAGACCGTTGTGAATTCTCAATACAAACCCACCTGGTTGGCTAATGTTGAAGGAACGTTGTCGTCTTTACAAAGAGAAGAACAACGAAGAACAACAAAGAACAACCCAGCACGGGAAACAGGCCCTTCGGCCCAACGAGCTCATGCTGCCATCTTAAAGCATTTTCCTACACCTACCTTGACCTATGTGTATGCGTATGGTACCCCCATTAGAAACCATATTCAGGGGAGAATAATTTAGGGACAATTTGTTACACCAATCAGCCTAAGAGCACATCTTTGGGGTGTGGGAGGAAACCGGAGCACCCGGAGGAAACCCATGCAACCACAGGGAGAATGCGCAAACTCCCACAGACACGACGCAAAGTACTAGGCCACTCTCAAAACATCCAAGAGCAGCCCACGCACGACCCACCGTGTGCATGCCCCTCGTTAGACAACGAGGTGGACCGACACACCTGCGGAGTAGAAGAGACAAAACAACAACATGCAGCATTAGATTTCCAGTAACGTCCTGAGGCTCTGACCCTTTTTAAAACCATCTCCTATAACCCTCCATCCCTATTTCACTCGTGTGCCTATCTAAGTAAACCTTAATCAAGTCCAGCGTGCCTGCCTCCTCCACCTTACTTGGTGGTGCATTCCATACCCCCACAACCCTCTGTGTGGAAAAACCTCCCTCCAGTATCCAAGTTGTACTTCTTCCCCCTCATCCTTAGCTCGTGACCCCTCGTGATATTTGTCTCCAATCTAGGAAAAAGCCTGCCACTGTTTACCCTATCTATACCCTTCATTATTTTATACACCTCTATCAGTTTTTATGCTAGCCAAAAACCCTAACACTTCCTCCCTCGTAATGGATATTTCCTTCAACTGGTCTACAGCTCCCTCCAAGACACCAAGCCCCTCTCCTTTGTGAATACCGACGCAAAGTATTCATTCAGGATCTCCCCCATTCCGTCAGACTCAATGCATGGTTCCCTCCTTTGTCCCTAAGAGGACCTATTTTCCTTCTAACCACCCTCTTGTTCCTAATATGAGTAAAATGCCTTTGGATTTTCCTTAATCCTATCAGCCAAAGCAATTTCATGCCCCCTTTTCGCCCTTCTAACTTCTGTTTTGAGCTCCCTCCTGCTCTCTCCATTCCCAGTTGCTTAGACGTAACATATGCCTCTCTCTTCTTCCTGACCAAGTCCTCAATAACCTCTGTAATCCACGGCTCTCTAATCCTGCCTTTCCCATCCTTCTATTTACCGGCACGTGTCGTTCCTGCAATATTTTCAGTTTGCCCTTGAAAGCCTCCCACTTGCCAACTGTGGACTTAGCTGCTAACAGCCTCTCCCAATCAGTGTCCTTCAGCTCCTTCCTAATCCGGCTTTAGCTCGCCTTCCCCCCAGTTCAGCACCCTCCCTTTCGGACAGCACTCATCCTTTTCCATTTTTATCCTAAAGTAGACAGACTTGTGGCTAACAGTGACCACATGTTCACCTTCTGCAACCTCAACCACCTGACCCGGCTTATTACCCAAAACTAAATCCAGTATAGCCCCCTCCCTAGTCGGGCTAGTTACGTACTGCTCCAAGGACCCTTCCAGCATACATTTTACAAATTCCTCCCCATCCGAACCCCCAGCTCTAGGCACCTTCCAATCCACTCCAGGAAGATTAAAGTCACCCACTACAACCACCCTATTCTTTCTGCACCTATCTAAATGTCTTTCCAAATGCCGCCTTCCACTGCCGTTGGGCTGTTGGGTGGCCTATAGTACACCCCTAGCATAGCAATCGCTCCCTTCCTATCCCTCAACTCCACCCACAGTGACTCAATCCCTAACTCCTCCATATTGTCCTCCCTCTGCACTGTTGTGATGTGCTCCTTAACTAACAATGCCACCCCACCACATCTCTTCAACCCTCCTCTGTCACACCTAAAACACATACCCAGGAATATTCAGCTGCCAGTCCTGCCCTTCCTTTAACCATGTCTCTGTCACTGCCACCACGTCTAAATTCCTCGCGAACATCAAGGCCCTAAGCTCATCCGTTTTACCCGTTACACTCCTCGCATTAAAACAGATGCAATCCAACCCTCCAGGCCCACTCGGGTCCTCCTTCCCCCTGATAATTTTGCTTACAACCAAACCTACCCTGTCATCCAACTTGCTCCCAACCCCAGTGCCTAATCAGCTATCAGTCTCATTTCCCCCCCCCCATTAGTTTAAACCCTGCCGAAACACTCTAGCTAACCTCCCAGCTAAGATATTTGTCCCCCTCCCATTCAAATGTTCCCCATCCCTCCCCTGTACAGGTGCCCTTCTCTCACAAATACTTCCCAGTGATCGACAAAAGTAAAGCCCTCTACCTTGCACCAATCCCTTAGCCATGCATTCAGCTGCATGATCTCATTATTCCTAGCCATGCTGTTACTAGGCAGCAGCCCAGAGAATGCCACCCTGGAGGCCCTGCTCTTCAGCTTGACCCCCAACTCCGTGAATTGCCTACGTACATCCCCCCTGCTCTGCCTTCCTACGCCCTTCTCTCCTATGTGTATAATTACTTCAGCCTGGGTCCCTTCACCCTTCAAAATTCCCTCTATCCTCTCTGATACGTCCTGTACCCCTGCTCCGGGGAGGCAGACTACCATCCTGGAGTCACGCTTTTGCCCACAGAACCGCCTATCAATTCCTTTGACCCTCCCATCCCCCACCACTATCTCATTGCCAGCCCCCTTTCTTCCCTCTGAGGCATTCTGGTCCTCCTGACATACCTTTTTATGCCCCTGTTGATGCCTTTTGGGGGGGGGCCACTGGGGTAGCCTTTGGACCAGGACTATTCACCTGATCTGGCCGATGTATGATTCCAGATCCACAGCAATCTGGTTGACTCTTAAATATCCTTAGAGATGGGCAGTAAGTGCTTGTTCAGTGACGGCCACATCCAATGAATGAATTTAAAAAAATGTATGTACTTTGCCTGACGCTAGGCCCTTGGCTCATTGGCAGACAATGTTTCATCCAGAGCAGTTTTTCTTGGCAGTCTTTTTGTTGGTGGTGGCTTGCCATGCTTTTCCACTCTGATGGGCAGGGTGAGAACATGGGTCCCAAGTCTACTTCAACCAAAGTGAAAATTGACTCAACGCTGTTGGCTTAATCTGAATCACTCACTAGCCTTCCAGCCAACAGAGCTAACAGCCCCAATGGATTATGTATCAGAATAATTAAACAAACATTTTATGATTGGGGAAAAACGTACCTAAACGTTTTTGTAATGGTTGATGAATAAATTGAATCACTCTCTCAATACTTTTAAAAAGTCACCCATTTTTCTTTGTAAATGGCATTTCAAACATGGTTTAAAATTATATAACATAAAAAATTACATACTTTGCAATTCTTTTATTCTCCAATAATCTCTCTTTAAGCTTGCTTCAATACTTCAAATATTTTCCAAAATTATGAACTTGGGAATCCCAAAGTCGTCTTTGAGCATATAATTAATAAAAGGGTCCTAAAAGAAAGAATAGGATCAATACGGGATATAAAAGGGAATCTCATATGGAAGCAGGAGACATAGCAGAGATAGTAAATGAATTTCTTTTTTATTCATTTATGAGACATGACAGTCACTGACTGGCCAGCATTTATTGCCCATCCCTAGTTGCCGTTGGAGGGCAATTGAGTGTCGACCACATTGCCATGGATCTGGAGTCACATGTAGGCCAGACCAGGGTAGAATGGCAAATTTCCTTACCTAAAGGACTTAAGTGAAGTAGATAGGTTTTTCTGATAATCGACAATGGTTCATGGTCATCAGTAGATTCTCAATTCCGAATATTTCTACCACTTTGCATCTGTCGTTGCAAAGAAAGACGATGCTACCCAAGCTGAGGTGAGAGGGGAGGTGACTAGTAAACTAGGAACATATACAATTAAGAAGGAGGAAGTGTGAGAAAGGCTCTGTTTACTTAAAATTGATAAGGAACCACTACTGAATGGGATCTGTCCAAGGCTACTGAGTGAAGTGTGTGTGGAAATTGCCTAGGGACTAATGATGACCTTCCAGTCTTCCTTAAGGTGGTACCGGATGACTGATAAAGGGGTGCAAGGACAAAGCTGGCAACCATTGACTTGTCAGTTTGACTTCAGTAGTGTGGTACAGAAACCTCTGCAAAGTATAGTTCGGGACAAAATCAATAATCATGAAGCAAAGAGATCATAGTAATCCTTTAGTGCAGAAAGAGGCCATTTGGCCCATTGAGTCTGCACCGACCACAATCCCACCCAGGCCCTACCCCCACATCCTTACACATATATCTGCCAATCCCTCTAACCTATGCATCTCAGGACACTAAGAGGCAATCTTAGCGTATCCAATCACCTAACCCGCACATCTTTGGACTGTGGAAGGAAACCGGAGCACCCAGAGGAAACCCACACAGACACGGGGAGAATGTGCAAACCCCACACAGACAGTGACCCAAGCTGGGAATCGAACCCAGGTCCCTGGAGCTGTGAAGCAGCAGTGCTAACCACTGTGCTACCATGCCACCCAAGATGGTTCTTTCGTGCCCAAGATGGCAAAAAAAGGCAGATTATTATCTATCTATTAATTGAGAGGGGAGTGTGCAATGAGATCTGCAGCCAACACGATACTACATCCCCAAGGGAACCAAGTCTCAAGGAGGAGAGTAATTCAGAAATCCCAAAAGGGAATACCTCTGAGGAGGATGACCTACTCCCCACCCAACATACCCTCCACCTGATCCAGATAAACAATTTGCTACTGTCCTAAACAACTCAATTGAGTTAAATTAGGGTTAATAACACACTAGAAAATGGGCCAAATGGCCGAGAAATGCTTCTTTTTCAAATCGGAGAAAGATTTGTTGTGGAATTCCCATGGAGTCATGTTTGGGAAGTTTGCTGTTTGATATATTAATAACCTTGATTATGGTGTTCAGGTCATGATATTGAAATTTGCAGATGATGCGAGATTGGGGGGATAGTATTGAATCTCAAATGGACATTGACATGTTGGTGGATTCGAATAATGATGAAGTTCAATGCAGAAGTGTGGTGTTTGTTTTGGCAAGAAGAATATGGGGTGACAAAACATAAACTGAAGGGAAAAACTCTAAAGGTGGTGCAGGAAAAGAGGAGTTTTGGTGGATAAGTGCCGAAGTCATTGAAGATGACAGGACATATTGAGATCAGTTAATAAAATATATGGTGTCAGGGTGTATCAATAGATGTATTGAGCACAAGACTTAAGGAGGTAATGTTGAACTTGTATAAGGCACTTGGTAAGCTTCATCTGGAGTAATATGTCCATTTGAGTGCCATAATTAAGGATGGGTGAAGGTATTGGAGAAAGTACAGAGAAGATTCACAAGAATAATTCCAAGGATGAAGAACTACAGCTATGAGGATAGATGGGAGAAGTTGAAACTTTTCCTTGGCGAAAAGAAGACTGTGAGGAGACTTGGTGGGATATTCAAGAAAATCAGCAGAAAGAGTAAAACTGATGGAAGAAAAATTTTTTCACGTAGGGGACGGTGAAGTCTGGAATGAACATCTGCAAGGGAGGTGGGAGCAGTTTTAATCAAGGTCTTCAAAAACAAATTGGATTGCTGTCTGAGAACAAATGTGCGAGGTTACGGAGATATGCAGGCGAGTGGGACATGGCCGAACGTTCTTTGAACGCCAGTGTAGATTTTATGGGCAGCAGGGAGGCATAAATGGTTAGCACTGCTGTCTGTCAGCACTAGGGACCTGGGGTCAGTTCTGGCCTTGGGTGTCTGTCTGTTTGGAGTTCACATGTTCTTCACGCCTCTCCCAGGGTTTCCTCTGGTTTCCTCCCACAGTCCAAAGATGTGCAGGCGAGGTGGATTAGCCATGCTAAATTGCCCTTTAGTGCCCCAAGGTATGTAGGTTGGGTGGATTAGCCATGGTAATTGTGTGGGGTTACGAGCTAGGGTGAGGGAGAAGGCCTGGGTTAAGATATTCTGTCAGACAGTTGATACAGACTTAATGGGACAAGTGTGGCCCCCTTCTGCACTGTGGGGATTCTATTCTATGAATGACCTCCTGCACTGTAAGGATTTTGTGATTGATATACTTATCAGTGCAGTTAAAAAAAATGCATTTTATAGTAAATAAAGTAGATATAGAGACCACTGGACATCTTAAAGTGCTTTACAGCCAAAAATGTACTTTCTTGAAATGTCACGATTGTAATGTAGTGACCTCTGCCAATGTTGGCAGATCAAACAAATGTGAAGTGCACAATTCCCCAGAATGCAGTCGTAAGACTTAACCTGATCAAATTAGATGTTTTTTCCCTCTTGCCAGCAAATTTGCCTTTTCAACATGACTTGGAAAAAAAGCTAGATGACAAAGTTCAGAAACTGAAATTTTTGGTATTTCAAAAATTGAAATGGTTTTAAAAAATGATGACCAGATTAGCAGTGAAAGTATGAATTAATAAACATGCTGTATTACTTATTCAGTCATTGTAAATCAAAACTCTGATGCTAAACTTTACATGTCATGAACTCCCATGTTGTTATATTACAGCCTATCCTCTGACTTGCCAGAAGTAAAGGAAATGTATAAATATGAAAGGAAAACTGTTGACTTAAGCTATGCTTAAATAGAGAATGCATGGTCAAAACATAGGAAGCATTTCATTCTTTACACGCATGAATATTTAGAACTTTGTTTCTTATCTGTTAATCCTCCAACAGCACTGAGAAATTTTTGATATTGAAAAATGTTGAGCAGTGGGTGTCTTAAGATGCTGGTCAAGCTATTTTACAGTGCAGTGATCTTTTACTGAAAAGAGCTGTGTCAGGACATCTTAATTTTTTAATGGTTAGACTGCTGACAAGTTTGGGAAATTACAGACTCAACTGCTTATATTTCTGTTCACGCAATGCATAAGACTAAAGTAGATAACAATGGCCCAGAATTTGAGGGGTTTGTGGCAGTGAACTGTCAGAGCCAAATCTCAGTCAAAATCACCCTTGCTCTTGTATTGCTGTTACAAATCCCATAAAAAGTGAAACCTTGCTCAGTGAGATTCAAATGGGTTTCTAAATGGTGAGCTGAATAATAGCTACTGCATCTGGTCTTGAAGTAATTTTATATTTGTGGATTATTGTTAGATTTCTTGTCTCTCAATTAAATTGTAGATTTTTAAAACTACATTTTAAAAGGTTTTTTGATCATTTTACTGTAACCCCATGCATATGCCCCAATCTTCATTTTGTCCTCAATTCTTGAGAAGTGATTTGATTATTGATGCTTTGCATTTCCTGTTGGCTGTCTGTGATAATTCTTTAATGCATTTGGCTATTTCAGCATCTTGATATCACAAAAGCTTGATGCTAGAAATCTCCATTAAACAATGCTGCAATTATTGTCCATTAACAGAGGTTAAAGTTCTTTTCCCATAAGTTGCTAGATTTCTCAGCATAGTTTTGTTCGAGTTCAGTAACAAACATCCTTGCTTTGTTGTTGACTGCAAAGTCCAGGTAAATATTGAATACTTCTATTTATATGGAGTTTAGTCTAATTTCAAAATGCTACATTTGAATTGCTTCCTGATATCTCAGGCTGTGCTTTATTATTGCAACATTAAACTTAATTGTCAAAAAAACATTTTGTTCTACAACCTCTGGCCATATTTGCATCTGTTTTTCTTTCCAAATCTAGCCATTTAACTTGTAAGAATTCATGTCACTGAATCCCACCTCTCTCACTTATTCCCACCTCTGTAACATTGCTCAACTTCTGTTTTGTCTAAGCTCATCTATGCCTTCGTTATCTTGAGACTCGACTATTCCAATGTACTCTGGTCTTCCACATTCCAGCCCCTGTAAAATTAAGGTCATCTGCTACCCGTGTCTTAAATTGTAGGAAGCCCACTCTCCTTTCATCCCTGTGGTTGCTGATCTGCATTGCTTCCCAGTCGAGCAACGTCTTGATTCTAAAATATTCATCCTTGATTTCAAATCCTCCATGGTCATGCCCTTCCCTACCAACCGACAACCCCCCTGATTTATATAATTCTGACCTCATTTGTGTTTTCCCAACCGTAATTGTCATGCCTTTTGTTGTCTCAGTCCCAAACTCTGGAATTCCCCTCTACACCTCTTCGATCTTTCCACTTTGCTTTCCTCCTCTCAAATAATTCTTAACCTTGCACTTTGGCCAAACGTTTGGTCATCTGATCTAGCATCATCTTCTGTGGTTAGGTGTGATACTTACAGTGCTCCTTTGAAGTGCCTTGGGGCATTTCATTGCATTGAAGGCATTAGATAAATAAATACAAGTTGTTATCTTTTCAACATATAATAGATTTGACCACATACTTTGCAGATGGGAAACGATTTAAATAAATTAGCTGGGTTTTGAAACAGGTTTTTAACCAGGGGTTATAATTTTACAATAAAGAAGCTCTGATTTAAAAAGTTGATGTTTTTTCCCCCTCGGATGCACAGAGTTAAAATTGCTAAATCAACAAAATGCAGGCTATTGCAGAAAGAAATCTCAGTAGAACTAAGATTTCCTAACAGCTGTGGAAGGAATGTATCAAATGAATTGTAGCATGCTTTTTATTTCTATTTTCATGCCAAAAATTAGATCATAAGCAGAAAGTGTCTATAATTGGCTTTGCTCTAGTATTATCATGCTAACCTTGGATTGAGCATATTGGTACCAACATTAAGCCAAATTCGATCTGACCACTATTATGGTTAGCTGATCACAGTTTCCTTGAAATGACTGATGTAAATGGATGATTCTTGCACATTAAACTTTAGAGAAATACAAGACATAGCTATGGTATGCAGAACTCTTAAGCTGAGAAATTACAAGATATGCATGGACAAATAACTTGTCCAGGTCGTGCACATCCATAATTAAATTGTGACATCCTTAAATATTTAATTGTAATTTAGTCTAAATACTTTTAGATTGAAATGTTCTCATGCAGTAGTTAACTGCCTCTGAAAGGTACATGTTGATGTTTTACTTTTGAGTAACTAGCAACACCAATTCCTACCAAAGGAAACCATTGTTGCTCAAGTACAACTGATGAACAAAATTCTGTGCATCTGGGATAGTTGCTTTTCAAATACAATAGCGGGATTCTTTCCTGAATTACTGTGGTATCCTTTGAGTCACAACTCTTACATCAGAATTTACAATTTATGCCAAATTATTGCACATGATCTGACAATAGACTTAATGGTTCTGTGGGAGCAACATCAACACACTGCTGAAAATGGTTAGGAGAAAATTATCTGCACACGGCACAGTGGTTAGCACTGCTGCCTCCTAACACCAGGGACCAGGGTTTGGTTCCAGCCTTGGGAGTCTGTGTGAGTTTCCTCCGGGTGCTCCAGTTTTCCTCCCACAGTACAAACATGTGCGGATTAGGTTGATTGGCCATGCTAAATTGCCCCTTAATGTCAGGGGAGTAGCAGGGTTAATACATGGAGTTAAAGGGATAGGGTGTGGGTGGGATTGTTGTCAGTGCAGGCTTAATGAGCCTTCTACACTATAGGTATTCTGTGATCTTTCTTGCAATTCACACATGCTGACTTCTGTGATTTTGAACTCCACTGTCATTACAAGTATTGTTACCTAAATCTACTTGGAATAATTAACAGCTTGAAGAACCTTTGGAGATTATCATTAAATATTAAAGTACGATATTCAGAAAAACATAGGTTCTTGGTATCAGGGTTGTGAAATTCTGGTCCTGCACCTCATTTATATTATAACTCACCTTAACAGCAAACATCACCTCAAAAGCAACGCTGTAATAGTATTACTCTTATTAAAAAGTGAGGATGTGATTTTTAAAATATTTCAGATCAGATTACAAGTGTGAGGCTGGTGCACTTTATCATTTGCTTTATTTGATGTGGTTTCCACAATCCCTAAATAAAGTAGGGGATAACGTTTGAAATGGCATCAATAGGAGTTAAACTTGCACATCGAATATAGTCTGTTAACTATATCTATCTATATTATTAAAAAGTATTGTATCTAATAGATCATTATTCTGAGGTGTTGTTTATTTTGTTGCACCAAAGTTTATGTAGCACTTGGATGCTAGTGGTAAAAATATCATGTTCAGTCAAAAACAATAAACCACAACTGGATGAATGGATTAACAAGAAACAAAGAGCAAGCAAGTGCAAACAGTATATAAGAAACAAGCAGCAGTTGCAATCAGCAAGGAGAAGGGGAAACCAATGAAAAACATACCCAAGCATTTTTATTTGTTTCGATTGCTCTCTTGTTTGGTGGTCATATAGTGCTAAAAATATTTGTTATATCAGCAGCTGAGATAAATGTTAAGAAATTGCCAAATAATCTTTAACTTAATTGTAAAGTTGTTCATGGTATCTTGGAAATTGATCCAGTACATTTAGGCATCATAGGCCTACCTTGTCTTCAGGGCCTTGAACTTGAGTTTTGAGTACACTTGGACCTTACTTTTCTGAGCTTGTATGTAAGACCAAGCTTTGTAGCAGAAAAGTTGAAGTGCCTGACCTGATGTGTATTAGCTTCAGGCCTCTGCCTGTGAAACCTCAGTGCCTTGTAAAATATCAACCCTTAGCTGGCTATTAAAAATGGTCAATGTATCTGTCAGAGACTCATGCCTGTTGCTCAGCATCTGTGAGCAATGTCATGAGATCTTACGGAACATAAGAACCAGGAGCAGGAACAGGCCATCTGGTGTCTCGAGCTGCTCCGTCATTCAATGAGATCATGGCTGATCTTTTTGTGGACTTAGCTGGCTGTTCACCATAACCCTTAATGCCTTTACTGTTCAAATATTTATCTATCCTTGCCTTAAAAACATTCAATGAGGTAGCCTCAGCTGCTTCACTGGGCAGGGAATTCCACAGATTCACAATCCTGTTTCCCCTTATTTTGAGGCCATGCCCACTAGTTCTAGTTTCACCCGCCTGTGGGAACAATTTCTCTGCTTCTATCTTATCTATTTCCTTCATAATCTTATGTTTCTATACGATCTCCCCTCATTCTTCTGAATTCCAATGAGTATAGCCCCAGTCTGTTCTTATAAGCCAACCCTCTCGACTACAGAATCAACCTATTGAATCTCCTCTGCACCCCCTCCAATGCTAGCATATTCTTCAAGTAAGGAGACCAAAACTGTACGCAGGTGTGTACAGTTTTGGTGTGTGCAGGTGTGGCCTCACCAGCACCTTATACAGCTGCAACATAACCTTGCTGTTTTTAAACTCCATCCTTCTGGCAATGAAGGACAAAATTCCATTTGCCTTCTTAATTACCTGCAAACCAATTCCTTGTGATTCTTGCACAAGGACATCCAAGTGCCTCTGCACAGCAGCATGCTGCAATTTTTTTACCATTTAAGTAATAGTCCATTTTGCTGTTGTTCCTACCAAAATGGATGACCTCACATTTACCAACATTATACTCCAGTTACCAGACCCTCACCCACTCACTCAGATTATTTTTATCCCTTTGCAGACTTTCGGCATCCTCTGCACACTTTGCTCTGCCGCTCATCTGCAAATTTTGACACACTACACATGGTCCCCAACTCCAAATCATCTATGTAAATTGTAAACAATTGCGGTCCCAACACTGATCCCTGAGGCACACCACTTGTCACTGATCACCAACCAGAAAAACACCCATTTACCCCCACTCTTTGCTTTCTGATAGTTAACCAATTCCCTATCCACGCTAATACGTTATCCATAACGCTGTGCACCATTATCTTACGTACCAGTCTTTGGTGTGGCACCTTGTCAAGTGCCTTCTGGAAATCCAGATACACCACATCCACAGGTTCCCTATTGTCCGCTGTGCATGTAATGTTCTCAAAGAATTTTATCAAATTAGTCAAACATGACCTGTCCTCCATGAACCCATGCTGCGTCTTACCAATGGGACAATTTACACCCAGATGTCTCACTATTTCTTCTTGATGATCTTTTCATACTGACAATAGTTTATTATGTGACTTAAAATTTTATAAGTCAGTCTTTCTGCCAGCTGGAGCTCAATAGATAGCACTCTTGCCTCTTGAGTCAGAGCTCGAGTTCAAGTTCCATTCTGAGGATTTTAGTATCTAATCTAGGCTGACGCTCCTAGTGCAATAGTATCAGGGTGTTGTTTTTCCTCTGAGACATTAAACCAAGGCCCTGACGCAAGGGTACAAGAAATAAAAGCAGGAGTAGGTCATCAGGCCCTTCAAGCTTGTTCCACCATTCAATTCGATCCTGGCTAATCTATGTTGGCCTCCATTCCTTTTCTGTGCCATTTCCCCATAACCCTTTCTCCCTTGATCTATCAAATATTTACCCACCTCCAATGTGAGCACTTTTAATGATCTAACCTCCACCACCCTTTGGGGCAGAGAATTCCAGAGATTCACCAGCCTCTGTGAGAAGAAATTTTTACAGACCTCAGTTTTAAATGACCAGACCTTTATCTTGTCACTATGTCTGCTTGTTCGAGACTCTCCTACAGTGAAAACATCTCACCATCTATCCTGTCAAGCCCCTTCAGGATCTTATATGTTTGAATAAGGTTATCACTCGCTCTTCTAAGCTCCAAGGAATGCAGACCCAGACTATTTGGTCTGGCTTGATGGGACAACCCTCTCATCCCAGATTAAGGCTGATGAATTCCCTATGGATTGCCTCCAATGCTATTATATCTTTTCTTAGGTAAGGGGACCAAAACTGTATGCAAAATGCCAGGTGAAGCTTCACCAGCACCCTGTACAATTGCAACAAAACCTCCATATTTTTGACTCCAATCCCTTTTGCAATAAAGGCCAAAATGCTGTTTGCCGCTTTAACTCCTTGTTGGATCTGCCTGCTAGCTTTTGTGATTCTTGGACGAGAATACCTAGATCCCTCTGTATTTCACTCACCTGCAGTGTCTCTCCATTTAGATAGTAATCTGCCTTTTGATGCCTCCTACGGAAGTGTACGACCTCACGTTTCCCCAGATTAAACTCCATTTGCTAGGTTTTTGCCCAGTCACCCAATCTATCTACACCTCTTTGCAGAATCACAGTATCCTCAAAACAACCTGTCCTCTCACCTATCTTCGTATCTTTGGCAAATTTGGAAGCCTTACATTCTGTTGCTTCCTCCAGGTCGCTAATGTAAATAGTGAACTGTTGCAGGCCAAGAACTGATCCCTGTGATATTCCACTAGTTAATATCTTCCGACTCTGAAAAGGACCCATTTATTTCAACTGTCATTTTTCTATGTGACAGCCAATTTTAAATCCATACTAACACTTCCTCCAATTCCATGAGCTTTTGCTTTATGCATCTGCATCTTATCAAATGCCTTTTGGAAATCTAAATACACTACATCTATTGGTACCCCTCTGTCTACCCCCTTGTTACATCCTCAATTCGAGCAAATTTGTCAAACATGATTTCCCTTTCATAAAACTATATTCAGTTTTCCTAAATGATTAGCTATTTCCTTTTGGATTATTGACTCCAGTATCTTGCCAATAATAGATGTTAAACTAACTGACCTATAATTCTCTGCCTTCTGCCAGAATATCCCATGGCATTACTTCCCATTTAATACAGCTGCATGTGTTCAGCCAATTTATTTCATTCCCCATAATATCAAGAAACAGATGAGCAAATCTAGATACAGCAAAGGTTCTGATAACATCTTGCTGGAGTGTTGAAGAGTTGTGCTCCAGAATTAGCCATTCCCCCAGCCAAATTGTTCCATTACAGCTATTACACTGACAAAGAGGAAAATTACCCAGGTATTATCCTGTCTGTGAAAAGCATGACAAGTCCAATTCAATCTCCTCATTGGTTGTCTCCTAATCTTCAGCAAAGAAATGGAAGCTATCATTGTCAATGCTTTCAACCAGCAATAACCTCAACAATGCTCAGTTTGGGTGCTATCTGGACCAGTTGATTTCTGACCTCTTTGCAGCCATGATCCAAGCATGGACAAGAGCTGAATTCCAGAGGTGACGTGAGGTTGACACCAAGGAAGCATTTGATTGAATGATTCCATTTAGGAGCTCTGACAAAATTGAAGTCAGTAAAAAGTCTGACAACACCAGGTTTTAGTCCAACCTATTTATTTGATAATATACTCACAAGCTTTCGAGGGACACCCTCTTCGTCACGTGACGAAGAGGGTGTCCCTCGAAAGCTTGAGTATATTATCAAATAAATAGGTTGGACTAAAACCTGGTGTTGTCAGACTTTTTACTGTGTTTACGCCAGTCCAACGCCGGCATACCCACATCAAAATTGAAGTCAACAAGAATCAGGGGAAAATGCTGCATTCGTTGGAGTCATACCTCCACACAGATTATTATGGCTGTTTGAGGCCAATCACCTTAGCCCCAAAACATGGCTGTTGGATGGTGTTTAGGCCCACCATCTTTAACTGCTTCTTCAGTTATGAATTATGAACATTTCCACCATAAGGAGTGGAATTGTAACATTTGTAACTCCTCGTACTGAAACAGTCTCTACCCGCTTGTAGCAAGACCTGGGTGCTATTCAGGTTTGAGCTGATAAGTGGTAAGTAATGTTTGTACCTAGCAAGTGTTGCATATTCATCATTGACTACCAACTTCCCCATGGCTTTCAACAGCATTACCATTGCTGAATGCTCCACCATCAACATTCTCAAGCACACAATTGACCAGAAACTTAACTGGACTGGCTTCATAGGCTGGGTATTCTGTGGCAAGTAAGTAATCTCCTAATTCCTTGAAGCATTTACACCCATCTATGTCAGGGGTGTGATGCAAATATTCTCCACATGCCTGAAACTCTTAAGGAAGTGCAGGAACAAAGGGACATCGGTGTACATATATATAAGTCATTGAAGGTTGCAGAACATGTTGAGAGAGCGGTTAATCCTAGCTTTAATTTAATAGGGGTATTGAGTACAAGAGTAAGGCGATTGTGTTAACTTGCATAAACACTAGTTAAGTTTCACCTGGAGTACTGAGTCCAGTTCTGGGCACCATACTTGAAAGATGTAAATCCATTGGAGAGAGAGTAAGTACAGAAGAGACTGCCAAGAATTATTGCAGGGATAAACAATTGTAACTATGAAAGTAGATTGGAGAACTTGGGTCTGTCTTCCTTGGAGAAAAGAAGGCTGAGAGGATGTAATGAATGTATTCAAGATCCTGATGTGTATGGACAGGATAAATAGTGAGAAACTGTTTGCTCTCATCAGTATATCGAATTATAAGGCACAGATCCAAAATAATGGGGAAAAGGAGTGGAGGTGATCTGAGGAAAAATTTTCCACCTGGAGTCTGGAATGTATTTCTTGAAAGGATTGTGGAGGCCAGTTTGATCTAGATATTCAAAACTGAGTTGGATTGCTATCTGAAAAGAAAGATGATTACAGGGTAAAGCAAGGGAGTGGCATTAGGTAGAATGATCTTTCACCAAGTCAGTGCAGACTTGATGGACTGAATGGCCTCCTGTTCCATAAAGATTCTGTGAAAGAATGCACTCCAACAACATTCAAGAAGCTTAACATCATCAAGCATGAGGCAACTTCTTAATTGATACTCCATTCACCACTGAAACATTAATGCCTTCACTGCCAACAGGCAGTGACTACATCTACATAATGCACTGCAGCAACTCATCAAGGCTTCTTCAACCATCAAAATCAATAGCTTCTACTGCCATTCCTTCACACTCAGGTCAAAATCCTAAAACTTCCCACCTACCTGCCGTGGTTCAAAAAAGATTTGCTATTACATTCTCCAGAAAGATTTGGGAGTGCAGTATCCTTGGCCTTTCAAGCAATGTTCACATCCTGTGAATTAATTTAAAAAATGATCAAGAGAATGGGAGCTCTCTCTGGTATTCTGGTCAATATTCATTACCTGCTTTATCTACATTTACAACACTGATTACCAGGATCAATTTCTTTTTCCTCAAGGGCTGCTTTTTCATAGGCTCTTTGGATCTAAAGATTTAAATTATAAACTAAACTTGGTACTGAGCAGACAGCTGAAAAGTCAACAATAATTGAACAGCTTTTCATCATTCACCGACCCTGTCCATCCTGTCATACTCAAGTGGCTGATGCTGAAGCAAACCCGAGGCTTGAGATGTTGGACTCTTAAATCAAGTGAGTTTCCAACTTGTCTACACTTCAAAACTTTCTTAAAAAAAAACACGCACAAGAGAAACATTTTTTAATAACTTAAGAAACAGAAGAAACTGGATTTCCCTCAGTTTATGGAGGCTGCCTCGCTAAATATTTTTAAGACGTGGGTTGATGGGTTTTTGATAAGCGAGGGGATTAAGGGTTATGGGGAGAGGGTGGGAAAGTGGAACTGAGCCACGACAGATCAGCCATGATCTTATTGAAGGCTCGAAGGGCTAGATGGCCTACTCCTGCTCCTCTTTCTTATGTTCTCCCTCTTCCAGATATCTCTCCTGTAAACCTCACTGCAAATAATCTATTAGACAAATATAGAGATAGAGAAAAAAAAACAATTGGAAAGGATTTAACTTTTTCCTTTTTCACTTGGTTACTGTTATTACAGTAAATTTGTAAACTTGAAAGCCAGGCTCAGGAGCAGGTTTTAGAAGGAAGGTAAAGATTTTTGAGAGTAGGGAAATCATTTGCATAAATGAAATAAACTGAGATCCCTCCTTCTTCTTTGGTCTCTTTTCCTTTCATATTTTCTCTCTCATTTTCTCTCTCTCTGACACAGCCAGAGCTGTTTTTACAAGCACAGGATCCACCCCCTTGGCTCCCCCTCTTTCCTGTCTCATACTGCTGCTCCAGGTTCTCCAGACACAGGTTTCCCCCCTTCTGCCCTGTTGCTTGATCAACGATAGGTTCCCTCTGTCCCTTCTTCAAAACTACCTAAAGTAGCTGCAAGTGCTGTGGATTGTCCTGAGGTCAAAATTATACTCGTACTGCAACAATCCCAATTGATTTCAGATCTGGTGTGTGACCTTAATGCTAATGAAGTACTAATGATGAAACAGCCTGCTCAGTTCCAGTCTTTGCAAAACTGCCCGTTTTAAAATCTATATATGGAGTCCTGATACGTTTGATGTAAAAAGTTAGACATAATGCTGAATCTTGCCCATGATCATCTCTGCAAAGCTCCCTTTTGGGCTGACATCAGTGTAGCTTCCAAGCATCTCACTCCTCCAGGCCTTCAATAGAAAAAGTATCAATGACATCCTTTGTGATTTTGAAAGAGTTGCTTTATCACCCTTTGTGTTCCTTGACCATTCATCTTACAGTTGACCATGCTGTCTTCCTCCTTTCTTCTGTGTTGTTCAGCTTTGTGATTGCTACCTTGTCCAACATATTTTCAAAAATGATACACTCTGCCCTTACACAGTCACCTTCATAATCCTATCAGGCTTCATCCTGTTCTGTCTACATGCTGCCTCTTTGTGACATCATCTGCAGATGATCCGGTTAATTACGTATGTGGGTGACACCCAGCTGTTTCTGCATCACTTCCCTCAAACTGACAATCACCTTTGATAGCCAAACAAGCAGTTAAATCGTGACTCAATCATAGCTTCAACTGAAACATCAGGATGAGGTAAATCATTATTGATTCTTCCAAAAATTCTACCCTGCTACCTGGCTCAGGCTATTTGAAACCTTAGTATTCTGTTCAATAACAACTTCCATTTATGTCACGTCTTTAAAATAGAAAAATATCTCAAGATACCATCACAGTGTCATGAAAAAAAAATGGACACTGAGCCAAAAAGGAAGGATTAGGAGAGGCAATCTAAAGTTTGGCCAAAGAGAATGGGGGTTATAGTTAGATTAGGGAAAGTTGAGTCTGAGGGCAAATGTGCACTCAAGATTAAGATATTGGCCGGAATTCTCCAGCTGTTCAGGTCAGCAGGATTCTCTGGTTCTGTTGACGGTGCACCCCCTGCTGCGGGTTTAACAGCAACGTTGGGTGGTTCAGTGGGAATTCCTCTGGACAGCAGTGGAACCAGAAGACAACGTTGCCAGTGAATGGTGCGCCACCTCCCACCACCATGAAAAATGTTGAGGGGAAACCAAAGCATCTCGCCCATTGTCTTTGGTCGCGATCTTGTTGCGCTGATCACAGCGAAACTGTCACCATTTTCTGCCATTGTTCTTCTAAAACTTACAGCAAATTCTGGAGTCTGCACATGTGCAGTCAGTTGTGAAGTTGCTGTTTCGAGTGCTCCTCTGTTGGTTGTGCTGGTGGTGTCCTCCCCAGAATGTTGTCAATTAGAAGCATTTGAACTGACAAAACTCCCAAGCTCTTGTCTTTTATGTTGAATAAAGTATAGCTGGTTTTTTATTGGTGTACTAAGCTCATAATTACTGTTGAACTGTCTCATTGGTGCTGATAGAGTAATTTTATATTTGATGAATATCAAATGCCTCCATTATGATAAATTCTACATCTTTAAAATATTTTGAATTCTTTAATGGTATTTTGTCTTCAATCTTAATCCCTTGTGTGTGTCCCAATCATCTATTTCACGGAGATCTGTAATTTGGCACAAATTTAAGCTGACTTCAGAAAGGGGAAATTCCTGTCATAAAGGTCACAGTGGACAGTTTTCTTTGAGGTCAGCAACGAGTGCCATTGCTTTGTCATTGTCCCAAATTTTACGTTCACTGGCAAGTTTATAATGCTGATACTTGCCTGCTGACTTCCTGTAGGCTTTGCACTGGAATTTGCAGTAATTGGAAATCTATTTTGCAGAATGCCCTGGACTGAGGGTCTGAGGTCTGTGTAAACAGATAATCAACTGTGTATCAACTTAACCAATCAGACTGAAGAATTCTCAATGGGGTACAGGTCCAAATCAGGAACTATAATTTAGAATGTTTATGTCAATGGCAAATCATGCGCAGAAAACAAAATAGAGATCCAAAAAAGATGAGAATCAAGATAAGAGGTAAAAGAAAGGAAGGATTTGTTTAAAAATATATATTTTTAACTTGAACAATAGTTGTGAAGGGTAGAGATTCCACACTTGTTAGTTTTCAGTGCTGGGGAGTTGATTGGCAGTATTTAAGATTAACTGCACAGTTAAATATCCACTTGCAAGTAAATGGGCAAACTCTTTCATTTCTGCCAACTTTAGTGGGTATCTGGTGAGTAAGTGCAGCAACTTCATACCCATCATGTGATCTAATAGTGAGTCTCTGGGTAAAATACCTGTATAGTTCTTGAGCAGGGCAAAACCCAATTTCTGCATTTAACTGGCTGTATGCAATATCCAGTAGTGACTGATAAACTAGTTAATATTAGCAGAGCGTTGACATTCTCTCCAGTACTCTCACTGCAAAATCCAATGCAATACATTTTGTCCTTGGTGTTTTTTTTAAACTAGATTCAAAAATATGTTGCAATTTTGCTAACCATTACAAACATTTCTTACAGAAATGGCAGGATATTATCAAAGAAGTCAAATTTCTACAGAAGTTAAGACATCCAAATAGTATTGAATACAAAGGTTGCTATCTAAGGGAACATACAGCCTGGGTAAGAAATGTAATTTATTTACCAATATGCAAACTGACCGCATACCACCAGTGTACGCTAATGAAATAGCTTAGAGCTCCTTAGTAATTTTATCCTGAATGATGTTTTCGATCTTGAACCTATTGGAGAACAAATTTTTGTTTAAAAAGACTTCAAATTTGAGAGCTGCAATTTTAGTTGCTGGAACTGTTTGTTTAGAAGGACAAAGTTGGTTACAAATGGTTAATGTAAGAAATAAATGTTTATGCACAAATCTCTTTGGTCTATTTGCTTTAACATTAACATCTAATGATGATCAAAATGAAACCTTTTATAAAGTACCTATCTAATAATCTATTTTCAATCAATGGAAATAAAGATGAAATTTCGTTTCATTAGACATGTATCCAGTGTACATTCTTTGCTGTATAATTAGATGCGGCAATCCCATTTTCTTTCTAACGAGACCTGTGAATATCCAGAAATTGTTTAACGTAGTTAAACTGTTTTAAACATAATTTTATCAGCTGTTTTGCTCTTCTTGCAGCTGGTCATGGAGTACTGTTTAGGGTCTGCTTCAGATCTTCTAGAAGGTAAAAAATTCAATTTTCTGCTTAGTCTTTTCAAGTACCTGCAGAAAACATTTAGTGAGATATTGGACACAGTTCAAGTACTTGATATATTAATCTCAATTTTACTGCATATCCAAATAGAATGGAGCAAAGCCTGCTTTAATGGTCAAATGGCCTATTTGTTCTTTCTGATGTTTTGAAGCATTTCAATTTAATGTTTCTTGTTTGCTGTTTCCTAAATAACTTAAATTTACAATGAATTCAGTACAGGCTAATACAGCCTGAGCAATAAATTTAATTGCACGTGAAGACCTATACTGGCTTAAGGATTTTGTCATTTTTTTACTTCCAGTTTCATTCTTACTCTTCCTCCCTTTCTGCATCCTTACAATATGGCAATCATGGTAATAAAACTTAAATGTTGTTAAGCTGTTCAACTGCAAAGTGTGGCACCTCAACTCAGCGGGTTCGGGGGTGCTCATTTATTGCCCCCACACAACATTTCAGCAAGAGTCAGTCTGGTTGTGGTTAAGATGAGCACTTTGGATGCTGGAAATCCTCACTAGGTCAGGTGCTCCTGTGGAACGAGAAACCACGTTAACTTTTCAAGTCTGTACAGAAACTACCAGGTCTCATGAGTATTTCCAGCAGTCTGCTCTTATAACTAAAGTTGAAATGAGCTAACTCGGTGCACACAAAGCATTGAAGTTAAGACCTCCCAGTCGGGGTTTTTCAGTACTACGTAATTGAGCTCACCATATTTAGAGTTGAAATTTAATCTTGATTATTCTTAAAATAAAGACAAAATATTTTCTTAATTTTTAAGCCTTTTATTTCAATGAAAAAAGTGGTGGTGCAGAAAAAATTTGATTCCGACACCCATTTGAAATTTTTTTGTTGTGTTTTCCACCTATGCAATCAGTTCCTTTCTTACTACCTTCATGGAGGAAATTAAAGGCAATTTGTTGGCAGGTTGTGCTGTTTTCACAGTTGACAGAATAAAGGTGAAAATATAGCTCTATTTGTCTTGCACTAATACCCTATGCGTTTTCTTAATGCTTTGGTTCAAATGTACACGTTTTAACAGTTCAGTTCCTAACTTTCCATGAATGTTGATGCTCGTTTTCAGATTCATGTCTTATTCTTTTGTAATTAGCAGATTTTGTGATGCTAGTACTCTGACCTTTCTAATACTGTCTCTCTGTCATGAATATAATAAAAGTCAGTTTAGCCTTCCATCAGGTACAGGTAAAGGAAAGCTGTAATATTCATTTGAAGCCTTAGATTGCTATGGAACACTTGGCAAGTATCATCCTTAAACCTGAACAATCAAAATTTAATTAATAATAAAAATAATCTTGCTCAAAATTTTGAGATTGAAAAAAAGTTTTATTAACTGTTTCCATCATTGCTTTAATAATGAATGGATGCCAATCATGATTTACAATCGATGTCCCTCTAATATTAAGTATTGTTTCATTTCAGTTCATAAGAAACCACTTCAGGAAATTGAGATAGCAGCCATTACTCATGGTGCTCTACAGGGATTAGCCTATTTGCATTCCCACAACATGATTCACAGGTAAGTCTCTGCAGTGGAACACTGAATCATGATGACAATATTTTAATAAGTAGCATTTGGGCTAATATTTCAGTACCAAGTTTGTGTCAATGAAAGCTCAACATGTGGTTGAGGCAGCATAACTAGAGGCTGCCAGCTGTATAGCATGTGGTACCAATACTGATCTAAAACACATGTCAAAGTTAAATTGTTGATTTACAGACTTAGCAAGGAAAATATTGGAGATTGGAAATAGGTTATTATTTCAAATACATTTGCAATCTAATGCATTTTTTTGATGCCTCACAAATACAGTTATACTTATGTTGCTAAAAAATTGCAATGACAATTTTCCAATAAATTGAAAGTACCCAGATTGAATTTATTCTGAGAGCTCTGGGAATTATAAGTGCTCTTCTGTTTGTCCAATTCCACTGAAAAATGTGGATCCTAAAGAATTATTTAGCAAATGAAAGAAACAAAAGTCCAAAGCGTGGAATTTGTAAAATTTTCAAACAACTTTATATACTGGGTGAAAGTTATCCATAAGTTTGCAGTAATCACACAGTTGTTCTCATTTACCATTATGAACTGTAGATTACATTAAAATGCAGTAAAATAAGATTTAAGCATAGGTAAAACATTTTATTTTGATATTTACATGGGAAACAGGTTCTGGTATGAGATTGTATTTGATATAAATAAGATGAATATTTGATCCCAAGTTCTGATCACGTTCACACCATCATTAAAAACTATCTATTTCTACCTTTGTAACTTTGTTTCACCCTTGGTAGATCTGCTGCTTAAACGCTCATTCATGCTTGGGCGGATTGGCCATGCTAAATTCTCCCTCAGTGTACGCGAACAGGTAGAGTATGGCGATTAGAGGATTTTCACAGTAACTTAATTGCACTGTTAATGTAAGCTAACTTGTGGTGGTAATGAATAAACTTATTACCTCTAGACTTGACTATTCCAGTGTACTCCTGACTAGCCTCCAAATTTATACCTTCTGTGAATTTAAGGTCACCAGAAATTCTGCTGTTCATGTCTTAATTCACACCATGCAATGGTGCAAATTTGTACTAGGATCTGCAAAACTCTTTCGGGCTTGATTTTTTTTCTATCATGAAGCATTAGCTTTACTGGACCATTGCACTTAATAAAAAAAACTTTGTTTTATAGAATGCTTCTCACAACTGTAGGATGTCCTAAAGTACTTTATAGTCAATGAAGTATTATTGAACTGTAATTGTTAAGATTCTGAAAATGTGACAAATGTTTTGCACACAACAACCTTCCACAAACAGCAATATGAAAATCATTTGATCTGTCTTTAGACATTGATTGAAGAAAATGTATTGGGCAGGACACCAAGGAGACTTTTCCCATTTTGAGTTAGTTATATTGGAATGAAAGGCACAGAGAGGGCCTTTGTTTAACACCTCATCTGAAAAATTTCATCTCCATCAGAGTCTTAGTCTAGATTAAATGCTCAAATTGCCATTACATTACATTGATTGCTATTACATTATTTGATACAGCTTATATGAACTATATTTTGAGTTGACTGCTGAATTTATTGACTGTTAGTTAATTGTACTTTTACTTGTTTTGTAACCCCCAGAGACATAAAGGCAGGTAATATCCTCCTGACAGAACCAGGCCAAGTGAAATTAGCTGATTTTGGATCTGCTTCCATAGTATCTCCTGCCAATTCATTTGTGGGAACACCATATTGGTAAGAAGCCTTTCTTCAGGCATGCAGGATCATTTGTCTTTAATGTATTATTTATAGTCACAAGCAGGAATCATCACCGGAAGCAATTTGACTATCATTTGCAGTTATAACCATCACCTTGGCGTGCATTCCAGTAATCCCCTGAATGATGCCATTAGAAGCTGCTTACTCCTGTATGGCCGCACATGGTGACAAGGTTGGAGGGAGATGCCAGACAGTGTAGTCCAAAATGTCCTCAATGGCAGATAAAGCAAGGGAAGGCAGTGGCTCGTTGGCTCTAAAGGTGGAAGAAGGCTCCAGCCATTGTGATCCTGGTCATTGTGGTTTGATAGTCTCCTGAGTCTGATCACCAGTGCATCAAGATTTTGTGGACAGTGACAGCCTCTCAAGGTCCCCTTATTAAACAAAACCATGTCCAGGTTTCTACCAGGGTTTAAAATGAGCTGGCACAGAGGAAAAGAAAAAAAAATTGCTTGAAAAAAAGAAACGTTATCAAATATGCAATATGTAATCTATAAAAATAAAACTTTTAAAGAATATTTAAACCTTCAAAACTAAACCTTTTTTGTCACAATAAATCTGGATAAGATTGCACAGCTTTCACTGTTATTTTAAAAATTTTTGTTCCATTCTAAGTTACAAAGCCAATGCGGAACGTGGACTGGGTAGACACAAATCCATTTTGCTTGCTCCAGAAAACATTCAAGTTGAATCCAATTCATGGTCCCCACGAGAGACAAACAAGATCCAAACTGACAAGCAAAGGCATTGCACCCTGCCTGATGCTTGATCTTCGCCAAAAGGTCAGGAAACTCAACCTAAGTACACATGGTGTACATATGGTGAGGTGCTGAACAGTGCAATTCCAGGTTAGATTCTTGGGAATGCTGACTTAAATAGCTCCACCTGAGCCAAAGGTAGAGGTGTTATGTTGGTCTCTGTACTGCTAAGACGACAAATCATCTGAATTTTACACTCCTTCCCAATGTCATCAAAATTAATTCCTGCCACAAACATTTTTTCTGTGATGATTATATTGATAATTTGACTTAAAATGTAACTCAGCATTTTTGTTCTAACCTGCTCCTCAATACTGATCATGTTCAACAAGCATCAGCAGCCATGGTGTACTCACTTCATGTGCAAGGCTGAAAAGCTATTTGATTTTGGGAAGAGGTGAAGTCATCAGTACCTGCTGGAAAATGCAGAGTTTGGATAGGTAACTGTAAATTGAGCTTGCCTTTTGATATAAGCTTCATCTCTTCCCAGAATCAAATAGTTTTTTAGCCTTGCACATGAAGTGTAAATAGCATGGTTGCTGATGCTTGTTGAATGTGCTAATCAGTGTTGAGGAGTGGGTTAGAATGAAAATGCTGAGTTATGTTTTAAGTCAAATTATCAATATAATCATCGCAAAAAAAAATGTTTTTAGCAAGAATTAATTTTTTGGAGCCTAAGAGGCTTGGGGATGATCTCCTACAGGTCTATAAAATAATGTGGGTATAGATCAGCTAGGTAGTTAACTTCTTTTCCCAAAGTTAGGGGAGTTTAAAACTAGAGGGCATAGGTTTACGGTGAGAGCGGAGAGATACAAAAGTGTCCAGAGGAGCAGTTTTTTCACAACAGGGTGGTGAGTGCCTGGAATGAGCTGCCAGAGGGAGTAGTACAGGCAGGTACAATCTGTTTTTTGAAAAGCATTTAGATAGTTACATGGGCAAGATGGATGTAGAGGGATATGGGCCAAATGTGGGCAATTTGGGAGTAGCTTAGTGGTTTTAAAAAAGGGCGGCATGAACCAGTTGGACCGAAGGGCCTGTTGCCATGCTGTAAACCTCTATGACAGGATCTTGTGCTTTAGGCCTTTTGATCAAGGGCACAAGAGATTGAGAATGTTAGTCTTTGCCATTTATCATACTGGAGAGCTAAGTCTCTGCTTCATTGTGGTTAATTGATATCATTGAATAAAAAACTATTTTAAATTTAATTCAAGACAGTTTATGTTGTAATATCTCAAACTAAATATCTTGATAAATGGAACACCTGGCTTTTTAAAATTCACTTTTAATTTGTTTTTAAACAAAAATATCTAGATAAATACTACTGTGCTTGTATTTCAAATACTTTCAATATTTTGTTATGTCAGATATAAATGCCTCATGCCTCCATCATAATTTTTGGAGCTATAATTCTATTACAAGTATAATAATGGCACTGTTAATAAAATGATTATTGTTACAAAGCAAATTAATCAAACTAAAACTATTTTATATTTTGAAAAAGGATGGCTCCTGAAGTAATCCTTGCCATGGATGAAGGCCAGTATGATGGCAAAGTAGATGTTTGGTCTTTGGGAATTACGTGCATTGAATTAGGTAAGTCATTGCAGTTAACCAAGAATGTGAAACCAATTAAAAATGGCTTGGGGAAAATGCTATAATCACAAAGTATAATCAGTTGTGCTTGATAACATTTACTTTCAAAACATTTAAAATGATTGCAATTATATTCTAAATGAATCCTTAAATCTCACATTGAAAATTACCATTTCATTGTTAACAGTTCTGAAATCTGATTACTGCTACTTTACCCACAGCGGAGCGAAAGCCTCCTTTGTTTAATATGAATGCAATGAGTGCCTTATACCATATAGCGCAGAATGAGTCACCTGCTCTTCAGTCTAATGAATGGTGAGTACACATTCAGAGTCCTGAGATTTGTATAGAAACAGATGTTTCTAAATCATAAACAACTGCCAGTTTAAGAAATACTTGTCAGTAGATAAAGGTTTATCCCTAATCCCGAGTGTTTAAACAGATTATCCTAAAATGCACTGCATAATCTTTAAATAGTATTTGTATAT
The DNA here is from genome assembly GCF_965287045.1 of Carcharhinus amblyrhynchos. Taxonomy (NCBI): domain Eukaryota; kingdom Metazoa; phylum Chordata; class Chondrichthyes; order Carcharhiniformes; family Carcharhinidae; genus Carcharhinus; species Carcharhinus amblyrhynchos. Next base: position 17,412,161 of record NC_137346.1, read on the forward strand.
TTTTGAAGATGCTAAATGTTGAAATAGCTGTATTTGTACCAAGAAGATTACTATCTTTGAAAATCTTGCTGGATGTCATTAGGACAATTTCTAAAAACATTCAATTAATTCAGACTAATGACAATGTAATAAATGCTGGAGTTTGGTCTACTGGTAATCCATATAGAATTCCAAAGTAACTGTTTTGTTTGACTATTAGTGCCAGTTATATAAAAACCTTAATGTGCCCATATTTTTTGCTTTCATTTTGGTTGTCTGCAAGATTAGTTGATTTAAGTTCAGTAATGGCACCTTCAATTTCAAACTTTGTGCAGTGCACTTCCATAATAAATAGCTGCATTATCTTTGAATTATAAGCCATTTATGATCAGTGTCCTTTGCAGTAATTGTAACAATATTGTGCCATATTCAATACTGCACTGATACGGTATTTCAAATTCAAATCCCTCTTGTCAGTTCGTGCAGCTTCCATTGCTTCTCATCTAAGTCTGTGCATCTATGTATGTCCCTCCTTTTATGTATCAAAGTCTGTTTTCTGGCACATAACGTTCATATCCCCAGAAAACCGCACACCATTATAGAACAATTTTTTTTTATAAAGAGAAAGAAAGCATCCTTAGTTTACAAGTAACTGCACCTTCCCTTTAATTGACCTCAGCAGTATATTGATAGCTATAGATACCTGGATTTGTTAATTAGTAAAAAGTCTGACAACACCAGGTTTTAGTCCAACCAATTTATTTGATAAGAGACTCACAAGCTTTCGAGGTTTCCCTCTTCGTCAGGTGAATGGAGAGTTCTGGCCTCAGACAGACCATTCACCTGACGAAGAGGGAAACCTCGAAAGCTTGTGAGTCTATTATCAAATAAATCGGTTGGACTAAAACCTGGTGTTGTCAGACTTTTTACTGTGTTTAAGCCGGTCCAACGCCGGCATACCCACATCATTGTTAATTAGAGCAGACCTTAAATGACCTCAGCGGGTTATCAGCTAAATATTACAACAGTGCTTCAACCCAGGATTATCCACACACAATGTCACATCCATTCACTGATACTAAATCAAATTTTTACGTCACAATTTTGCCCAAATATCAAATTTTGTTCATCTAAATCATTTTAGGATTTCTGTTTTTAGAATCATTATTGTTTTGCATTTATTAGATATTATGCTCCATGTTTTGCTGTAATTTAGTTTAATTCCTAAGTAAGACTTTTTTATTATCAGAGGTTTCCAGAGCCACTTGTTAGTAGTCTGATTATACAACTCTTAACTTTTCCCCTTTTCCTTTTGGGAAAAAATCTGATGGGAAAGGCATTTAAATAATTTTCATAAGCAGATGATATTGTAATTGTTCAGTATGAAAACTACGCACAGGGAATCTAAGTAACAAATTATATAGTTCCTTAAAATATCTGTGTGGCATAATATGGACAGATAAATATTTTTACTCCCACTTAGTAAAAACACACAACTTGCATTTTTTTAAGCTAATAACATTAAATCCATAACTACTTCATTAGCTTACATATTAAGTGGCAGTTTCCTCAGGTTCACCTGAATCACCTCATGTTTGTATAGTTAATGTATATCAACAAACCTGTAATGCAGCCATTTGACAATTTGCCTCTAATTTTTCAGTGATGGACAATGAATAATGGGAACAATCAAAATAGGTCGTACAAATGCATACCAATTATATCACTAAGTTATATTTGGGGAACAAATTTATGATCCTAGATTAAACCATTAACTTCAGCTGGATCAATCCTAATATCCTGATTAATTATTCTGGGAGATTTCAACAAATGACTCCATTGTTCATCAATGTGTCCAAGTAATTACCAAATAATGTTTAGGCTTACTTTTTCTTGCACCAATTTTCTTATTGACTTTGCAATGTACTGTATTGATACCTTCCATTCTCATCTTCAGATGTATTAAATTTAAGATGGCTTTGGTTTAAACATTCTTTGTACAGTAAAATATTCTTTCTTGAAGATAATTTTATTTTGTGGTCTAGAAGATGAGGGAGGAGCATGTAGAGCAACAAAAAGCATTTGCTGTTTGCGAAGGATAAACAAGAATTATATAATAGATCACATTACAATGCCTACATGCAATACACTTATGTCCTTCCAGTAAGAAAATAATAGTATAAATGGTGCCATTGATCTATTGAGTCTTCAAATTGTGAACATGTTAAATCTTGTGATCTATCACTTGCTGGTATGATTGTTAAGTATCGAAAATGAAAACACTGGTTTTCTGCAGTGGTTGGGAAAATAAGAATGAAAATATTGTGTATTTGATTTTATCTCATCTGCAAAGCATGAAAATGGGCAAAAGTCTGTTTGGTTCCTTTAACTTCTTTTAAAAGGCAAGTGTAACTTAAATTTAACTGGTAAATATACCATAGATTTTGACCATAAATGATATATTTGGAAAATATAATGGGTAGCTATCTATAATGGATAGAGGGAAACTATTATATCTTGTAATAATTGAAGGACTGTTGAAATCAAGAAAGTAAATCAGATTGCAGCCCTGAATGTTTTTAAACTTTAAAGCTTCACAAGCTTAAATTAACACTGCAATGAAGTTGCTGTGAAAATCCCCTAGTTACCACACTCGGGCGCCTGTTCGGGTATGCTGAACTTAGCATGGCCAATGCACCTAATCAGCATGTCTTTCAGACTGGGAGGAAATTGGAGCACTTGGAGAGAAACCATGCAGACACGGTCAGAACACGCAAACTCGGCACAGACAGTGGCCCAAGCTGGGAATTGAACCCGGGTCCCTGGCACTGAGAGGCAGCAATGATGACCACTGCCACTGTGTCTATATTCTGGCAGTAGAACTAAAGATTTGTCCTTCAGAACATGCCACGTCCCTATTCTGGCTGTTCTAGTACAACTACAACACTGGCATCTACATGGCAGTGTGGAAAATTGCCCAGGTATGTTCAATCAACAAAAAGCAGAACCAATCCAACCCAGACAATTACCGCACTGTCATTCATCAGCAAGGTGATGGCAGGTGTCATCAATATGCTGTCAAATGGTGCTTACTCAATAACAATCTGCTCGCAGTTCAGTTTGAATTCAGCCAGGCTACTCAGCTCCTGATCTCATTACGGCCTTGTCCAAAACACGAACAAAATAGCTAACTCGAGGTGAATTGAGAGTGACTTCACTAGACATCAAGACACCACTTGACCGAGTGTGACATCAAGGGGCCCTAGAAAAATGAAAATCGGGACAATTCTTTGCTGGTTGGAGTCCTACTTATCAAAAAGGCAGATGCTTGTGATTGTTGGCAATCGGTCTTCTCAGTCACAGGACATCACTGTGAGTGTTCCTCAAGATATAATCGAGGCATGATCTTCCCTCCATCTCAAGGTCAGAAGTGAGGATGTTCGCTGATTGCACAATGTTCAGCACCATACGTGACTCCTCAGGTACTGAAGCAGTCTATGCTCCTATGGATGACATTGATGACCTGGATGACATTGAGGCTTGGGCTGATACGTGGCTGGTAACATTTGTGCCATTCAAGTGCTAAGCAATGACCATCTCAAACAAGAGAATCTAGCTGTCACCCCTCAATATTCAACAGCATTACCATCACTGAATCCCCTATTGGCAACATGCTTGGCATTACCATTGACGAGAAACTAAAATTGCTTTGGTTACACAACCTGGTTAGAGGCTTTGAATTCTGCAGTATGCAACTCCACCTCCTGATTTCTCCAAAGCCTGTGCACCATCTACAAGGGCAAGTGATGGAATATTCGCCATTTGCCTGGACAAATGCAACTGAAACAGCAGTCAAGAAGTTTGGAGCCATCCAGGACAAAGCTTGATTGGCACCCCATCCACCACCCTCAAGATTCTCTGTCTTCACCACAAACACAGAGCAGCAGCAATGTGTACCATCTACAAGATGCACTGCAACAACTTGTCATGACTCCTTTGACAGCAACTTTCAGACAATCCCTACCACCCCAACCTGCAAGAACAGCAGGTATATGGGAGCACCGCCCCAACCTGCAAGTTCCCCTTCAAGCCACACATCATCCTAACTTGGAACTGTCTTGCTATTACTTCACTGTCAGTGGGTTAAAAACCTGCAAGTCCCACACCACATGGACTGCAATAGTTCAAGAATATAGCTCTTCACCACCACCTTTCTGAGGACAATTGGGCATGGGTTATAAATGCTGACAGTGACACCCACGTTCGATGAAATAATATATTTTATCTGTTTTAAGCAGGTTTTTAAAGCTCCCCAGATACGGAGAGATCAGGGAAGGAATTCCATGCAATGGTTACAGCTGATCAGTCTGCCAGAAGCAGGATGCAAAAAAAGCTAGAGTAAGAGAACTAAGCAGTGAAGAAGGGGATGTAAAGCAGGTGGATGTTGCCAAGGTTAGGTGAGGCCAAACCCACGAGATCTGAAAATGAGAGCAAGAATACCAGATTGATTGAATTGGATGAGAGGATAGCAAAGGACAGGAAATCTCATTAGTTAAGCAAAAAATGAACAATTTGAGTAGTTGGCAAAATAAATTTCGAAGTGTGTTTTGGACAAGTTGAAGTTTAGAGGCTTCAGGGCTGGCCAGGATGGTATTTTAAGAATCAATTTTGGAGGCTGATGTAAGTTTTGATAAGAGCTGTGGTTGTTGGAATGAAATAAAGTTAATGAGGAAATTATTTAGTACATTACGGAGCAAAGCTAGCAATGTTGTACAAGCCTATAAAGCATTTAAAAGGTGTGGGTGAGCTAAATCATGAGAAAAGCGTGAAAGTTTCATACCATACATAAAATGCAGGAGCTGGAAATGTTGCAGGCTTTGGGTAGATGAAATTAGTTTGGGTAATGTTCATTTATTAGCAACTCATGATTTGATTATGGTAGTATAACAGTCATTGCCTGTCATGGCAGTTGTAGGCATTGAGGAATGAATTGTCAAAACAGAATGCGTTTTTGTGTGAATATAAGACAAGCAGGATAATGGAAAATCCACAGCCTTCTTGGGGTTCACAAACTTTTGAGTCGAGGAAACTTTCCCCTAAACGATCGTCCCCTTATCCTGAGAACTTGCCCACATTTTCCAGATTTCCCAACCAGCGGAAACAATACCTCACTGTAGACCCTATCAAGTCCCTTCAGAATTTTGCATGTTTCAATGAGATCACTTCTCATTCTTCTAAACTCCAGAGAGTATAGGCCCAATATGCTCAGCCTCTCATTGCCTAAGGGAACAATCTAGTTAACCTTCTGTGTACTGCCTGCAATGCAAATATATGGTTTCTTGCATATGGAGAACAGAAGTGCACACAATATTCAGGTACGGTCAGGCCAATGCCTTGTACAATTATAGCAAGACTTTTTTATCCCTGTGCCAAAACCCTCTTGTAATAGAGGCCAACATACAATTTGCCACCTGAATTGATTGCTGTACCTTTATATTGACTTGAGTTCCTTGTGCAAGCAAACCCAAGTCTCAGAACATCATCAATTCTAAGTTTCATGTTTAAAAAAAGTTTTTTTATTCTTACAATGTAAGTGAATAACCTCTCACTTACTCGCATTGTATGCCATCTGCTATCTTGATGCCCACAAATTTCCACCTTGCATTGTATCACCAGTAAATTTAGGTGTGCAAATGCAATGTAAAATCTTTGGTTCTAAAGTCCTATATAGACCATCTTCTATGGATTTTGTTAAATATGTCCAAGTCTGCTGTAGCCATCCTTCTTCCTACATGCATTTGTTGCTCTGATAGGATTTTTGGTATTAATTTCCAACTCCTAAATTAAAATACTTAATTCAGTTTAGATAAGAACATTTGCTTTTTTTAATCAGATAATTTTCTTTTCAAATGTACACGTTGGGATCATACTGCATAGCTGCTCTTATTTATTGTAACCATATTGGAACTCTTTGCAGGCCCGTTTCATGTTGAAGTCTTAAGTTCATAGATTCAGACTTATAATCTGTGTAATTTTGAGGTTAGGAACCAGTTTACCTTATTCTTAACATTTGAACACGTTGCTTTGAGCACTTAGAAATATTTTATCTTCTCAGAAATTTTGCATGAATTTCTGTAATTATTTGTGAGAGGCCTTTGATTTTTCTTCAATCCTCTTAACCTTCTATGCATAGTTTCGATAATGCGGTTTATTTCCTTTGGTTCAGCAATTGTTACAAGCCGTTAATTATTTTTGTTCATTGTAGTTTTGTATTCTCTGCAAGCATGTTACTTCATTTCCATTACAAATAGAATAGGTCTCATCCTGTTTTCAGGAGCCATGTGAAACACACCAAAGGAATGGACAAATATTTTATAGGGTTTTTAATTATTCAGGAGCCATTGCATATTTTATATGTTTAGTGTATATGGAGACACTGCAGATGTTATTTTAACAATTTTGAAAGGCTCTTCAGGTTGAGCACAGCAAATTTTACTTGCATTTCATATCAATTTCCTTTTTTTGTGCCAATTCTACTTTTGGCATGCCTAAAGTAAAGCTACTGTTTTAAGGGTGCATTATGTTAAAAATGTACAGTGGTCCATAACTTGGGCAGTACTTGTGCTATGCACAATTGGCCCTTACGGTTGGAAAAGATCAAAAATGGCTCGTTTAGAAAACGCAATGTTCCACATACTGCAGATAACAAAGCTTTTTAAAAAAAGCTCCTGTTTGAGATTTGTTTTTGTTTTAGCCACTTCTATTTTTTTTTATTTTAAAGTTGCTTTTGGTTTTGACATTGCAAAGCCATTAGAGTTCCTGATGCAAATCAAGGCAATAAGTGTTTTTATTTTCAGTTTGTTGCAGTTTTGACTTCAACATGGAAGAAATTGAGCTTTTTGCCTAATCTGCTTTTGAATACTTTACCAGCTTTGAAAAAGAATGAAAAGGCAGCAATTTCCACTTGTTTTCTCCTAAATTTTAGTGGTTTTAAATATTTGGAAAAAAATATTTTTGAATTCCAAGTGCTAAATGCTGTTGTAAGTGCTTTCCAAAGTCGGATTATTGCACGTCCTCATTTGTTTTGTGCAAGCATCTTATTTACCCCAATTACTTTAAAGCACTCAAGGCTGTGGGTCAAGTGCTGGTAAACGGGATTAGGTGGGAGTTTAGGTGTTTCTCGTGTCAGTGCAGACTTGATGGGTCGAAGGGCCTCTCCTGCACTGTCTGATTCAATGATTCTGATGGCCTTAAATTATCTTGATCTCTCTCAGATAGTAGGTATTTACAAAAATGTAATATTTGTTGACCTTTCTGTTTAAAAATGCCTGCTTTTTGAAGTGCAGTCAGTATTGTATTGTAGGAAATGCATCAGCTAATTTGTGCACAGCAAGGTCCCCCAAACCACAAAGTAATAATCACCAGATAATCTGTCTTAGTGGTGCTGGTCAAGGGATAGCTATTATCCTTGCCATGGAATCATTTATACAGATCTGACTGAGGGTTCAGTTAAATGCCACATCCAAAACATCCCACTTCGTACTTGAAATATCAACCTGAATTATGGGTTCAAGTCTCAGGTAGATGTGAATTTGCTATCATAAGAACATAAGAACATAAGAAATAGGAGCAGGAGTAGGCCATCCAGCCCTTCGAGCCTGCCCCGCCATTCAATAAGATCATGGCTGATCTGCCACTGCTCAGTTCCACTTTCCCGCCCTCTCCCCATAACCCTTAATCCCCTCTCCTATCAAAAACCCATCAACCCGCGTCTTAAAAATATTTAGCGAGGCAGCCTCCACCACTTCAACGGGCAGAGAATTCCAGAGATTTACCACCCTTTGAGTGAAGAAGTTCCTCCTCAACTCCGTTCTAAACCGCCCCCCTTTTATCTTGAGGCTGTGCCCTCTAGTCCTATTGTCTTTTTTGAGCGGGAAGAGTCTTTCCACCTCTATCCTATCCATCCCATTCATCATCTTATACGTCTCAATGAGATCTCCTCTCATTCTTCTAAACTCTAACGAGTACAAGCCCAGTTTATTCAGCCTCTCCTCATAGCTCAACCCCCTCAACTCCGGTATCAGCCTAGTAAACCTCCTCTGCACTCCCTCCAAGGCCAAAATATCTTTGTGCAGGTGCGGCGCCCAAAAATGCACACAGTACTCCAGTTGCGGCCTCACCAATGCCCTATACAGCTGCAGCAAGACCTCCCTACTTTTATATTCAATCCCCTTATATTCAATCATCTCGCTCAGAGGTGAAAGCGCCAACTAGAAAATAGTCATTTTAAATAGACTGAAATGCTTAACAATCTCTAGTTATATTTTACACTTTTTCACCACGCAACAATTTGCAAACCTGTGAACTTGTACACCTTTTCATCCGATGTGATGAAGTTTGCTGACTTGAGATGACAGCAAGTCAGCAAACCTACCACGAGCAAATGATCTCCGATCATTAGCAGCCTTATTTTCCTTGTGATAACCCGATAGCATGGTGGTTAGCATTGCGGCCTCACAGCACCAGGACCCTTGTCCAAAAAAATGATGTAGTCTACATTTCAGCCTTGGGTGACTGTGTGGATTTTGCACATTCTCCCTGTGTCTGCGAGGGTTTCCTCCAAGTGCTCTGGTTTCCTTCCACAGTCCAAAGATATGCAAGTTAGGTTGATTGGCCATGCTAAATGCCTCTTAGTGTCCCAAAATGTGTAGGTTAGATGGATTAACTGTTGTAAATGTGGGGTATGGCAAGAATGAGGACATGGATAGAGAAGTTTAGTGTGGACTCGGTGGGCTGAATGGCCTCTTGTGCACTGTAGGAATGCTATGAACTGTGAGATACCTAACAGAAAACCACCTGGAGTATAGGTCATTGATACTGTCCCAGTTTTTATGGTGTGCCAGACATTTGTAACTTGTGCCGCAATTGGATTTAAAAACAATAACAATGTTTATAGTGATAATTTGTGCTTTGTACATTCATATTTATTTCAATGTAAATTTCAGGCCATAGGATAATGGGCTAACTTTATTGTGAAACTGTAGCATTTTACTGAATATATTTTGTGGAAGTTTGGTACTTATTGAATTTTTTTATAATTTCCCCAGGTCTGACTATTTTCGAAACTTTGTAGACTCCTGCCTTCAGAAAATTCCTCAAGACAGACCCACTTCAGAGGAACTTCTGAAAGTCAGTAGGATTCTCTATTCAGTGCAGATATATTTTTAATCCCTTAAGCATACTTTGTTTATAAAGAATTTGATTTTTTTTTTGTTTTTATTCTTCCTTGATGACATGATTTATCCTGCAGCAATATAATTTTCCTAAGCCACATATTTGAAGTTATGCAAAATCTTCACCAATTTTGAGCATTGGAGCAGAACTGTACAGGGTATTAACAATTAAATTGCAGGCCTTCTCTGCAGATTAATACCCTAACCTAAGAATATAATGGGAAAATCACCTTTATTTTGTAGGCAACCAAGGGTTTCCTGTGGAATGAGTGCTTGGCATGCTGATGGGTTTTCTTGAGACGTTTTTGGGAAGAAATCTTGAGAGATTTAGATTGAAAGTCTGAAAAGCATAAATGAAGAATGTTACCTTTTTTGGACGTCTAACAAAAAAGTTTTGATACAGTTGTGATACAGTTTCTACATCTCAAGTCCTTAGTCTATTGTGATTTCATTGTGTAATACACACAAAGTAGCATTTCAGAGTCTGCCATTTGCTCAAACTTGCGTAATGCAGTTGTCACACATTGTTCATGTTTTGTTCAGAAACTAGATTTCCACTGGGTAATGTTTCGTCTTATCTTGACAAGTACTGTACATTTTATTTTATGTTCCATCATTGTATACTGATTTCATACAAAATAAAAACTGAAGATGGGTTTTTGTCATTGTGGAAGAGGACGTTTAAAAAGAGTGCTGCAGTCTACATTTGCAACTTATGTTTTCACATGCAGGTTTTTTTTGCATTCGTGGTTTGTAGGCCAGAGTATGGAATTTGTGTTTTTTTGTTAAATTCTAAGCATCGCATTTCCATAACTTTAACCAGTTCTGCTAGTTAGTTCTCATGGACTTACTAAATAACTCCTGATTGTTTTCCGGGAGGTTTTTGTCCAGCCCTTATTTGCTTGCAAACTAATCTTTAATAACAGAACTGACATTTATTAACATCAAATGTTGGAGTGCACTATTCTGCAAATTTAGCATTGTCGCTTTGAGAAGTTAAAGTATAACCTGAATCTAGCTTTCAATGCTGAGAGTTTGAAGTTGCATGGAATATCCTCTGAACATCCTCTGCCCTTTTTTTAAATTTGCCAGGAGTTGATTTTAAATGGAGGGTTGTCATTCCCAGCTGCATTTTCCAAATACTTAAAGTGAAATGGCCAAGTGGAAAAGGAAGCTCACAGTGTAAGCATACTCACACAGAGCTCCCCTGAGTGAGCGAATTCCAATTGGAACCAGGCAGTATAAATTAAGTTTTGCTTAAATAAAACCTGTATGACAGCCACTGTAGCTTCAATATAAATGCACCCTTAGCTATGATTGAAAACTAGCACTGGGCTTGCTTTCAGTACATAGTGAAACCTTTCCACGTCAATGTAATATGATCAAATGTTTTTACCACGTAAAGGAATCATAGAAACCCTATAGTACAGAAAGAGGCCATTCGGCCCATCGAGTCTGCACCAACCACAATCCCACCCAGGCCCTACCCCCATGTCCCTACGTATTTACACACTAATCTCTCTAACCTACGCATCTCAGGACACTAAGGGCAATTTTTGGCATGGCCAGTCAACCTAATCAACACATCTTTGGACTGTGGGAGGAAACCGGAGCACCTGGAGGAAACCCAACCAGACACGAGGAGAATGTGCAAACTCCACACATGCAGTGACCAAAGCCGGGAATCGAACCCAGGTCTCTGGAGCAGTGAAGCAGCAGTGCTAATCACTGTGCTACCGTGCTGCCCCCATCTTCATGGGGAGATGGCAGCGTAGTGGTAACATCACTGAGCTAGTAATTCAGAAGCCCAGGCCAATACTCTGGGGACGAGTTTAAATCCCACCACAGCAGCTGGAATACTCAGTAACGGTGACCGTGACAACGATCATCAATTATTGTAAAAAAAAACCTATCTGATTTACTAATAAGAAAAGGAAATCTGCCTTCCTTACCTGGTCTGGCCTATGTGTGATTCCAGACCCACAGCAATGTGCTTGACTCTAACTGCTCTCTGCAATGGCCTAGCAAGCTGCTCAGTACAAGGGAAATTAGGGCAACAAATGTTGACCTTGCCAGTAACACCCACATCCCATGAAGGAGTAAAGGATGTGAGATGTCATTCGTGGTGTTAAATTTCATAGTGTGAATAAGAATACAATTTTGTTACCCCTTCCTCTGTTAGGCACTTTTTTGCTTATAAATTTTTTCACCCTAATTAAAACTGATTGCTGTAGTAGCTAACTTTAATTCCAAAACAGGTGTCACTTTTTTCAGCTGTATCTAGATCCAGATTCTTTTATCCACACTTGGTTATCTTGATAACATTTGATCTCTTCACACTTTTTTAAACCAGTGTTTTACCATTTCCTTCTGCCACTGTCATTCTCTTTGCGCAATTAATCTTTTCAAATGTTTTATTTTGTATAAGAAGCAGCTTAGAGAGCAAGTAAGTAAAAGTTTTGCATTGACAACAGGAAAAAGGCCACCAGAGTTAGTAGGTTAATTCCAAAAGCAAAAATGAATATGTCACACTCTCGAGTAGCAGATTTTCATGTTTAATTTCTCAAAGTAAGTGGATTTAGACTGCTTTTATTGAATTGAGCACATTAAAAAATACACTGAAAAATTTAAGAGACTTGCAAATTTATCATTAATTTTTAATTACAGTAAAATCTTTATTATCTGGCATTTGCAGGGAATGGCTGGTTAATTAATAGTACTGATTAATCAAAAATATTGGTTAAGGGAGAGTTCCATTTACCAGTGGACTGCTGCACAATACTTGCAGCGTAAACTAATATGCAAATACTCAGGAAGTAAAGAATAGTATTTCTTTACTTCTAATCTTTATTGGTGCATTAAAATAAAGTATAAAAATAATATAGGGTACAAGTAGGGCCTCCAAATAACTACGTAATTGCTTCTGATTGGTAAAGTGATGATTCACATTAGGGGAACACCATAAATTCCAGTTAATAGCAAATTCTGATTGATAGCATGGTAGAGATAACACTGTTTACTGGATTAATAATTGGATTATTTATTCAAGTTTTTGTTATTCATGGCATAGTTTGGTTCTTCATGCGTCTAAAGTAAACGTCCTCTTTAAATTGGAGAAAGCCAAATGGAGCTCACCTTAATTACATTCATGAGGGATGCTGTCAATTTCTCACTTGTGACCTGGTATGAAACGTTAGCAAATAATTCTGGCAACTTCCAGCCCCTCATCAGTGCTGAATTTTTATTGTTGGCTTTTAAAATATTAACTTGCTATATTTTATTCAGTAAATTGTTTTCTGTTCAAAATTATGGGCCATAATTGAAGTAAGCTGCCAAGTCTGTAAAGTATTTGTTTGCATAAATGATAATTGTATGTTTTAGTGCAGAAACTAATATTGCTGACAGTTGCAGATTAAAAATATGCTCTATGCAAATGTACTTGATGTTTTCTCGGCTCTATTCTATCTTTTTGTGAATGTAACTGAATCAAAGCAGTTTTTAGAATCTTATTATTTAGCTATTATAAATTGTACTCTGAATTAGAATATAATTGAAAACTAAGCTTTTTTTAAGTCTGTATTTTTTAATTCCTAGCTTTTCTTTGGAGTAATTAAATAATACCTCAGTTCAGTTTAAGTATCTTTAAAGAACAAGTGAAATCGAATCAAGTAATTTTATTGCCTGTGAAAGCTGTAAACAGCACAAGCGACAGGCAATACGGCTTGAGAGATCAACTAGAAGAATGAAGTGTTATCGGTAATGTCTCTATCCTGACAGCAAACGAGAGTCCAGAGGCAAGGCAGTCATTCCAATTCAAACAGGAAAAAGCTGAAGTCAAGGGAGTACAAGTCGATAAGAGTCTGAGAATAAATCAGAACAATTTTGGAATAATGCTATTGTTGGTCTCTACTGGAGTATTTTTCCATGTGACATATATACATGTTGCTGAATTTGAATTCTGAAATTATTGGATGGGTTCAATCTTTGAAATTTCTTCCGAACGTTTTGCTTTAAACGCATATGAATCATGAAAGGAAATGGCTAATTGTATTTGCAAGAGTTGCAAAAATTGTCAGGCTAAGACATTATTTTAATTTGCCTCATTTTGTTTAATTCGTAGCACGCTTTTGTTGTTAGAGAGCGCCCCGAAACAGTGTTAATAGATTTGATCCAGAGGACGAAAGATGCCGTAAGAGAGCTTGATAACCTCCAGTACAGAAAGATGAAGAAAATCCTTTTTCAGGAAGCGCACAATGGACCTGCAGTTGAGGTCCAGGAGGAAGAGGAGGTAGGAAAATTGTCTGTGATCTTAGTTATGTGAGTAGAACTTCAGCATCTGAACTTGAAGAAAATAAGTAATTTATTTCCTTAAAACCATAAGATATGGTAGCAGAATTAGGCCATTTGGCCCTCCAAGTCTGCTTAGCCATTCAATCATGGCTGATAAGTTTCTCAATCCCATTCTCCTGCCTTTTCCCTGTAACCTTTGCTTCTCTTGCCAATCAAGAACCTAACATCTGTCTTACATACACTGAACAACCTGGCCTCCACTGCCTTCTGTGGCAATTAATGCCATACATTCACCATTCTCTGGCTGAAGAAATTCATCCTCAACTTGGTTCTAAAGGGCCATCCCTTTATCCTAAGGCTGTGCCCTGGGATCCAAATCTTTCCTCTTCATGGAAACGTTTTTCCCATGTGTATACTATCCAGGCCTCTGAGTACAGACTGAGTCCTCACACGTCAAGCTTTTCATTTCTGGGATCATTCTTGTGAACCTCCTCTGGACCCTCCCCAGGGCCAGCACATCCATCCTTGATTTCTTTGCCATTTCAGTACCTTTCTATTTTAGGTGATTAAGACTAGCAGGCCGTTTACAGCATTAATTGGAATGCTTTTAAATACACATTTAATGAATGCTACTTCAATTCTAGATTGTGGAATTGTCCTTTGGATTTGTTCTACTTTAAGTGACAGAAAAGATTTTTTTTTACAAATATTCAATGTGCCTAGTTAATATAAATCACCTGTATATAACAAAAAAGGCATGCTTTGTTACAGATTTAGTTTAGTTATTCTCTTCAATCTATTATGAATTCATAAAATACCATTTTAAGACAATAATGTTGATTTTTTTTGTTCTACTTAAAAGGAGCCTGAACACAGTGTTGGTAGGACAGGAACTGTTAACAGCGTGGGCAGTAATCAGTCTATACCAAGCATGTCTATCAGTGCTAGTAGCCAAAGCAGTAGTGTCAATAGTCTTCCAGATGCTTCGGATGATAACAGTGAGATTGCCATGATGCAGGAGGGAGATCATACAGTGATGTCAAATAGCTCCGTTATCCATCTAAAACCAGTAAGTTTCTCTTAAGAACTTTTCCCCGCATTGCTTTTGTTTAGAATGTATGTAAATATATTGTTTTCCGTAGTCTTGATATTGGGGTGCAGTGGTAACCTAAGTGTTTGATGTCATTTGAAAAAAAATCCTAGTTTGTATATTTCTGCAAATGTCTGCAATGTTGAAATTTTTTTTTGAAAGCAAGTTCAGGTTTTTTCAAAACGTGGTAATTAATTTTGAAAAGATGTTTCTTCCAATTAATCTCTGTATTTAAATAGGAATTAATATTATCCCATAGGGAAAGGACATTATCTTTTTTGATGCATACTATCATTTGGTTTATATGATTCTATGAATCATTTGTGCTGTGGCTTTCTTTTACAAAAAATTGCACCTGCATCTTCGTATTTCCTTGTACATGTCAGTAAAGTGATATATACTATATATGCTCAATTTTTTTGTATGGATCAGTTCAGAATTATATCTAAACAAATTTAGCCAGTTGGCTGTTTCCATCAAGAGATGGTAGTAAATTGTGTAGCAGAATGTATCATCCATTGCTATTCATTAAATGAACAGAATGCTGTGGACTAGGTAACTAATATCTAGTTAGAAGTTACCTGTGTGACTATTACCTGGAACATTATCAAGATGTTCATTTATTTGTAATGTGCAAAACCACCCTGAAGATGTGTTAACTTAGAATCCTGTCATCATTTTCTGCAATACTTTGACAAATATTCAAAAGTGAACAAATGAAAATGAAAAATTGTGGCTATGATTCTTAGGAAAAATGCAAACTGCATTACCACGTAATTGAGGTTGTTGCTCAGTTCCCTTTTCACATTTAGACAATTGTTTCTCTAATTACTGAAAGCATATATTTTTATGCATATAAAAATGCAGGCATCAGTGTCTGGGCCAGCATTTATTGTCCATCCCCAATTGCCCTTGAACTGAGTGGCATGCTAGACTATTTCCTTCATGAAAGGACATTAATGAGTTCTTACAACAATCGACAATGGTTCATCTGTCAATTCCAGATTTTTACCAAATTCAAATTTCAGCGTTGTGGGATTTGAACTCTGGATTACTATTCCAGTGACAATACCACTCTGCCACCTTGACATCTGATCTCAACTCAACACCTCAACTGCATCACTCATGCGACCTTAAATGTAAATGCCACAATTGGGCAGGAGGCAAGCTCAACACCCGTTTAACGGTGCCAAGCCTCGAGGTGACGGGAGCAGCCACCTTATCGCCAGTGTCAAAAGGCAGACATAATGCGACCTGTCACTGCCGAGCCAAATGAAGCAAACAGCTCCTTGAAAGGCCTGCAGTGTTGATGTGGAGGAAGGTGGCCACTCAGGAAAAAGTAAAGACACTGCACCTAAACAACTGCAAGCTGGCCTATGATGAGACGGTTTTAAACACAATAAGAAACTTTCAGATTTCCGTGCAATGAATGTGACAGCTGAGCACTAACATGCACCACTTGGATTCACCGATTTGCTTTTTAAAATTCTGCCTTCATCCTCCCCAACAGTTGCTTTTGCTCATAGTGTCATTTGTTGAGATGGAATTTTTAAAGTTTAGTGATGTGAAAGTTGAAAGCATAAACCTTGATTTTCTGATTCATTTTAATTGGAATGCATCACTGGCAAGCCTGGACATCTATACAGAAAGTTGGCTCCATGTGCTTTGCTGGAGAGTACTTCCTAAGTTGGAGCTTTTCTGTGACTGGCCTTGGAGCCTGACCACATCATAAGATTGCGAACATCCTCAGTGTTGGTAGATAAGTGCTAAAATGAACTTCGAACTTTTTTTTTGATCCTTCCTCCAAGGTTCTGTATAAGGCAGCCCTGTAACAGCAATTCTGCGGCCATGTATGTGGAAAATGTTTGGGCTTCCTCTTGCTCAGCTTTGAGCACTGGCTGGGCTTAACAGGAGTCCCTTGAGTGCAGCATATCTCCTTTATTTGCATGTCCTTTCCGTTTGCACATCCAGGGTGTATAGCTTTTGTGCTGATTGGCCCCAGCTGGGAAGTACATGTCATGTAGTCACCCACAGTGAATGAGCGCCACTTTCAGTTCTGGCAATTTTAAAAAATTGTACAATTAAAATGTACTTTTACAGTTATGTTGGTCCACTTATTTTTCACACTCATCAGGATCATGATCACTACGGTGAAGAAGTTGACCACAGACCCAGAGGTTCAGAACCACAGTCA
The DNA here is from genome assembly GCF_965287045.1 of Carcharhinus amblyrhynchos. Lineage (NCBI taxonomy): Eukaryota > Metazoa > Chordata > Chondrichthyes > Carcharhiniformes > Carcharhinidae > Carcharhinus > Carcharhinus amblyrhynchos. The sequence goes on from NC_137346.1 coordinate 17,428,947, forward strand.
CCACCTCCAGTTTCACGCCATAAATCGCACTATAGAAATCGAGAACATTTTGCCACAATACGTACGGCTTCCTTGGTGAGTAATTTTGTTTGAAATGGTATGTGAGTTCCTCCCATGGAAAGTACTGGTGTGTTGCAGTAGTTGGGAGTTTTCTTTCATGTTAGATGGGAGAGGGTCCATGGATGTTGCTACATGAACTTCCAGAAATCAATTAATATCTTTCCATGTGAAAATTATTTGCAAAAATGAAAATGCACATAATTGGAGCCAGCTTTGTGACATAGAGTGGCAAGTGGTTGAGAGACATGAGACAAACATCAGGAATATAGGGAGTGTTTTCTGGAAAGTGATCTTTCCTTCACTTTGGAAAGTAAGCCTGCATGAATTCTTAATGAACAGATTTAAAATCACTTGTAAGTTGTCCATTTGCTCACGCGCAGTTAATGAACATAATCTTATTGAGATGTAAATGATTTGGGAAGTGATTTTAGAAACTCACACCATCCCACCATCTACTGGCCACAACTAGAAATTACATGTTGCAGGATTTCCATTCCAGGTTGGCAGTTCAAAGATTAAATGCTGACAAAAAAAGGTCTTAAGATCGACACACGAAGAAAGCAGCTGGAAAAGTGTGTAGATTTTTAATAATGAACTAACTGAACTCCCATGGCATTGCACATGGAGTCAAAACCATGTGCAGACTTGTTCAGAAAAAGCCAATTTTGAGAGCTAAGCACAATATGATCACCCCTTTGAAATACAATTCAGTCCTCCTTTTTGTCATCCTTGCTGTCTTTCTCTTTCCATTTTTAGTTCTCACTCTGTTTTTACTTTGCCTTTTTCTTCTTGCCCTTTGGTCGGGTGGGTGGTATGATGGGACTAGATCCAGCAATAACTATCGACTCAATTTAGAGTATGGGCTGCAAGGAAAATGTGTTCCAAAGTAACTCCCTTCCCTATCCCTTCCCAGTCACTCATTTTTACCTCGCCTTCTCACCCCTTCATGTTCTCTGATGCCACGACTTTAGAACTCCCCTATTTTCATCACTGTCTCAGCTCTTTCCAAGCAACTCCCTGCTCACCCCTGTATTTCCACATCATGCCCTGACTCCCTTTGCTCTGCCATCTTTTGCCATCCATCCATTTCCTCCCCCAAGCACCAAATGCCACCCTCTATCTGCAAGGACAGATGAGTGGTCGGAGGCTTCCTCACTTTAACCACTTACCATCTTTCTCATCCCCTCTTGGCTTCTCTTTCCAACTTTCTTAAACTGGCTGTGCTTTCAAAATTCAAGTAGCTTGTTAAAAGAATGACTCAAATTAGAATAAAGAGAATAATTGTTTCTTTTCCCCCACCCCTCCTTTTCTTTTAGGTGTATCTTTGCCTCATGGAAGTAAGCCATTATATTTGATCTCTTCTAATTGAACAAAGCATAGTTGATATTATTTAGCCCACTTGAAAGCATCAGTTTTGAAGCCTGGAGTAACATTACACAAAGACACACTCTCTCTCTCTGTCTGTCTCTCTCTGATTCTGTTGTCTGTCTCCTTGTTTCACTTTGCAAAGTTTATAGAAAACAAAACAAAGACAAAATAGGTGGATAACCATTATTCTACATGTAGCCTCTTGTTTTTTTTAAACTCTGTGAATCTTGCCTCAAATGCTTTTTCAAATTTGTTCTCTGGCTTTTAGTCAAAATGATTTTAAAAAACGTTTGGGGGAAAAGAAAGTTGCCAGATGCTAAAAGAAAAAATCCCTCCTTGCAGTCAACTGAACAACAGTGTGAATGCTTCCTTATAAATTAGATACCTCTGCTTCCCTTCAACTACACAATCCAAATGTAGCTCAAAGTGAAACAGCCCTGGACTTAATTCCACGCTCAGGCTTTCAGGAAAGTCTGAATCCTTTCATTAAAATCAAAGCATTAAAAGACAAGACAATGGCTAAAAGTAATCATGTGAAATGAGTATATTCTTTTAATTTTAAATATGGCTTGAGATTTTAAAATGTCAATTGCTGAAACAAAACATCGATGAAAAATAATTTGCAGAAATATTTTTGAATTAATTGGGCAACAACTGTATGTACCTAAAATTTTTGTAAAATGTTGGTGACTGCAGTTGAAAGATTTTGTGGACTTTGTGATCAACAATTTTCAGAGAAGAGTTTGAGCTTATATTTATTGTTATGTAGTTAGTGGTTTATGGCTATTAGCACATCACTTTATTTTCATTGTGTTCAGGTCACAAGGCAAATACAAGAGCATGAGCAAGATTCTGAGCTTCGGGAACAGATGTCTGGTTATAAGCGCATGCGACGCCAACATCAGAAGCAGCTAATGGCGCTGGAGAACAAGCTAAAAGCAGAGATGGATGAGCATCGGCTTCGGCTCGATAAGGAGCTGGAAACGCAACGCAACAGCTTTGCTGCAGAGATGGAGAAACTTATTAAGAAACATCTGGGTATTATGGAAAAAGAGGTATTTTGCATAAATACTGATCTCATAACTTTGTGCAGTGTTTCTACTGATTGAGGAGGTTTTGTTTAAGTTCACTAGTAAGTGGAATAATAGAACCGCATGATTAATATTGTGCCCAGGGGCAATATTACTAATATACCAGTGTCTTAAGTATTGCTTTACATTGCTATTTGGTTTAGCAGAAAAATGACTAAAAATGAGGATTGTGTATGCACTTTCACGTTGATTCTAGTTGGGTGGCATGATGGCACAGTGGCATAGTGATTAGCACTGCTGCCTCACAGTGCCAGGGACCCAGGTTCGATTCCTGACTTGGGTCACTGTCTGTGTGGAGTTTACACGTTCTGCCCGTGTCGGTTTGCTCCGCGTGCTCCGGTTTTCTGTCACAGCCCAAAGACATGCGGGTTAGGGATTCATATTGGCCATGCTGAATTGCTGTTTAGTGCCAGAAGGACTAGCTAGGGTAGACGAATGGGGTTGTGGGTTGGGGCCTGGGTGGGATTGTGATTGATGCAGACTCGGTGGGCCGAATGGTCTGCTTCTGCACTGTAGGTCTCTATGAATAATTGAAACTGAATTATTGGTACAACCTGTTTATTGGTACAAGTTGAAAAAACTTCCCACGTCCTCTTAACCTAGAGAAACTGGTAACCAAGGCTCAATGTATATACATCCAGGTAAAGTAAGCTACAAAAAAAAACGAACATTACGGTTTCTTCATCTTCAAATAACTGCGCAGTTTTGCACTGCAATTCAGGAAAAAATGAGAATACTCTTAGTATAGATTAACAGAGAACCTTTTTCAGAAATAGTCCTGCTGCACCATATAACTTTAGTGGTAATGTGATAGATGTATCACTTGCAATACCAGCAGGTTAATCTGCTCACTAACGCTCAGTTAGGTTCTGACTGGGACACTCAGCTTCTGACTTCATTACATCCTTGCCCCAAAAATAGACTAAAGAGATGAGAGTGACTGCGCTGGACATCAAAGCAGCATTTGATAGAGTGAAGTATCAAGGAGCCCTAGCAAAATGGGAGTTAATGCCAGCAGAAAGGTTGTGATTTTTGGAGGTTAACGATCTCGGTCCTAAGACATCACTATGGGAGTTCATCAGGGCAGCATCCTTGGCTCACCCATCTTCAGCTGCTTCACCAATGACCTTCCTTCCACTATAATTCAGAAGTGGGGATGTTTGCTGATGGTCGATAATGTTCAGCACTATTCATGACTCCTCAAAAACTGAAACAGCGTGTGTCCATATGCAGCAAGACATGGACAACATTTAGGCTTATGCTGATGAGTGGCAAGTTGCATTAGTATGAGGCAATGACCGTCTCCAACAAAAGAGAATCCAATTTTCTCCCCATGGTCATGCTGAATACCCATGATCAACATCCTGGGGGTTTCCATTGACCAGAAGCTTAACTGGACTAGACATATAAATATTGTGGCTACCAGAGCTGGTCAGAGGCTAGGAATCCTGCAATGATTAGCTCCCCTCCTGACTCCTTAAAGCCTGCCTGTAATCTACAAGTCAGGACTCTGATGGAATACTGGCCACTTGCCTAGATGAGTTCAAGTTCGACAATATTCAAGAAGCTTGACACCATCCAAAGCAAAGCAGCTGCTTGATTGACACCCCTTCCACTAACATTCACAGTCTCCACCACCAACGCACATAGCAGCAGTGTGTACCATCTATAAAGTGCACTGCAGGAACTCAGCAACTAGACAGCACCTTCCAAGCCCATGACCAGTACCATCCAGAAACAGATACAGGGAACATCACCACTTGCATGTTTCCCCTCTAAGCTACTCACCATCCTGATTAGGAAATACGTCGCTGTCACTGGATCAAAATCCTGGAACTCCTTCCCTAACGGCACTGTGGGTGTTCCTGCACTGTATCAATTGCAGAGGTTCAAGAAGGCAGCTCACTACCACCTCCTCAAGGACAATTAAGAACGGGCAATGAACACTGGCTTATCAGTGAAGCCCACATCCCATGAATGAATAAAAAAAAACAAACACAAGTGCATTGGAAAAGTCAAGTCTGAAAGTGACAAAGAAAAGCATCTGTTGTGCATCTGGCTACTTAAGATTGTTATTTTACATTTTGACTCCTCATGTTTTTAAATCAGTAATTTTGTTCAAAAAACATTAATATTTTTCTTAGTTTCCCCTTTGCTATTTACTGATTTTCATCTGCATAATTTTTATGATTCAATCAAATGGGGTTGGTCTAGGGGAGGGTAGAGACAGCGGAGTTAATGGGAGGCTCATTTATGGCATCAAGCAAATCCAACAGACGGAAGATGTTAAGACGTCAAATGGAATGCAGGTTTTTCACTAGTAAACTGCCATGCAATTCTAAATTTACTAAACTTGTTGCAGGCACAGCTGTGTGAAGTAAGTAATATGACACATACAGCATCTGCTTTTGAAGGAAAATAAAGTATTTGTCATTAATGCAGTTCTTTAAAACTTGCCTCACTGGCATATGTCATGTGACATTATAAATAGGTTTTTAATTACTGTATTTTGTTGTGCATGAGATATCAATACTACTACTGTTTTGTAGTAAAAACCCATCTGGTTTACTGATGTCCTTCTACACTCTCTTCCTGGGCTGGCTGAGATGCACCTCCAGACCCACATCAATGTGGCTGATTCTTAACTGCTGAAATGACCTAACCAGCCACTTGATTGTACCAAACTGCTATAGAAAAGTTTAAAAAAGAACAAAACTAGGCAAATCACAACAGCAGCACACTCAGCCTGGTCAACCTGCAAAGTTGTCCTTATTAACATCCAGGGACTTGTGCCAAAATTGGGAGAGCTGTCCACAGATAGTCAAAAATAGTCATCCTCACTGAATCATACCTAAAAGCCAATGTCCTCACCTCACTGTCTCTGGGAGTATGTACTGTTCCATTGACAAGACAGGCACGTCAGGGTAATACAGTCAGGAAGGAGTGTCCTTAAGTGCCGTCAAAGTTGACTTGACACATGTTTCAAATGTGGGCAAGGTCAACCTCTGCTGATTACTACCTCCCTCACTATTGAACCAGTAATCCTCTATGTTGGACTTACTGGAAGAAGCACTGAAGGGTAACAGTGCAGGCTATACGCTAGGTGGGTGGCACCAATGCCCATCATCTGGAATGAATTGATAAAACTTCTAGTGCCCAGGCTGGTTGATTCCTGGAGAGCATTTCTTCCTGACTGACCACGCAGCAGGTGGTGAGGCTATCAGCAGGAGGGAAAATCTGCTTGATCTCACTCTCATCAATCTCCCTGTTGCACTGTCCGTGACAGTGTAGGTAGGAGTGACCATCACAGTCTTTGTGGCGACAAAGCCCTGTCAGTCTGAGGATGCTATCTGTTGTGTGGTATCACCATCATGCTAAACAGGATAGATTTCGAACAGATCAGGCAAATCTAAACTGGGTATTCATGCGGTGCTTTGGGTCACCATTAGCAGCAGAATTATTTTCAACCATAATCTGTAGCCCAGCATATTCCTCATTCTCCCATTACCATGAAGCCAGGGAATCTGATTCTGTGAGGAGGAATAGAGAACATGCCAGAAGCAAAGCCAGGCAGACCTAGTTTTCTTTCGAAATAATAGCTCTGGTAAGGAATTGTTTTTTTTTAAATCTCTAAAACTTGTTTTTATTCCCTCCTATTTTGTTAGACCAAAGCAGTTTCTACTGAAGAAAAGAAATTTCAGCAGCACATACAAGCACAGCAGAAGAAGGAGTTAAATAGCTTCCTGGAATCCCAAAAGAGAGAATACAAGCTACGTAAGGAACAACTAAAAGAGGTGAAAAGATGCCTGTATTCTCTGTTCCCTTAATAGGTGCATATTGTTTGAGAGTCACTTAAAGTATTCATTGTGTTCTGAATAAGTTCTTCATATGGTGCTTAATCTGGCATGTGGCTTAAGTAAGCAATAACTATACAATAATAAGATATGATATTAATTCTAAAGGGTGTGTAGGAGCAAAGGGATCAGGGTATGTATGTGCATAAATCATTGAAGGTTGCAGGACAAATTGAGAATGGTTAGTGAAAGATACAGCATCCTTGGCTTTATTAATAGGCACATGGTCAACAAAAGCAAATAAGTTATGTTAAACTTGTATAAACCACTAGTTTGGCCTCAGTGAGAGTATTGCATTCGGCTCTGGGCATCACACTTTAGGAAGGATATGAAGGCATTAGCAACAGTGCAGAAAAATCCATGAAAATGGTTCCTGCCGTGAGGAACTTTGGTTATTTGGATAGATTTTCCATGGGGAGGAAATTTGGTGGAGGTATTCGAAATCATAAGGGGCCTGGACACAAATGGAAGAAGCTGTTCCCTTTGATGGCAGGAACAAGAGTGAGAGGACATTCTTTAAGGTAATTGGCAAATGAAGCAATGGCAACATGAGGAAAAGCTTTTTCACAGTGAGTGGTAATCTGGAATGCACTGCCTGAGAGTAGAGTGAGGCGGGTTCAATCGGGGCATTCGAGGGAATTGAATTATTATCTGTTAAGGAAGAATGTGGAGGGCTACGAGGCAAAGACAGGGAAATGACATGAGATGTCTTGCTTTTTCAGAAATCCAGCACAGACATGATGGGTTGAAAGGCTTCCTGCTGTGCTGCAACCATTCTGTGCAGATTATCAAATATATTGTAAACTTTGTCTGTGGATCAGGTCGATTGTATGATTTAGCTCTAAAATGTTTGTTTACTGAGTATCATTGTTTCACAATACAAGCATCAATGTGAAATTTCCTATAATGCACTATTTAAAAATTGTCATACACTTGTACCAAAAACTAAAATTGCTATTGCCATTTCTTTTAATGCCAACATTCAGTGCAATGGTTATTTCTAATATTGAGGGGAAAAAAAACCTTGATATTGGATTTATTTCATATTTGACAGCCCTATTTTCCTTTATTTTGATTTATTTTCCTTGTGTTGGACACCAGGTTCATTTTAGTAGCCTACCCCAGCACAGCAGAATTGATCTTCTATTCCAGCTGTAAAGAGGCACAGAAGAGGATACAAGACAAAAACATTGTCCTCAGTGTTGCCAAAGGTCTTTGGGGTTTTTCAAAAATAAAATGTAAACTGAGCACTTATTATGGTCAAACTTCATTCACTGCATTCTAGGTGAAATATTTCTTTTGTGTGTCAGGGTGCACAGATTGTTATTTAATTCACGTAAACAAATATTATGTCAGTTCAGATTTTCAGAAAATGGATATTAAATTTTAAAAAGTTAACCTTAGATGCCTACTTCACACATAATGGCTCATGTAAATTTCCATCAAAATTGAAAGCGAAAAAACAGAAAACCATTAGGTCTATCAGTGCTTATCTTGTGTAATTGTAGGTACATCACACTCCCCAACAGCTGCTAACTGCTATGGGAGGTGAAAGAAATTGTGTTCAGCTTTCGGAACTTAATTTATGTCTGTAGGAATAGCCTCTATAACTTCCCAGAGCAAGCAATCAAGCAAGCTCTAGTGTCCGTAATTGCATCTATATTTGTGTTTAAATTAATTCCTCCCTTTTTCCCCTCACTCAAGTTGTAAAATTGTAAATGACCTACTTCATCCATTTGGCCAGTTTTAAGGTTGATTATACCACTTGACGTTTTTTAACCATCAGTGTCTAAAGATTTTCCCATCTTCAAGTTTATAGGATACTGTTTTTCCTTATCCTTTTGAATGTTGCATATAATCCCTCCATGAAGAAGCTGAATCTTAATGCTGTGTTTTAATTTCTCATCTTGAGTTTAAATGCAAAGAGCGTCAAAAAATATTGAAGATACTAAGTACCTCAATATGATCACTTTAAATTGACATATCTGTAGTGTAAAATCCTCAATCTTTTCTCATAGCCCAGGTAGCCTATCAAATTAGTTACCCTCCTTTAGGCTTTTTCCAAGACCAGGATGTTAACTTAGTGAGAAATTCATAATTGTATTTTGCGTGTTGACGTACTATTTAGCATTGAAAATATACAGATCATTCACTTTGTTCAATGCAAGGTTTGAGTGCAGATTTCACAACAAAATGTGCAAATCTGGTTCCTCATTTCTAATACGTGCTGTGTAAAAAGATTGAAAGTGAGAGAGTAAAGAACAATAGATAATTTGAATAGGTTGCAGTAGCACATTACCTGCAACATTTTTGCCTTTGGCAGGAGCTGAATGAAAATCAGAGTACTCCAAAGAAGGAGAAACAAGAATGGCTGTCAAAGCAGAAGGAAAATTTCCAGCATTTCCAGGCTGAAGAAGAAGCTAACTTACTGCGGCGCCAGCGTCAGTACCTAGAACTGGAATGTCGACGTTTCAAACGGCGAATGTTGCTTTCACGTCATAACCTTGAGCAGGATCTAGTACGGGAGGTATGTTGTTAAATTAATGTTCTCAAAATGAGCAGCGAGTATGACTGTGAAACATTAGTGTTTGAGTACAATCAATGTATTTACTCAAGTCCAGTCTTGATATGTTGACTATCCCTACGTATCAGAAATAGTTTACTTGTTGAAGAGAATTTTAAAAATGGAAAACTAACCTGAAATAAAACTAGGCCTGTACAGTTGAGGTCAAAAGGTGAAGGCAGTGAACTCTGCTTCCGAGCAAGCCTTGGGGTCACAAATATCAGTCTTGCCTTTGGAAGATTGTGGATCCAGGCACCACCTCTTGGTCTTGCTTACATAATCTGGGCTGGACATTTCAGTGTAGTCCCAAGAAAAAAATTGCCTGTTGGAGGAGGTATGCCCTTTGGATGACGTATGCCTTTCCAGGTAGAGTGAAAAGCCTAGTGGCACACTTTGAAAAAGAGCAGGGAAGAACTCCACCAATAAACTGCTTGTTCATTTCATTCTGTTTGTGAGAAGTCTGTGTAGATTTGCTCATGTGTTTGAATGCAAAGCCACAGTGACAACACTTCACACTTATTGATTCTGTTCATTGATTTAACAGAGCTCATTGTGCTAGTTATTCACAATTTTATTTTAATTAGTAGTTTAAATAATTATAGAATTTACAGGCTAGAAACAGGCTGTCTAGCCCAACTGGTTCAGCCTTCTGAGACAATGTTTATACTTCAGAGGCCTCCCAGCCACCTTATTTCATCTCAACCTATCAACATGGAATTTTAAGAATGTTTTATTTGTACAATTAAAGTTGAAAAACAAATTATTTTTTGCTTCCCTTCTAATTAATATGGAATGTGAATTTTGTGCTTTGAACACAGGCATCAATTTTGTTCGGTCTTTATTTCTAAAGTAGGTGTAAATGGTTCCTAATCGTGTGTTGCTCTGAGGAATTTTGATGTTGGAGAACAGAACTTATTTGCCCTTTTATGTCTTGTGACAAAACAGTAGAATTGTTAACTAAAGCAAGTGCCATTTATTGTACTGATCTTTTATAGAAACACCAGTTCATAGAATCCCTACAGTGCAGAAGGAGGCCATTCAGCTGATCAAGTCTGCACCAACAACAGTCCCAACCAGGCCTCATAACCCCATGCATTTATCCTAGCTAGTCCCCCTGACGCTAAGGGACAATTTAGCATGGCCAATCCACCTAACCCGCACATCTTCGGACTGTGGGAGAAAACCGGAGTACCCAAAGGAAACACGGAGAAGGTGCAAACTCCACACAGGCAGTGACCCAAGCCGGGAATTGAACCTGAGTCCGTGGCACTGAGAGGCAGCAGTATTAACCACTGTGCCACACCCGCATTGCTTTGGTCAGTTTTATGGATGAATTTGAACTGAAATTTATAGTAAGACAACCCGTACTAATTTTACTTTGAATATCCAGTAGCCATGGAAAAGGAGATGTTCACCTCCACCTTGTGTACTGGATTCAAACAATTGTGGATCTAGAAAGACAATTAGGGCTGTCCAGTCCTAAATGATATCATTTGGAAGCAAATTTTATCAACTGAGGTGTGTTTGGCAAGAATATCTAATAGTTTTCCCCTCATGAACAAAGTATAATTTTGAACTTATTTAATTTTGTAGATTCTTATAGGTAAAATGTGTTGTAGATACTTGACATGCTGACATGTAAGACAAAAGTGTAAAATCAAAAGTGTAACATGATACTGGTACTAAGATGAAGGCTGTCAATTTAGGCTGTGATTTGCACAAGTGAATTCATCCTGCTGGTTGCATGGTGTAAGGATGCCAGGCTCTTCCATCTAGAGAGATCTAGACCTACAGGTCCACCGCTCCCTGAAAGTGGCAATACAAGTGGATACAGTGGTGAAGAAGGTGAATGACAGGCTTGCCTTCATCAATCGGGGTATAAGTCATATGCAGCTGTATGGAATTTTAGTTAGGCCACAGTTGGAATATTGCATACTGTTCTGGTCAGCACATTACTAGAAGGATGTGGAGGCTTTGGAGACAGTACAGAAGAAGTTTACCAACATGTTGCCTAGTTTGGAGAGTATTAGCTATGAGGAGAGAGTGGACAAACTTGGGTTTGTTTTCATTTGAACATCAGTAGGGCAACCTGATTGAAGTTGCCAAAATTGAGAGGCATGAATAGAATGGATAGCTGGAGCTTTTTTCCCAGGGTAGAAATGTCAATTACTAGGGGACATACCTTTAAGGTAAAAGGGGAAAAATTTAAAGATATGGGGCAAGTTCTTTTACACAGAAGTTGGAAGTGCCTAGAATGTGTTGCCTGAGGGGGTGGTAGAACCAGATCCAAAAGCAGTGTTTCAGAGGCGTCTTGACAGATGCATGAATAGGCACAGAATAAAGGGATATGGATTGTGTAGAAGCAAATGGTCTTTAGTTTAGAAAGGCACCATGTGTCACACATGCTTGGAGGGCCGAAGGGCCTGTTCCTGTGCTTTGTTCTAATGGAAGAAAAAAAATCAAGTTCACAAAAATCAATACAGCTCACTTTGAAGCTATTTTGGTGCATTTCCTCAGCACCCAGTTAAATGACAAAGCTGAGGAATTGATCTAAAGATGTTAAAGAGATGCAATGCAGAGTGAATTTAAGGAAGAGAGTAAAAAGAAAAATATTCACAATGTTGGATTTCATATTTTAAGTCTCTCAAAATTGCACACAGGATTATTTATATGAGGCCTCTCATGTTTCAAGATAAGGTATTCTTTTTGTCTTAGGAGCTGAACAAGAAGCAAACACAAAAGGATCTGGAGCATGCAATGTTGCTGCGTCATCATGAGTCCATGCAGGAGTTGGAATTCCGCCACCTCAATACTATTCAGAGAATGCGTAGTGAGTTAATTAGGCTGCAGCACCAAACTGAACTCACCAACCAACTAGAGTACAACAAACGGCGAGAACGAGAGCTGCGACGAAAACATGGAATGGAGGTCCGACAGCAACCCAAGAGTCTGAAGGTACAGATGGTTGTGAAGTGAAAAGATTAAAATAGTCTTTATCTTTTTAAAAATAATTATTTTACCTCGAGTCAAAAGTGCACCCCCTACCACTACCCTTTCATGCATCAAAGAGGGTGACCTACACTTGGGTCGCTGCAATTATTGCTCTTGAGCTGCTGCATGTGGTGTGGAAAACTGGGGCAGTTAACATTTTTCTTCCTTCGTTCTTAAACTCTTTGAAGGCACAGCAAAAGCTAAACGCTTTGTGTTGTGGGATGATGGGGATAAACATTTATCTTATGTTTATGGTGCAACACTGCCCAGACTCTACCTTTTGCAGACTTCAGCCAACTAACATGCATTTTGTGGAAGGCTATGTAACTGAGAATTCAATTGATTTTAACCCTTGTCATTGGCTTACCTATAATTATCTAAGCGTCATTTACTTTCCAACTTTGTTACTTGTTTTGCATGTTATTTTTGTCACTGTTTGCTTTGTTTAGGAAGGTATGCATAGTATTTCTGTAATTCTTGGGTTATCAACTTCCTGATTTTCAGACATAGGGTTGCAATAACCAACTTGTCATGCTCATGTGAGTGGCACTATCTGCTGCTTTCTCTTGTTTGACGCACTGACACTGTAAGAGGTTTAATTATCAAATGATTGCATCAGCACAAGTTAAATTATAAATTTACTTTTTAATTTATTATAAGCTTCTGTTGTTTCTCACATGGCATTAACTTGATAGAAACACTTTTATAAATATACCCCATATAACTCTTTATGTTAAATATTCCCCAACTTTTGGTTACCTTAATGGCGCCATTGCAAACACACTCCTCTAAATACTCCTCAGGAAGGATCCAAACCTGGAAAAATCACTGTCTTAAATTTGATGCCTAGCAGTTAAAGAAAAGTTGCTAATTAATAGCATTTTCAATAGGTCACTCTCTGATAATGCTGTTGCTGATATCAGCCAGGTTTTTGATGAAAGAAAAGAACAAATGTAGTTGTCAGTGTAGGACAGAGAAATGTCTAGGACAGAGAAAATTACAGCACAGGTTCAGGCCCTTTGGTGTTCCAAGCCTGCACCGACCATGCTACCCGACTTAACTAAAGCCCTCTACCCTTCCGGGGACCGTATCCCCCTATTCCCATCCTATTCATGTATTTGTCAAGACGGCCCTTAAGTCACTGTTGTATCTGCTTCCATTCATTCCCCCGGCAGTGAGTTCTTGGCATCCACCACCATCTGTGCAAAAAAAAACTTGTCTCGTACATCTCTTTTAAACCTTGCCCCTCGCACCTTAAATCTATGCTCCCGAGTAATTGATTCTTCCATCTTGGGAAAAAGCTTCTGACTATCTGGTCTGTCCATGCCCCTCATAATCTTGTAGACTTCTATCAGGTTGCCCCTCAACCTCCGTTGTTCCAGTGAGAACAAACCAAATTTTTGCAGCCTCTCTTCATAGCTAATGCCCTCCATACCAGGCAACATCCTGGTAAAACTTTTCTGTACCCTCTCCAAAGCTTCCACATCTTTCTGGTAGTGTGGCGACCAGAATTCGAAGTGTGGCCTAAGTAAGGTTCTGTAAAGCTGCTACACGACTTGCCAGTTTTTTTTAAACTCAGTGCCCTGGCCGATGAAGGCAAGCATACTGTATGCCACCTTGATTACCTTCTCTGCCTGCGTTGCCACTTTCAGTGATCTGTGTACCTGTACCTGCAGATCCCTCTGCTTATCAATATTCATAAGGGTTCTGCCATTTACTGGATATTTCCTATCTGTATTAGACCTTCCAAAATGCATTACCTTACATTTGTCCTGATTAAACTCCATCTGCCATCATTCCACCCAAGTCTCCAACCAGTCTGTGTCTTGTTGTATCCTCTGATCCTCATCGCTATCAGCAAATCCACCAAACTTTGTGCCGTCCAGAAACTTACTAATCAAACCAGTTACGTTTTCCTCCAAATCATTTATTTATGTATATTCCAAACAGCAAAGGTCTCAGTACTGATCCCTGGGAATGCCACTTGTCACAGCCCTCCGTTCAAATATACACCCTTCCACCGCTATCCTCTGCCTTCTATGACTGAGCCAGTTCTGCCATCTTGCCAGCTCACCTCTGATCCCATGCGATTTCTTCATTTTCACCAGTCTACCATGAGGGACCTTGTCAAAGGGCTTACTGAAGTCCATGTGGACAACATCCACTGCCCTATCTTCGTCAATTATCTTTGTCACTCTCTCAAAAAACTTGATCAAATTAGTGAGACAAAACCTACCCTTAACAAAATCATGTTGCTCTCACAAATACGTCCTCTTATTTTCCAAGTGAGAGTAATCCTGCCCCAAAGAATCCTCTCCAATAATTTTCTTAACATTGACGTAAGGTTCACTGGCCTGTAATTATCTGATTATTCTTGCTACCTTCTTAAACACAAGAACAACATTGGCTATTCTTCAGTCCTCTGGGACCTCCCCTATCTGTACTATCTGTACTGTCGCACTATCTGTAACCCCCGTGACTTGCCTGGGTTTGCAAAACCTCACTTACTGTGCTGTCTGGAGACAATACACATCTCTGTAACCTGTGATCAGTGCTCCTTCCACTCACATTGTCAGCCACTTCAGGTCTTGAACAGCAGGTTAGGTGTAAGGATTCGCATTCTAATCAGTAATCTGTAAACTGTCTGTGCTTTATATGCTCTGTCTGAGGCCAGAACTCTCCATTCACCTGACGAAGGGGCTAACCCCGAAAGCTTGTGAGTCTATTATCAAATAAATCGGTTAGACTAAAACCTGGTGTTGTCAGACTTTTTACTGTGTACCTGCCCTATAGCCAGAGATGATACAAAGATTTCTCTCAAGGCCCCAGCAATTTCCTCTCTTGCCCCTCTCAGCATTCTGGGGATATCTCATCAGGCCCTGGGGATTTGTCGACCTCAGTGTTTCTCAAGAACCTCAATACCACCACTTTTTTGATCTCAACGTGACTCAAACTATTTACACACTGTTTTCTAGACTCATCATCCACCAAGTCCTTCTCTTTGGTGAATACTGAGGCAAGGTACTCATTTAATACCTCACCCACTTCCTCCGGCTTCATGCACAGATTCCTTTCCTTGTCTTTGAGTATCTTTGTTATTTTCGAAACTTGTAATGGGGAAATATTTTTTATTGACAGTCTTCCCTAATTTTGACAATCATTATAAATTTGTTCCAA
This sequence comes from Carcharhinus amblyrhynchos, assembly GCF_965287045.1. Taxonomy (NCBI): domain Eukaryota; kingdom Metazoa; phylum Chordata; class Chondrichthyes; order Carcharhiniformes; family Carcharhinidae; genus Carcharhinus; species Carcharhinus amblyrhynchos. The sequence continues at coordinate 17,444,051 of NC_137346.1, forward strand.
ACATAACACATCATTAAAAAATCTTTGTGTGTAAGAAGGACAACTGATCATTTGAATTAAACATTTTTGTATTTTAATTGTAGGGGCTAGTTCATTTTAAAATTATTATTTAAAAATAAAACTACATATATAAAAGTATTTTATTTAAGTATTATAAATAAAAATATTTAAAACTCAGATTGCTTTTGAACTGCAAAAACTGTTGCGGTTCAGTCTTGAGAGTTTGTAATTCTGTTCTGTGGCAACTTAGTGTTGATCACTGGAGTAAATCACTTAAAACAAGTTTTATGTATTTTTCTAGTCAAAAGAGTTGCAAATCAAGAAACAATTCCAGGACACTTGCAAGATTCAGACGCGACAGTACAAAGCTCTTCGCAATCACCTGTTGGAAACTACCCCTAAGAGTGAACATAAAGCAGTGTTGAAACGACTGAAGGATGAACAGACTCGAAAACTGGCCATACTTGCTGAACAGTACGATCACAGCATTAACGAAATGCTGTCAACACAGGCAGTAAGTTTACATTTGAATTTTAATGATCTAGTTTCATTCGAGTGAACAGCTCCTTTGGTTTTGGGTACAGAAGATTCCATGGCATTAAGTTCAAAGAAGAACAGGGAAATTCATCAGTGTCCTGAGCAATATCCATTCCTAACCAATATCACCAAAATAAAATTAAATGGTCACTTGCTTTATTGGTGTTTGTGAAATCTTGTGCATAATTGGCTATGTTCGTATACAAAGCTGTAAGTTTTTTGTTGTAAAAGTGCTGTGGGTTGTCCTGAAGACATGAAATGTTCTTTCTATATCTATGCAAGTTCCTTCCTACTTTTTCTTAGTTATGCCACGTGGTAATCCACAAGTTGCAATGGTGAAACCAAACTTCTTATTAAATTTCCTACCCAAAGATGGTAAAGGGCAGTCAGAACTGAAATCCAGGATAGGATGGCTGAAGATTAAGAAAATTAAACTAACAGTAAATTGCCAACTTTTAAAATATATTTCAAGTAACCTTGATAGCAACAGTAACTATATACGTGAGCTTATAATGTAGCAGAAATGCATGCTGTAAGTTGTATGGAGCTGATCCTATCACTTTAGGTTCCTCGCATCATTTGCTGCCACAAGTTATGTTCTGTTATTAGCTACTCAACATCAAAGGTAAACCCATCTCTTTCCTGATATTAAATGGGAACTTTTTGTCAAAGCATTCATAAATGGGTTTTAGGAATATCTGCTTGTGATTTAATGCTTTTCTTGCTATAAAGCTGGTACCTAATTGGCTGAAAACATTACAGGACATTTAACTTCTGGGAGTGGACTTTCTTGCAGCTAAAAAGATATGACAAGTTTAGTTATTATGCTGCTTTTTTTTTGGCTTTCAGTTTAGAATGGCAATACGATTTGTGGACATTTTCGTTTACATTTTACCAGCTCATTGATCTTTGTGGATTTTGTTAGTATTTCTCATAGCCAGTAGATGGCAGTAGTATTGCACAGTGTCTTCAACAGTAACCTGTGAATATAAAATAATTCTTGCTGGTAAAGGGATTATATGTGAAAATTCTGCATTCTTAGTAGTTGATCTCAGTTGTGCTATTTGACTGAGTTTGCAGTCTGTATACTTGCGTAATTTGTGATAGAACTTTGTAATTGTTTCTGATTTGCACAAACACTTTAAAACGCATTTTAATGTGGGTTGTGTTTACCCAAAATCTCTGAATCTGAGAAATGCCTGCAGCAGTCTTCATATATTAATCAAACCATTGGATATTGGTTTGTGGAGTTTGTATCAGTTTAAATCTGTTTTAAAAAAAAAATTGTTTCTAATGCAGCAGAAATTGAGAATGGAAATGAAGTAATTTGGATCAACCACACAGCATGTTTTTAAGTCACTGAAGTGTGCTGCAGGTGCTGGCCCAGATTTTCCCCTCAAGGGCTTTTCCCATTCACTTCATGTGCAGTTGTCCATAGAGCTTTTGCAGGCTTGTCAACAGAGATTCCAGTCACTCACCATCTGTTTGCATGCAGCATCCTCAAGGGGATCTGTGCTATCTTTGAACAGGGCAAGCGATAGCAAAACTCTTCAGCTAGTGAGATTGAAGGTTTCTCATAAGCTATAAAGGGTCTAAACCAGGGAGTTAAAAAAAAATTAAAATGGTGTTTAAATCGTGGTAGTCATGATGTGGAGATGCTGGCATTGAACTGGGACAAACACAGTAAGAATTCTCACAACACCCGGTTAAAGTCCAACAGGTTTATTTGGTAGCAAAAGCCACTAGCTTTCGGAGCGCTGCTCCTTCATCAGGTGAGTGGGATTTCAGTTCTTAAACAGGGCATATAAAGACACAAACTCAATTTACAAAATAATGGTTGGAATGCGAGTCTTTGCAGGTAATCAGGTCTTAAAGGTACAGACAATATGAGTGGAGGGAGCGTTAAGTGCAGGTTAAAGAAATGTATATTGTCTCCAACCAGGACAGTTAGTGAGATTTTGCAAGCCCAGGCAAGTTCGTGGGGGTTGCAGATAGTGTGACATGAACTCAAGATCCCGGTTAAGGCTGTCCTCGTGTGCGGAACTTGGCTATCAATCTCCGCTCAGCGATTCTGAGCTGTCGTACGTCGCGAAGGTCGCCTTGGAGAACTCTTCCCTGAAGATCAGAGGCTAAATGCCCGTGATCACTCGTGTTCCCCAAAAGGAAGAGAAAACCCTTGCCTGGTGATTGTCGAGCAGTGTCTGCGTGGTCTCCCCAGTATACCATGCCTCGGGACATCCTTTCCTGCAGCATATGAGGTAGACAGCATTGGCGTGGTACATTGGGAAGACTACGCAAACGCTACGACAATGGATGAATGAACACCACTCAGCAACCGCTGGGCAAGAGTGTTCTCTTCCTGTTGGGGAACACTTCAGCGGTCACAGGCATTCGGCCTCTGATCTTTGAGGAAGTGTTCTCCAAGGTGGCCTTACGACACACGACAGCATAGAATCGCTGAGCAGAGACTGATAGCCAAGTTCAGCAGACCTGAGGACAACACCCTCAATCAGAACCTTGGGTTCATGTCACACTATCTGTAACCCCCATGACTTGCCTGGGCTTCCAAAATCTCACTCACTGACCTGGCTGGAGACAATACACATCTCTTTTAACCTGTGCTTAACCCTTTCTCCACTCACATTGACTGTACCTTTAAGACTTGATTACCTATAAAGACTCTCATTCCAACCATTATTCTGTAAATTGAGTTTGTGTCTTTATATGCCCTGTTTGTGAACTGAAATTCCACTCACCTGATGAAGGAGCAGCGCTCCAAAAGCTAGTGGCTTTTGCTACCAAATAAACCTGTTGGACTTTAACCTAGTGTTGTGAGTCTTACTGTGTTTAAATCATGAACGGGATGCGAAATAAAGGTTAGGAATTGCAGGTGAGATTTGGGGTGGGGGGGGGGAGAGATAGAATCTTCAGCATTTGTAAAGTATTTTCAGAACCACATCATTGAGAACTCATTAATTCCAAATATAGTAGCCCTAACTATTCAGCCATTTTTGGGCAGGAGTAATGTGTAGGTACCCAATGCTCACAACGTGCAGTGATTTCAGTGCTGAATCTTATCATCAAGAGCCAGGGTATCTCTGACAGCAACTGTTGGATTTCTGTGTTTTATTGAACATATGCAGGCAGCAGAAGGTGCTGTCAGATTTATCTGGGAATAAGGGCAAGCACTGATAGCCTTTCTGTACATCAAAATCTGAGCCAATATTTTGTAATTACACAGAAAACTCTCAAACCTGCAGGATGGTGCAGTGCGAGAGTCTTATCTGGTTTTAACTTCATTTCTCATCGATAATCCAAAGCTGAACAGTAATAGAGAAGTTGGTCACTTAAGGATATATATCTTTTGAATTTAAACATTACAAAACTACTTTAAGCTTATCTGAGCAGTTCATTTGTCTTTCTTCCAAATATTAATTCTTGATTTTCTTTTTTCACATTTTACAGTTGCGTCTAGATGAAGCTCAGGAAGCTGAATGCCAGGTTCTAAAAATGCAATTGCAGCAGGAACTGGAGCTACTTAATGCATACCAGAGCAAAATAAAAATGCAAACGGAGGCGCAGCATGAGCGTGAACGCAAGGAATTGGAGCAGAGAGTCTCGTTACGCAGGGCCCTGCTAGAGCAAAAGGTACAGCTGACACATTGTGTCCATGCATACTAAAATACTCCTCCCCAAAGCTTCAAAAATAATTAAATGTTTTAAAGTCTTTGAGGCAGGTTGAATCCAGGGACCTCTACTGTTGCATCAGTGATGAAGTTTCAGTTTTTGTGCTGCATTAGAACATAAATGGCACCAGGATGATGCCCTTCAGCCCTTTTAAGCCTGCTGCATCATTCAAAGTGATCATGGCTGATCATCTACTTATACATTATTTTCTTGCACTATATCATAGAATCCCTACAGTGCATAAGAGGCCATTCAATCCTGCACTGACTCTGTGACAGAATTCCTTACCCTGGCCCTCTTTCCCCTACCCCATCCCTGTAATCCCAAACATTTACCATGGCTGATCTAACCCACACGTTGTGCAAACTCAACAGATAGTCACCCAAGGCTGGAAACGAACTGTGGTCCCTGGAAATGTGAGATAGCAGTGCTAACCATTGAGCCACCCCCAATCCCTTGATATTTTTAATGTGTAGAAATCTATTGAGCTACTCAATGACTGAATCCCTACAGTCCTCAGTGACAGAATTCCAAAGAGTGAAGAAATTCCTATTCCTCTCCGTCCTAAATGATTTGCCTTTATTCTGCGGCAGTGTTCTCAAGTTCTAAGCATCCCTATCAAAAAAAAAAGTATCCTTCCTGCATCTCTTCTGTCAAGTCCTGTAAGATTTGAAGGAGATCACCTTCTCATTCATTTGAACTTTAGAGTATAAAGACCCAGAGTGGGATTCTCTGATTTCATCCATTCCCATCCTGCTGCCTGCGAGAATGGGAAAAAATGGAGCCCAGCCAAAACTCCATTCACTGCAGCGGCATGGAAGAATCCCAGCTGCAGACAAGGTCTGAGGTTTCCAGCGCCAGTCTATTTAATCATTCCTCTTAGGACAATCCCTCCACCCTAGGCACCAGTCTGGTGAACCTGTGTATGGCAAGTATATCTTTCTTTGGGTAAGGAGACCAAAACTGTGCACACTACTCCAGGTGAGGTCTCGCCAAGGCTTTATATAATTGCAGTAAGACATCTTTACTCCTATACTCAAATCCTCTTGCAATAAAGGCCAGCACTTTAGCTTTCAGTGACTTGAGCAAGGGCATCCAAGTCCCTTGGAAGTTCAGCTCTTCCCAGCCCCCCTCCATTTAAGAAATACTCTGCCTTTCTGTTTATGTTAAAGTGGATGACCCTATTTCTCCATTATTTTCTGTCTGTTAAATTTTTGCCCACTCATCCTCCCCAAATCCCCTTGAAGCATCTTTGCATCCTTCTCAGAACACTCACTTGCACCTAGTTTTTCATCAGCTCCGAACTTGGAATTATTACCTTTAATCCCCATATTCAAATCATTGATATGGGTTGTGAATAGCTAGAGCCCAAGAAGCGCCCATGACTCTGTCCATTTTGAATACATCATGATGTGGATATGCCGGCGTCGGACTGGGGTAAACACAGTAAAAAGTCTGACAACACCAGGTTTAAGTCCAACCGACTTATTTGATAGTAAGCTCGCTAGCTTTCGAGGTTACCCCCTTCGTCAGGTGAATGGAGAGTTCTGGCCTCAGACAGAGCATATAAAGCACAGACAGTTTACAGATTACTGATTAGAATGCGAATCTTTACACCTAACCTGCTGTTCAAGTCTTAAAGTGGCTAACAGTGTGAGTGGAAGGAGCACTGATCACAGGTTAAAGAGATGTGTACTGTCTCCAGACAGTACAGTAAGTGAGGTTTTGCAAACCCAGGCAAGTCACGGGGGGGTTACAGATAGTGCGACATGAACCCAAGTTCCCTGTTGAGACCTCCTCATGTGTGCGGATCTTGGACTGTTCCCCAGAATCAGTTGTATTCTTGGACACACGCATCTCCATTAAGGACGGTCACCTCAGCACCTCACTGTACCGCAAGCCCACAGACAATCTTGCAATGATCCACTTCTCCAGCTTCCACCCTAAACATGTTAAAGAAGCCATCCCCTATGGACAAGCCCTCCGTATACACAGGATTTGCTCAGATGAGGAGGATCATGACAGACACTCCAGATGCTGAAAGATGCCCTCATAAGAACAGGATATGGCGCTCGACTCAGATCGACAGTTCCGATGCGCCACAGTGAAAAACCGCACCGATCTCCTCAGAAGACAAATACAGGACACAGTGGACAGAGTACCCTTCGTCATCCAGTACTTCCCCAGAGCGGAGAAGCTACGACATCTTCTCCGGAGTCTTCAGCATATCATTGGTGAAGACGAACATCTCGCCAGGGCCATCACCTCTTGCCTTCAGACAACCACGCGACCTCAAACAGACCATTGTTCGCAGCAAACAACCCAGCCTTCAGGAGAACAGTGACCACAATACCACACAACCCTGCCACAGCAACCTCTGCAAGACATGCCGGATCATCGACATGGATACCATCATCACACGTAAGAATACCATCCGCCAGGTACATGGTAAATAAACTTGCAACTCGGCCAACATTGTCTACCTGATACGTTGCAAGAAAGGATGTCCCGAAGCATGGTACGTTGGGGAGACCATGCAGACGCTACGACAACGGATGAATGAACATCGCTCGACAATCACCAGGCAAGACTGTTCCTTTCCTGTTGGCAAACACTTCAGTGGTCACAGGCATTCAGCCTCTGACCTTCGGGTAAGCATTCTCCAAGGCGGCCTTCACGACACACGACAGCGCAGAGCCGCTGAGCAGAGACTGATAGCCAAGTTCCGCACACGTGAGGACGGTCTCAACAGGGATCTTGGGTTCATGTCGCACTATCTGTAACCCCCCGTGACTTGCCTGGGTTTGCAAAACCTCACTTTACTGTCTGGAGACGATACACATCTCTTTAACCTGTGATCGGTGCTCCTTCCACTCGCATTGTTAGCCACTTTAAGACTTGAACAGCAGGTTAGGTGTAAAGATTCGCATTCTAATCAGTAATCTGTAAACTGTCTGTGCTTTATACGCTTTGTCTGAGGCCAGAACTCTCCCTTCACCTGACGAAGGGGGTAACCTCAAGCTAGTGAGTTTACGATCAATTAAATCAGTTGGACTTAAACCTGGTGTTGTCAGACTTTTTACCATCTTGAATACGGACAATGTTAGCACTTGACAAGTCCCCTCATAGCTTCACATTACTTATCCACATGCATGAAAAGAAATTGAGACAAAACTGAAACTTAATTCCAATAGATTGAAAATACGTTTACTTGACACGAGAGGCAGGTTTTCTTTTATTATTCTGGATATATTTCAAAATCAGCCCTGAGGATTACCAAAATGTTTAACTTCAGCCATTTTTACTCTGATTTAGTTTTAAAGAAGGATAACTGAAAACTATATCAACATCAATACACATTCATAAACAGCTTGCATGCTTGGCTTCCAAAGATCTGTGGGTTATATTGATTGGCTATGCCAAATTGCCCTTTGGTGTTAGGGATATTAGCAGGGTAAATACGTGGGGTTAGGGGATAGGGTCTGGGTGGGATTGTTGTTGGTGCCGGCTCAATGAGCTGAATGGCCTCTTTCTGCACCGTAAGGATTTTGTGATGATATTTCAGTGCTCTGAGTATATGGTTGGATTAGAAATTCCTAATGGAACAGTTGTCCTAGTAAAGGTGTCATCACAAATTACCAACTAGTTAAGAGTGCATGCCATTACTTCCATTTAGTTTTCTGACTCAAAAGACTCTGCTGTCCCTGTCACTGTAGTCAGTAGAAAAAACTTACTAGCAATAAGGCATTTGAAGCTTTATGATACTGTCCTTCTAAATATTTTCTGGTGGCAGTATTACTGTGTTTCCTGCTTCCATCACCAAACGGATGATACTGGTACTACACTAGCATTGCTTCCTATCTGTGATTCAGGAAACTAACTATTCAGAATCAGCTGAACAGTTCACGATGACTTGGAAGGTATAAATTATGCCAATTGTATAAGCAGGTGCAGAGTATTTTCCTTTGCTGCGTGTTTGTTAAAATATAAAGTGTAATCTTCAAATAATTGTTACAGGCAATATTTGTAAAATTAATCTTACAAATGTTTTATCACTTGGGTGTAAATAGAACATCAGTTATGCAGCAGATTTCCTATCAATTTCAACTCAGGGAGTTTGGATCAATTAAGTCAAATTGGTTCCAGTTTCAAATCTACCATTTGTATTTTCCGTTTTCAGATTGAAGAGGAGATGCTGGCACTACAGAATGAACGCACTGAGAGAATACGAAGCTTACTGGAACGTCAAGCCAGAGAAATAGAGGCTTTTGACTCTGAAAGCATGAGACTTGGCTTTAGCAACATGGTCCTTTCTAATCTGTCTCCAGAGGCTTTCAGCCATAGTTATCCTGGAGCTACCAGCTGGTCTCATCATCCTTCTGGAGGAGCAGGGCATCACTGGGGTCACCCCATGGGTGGCCACCCTCCAGCCTGGGGTCACCCTATGTCAGGTGGATCCCAGCCTTGGGGACATCCTGTTGGCCCTGTTGTTGCTGTACCCAGAGGAGGTAGTATGGGGGTCCGCAACAGTCCCCAAGCTCTCAGGCGGACAGCTTCCGGAGGCAGATCTGAGCAAGGCATGAGCAGGAGCACAAGTGTCACATCACAAATTTCAAATGGTTCACACATGTCTTATACATAATTTTAATAGGTTGGGGGAACAGTTGTGTTACTGCTGTCTTGCCTCCATGTTCTGCAAAAACCGCTCATTATGCATCATTTTGAAAGCCTTCTATTGGTACTGCGGTTGGGTTTCAGAATGCAGGCATGTTTGTCCAGCCTTTCAGGAAAAACAGGTCTTTTATGTTAATACAGAATTTTTTTCATTTGTCAATACATCATGCATTATCTGTTTGATCAGCCCTTGAGGAAAAATGTGAAGGAAGGCCAAAAGAAAAATCTTGCTGAGCCTTGTTTTCTCCAGCTGGTGGCATTGTGACACCATGACGTCCCTTTTCTAGTCCTTATTTAGCAGTATACTTTCCAAGTTGTGATACTGGAAATTTTCTTCTTTTTAAAAAAAATACATTTGGCTGCCATTAGTTTCATTAGCCTGGCCATCACACCATTGTACTTTTTCAAGGGCTGAACCAGTAATCTCACCAGCTGCTAACCAACCTTATATTTGTTTGCCTGAGGCATTTATCTGCTGAAATAGGTATTGTATGAAAAAAAGTTTAGATTCTATTCCTTGTGCAGAAAGAGTATATAGTGAACAGACTGGAAGTTGGGCTGTTTTGAAAGTGGGACCGAATTAAAGTCTGGTACAAGCATTTGGTATTTATGTACAGCCACAAATCTGCATTTGTTTACTGGTCAGTTATTCATCTGGCATTAACCCTTTGCTGCATTATCTGTGAATTATTTAGCCACTAACATGCCTAGAGTATGGAACTAGTTAATAGGAGGAATATTAATTTTAACTAATGCATAACGATGCCATAATTAATTCACCAAATAATAGATTAAAGAAAAACTGCCTTTTGCTAATTGTTTTGACTTTCCCCACTCCGTTATTTTCAGATTTATTCATTATGTGCAGCATACTCTTTCCCACCACTCGCTGAGCATGCTCTGTGGCTCCAAAATGGTGATACTGCACCATAAAGAACATGCTCCAAATCTAAGGTGTTTACAAGCTACCATAGAGAAACAGTTTTAAACTCTACATATGAGAAGTAACACATTACCATTACTGGAATCCACATATATTGTTCTTAAAACAGTTTCGATACAGAACACTATTTTTAAATTATACAGATAGTATAATTTTATTTTTTAATAAGTAAAAATTAGAGTGTTTTTGTAATAGACTGTTGTACAATGTGTTGACCTATGGCACGTTTCAATAAAGACTTTACATTGTGCGTGGCCTATGAGTTGTACAATAATCTATTGCCACTATACTGTGAACATTATTGTCCCTTTAGAAAGAACACTGCAGTAAGTAAAACGCTTCCCTAAAATTCAGGTTACATCAGAAAAGTTTTTTTAAATTGAAGAATGTATGTATCTGTAAATATGTAGTAAATTGGAATTGCTGAGCTGCTGGCCTAGTTCCTGACTTTTTATACTGAATTTAGGTTCTGTCAACTAAAGAAAGAACTTAGTGCCATTATTAGCACCAGTGAGCATGCCTATGACTTTTTAGCTTTCTATGTATCACTATTACTACACTGTAGTATAATGTAACAAGTCTTAAATGTGTTATACGGACAAGAAAATACATCTGAAAGCTATGCTTGCTTCCCATCCTCCAATGCTGACTGACTGGGCAGTTGAAAATTCCTGGTATATACTGCATTCCATACAAGAACTACTGTTGGTATAAACTTATGCTGAGATGACATTAAATCTTGCCAATAGCCTAACTTGTTATTTCATGCTGCATTGTGCAACCTATCGCATAAATTTAATTGTCATTTCTTTGCCAAAACCATCAATATGGGTAGAAAGAAAGGCAAGTTAAGTGTATTCACATGTTGAACTTTACTGTTACTCTGGCATGGTTTGAATTTCCCCGCTACTCCCCACCCCCTGTGATTGGTTTCTTTCTCCTATTGTTTGTAGTTTTAATACTAGATTTTCGTGCCCAGTAATTTGTTGCCTGCACTAAGTAATTCTAAATTATAATTATTTTATTTAAGGAATAAGGGGAGAACCAAGTGCTGAGAACGGAACATTTTTCAACTTCGCATTTGAGAGATGGTGGAGCGATCATTTGTGCAGGATGCTTGAGTAATATTTGTTGGTGGAAATTTTAATTTCTAAACTTCAGACTTGTAGTTAACACTGCTTAGATAATAGCACATAGGCATTGTCTACTTTGATATTTGAGAGCAAGCAATTTGTGTGAAAACCTTGCTGGTTCAAATATCTTTGTTACATTAGCTGACACTTGCGTGTGCATATTCCATTGAGGACATTAGTGAATTTGAGGAATCTCCCTTCTGTGATTGAGTACATTCTGAAACAAGACATGCAATAACCATTTAGGTAACAGTGGATCAAAAACAGAAGTTGCTACTCTGTCACAGGCTTAGTTAGTGATTTTTTTTAAAAGCTGAAACGTTTATTTTGTGCAAATTGGATTTAAAGTGAAAGTCTAGCCACGATTTAAAACTTCTATCACAGTAAATTACATTTTAAATATAGTTTGTGTTCAGAATTTGTTACAAAAGTATTTTATTAGCTGTTTCCATTATTAGTAAATGCAGTGTCCCATAATTTTAAAAATTGATCTATTTATGGCTTTTTGTTTATAGATTTGTCAATGTTAACTTTTGGTCTTGTTACAACTCTTGTTGTACAAAGTTGGGTACATGATTTGCTCAATGCCTCTATCAGTGCAGCTCTGTGACCAGCCTCTAGCGTGTCAGAATGATTTGATTTCTATTTTGTTGTCTTTTTCCTCCCCATAAGACATAGGAGCACTATTAGGCCACTCAGCTCATCGAGTATGCTCTGCCGTGGCTGATATTTTTCTCGTCCCCATTCCCCTGCCTTTTTTCCATAACTCCTGATCCCCTTATTAATCAAGAACCTATCTATCTCTATCTTAAAGGCACAGAGATGACCTGGCTTCCACAGCCTTCTGCGGCAAAGAGTCCCATAGATTCACCATTCTCTGGCTGAAGAAATTTCTCCTCATCTCTGTTTTAAAGGATAGTCTTTTAAAGGATAGTTTGTGCCCTCTGGTTCTAAGCTAGAAATACCTAGTTCCCAACTAACACTCCCTGATTATATAGTGGGAGTCAAAAATTCACCTTGGAGAGGGTTAACTGACAACCTGCCAGTGCATTATACAGCACGTTAAAATTCAACACACTCTTGCAATCATGCTAGCAATGCCATGAGTTTTTTCTTAGCAGACTGAGATCAACAAGGATGAAGGTCCCAGTTCCAGCCATGTTACCTCTGTGCAAGATATGGGATGAAAGTTTTAACTTAGAGTGAGCAATTATTAACAGAAAATAATTATAATAGCACTGGTGAAAGTGAAAATGTTTCCAGCTCCATGAATGTTCTTGTAAAAGTGACCCAGTTGTGATATTTTAACTCCTGAAAGAGTGAATGTCAGCAATGATGCTCATCACACTCTGTCACTGATTCTCTTTCTTACCCTGGGTCTGTATAATTGAATATTCATACTCAAAATTTAACTACTCAACAATTTAGACTGTCTAATTGTTGGCATTATCAACACTTCCACTGTATAAACAGAATGCCATATAGGTCTTGGTGGCGGGATCATATTTATACAATGCTGACTCTGACTAGATATAAATGCTAACTTTGCCCATTAGGCAATCGCCCACTCAAGCGGGCAATAAAAGTAGTCACCGGAATCTGTGGTGTTCTACTTTACACTCTTTGTAATTGCAATGCTCATTGTTTGGTCTAATTATAATTCAAGTTAGTTCCATTGAATTTATTATATCAAGAAATTCTGGGTATTTAGGTTATGTTTACATTAAAATAGTTCTGTATACCAATTTAATGAGAAAAGCATCCTCTTCAATCCCTTCTGACACTCGCATACATTCTAATCTTGCCTTCATTCAGCATCTCTTCCTGACTGCCCAGTTTTGAAGTAGGCACATCAACACTTGTACCAATGGCCTGAATGCACAACTCTGCCACAAGACATTGGTTCAAGGTATGTTTTATGACTGTGATTACCATCATATTTAATACTAAGGCTGTGTAAGCTTTTTATCCACAGAAATAAGGTGACAGTTAAAGTATTTGGAAGTAAACGAAGGTGCCAAGAATTTAATTTTTCAAAAAGTCTTTATTTAAAAAAAAATTTCTGCATGGAAGAAATGTACTGCCAATCATAGTTTTTGGTGAAATGAGTAACAATGCAAGGTGCTCCCTAACTTTGCTTTGGAACCTAAACTTGTAGGAGGGTGTGCGTTGTAGCTAATCATTTGAGTATAACATGTAATATTGATATGCAAAGAGAGTATTTCAATGTACCCATAGAAATTAGTCTGAGTATAACCCATAGTCCCATTGGATTTCTATTTGCCTGGTGATAATACTAATTGGCTTGCTTTGTTTTCCACTTTTAATTAGTTTTTTTGTAAATCAAAAGGCAGAGTTTGACTGCTGATGTGCAATTTTAAGTTCAAACTGAAATTTTCCCATTCTTCAATTGCTACCTGCTGTTCAGGTAGCTGCTACATGGGGGACAGGTAATAAAGGCTGAGCTCTTGATTAACTCTCCTCCATCAGTTTATATGATGGCATCTAGTTAAAAAAAAAGCTGCACTGAACTAGAAGATGCTACTCGAGTAGAAATCCTCCAAAATAGCAACAACAAGATGCACATTTTTGGTGTGAATACAGGATGATAACTAGTGTAGAATCCAATGAAGTCATCGAATGCAAAGAAAGCATTTTACAATGTTGTCAAATTACTATGTATGTCATTTGTTTTAAGAAGCAACTGCTATCAAAAACGTGCCAACAGTGTTGCTTTTTGTAACTGACTTTGAGAATTACACTTTTTGAAGAGATTACATAGTTGCCAACTAAGGATGCTGGTGTGAGGGGTGGCATTTGTAATATTACATACAATTTACACAGTGACTTCACAATCTAGGTTATTTGCAATTTCTTTTTACTGCAGTGCTGGAGATTAGCTTTGTTAGTTTTCTCACAGGTTGGGTGGAAACATGAGGTGCTTATTTGGCTGTTGAACAAGATTGCGTCAAGGTTGTGAATCATTAGATGGTGCTGTCTAGTTGAAATCAAGGTACTGGCATGGTTGCAGTGAAACCATTTTATCAAAATGTTCTGATTTTAGTGGATAGCATCTTGCGTATACCTACACAGTGCAGGTTTGCAGATATGGTAAAGGTTAAAAAAAAACATATGTATACACAGTGCAAGTGAATGTTAAGATCATATGCTCAATGTGTCTACTCTTTATTCGCTAATCAAAAATGAAATTAGTCACAACAGATTCCCAGTTAGCCATCAGTGGCTAATGTATTTGACAATATGGCTATAGATCATTTATCTGCACTCAAAGGTAGCAATGTGACAATGAACAGTCATAAATGAAATAGGTTTGGGAGGTGAAAAAAAGATCTAGTTGTAATTGTTGCCCAACACCAAATGTCACATAGAATTTGTTATTTCACATGGGGCTATGATACAGTTTTCCAAACTGCTCCAAGTAAGCTGTTGCTTAAACTTTGGAATGCCCTAATTGGCCAATACTGCTGCCCAGCAGTCAGGACAGGAGAAAAGGGAGCTCACCAAGATCAATCTCGTACTAAAATCTGTGGAATATTCAACAGTAGGTTATTATGGTATAATAGTAATCTGTTAACGTGTAGTACTGAGCTTTACCCACCGTTGAGGTAGGGAATGACTACATGCTGTTTGGTAAGCTAATCTAATGTCCTTAGTTATACAAAATCCCTTTTCTCTTGCTATAGTTGTCGCTGGCTCTGAACAAGAAAAATCACAGCTCTTACTGGGGATTCTGAATAAATTAACGCAGTTCCAGTTTTTAAAAATATATTATAGAGTGCATATAATGAAAGATGGCCTAATGACTTGACATCTTGTAAATGCATAATTTTATTAACAATTTCTTTGCAGTAAGATATTTATATGGTGTAAAGGGTTAAAGAAAACCACTAAACCCACACAGTACTTGAAAAGAGTATTTGTACTGAAATACAGATGTTCATTACTAACTATGCTACTATCAGAATCCCTTTTGTTTTAGTATGCAACAAAAAAGATAGTTTAATGTGCATTAGTAATGAATGAGGGACTGTGAGAAATGTTAATATTGTACATTTTAAATAGCTTGCAGGAATTGTGACAAAAACTTGAGATTTCTAACATAAACATTAAAAATGTTTTAACACTAGTCCCATGGGGTGAAGACAACACATCATGAATGTATAACCTAATCTAACCTAGAGCAACTGGCTGGTTTTAACAAATCGGACAGCATGTTTGAGCTTCTTCAACTCTTATCTTTACATTTCTATTCTGTTTTGGAGTTTTTATGTTCTCAGCATAATTCTGAATTTTATTTGCACATATATGGTAGAAAAATCTGAATTTTAAATTTTAACAACCAAATCTACTTTAATCATTTTTTTAGCCATATGTTATTCCAGTTGTTCATAGCTGGTTACCAATAAGGTCCTTCACTTACTGGTATTTCTTTTAAAATTGTACAGTAAAAATGTCAGTATTCTGGTAACTTCTGGTTCAACATACATTAGCTCATATAACCTGTATTAATTGTATAGATTGTGAAGTTAAGCTGTTACCAAGTGTCAGAGAAAGAGAATAGGGTCATATGTAATATTTTGTTTGTAATTATCCTTTGTATTGTTACAAAGGAGATGTTAAAATCAACTGTAATAAAGTAATTTTAGTACAGCTTGTGTATTTTTTGCTCATTTATCTGTTATTTCAGATGGCTGCCATGTTATTGTGATTTTTTTTAAACCTAAATAGAAATCTACGTAATTTGATAAGGGTATATAGTTCGATATAAATATAGCCATGTTGAAATCACTTTGGTTGAATCCATTGAGTACAATTGGGAACTTTTTTTAGAAAGGTTAAACAGCTTTCTATCATCCCAATTAGTGAAGAAAGCAATTTGATATTAATTGCAGCAGTCACTTCTGAAGCAAAGATAAATAAAAGGTAAATCAGAACTTGTACAAAACGAATTTGTACATTTGACTTTTAGATCCTTTTAAAAATCTATACACTTCACTCCTAAATATTATTTATGTACACCTTAGATGCTGGATTTGCACACTGCGTTTTTAAAAACGTGATTTATAGTGTTTGAAGACAATCTATTGTAAAAAGAAAGGGCTTGAGACTTTTGGCTCAATTTTTCAGTTGATACAATAAAATCCAAGTTTGACAGTAATTGTATAGAGCAGTGGTACACAAATATTGTGGATATAGGAAAACAAACTAAGATTGCTGCTCGACCTCCCTGAATTTAAAATAAGTATGTGAATTTTGTGCTCAGCAAAAAGAAGAATGTTGGTGAACTGAGTGGTCTATTAACTGAGTGGTCATTTAAGAGGACAGTTGGGAGTCAACCACATTTGTGTGTCTGCAATCATGTGGACCAGACCAGATAGGATGGCAGATTTCCTTCCCGAATAGGTGTTAGTGAGTCAGTTTTTTTTTACAACAATCAGTGATAGTTTCATGGTCACCATTACTAAGACTAGCTTTGCATTCCAGATTTATTAACTGAATTCAAATTCCAGTTACAGTAGTGGAATTTGAGCCCATGTCCCCAAATTATTACCTGGGTCCCTGGATTATTAGTCCAATGACATTACAACTGTGCTCCTATCCCCTCAAAGTACAAGGAGCTCATGGACTTTGTCAATAAGATGGAGACAATTTGATCAACTACCCCTGCTGTGCTCACTTCCACTAGCCCACCTGACCAAAATTCCCTTTATGCCGTTAGTGCCTCACCCCTCTGGCCTGAACTCATCTTTGCCTAGCTTCTCCCCACAGACATTCTAAGGTTGCCTTGGCCATGAGACCCACTTCTTGTTCCCTCAATCCTATTCCCACTAAACTGCTAATCACGCAACTTCCTTTCTGCCTCCCTGATGTTAACTAACATTGTAAACAATCCTCTATTTTCAAATGTTGTTCTCTTTTAAATCTACTATCATCACCTCGCTCCTCAAAAACAAAACACTTAACTCCAGTGTCCATGCAAACTTCCATGCCGTCTGCAACCTCCACCTCCTCTCCAAATTCCTTAAATGTGATAACCCCCAAGTTCGTTCCTATCTTTCCCAGAATTCTATGTTTGAATCCCTCTGATCTGGTATCTGTGCATGCCACAGAACCAAAACAGCTCTTATCAAAATCACAAAAAATCCTGTGCGACTGTGACAAAGCTCTTGACCTGTGCGCAGCCTTTGATATGATTGATCACACCATCCTCCTTCACTGTCTCTCCACTGTCATTCAGCTGGATGAGACTGCTCTCATATGGTTCTGTTCTTATTCTAATTGTAGATAGAGAATTACTTACAATGGTTTCTCTCCCTACCATGCCACTTACAATGGTTTCTCTCTCACACCATTACCATAATGTTCCCCAAGATCAATCCCTGACACCTCCTATTTCTCATCTGGCCCTTGGCAACACCATCTGAAGGTACAGCATTAGAATCATAGAATCCCTACAGCAAAGGAGGAAGCAATTCGGCCCATTGAGTCTGCACCAATCACAATCTCATCCATCCTGTGGCCTCATATATTTAACCTTCTAGTTCCCTGACACTAAAGGGCAATTTTACCATGGCCAGTCAACCTAACCAGCACATCTTTGGGAGGAAACCATAGCACCCAGAGGAAATCCATGCAGACACGAGAATGTGCCAACTCCACACACACTGACCCAAGCCGGGAATCGAACCCAGGTTCCTGGCGTTGTGAGGCAGCAGTGCTAACCACTGTGCCACCCTATTAGTTGATGACATTGGACTTTACCTTACCGCCACCTGACTTCTCTACTGTTGCTAGTTATCAGAACATGGTACAGTTTGAACTGAGAGCTTGAGTGAGTTCAGTAAAGAGGAGGAGGAGGTACTTTTTGTGTCTTTTCTCCCTCCAATATTTATTTTTACATCAGTGCAGGTGAGACAACCTAGTTGGTGAGTAGCTGGTAAGTTACACTTGAAATAAATAGTTTGTAAGTTTAGATATGGCAGGACAGCTCGGTCAAGTGAAACGTGCTGCTTGTGATGCGTGGGCAGTTGTGAATGCATTATGTCCTAGACAAACATATCTGCAAGTGTCACTATAAGAACATAAGAAATAGGAGCAGGAGTAGGCCATCTAGCCCTTCGAGCCTGCCCCGCCATTCAATAAGATCATGGCTGATCTGTTGTGGCTCAGTTCCACTTTCCCGCCCTCTCCCCATAACCCTTAATCCCCTCTCTTATCAAAAACCCATCAACCCGCTTCTTAAAAATATTTAGCGAGGCAGCCTCCACCACTTCAACGGGCAGAGAATTCCAGAGATTCACCACCCTTTGAGTGAAGAAGTTCCTCCTCAACTCCGTTCTAAACCGCCTCCCCTTTATCTTGAGGCTGTGCCCCCTAGTCCTACTGTCTTTTTTGAGCGGGAAGAGTCTCTCCACCTCTATCCTATCCATCCCATTCATCATCTTATACGTCTCAATGAGATCTCCCCTCATTCTTCTAAACTCTAGCGAGTACAAGCCTAGTTTATTCAGCCTCTCCTCATAGCTCAACCCCCTCAACTCCGGTATCAGCCTAGTAAACCTCCTCTGCACTCCCTCCAGGGCCAAAATATCCTTGCGCAGGTGCGGCGCCCAAAACTGCACACAGTACTCCAGCTGAGCTTTAGATTTAGGAACTCTAGTGGTGGCTGGAGTCTCTGATTCGTCTACAAGGTAGAGAACTCTGTAGGCAGTACATTTAGGGAGATGGTCACATTGCAGGTTCGGAGCTTGCAAGTAGAGGGAATGGGTGACTGCCAGACATTTAAGAGAACCAGGCAGTTAGTGCAGGGGTCCCCTGGGTTGATTTTATTCGCTAACTTTTTCTGTTTGGGACCCTGCTGAGTGCAGTGATTTCCTCAGATGAGTGCAGCAAGAGCCAAGTCTGTGGTGCATGGATGACTCAGTTTAAAATTTATTAGTGTCACAAGTAGGCTTGCATTAACACTGCAATGAAATTACTGTGGAAATCCCCTAGTTGCCACACTCCAGTGCCTGTTCAGGTACACTGAGGGGGAATTTGGCATAGCCAATGCACCTAAGCAGCATGTCTTTCAGACTGTGGGATGAAACTGGAGCACTGAGAGGAAACCTTTGCAGACGCTGCAGAGATAGTGATCAAACCAGGAACTAGTGGCAAAATTGGTTATGGTGTAAATCGTGGGATTAGAGCTACATGTAACATGGTAAATACACTAATAAAAGAAAAAGTAAATTTACACATAGACTGGATAACCCTAATTGGCACTAATACTTTGGAGGATGAATTCCTGAAGTGTGCATGAGATAGTTCCTCAACGTACTGCTCCAGGAACCAATCTGGGAATTGGGCTATTTTAGATTTAGGATTATCAAATGAGAAATGGCTAATTAATCTTGTTGCAAAGGAGCATTTGGAAACCATAATAAACCATTAGTGACCATAATATTTTACCTTAAGTTGAAACTGATAGGATCCTAAATCTCAATAAAGGAGGTGTGAGGGACAAGTTCGTTATGGTGGATTGGGAAAATGCATTAAAAGCTTTGATGGTAGACAGGCAATGGTTAATATCTGAAGAAGTATTGCATGGTCTGCAACAAATGTGTATTCCTCTAAGATACAAAAACCTAACAGGAAAGGTGAATCAAGCATGGCTAACAAAATAAGTTAAAAGATGGCATTAGATCAAAATAAGTGGTTTATAATCTTACTGAAAGAGGTGGTAAGCTGAAAGATTGGGAGCAATTTAAAATTCAGCAAAGGATGATCAAGAAAGTGATAAAAGGAAAGGAGAATGTGAATGCAAGCTAGCGAGCTCCATAAAGGTGGACTGTAAAAGTTTAGATATGTGAAAAGGAAAAAATTGGCAAAGGCAAATGTGGGTCCATTACAGATAGAGAAAGGAGAACTTATAACGGTAGAAAACTAAACAGTGCCCTGAATTTTTAAGATGGTGGGGGCTCAGAGTTGGTGGGAAATCTGGCAGGCTGTCTGCAATTTCACACCGAGTATTGATTGGCGGAAGGCGAGACTTCAATTCTCAGTTGGGCAGAAGCCCCACCTTGGCTTGCAGCTCCCCATCTGGTCCAGGCACAATGTTGCAGTGGCCTGAGGAGGAACTGCTTTAATATGCCTGCAACTAAGAGCAGGGAACCGCAGTGAAGTTAAGTAGCAGGGATCCCAGGGAAGAGAAGAGATGCATAGGGAGGTTCTGAGGGTGATGTTTGTAGTCCCAGGGTGGTGGAGGGGAGGCCCAGAGGTCTCTGAGGGGGAAGGTGGTTTCCAGTCAGAAGAGGACTTCTAATGGTCCTCCTTCTGAATACTTCAGAATTTGCTATTGACTCAAAACGAGGTGGGAATGAGAATTGTGAAGGAGGCTTCAAAAGGGATTTGGACAGGCTAACTAAGTGTGTTAGAATCTGACGGTTGAAATATAATATGAATAAGTATGATATCTACTTTGGAAGAAAAGACAATATTTCTTAAATTGGGAAGTACTGATGTTCAAAGGAACTCGGGTAACTTTGTTCCTGAGTCTCTAAATGCTACCATGTAGCAAGGAATTAAGAAGGAAAATGGTATGTTGACATTCATTGCAAGGGGTTTGTGTACAGGAGTAAAGATGTCTTGCTGCAATAACATAGAGCCTTGGTGACACCTCACCTGTAGTATGGCTTCGGGTGCCTTATCTATGGAGGGTGAACTTGTCATAGATGGAGTCTAGCAAGTTCACTCGACTAATCCTTGGCATGTCGCAATTGTTTTTTGAGGAACAATTGACGATATTGGGCCTGTATTCTCTAGAGTTCTGAAGAATGAGAAGTGATCTCATTGAAACTTAAATTTTTCTCAGGCATGACAGGGTAGTTGTGGATAATGTATTTCCCCTGACTCAGTGATGGGCAGCCTGTGGCCCATTTGGGTTCTGTGTGTGGCCCATGAGAATTTGTTGACTGGCCATGTGCAGGGTTGCCACATTCCGCTGATTTCCGTCCACACAGTTTTTTCCTACCGATATGACTGAAGTGATATGTATGTAAAGCAAGGGCAGGTGAGGTGCATATTGATTGCACACAACATTGATGTTACGGAGGAAATTCCAGGATTTTGACCCAACAACTGCAAAGGAATAGCAATGTATTTGCCAGGTCAGGATCGTGAGTGGCTTGGAGGGGAACTTGCAAGTGGCAGTGTTCCCATGTATCTGCTGCCCTTGTCCTTCTAGATGGAAGTGATCATGGGTTTGGAAGGTGCTGTCTAAGGACCTTTGGTGAATTGCTGCGTGGCATCTTGTAGATAGTACACACTGCTACTGAGCGTCAGTGGTGGAGGGAGTGGATATTTGTAAATGTGGTGCCAATCAAGCGGGTTGCTTTGTCCTGGATGGTGTCCAGCTTCTCAAGCTGCACGCAAGGAAGGCAAGCAGAGAGTATTCCATCACACTGCTGACTTGTGCCTTGTGGATGGTAGATAGGTTTTAGGGAGTCAAGAGGTAGTTTACTTGCCCCAGTATTCCTAGCTTCTGAACTGCTCTTGTAGCCACTGTACTTATGTGGTGAGTCCAGTTGAGTTTCTGGTTAATGGTAACTCCAAGGATGTTGACATTAATGCATTTAATCGTATTCATGAGGTCATGGTTAGTGACCAAGCTGACTTTAATTTTGTGGCCCACTGAGATGAAAGACAGCCAATCACTAGCCTAGGTTGCCCACTACTGCTGGCTGGTGAGAAACACAATCTTAATAGGAGGAAGGTCATTTAAGACTGAGATCAGGAGGAATTTCTTCACTCAGCAGCAGTGATTCTTGGAATCCCCTACTGGTTGTGAAAGCGCAAACACTGCGCACACTCAAGACTGAAATTGTTAGATTTCTGGATTTCAATGACATCAAGGAATATGAGGATATTGTGGGGGGGGAGGGGAGTGAGAAATGATGTAGGGATGGATGATCAGCCATGATTTATTTGAATGGGCCAAATGACCTACTACTATCTCCTATCTTCCTGTCAGACAGCTTGTCTGACACCTAGTGCTGGATAAGTAGATATTTCCTACAGTTAAAAATTGGGAGGGCTGAAGCCATTGTTTTTGATCCACATTCCATTCTTTAGCTACTGACGGTGACCCAGTGGTGAGCACAGCTGCCTCATAGCACCAGGAGCCCAGTTTCGATTCTGGTCCTGGGTGACGCTGTGGAGGTTACATGTTCTCCCTGTGTTTGCATGAGTTTTCTCTGGGTGCTCCAGTTTCCTCCCACAGTCCAAAAATATGTAGATTAGGTGGATTGGCCATGGTAAATGCATAGGGTTGGGGTGGGTGGGATGCTTTTTTGGAGAGTTGGTGCAAATTCAATGTGCTACATGTCCTCTTTCTGCACTGTAGGGATTCTATGGATTCTAGGACTTTATATCCCCCTTCTGGCAACAGTCTTGAGATTAAGCTAGTTTGAACCCTTAGTTTCTCATTTTATTCTCAGACAAGCTTCCAGCCTTTCATTTAGTCCTCAGCAGGACTGCTCATTTCCATCTGTAACATTGTCTGATCACCCTTGTCTCAGCTCTTCTGCAGCTGAAACCCTCATTCATATCTTTAGATTTGACTAATACAGTGCTCTGCTAACTGCTCTCCCACATTACTCTCTGTAAACTTGAAGTCATCCAAAAATCTGCTACCCGTATCTTAACTTGCAAGTCCTGTTTCCCTATTGCCGTGTGCTCACTGTCCTATATCGGCTCTCAGTTAAGTAGTTCCTCAGGACCAATCATCTTCAACTACTTCACCAAGGACCTTGGATCATAACATCCAAAGTGGGAATGTTTGCCAATGACTGCACAATGTTCAGCACTGTTCGTGACGACTCATATTGAAGCAGTCCGTGTCCAAATTCAGCAAGACCTGGACAATATCCAGGTTTGGATTGACAAGTGGCAAATAACATCCATGCCACACAAGTGCCAAGCAATGACATCTCCAACAAGAGAAAATCTAACCATTGACCAGAAACTGGAGTAACTATAGAAATTAAAATAGAAAATGCTGCACAAACTCAGCAGATTTGGCAGCACCTACGGAGAGAGAAACAGAATTAACATTCCAAGTCCTTGTGACTTCAGAGTGCCATATAATTAATTTGGCTACAAGTGAGGTCAGAGGCAGGAATCCTGCAGATTATCCAACTCACCACAGTCTCCATCAGCTACAAAGCACAAGTCAGGAGCGTGATGGAATAGTCTCAGCTTGTCTAGATGACTGCAGTGCCAACAAAACTCAGGAAGTTCATCATCCAGGACAAAGCAGCTTGCTTGCTTCTACAAATGTTCATTCCCTCAACCACTGATGAACATTGGCAGCAGTGTGTATGCAAAATGCATAGGGTAATCTAGAACAAGAGGTCACAGGTACAGGTTGAGAGGCAGTAGATTTAAACCTGAGATGGGGAGGAACTACATGCAGAGGGTGGCAAATTTGTGGAGCTCGCTGCCCCATAGCAAGGTATAATCTGAATCATTAAATGGTTTCAAGAAAGAGATAAATATATTTCTGATTTTAAAACGGGTTAAAGGGATATGGGAAACAGGTAGGGAGATGGATTTGGGACCAGGAAGAGATCATCCATGATCTGATTGAATGACGGAGCAGATTTGAAGGGCTGAATTGCCTACTACTTCTCCTAATTCCTATGTTCCTTTGGCAGCACCTTCCAAATGTATGACTGCTCCCAACTCGAAGGACGTGGGCAGCAGATGCCTGGGAATGCCACCACCTGGAAGTTCCCCTCCAAGTCACTCGCGATCCTGACTTGAAACTATATCACCGTCCTTCGCTGTCACTGGGTTAAAACTCTGGAATCCCCTCCCTAACCGCATTGTGGGTGTACCTAAATCGCATGGGCTGCATCGTTTCAAAAAGGCAGCTCACCACCATCTTCTCAAGGGCAACTTGGGATGGGCAATAACGGCTGGCCTAGCCAATGACACCCATATCTCGTAATTTTTTTAAAAAGCAATATCAGGATTTTGAAGTTCTTATTTTAAAATTCTTTGCACTCCCTATTTCTATAATCTCCTCCAGCACCACCACAATCCTAGATGTTTGCATTCGTCTAATTTTGACTTGTGTCCTCCCATTTTACCATCAGTGGCTGTGCCTCCAGTTGCCTCAGCTATGAAATACCCTCCTACTTCTTTATCTTACTTTCCTCCTTTTAAGGCACTCCTCAAAACCTTAGTTTTTGTCTATACCTTTGGTCACCTGAGCTAATATCTCCTTACTTTGCTCAGCTCCATTCTTTGTTTCTTAATGCTCCTGTGAAGAATCTTTCAATGCATTTCATTATGTTAAACGTGCTATATAAATAAAAGTTAACATACTTTATTTTTCTGGCAAAGTCAGAAAACTTTCCAATCATGTAGACGTGATGATCCAAGTTTTAAAAGACTATGTTTGTATTCATTTTTTTCTCTCCTTTTGTACAAGGATGGCAAAATTAATTTGGGAATCTTTGTTCACGTGGGAATGAATGACAGATACTTTGTATCAAATTAGTAATATTCTGGCAAAAACTGAACATCTAAGGATGGATGACATTTGACTATCCCTTGTTGCACATTTGGTGCAGAGTGGCACTGGTCCATAAGCAGGGGCAGTTTTCAGGTCCCAGGCTCACTTTGTCTAACCAGGAAATGGAGGGGGGAGTAGATTTTCTGTGAATCAAATGCTTCCAATTGAGTAACTTGAAATTAAGCCTCAGTATTTGAGTTATTGGGTTTTATAATACATAAGTGTGTTCCTTTAGGTTACATAGCTGGCTCAAGATCAACTATGTGGATAGGAAATGTTATTAACAATTGAATCAACAAAGATCTGCAATACATTATTGCTCAAATTACAGATTTCCATGAACTGCCAAACTAGTGAGTGAAGGTGTAATCAAAGTACAAACTGGTTTAGTATTTGGAAAATAAGTATTCTTTATTAAAAAAGTAAACTACAAATCTATTCATTATTGTCCATTATCATTAAAGAATTGTCAAATTTCTCATTATGCCTTTGTTGTCTTTATACTGGACTTTTCCAACACATTGCCAGCCAGCCTCCCGTCTTCCACCCTTTGTAAACTTGAGATGCTGTACAAAACTCTGCCTGTGTCCTAATTCCACTAACTTCCATTCACCCATCACCCTTTGTTTATCAACATTAACACCAGGTTAAGAAATCCTTCCATTTTAAAATTCTCATCCTCGTTTTCCTCCATAGCCTCACCCCTTGCTTTCTCTGTAACCTCCTCCTGCCCTATAAACCTCTAGTGATATCTATGGTCCTCCAATTCTGACTTGTTGTCCATCTTTGATTTTAATGTTGGCTGTACCTTCAGCTGCCAAGGCCTGAAGCTCTGGAATCTCCCCAAACCTCTCCAACTTTAGAAATTTACCTCTTTCTGCCCCAATACCTCCCTATAAGGCCTGATGCCTGAAAATGCTGCTCTGAAGCACCTGGGGATGTTTTACTACATTAAGCGCACTATATAAATCCAGGTGGTTGTTCACATATAACTATAATTTATATTGACTACCATAAAATGTAGCCTGATTCTGTCTAGTAATGTTTAGTATTGTGCTGTGCTAAAGGAGCTGTGTAAACCCGTCTAAATTGATATCCTTTGTCAGTGTTATGGGAGCTAGAGTAGATCATTCAACCCTTCGAGTTCCTTTCATTGTTCTATTACATCACGGCTGATCTGCTCTCAGCTTCTTCTATCCACCTTTATAAGCTCCATTGCTTTGATACCTAAGCTAACATCTATCAATCTCACTCTTAAAAACTACGGCCAATGAAGAAACGATGCTTTTCACTGTATACTAATAATGCAATAATAGTAATAAATCAAATCAAAAGCCCCCACAGCTTCTTCCAGATGCCCATTATCTTTTGTCTGGAAAATGTACTTCTCACTCCTAAATTGTCTTAACATTAATTTGTATAGTTCTGGTTTGCCATCCCAACTCCCCTTCCTCCTCTTCACCCCCCCCCCCCTTCCATCCCCCTCCCTATCCCCTATCACCTCTCCCCTCCCCTCCCCTCTCCCCCACCACCTCTCCTCTCCCCCACCACCTCTCCTCTCCCCCACCACCTCTCCTCTCCCCCACCACCTCTCCTCTCCTCTCCCCCACCACCTCTCCTCTCCCCTCCCCTCCCCTCTCCCCCACCACATTCCCCCCACCACCTCCCTATCAGGGGAGATAGTTATCCTGCATAAACCTTTATTCAATCTCTTTAACTTTGTCAGACTTTGATCAACCCTGAACGGTCAAAGCTTGTGTGCAATTTGATGCCCCATTTTTTGGTTGTTGGGATTACAGGTAAAAGACATTTTGTTCCAATTCAGTGATTTAAACTGAGGTCTATACCATTGATTGGTAATGGGTGTGGTTTGTTTTAGAATTTTTCTATCCTATTTTAAGATTAGCCCATTAACTCTACAGGGAAAAGTCAACAGAATATTTAAGGCAGCATCTATTCTGTCATGTTTGACAGTTTTCAAAGGCAATCGTGTGTCACTCCCACACTGCAATAAGTTTCAATTTGTAAGACGAGTTGGTGGTAATTCTGGAAGTATCAGGAAAGAGGAATTTGATGGTGACCTTCCTTTGTAGCAAAATTACAGACTCTAGGAGGATCATCACAGATTCATTATCAAAATGCAATGAATGCCAAATTTTACCACCTAGGCCTTTAGAAAGTATGCCCCTCATGCCAATGGTAGCTTTCAAGGGTGTATTGGGATTGTCACTGCTCAGGACAAGAACATTACAGGTCTTTCACTTGTCTCCTCCTCCCACATAAGTAGACAGGAAGAAACTTTTTCCCTTGGTGGATGGATCAATGACCAGGAGGTCACTAAGGTAAGGGTCAGGAGTTTGAGAGGGAATGTGAGGAAAAACCTTTCTCATCCAGAGAATGGTGGAAGTCTGGAACTCACTGCCCGAAAGGTGGTGGAGAAGGGACCCTCATAACATTTAAGAAGTATTTAGATATGCCCTTGCAATGCTGAGGGCATTTTCTGTCTTTATTAAGCTAGTGTGTTAGATAATCCCAAGACCCCTGACAAAGGAATCTAATTCATAATGAAACTAAGTTTACTCCTCATACACTTATGGAGACTAATTTAAGATTATCATGCTGGAGTCACATGATTCCTTTGAACAAAAAAAAGTCTAGCCCTCCAATTTGATGCAGTTTCAGAATTATTACCTGTTCGCGTAAGTATATTTAGATATCCAGAAAGCTTACTAAATAAGGAAATTAGGAAAAATTATAAATATTGAAATATGAAATAAAGATATTCTGGGATATATGGCAGATCTATTAGCATATGGTAACAGAAAGATGGGTTAACATAACCCTTGTCTCTTCCCTGGATCAGATAAAATGTTTGAAATTGGGGATAATTTGTAACTTGGTGATGGATAAATGGCAATTAATAATCCATCACTTGTCTCACCCATAGTCCCACCCTCAAGTTAATAAAAGGAAATATCAGGAATTTGGAACTAAGTGGGAATTGAATGGGTAAGTCTTTCTTTTCTTGTAAGTGTAGTCATAAGTGCAGTAGTCTAATTAAAAGGTCAATAACCATATTAAAACATATAATATTGAGCGAACTTGACAGGATGGATGCTCAGAGCTGATTCCCCTGATTGGAGAGATCAATAGGGTACATTTTTAAATTAAGGGGTCTGCCAATTAACATGGAGATTGAGTTTTTTTTTCTCTTGAAGGTTGTGTGTCTATAGAGATCTCTTCCCCAGGCAAGGGTCATTAAATATTTTTTGAGGCAGAGGTAGATAGATTCTTGATTAACAAGGGAGTCAAAGATTATTGGGGGTAGGCAGAATGTGGCATTGAGGCCAATTAGATCAGCAATGATCTTACTGAAAGATGGAGCAGGCTCAAGGGGCCAAATGGCCTACTCCGTTTCCTCAAATTCATGTATATTTCAAACAATTTCAGTTTTAATTTCAGATTAGCAAAACTTGATATTTTGCATCCAAAGTTGTTTGAGTAAGCTGCAATGAAGTAAGTACAAAATATTTTGCTGTTAAATTGTTAATACAGCATATACAAATTAATGTTTTTATACAGTACAAGTACATTACTGCCTCCAAATCTCTCTCTCAACTTTATAATTGTCCACAGTTATACTTTTGTAAAGTACTTTATATTTACATCTACCCTACGTAACATTAAAAAGTAACACTAAGTTATAAAATGTTTGCACAATATATTAGAAATGTATTCGAAATTAATAAGTATACTAAAAGCTAAACTAATGTCTTAATAGATCTATTTTCACATGGGTGAATCGACAATTCTATTCTTGTTGACCCATTTTTACACTTGAGGACTGCTACCAAAGGTAAAATTTTATTTTTCATCTTGTATATGATCTATGCCAGTTAAAAATTTCATGAATGTTATGAGAACAAACTGATTCCTTTTTGTGAGGAGCTTCTCCCCTTCGTTTGTGGGGTGTCATTGACACTTTCCTTCTGCAGACGTTCTTTGTTCTTTCCTCAACCCTGAAAAACTCACTGACTGATTTGAAGTATTCCAGTAAAGCTTCGTGGCTCCATGAGGATGATCGGCTTGTAAAAAAGCCACAATGTCCACCGTGCTTGGTTAACAAAAGGAAGAAATAGGGGTTTGTTTCAAATAACTCAAAAGGCAGTGTGATCTCTGGGTTGCCTCTGCACGGATCATCCTTGCTGCAGATACACAGAAGGGGAACTGCGACCTCGTCCACATCCCTCAGTGGATCGTTCTTCTCCCAGTAGGAAGCCCAACTCAAATTACTGATCTTTGACTGGCAAAACAGCACTTCCTCCAACTCCCTCAGAGTGCAGCTTCTGAATAATTTCTCTGTGTCTATTATTTCTCCAAGAACAGTGGCATATCTAGAAAGACACAACAATGTAATGATGACATTCATGGAAAAGATTGATACGTTGTCTGATGTTCCAAATTTTTGATAAAAATTTAAGTAAAAAAGGGATTTGGAAAGACATATTAGATAATTGCAAAGCAGCAGTTCACCAAGCCAATGACTGAATGCTAAATTATTTCACTGTACCAGTTGTCATAATGATGTATTAACTTCTAAACCAATATCCTTGTTGCATTGCTTCTCCTCTGCCAAGGTCAGTTTTGACCACCAGGGCTTGGAGCAACATTTAAGCCATGGAGGCAGTATGACGAAGCTGATCTCATGTGGCAGAAGATTGGGTTACAAAAAAGGACTAGAAAAATTCAAGAATAATAGTATTCAAGTATTAAAACTGTAAAAAAAGACAAATCTAGCAACTGCACAATGAGTGAAGATTAAGAAAAATTTCTATTTATGTAGTACATTTAATGAATCATAGCATAGAATCTCCTACAGTGCAGAAGAGATCATTTCAGCCCATTGAGTCTGTTCTAACTTTCTGACAAATCTTACACAGAGACTTTCCCCCTCTATCCCTGTAACCCCATACATTTCCCATAGCTAATCCATCTAACCTATACATCCTGGGACGCTAAGCGGTAATCTAGCATAGCCAATGCACCTAACACGCACATCTTTGAACTGTGGGAAGAAACCCACGCAGCCACAGGGAGAATGTGCAAACTCCACATAGAAAGTCACCCAAGGAATTGAGCTGTGAGGCAGCAGTGCTAACCACAGTACCATCATGCCACCCATGATCACAACATCTCAAAGCACTTTGCAACCAATTAAGTCCTTTTGAAATGTAGTCATTATTAAGTAGAAAACTTAGTAGCTAACTTCTGCGCAGCATATTCCCACAAATGGCAATAACTGACTGAGGGCTAAATATTGAGAAGGATACCAACTTTTGCTCTTCAAAATATTGCCAAGAGCTTTTTAACCTCCAATGAAATAGTAGACAGGTACTCAATTTAACACCCTCGAAAGGCAGTATTTCTGACAGTGCAGCACTCCCTCAGCACTGCACTAGAGTGTAGCCTTGATTATTGTGTTCAAGTTCTAGAGCAGCTCTTGACCCCACAACTTCTGACTGAGTTCTACCAACTGAACCACAGCTGACAACATATACCAGGATATCAACATTCTGGGAGTTACCATTGACTAGGCCCTGAACTGGGCCAGCCAAATAAATACAACACTTACAGCAGGTCAGAGACTGGATATTATGTGGACAGTGACACCTCCTGATTCAAAGCCTGTCCATTATCTATAATGCGCATATCAGGAGTCTGCTGGGATACTGTCCACTTGCCTGGATGAGTGGGTCTCCAACAACACTCAAGAAGCTCATCACCATCCAGGACAAAAGCCCACTAGACTGGCACCCTGACTACCATCTCTAATACTGATACATTAACAGCAGTCTGTACTATCTACAAGATGCATGGTAGTAACTCACCAAGATTCCTTCAACAACACCTTCCAAGCCCATGACCTCTACCACCAGAAAGGACAAGGGTAGCAGATGAATGGGAACACCACCACTTGCAAGTCACACAACATTCTGACTGGGATGATTACCACTGTTCCTTCACTGTCGCTGGGTCAACATCCTGGAACTCCCTTAATTGCCCACGTTGTGGCTGTTTCGACAATTCATGGACTACAATGATACAAGAAGGCAACACTGTGTCTCAAGGACAATTAGGGATAGGCAACAAATGGTGGCCTAACATGAACATCCCATGAATGAATATAAAAAAGGTACATATAAAAAAGAATAAGAGTAACACTAGTGAATTTCTTCAGGTGAATAATGGTCAACATTTGGCCAACTATCAGGCTTAGATTGTGGAAGTGCCTTCAATATTTGGAAAGGTACAAGTGGAGAGGTCGAAATGCATCTAGTCCCTTTTGACCATTGAGTCTTTAAGTGGATCTTATTGCTTCTGCCTTCAGACAGAAATAAGACTCTCGTTTAAGTTCTAGCAAGAGAAATTGTGTTACAATTTGAATTTTTCTAGCATCCTGTCACATAGTAACTCAAGATGTTTCACATTTAATGAATTATCTTTGAAATACAGCAGCTGCAACCACTTTATGCCGACAATATCCAAAGTTGTCATATCAATAACCAGGTGCTATTTTTTTGATTGTATTTTTGAAGGGGAAGCATAGCTATGACCTGGAAGCATTCACCAGTCTTTGGTTAGTGCAAGGAATCTTTAATCCGCAGAGATGGGAGTTAATGGTTCATCTTGTGAATTTTCTCAATGCTTGTATTGGCATTGGGAAGATTCCCAAATTTCTTTCGGAATGATCTACCAAACAAAAACTATATTTAGACATGAGTTCACATTCTGTAACATTCAACATAGGGCGACATGGTAGCACTGCTGCCTCACAGCGCCAGAGACCCGGGTTCAATTCCTGGCTTGAGTCGCTGTGTGTATGGAGTTTGCACATTCTCCCCATGTCTGCGTGGGTTTCCTCCGGTTGCTCCGGTTTCCTTTCACAGTCCAAAGATGTGTGACTTAGGCGGATTGGCCATGCTAAATTGACCCTCATGTCGGAGGCACTAGCTAGGGTAAATGCATGGGGTTATGGGGATAGGGCTGGATGGGATTGTGGTTGGTGCAAACCTGATGGGCCGAATGGCCTCCTCCTGCACTGTAGGGTTCTATGAACTGTTTTAGTAACTATATATCCCTCAGCTGAAAGGAAGCTTCTCTGCAGGATAGGTTTATTGCAAATTATGTCCGACTGAACATATATTTGACTTGATATAGAACTATTTCAGACACTGAAAGCGGTGACTGAAGTGTAGAAGATTTAAGGCAATTTTATATGTCTGTATGCCAGGACTGGTCATATCTGAGATAGCCTTACACTAGTTTTTTTTCAGTGAGCCACAGTGAAGATCTTTGATGTAATTCTGGTAAACACAACTGGAATTAGAGTATTTCATAGTCAACATGGAATTGAATCATTTGCAATGTCCCCAAATCCATCTGAGTTCCAACATTTACTAGTATCCCATCTTTAAAGAAAAACATTCTGTGATTTAAGTCATTGATATTGATCGTAATTAGCTGGGGCCAAGCACTGATACTTGAAGCATTCCAATAGTTAAGCACTGCATCTCAAAAATGGGTTATTCTTGCTTTGTTTTTGTCTCTTAACCAATGGCCAATCAATTCTAATATATTACCTCCAAACTCATGAGCCCTAATCTTTCAGAACAATCTCCTGTGTGGCAGCTCTCTCCACCTTTCTCAATTTCTTGATCAGCCTTTGATTGCTTCTCAAATTCTTCCAGTCCTTACAATGTTCTCAAAATGAGTACCAATTCTATGTCTAGCCTTTAGTTGGCCATTGCTGCACCACCGTTACTGGTCGAGTTTTTAACTCCAGAAGGAATGCTTATTCATTGAGAATTATGTCTTGAAGTACTCGCCATAATGTTTGTACCATTATATTTTAATCTAATTTCCCAATCTCAGACTTTAATAATTGTTTAAATTCAAGACCCTAATTTCAGACTCAAACACATTTGTATCAAACTTAATATAAAAATTGTTACATTATGATCACTCTTCCCCAGAGAATACTTTATGGTAAGATTAGTAATCTCTCCCCAGAGCCCAAATCGACAATTTGAACTATGTTTGGTATTTTTTTTAAAGTGTATGTTTATTTGCAAACAATCCAGTCTTTCTCTTTTCTCCCCAGAGCCCAAATTAATCATTTGAAATATATTTAGTTTTCTTATAATAAAGTATATACATGTAACCCAGTCTCTCTTCTCTCCCCATAACCCAGACCGACAATTTGAACTATATTTGTTTTTTAAAGTATATGTTTGCAAACAATCCTGTTTCTTTTCCCTCCCCATCACCCAGCATGACAATTTGAACGATATTTAATATGTTTTTAATACAGTTTATATACTCCAGTCTTTCCCCTGTTTGCGTTACCTGCTGAGACTGATTTTTTGGTACAGCAGCATGATCCAGCGGTAGAAGGGAAAGGGTCCCGACTCCAGCCACTCCTGCAGCCGGAGGATGGGTGAGATGCAAGCGGCCGCGGTGATGTAGCTGGAGGAGCCGCACTCGCCCAGGTAGGAGAGCAGGAGCCCGGAGCCGCTGCTCTCACTGGCGGCGAAGAGCGGGGCCAGCGGGTGCTTGTGGCGGATGTAGCCCACCGCTTCCCGCAGGTCGGAGGGGTCCCCGCAGGGCAGCAGGCGGCGGCTGGTGAGCGGGACGCCGTTGTGGAGGCGCCGCTGGAAGAGGACGGGCCGGTAGCCGCGGCGGAGGGCGAGCTGGCAGAGGGCGGACGAGTGGCCGCTGAGCCAGCCCCAGGCGCCGGGCACCAGCAGCAGGACGGGCGCCCCGGCTCCCCCTGGCGGCTCTCCCAGCGCCCAGTCCAGCGCCACCAGCCCGCGGTCCGCTGTCTGCAGGTACTCCCGGCAGAAGCGCAGCTCCCCCGCCGGCCACAAGCCGCTGTACAGGGTGTGCAGGCGGGACCACCGCCTCCAAAGCAACCGCGGCTCCCGCCTGAAGCTGCTGCAGCTCCGCACCAGGTGGCTGGCCAGCGCTGAAGCTTTGCAGACCAGCTGCGGGGCGCTCTCCTCCTCTTCCTCCTGTCCGGAGAGAGCCAAGCACAGCTTCAGCAACAAGCACACACAGCTGAGCAGCAAGCAACACACTGCAATGCCCCACACTGGCATCTCCACACTCACTGCAGCGCTGCTCACATCCACTCTTCAGCTGGCCACAACTCAAAAACCTGAGGATACTTATTCTCAACTCTTCACTCGGGCAGCCTTCTCAATGCAGGGGTGAGCATTGCATCTCTTCCAGTAAGTTCAGTTACTTTCTCTCTCTGTCTCTGCAGAAGTTAACCAAGATATCTCCCAAACGTTAGCTCTGTCCTCCCTCCACAGAAACCGCCACTCAATCTTTGCAGAACTTAATCAAGATATCGCCAAATGTTAGCTCTGTCCTCTCTCCATAGAAACCGCCACTCTCTTTGCAGAACTTAATCAGGATATCGCCAAATGTTAGCTCTGTCCCCTCTCCACACATACTGCCATGCTCTCTGTCTTTCTCTCTGCAGAACTCAATCAAAATATCTTGAAACATTAACTTTTCCTCCACTCCACAGACACTGCCTTTCTCTCTTCTCTCTGCAGAGGTTAATCAAAAATATGTCCAAACTATAGCTCTATCTTTCCGC
The DNA here is from genome assembly GCF_965287045.1 of Carcharhinus amblyrhynchos. Lineage (NCBI taxonomy): Eukaryota > Metazoa > Chordata > Chondrichthyes > Carcharhiniformes > Carcharhinidae > Carcharhinus > Carcharhinus amblyrhynchos. The sequence continues at coordinate 17,478,274 of NC_137346.1, forward strand.
CACAGATACTGCCTGACCCACTGAGGTTCTTCAGCATTTTCTGTTTTTATCTCGAGATCGAGTTTAAACATCCCACCCGCCCCGGCCTGTGTCCCTGTGTGGTTTTGTGAGCTGCTCCAGTGGGGGTGAATCACCTTCAGGGCACTTACTTGTTCTTCGATCGGTGGAGATTAACTGCTGAAGATTTATTTCCCAACAATGTCACCTTTCGCTTTCAGTATCAGTGTCCCTATACACGAGCAAGGTTTCAACAAGCCTTGGCAAGGTCTGAGGAACTGTCGTTTAGATAGTGCCTCATCAAACTCTCACAATATCCCCAGTGGCTTCACATTGAATTTACTCTGGAAGTGCTGTCAAAAGTTTAGGACCCTGGAGGTGACCGTCAGTGTACACTGCAATAAGATGAATGTGTAATTAATCTGTTTATGGCGATCTTGGATTTGAATCATAGAATGGTTCCAGCACAGGGGCGGCCATCCGGCCCATCGAATCTGTCCTGTGCCAGTTCCCTGCAAGAGAAAAATAGCTAGTCCCACTTCTTCAAACCTTTTTGGAGTCTTGCTTAATGCCCCCTTCATCCTCCACTTGCCAATTCCACTGTGAAAGTCAAGATAGAATCTACCTCCATGACACTGTCAGGATCCCATTCCAGGCTGTAACTCCTCACTGTGTTTTTAAAAACAAGTCAGCTTTGGTGTTTCTGTCAGTGGTCTTGAATTGGAGTTGCCTGGTCCTGAACACTTCTACCAATAGGAACACTTCCTTTCCATTCACCCTGTCTAGACTTCCTGATTCTGAACACCCTGACCACATCTCTCCTCAACCTTCGTTTCTCCAAGGACAAGGACCACAATTTCTCCAATCAATCCATAGAACTGAAGCTCCTCATCTGTGAAAGAATTCTCATCAATCTTTCCTGCACCATTTCTAAAACCTCAATGTCCTTCCCAAAGTGTGGTGCTCACATTGGACGCAATTGAAATCAATGATTTATAAAGATTCTTTATAACATCCGTGCTTTTGTACTTTATGCCTCTTTTTTATAAAACCCAGAATCCTGTTTGCCTTTTTAATCATTCCCTCTACCTGCTGTGCAACCTTCACAGATTTGTGCACATATATACCCTCTATTCCCCCTTTAGAATTGCCCCATATAGGTCGCATTGTCTCTCCATATGTTCTTCTTGTCAAATTGTTTCACGTCCACATGGCATTAAATTTCATCTTCCATGTGCCTGACATGCCCTTTTGAAGTCAATCACTGTCCACCTCACAGTTCACTTTATACTTCCAAGAGTCCTGAGTCTGAGAAGTGCATATTGATCACGAGACCCCCTTGCCTGTCTTGTGGTACCATGAGACTTTATGGTCCCTTGGATCCATAGGAACAAAATGAGTTTAAAAATTGGCAAGTCATGTTGCAGCTTTATAAAACCTTAGTTATGCTGCACTTGGAATATAGTATTCGATTCTGGTCACCACAGTACCAGAAGGATGTGGAGCTTTGGAGAGGGTACAGAAAAGATTTACCAGGATGTTGCCTGGTATGGAGGGCATTAGCTATGAGGAGAGGTTGGAGAAATTTGGTTTGTTCTCACTGGAAGGACAGAGTTGAGATTGATAGAAGTCTACAAAATTATGAGGGGCATGGACAGAGTGGATAGTTCAATGCTTTTTCCCAGGGTGGAAGAGTCAATTACTAGGGGGTGTAGATTTAAGATACGAGGGGCAAGGTTTAAAGGAGATGTATGAGGCAAATTTTTTTACACAGAGAGTGGTGGGTGCCTGGAACTTGCTGCCGGGCGAAGGTAGTGGAAGTAGATACGATAATGAGTTTTAAGGGACTTCTGGACCTGTACATGAATAGGACAGGAATAGAGGAATATGGTCCCCAGAAAGGTAGGGGGTTTTAGTTCAGTCGGGCAGCATGGTTGGTGCAGGCTTGGAGAGCCGAAGAGCCTGTAACTGTGCTGTAATTTTCTTTGTTCTTTGACCCAGAGGCTAGAACTATGCTGGACTTGGCACAAGCCCAAGCCTATGTTTGATATGAAATTAGGTCTGCCATTTTGTAATTGCGAAATGGCACATAGAATACTTCCTTCAGGCAGCGCATCCTATGTGTGGGTGGAGTGGCCAACATCCATATTGTGACACATGAGTTATCACAATTCTGTGGACAGTGCAGGTGGACCAGAGGATTTTTTCACAACAGTTATTATTTGTAAATGTTTAAACATATGTCCCAATGCTGATATTTTAAATTATCCAGTCCAATTAGTGTACCTAGTCTTCCAGATATGAAAAGGATGATTATCACAGGAAATATATTCAATATACAAAGGTATCTCCAGCTTTTCAGTTAAGGTTTGGAGGGTGATGCATGTTGATAAAAGTCATGATTTTACATATATATATGTAGTCTACATTGTTCTAATCCAGAATGCACTACCAGCCAGGCTGCTGGAAGCAGATTCAGTCATAATTTCAAAAGGGAATTGGATGTATTTGAAAACTACAGATCAGGGTTGCAGAGAAGGAGCAAAGGAGTGGAACTAATTGAATAGTTTCTTTTCAAGCAACCAACACAAACGTAATGGACCAAATTACCTCCCCCGACCTGCGCTATAATTCTATAGATATTTATTCCAAAGGCTTTCAATTTACAGTTCCTATATGTGGTTTAGGGAAAGGAGTGAATCTGGGCATGATGCAAATCCGTCTGATTTCTGCATTGTTCTGTGTTGCTGACTTACTAATTAGTTCTGTTATATGCAACGTTTTTTTACAACTTATGAAGTCACCGAGGATCTGTTAATACTTGCGTGAATGGGTTCATGTTTGAAGGAATCCCCAACAGTAAATTGATCATAGTCTGAGATCTATACTTGGAGAATCAATTCTGGCCAGGTATTCCATTGCTAAGTGCCACACTCCAAAATGAAACTTCAGGGCCTGTATGTATAAGTGCAAGTCTGGACACCTACTTGTGGGTGGCACAGTGGTTAGCACTGCTGCTCACAGCACCAGGGGTCTGGGTCAGATTCCTAGCTTCGGTCAATGTCTGTGTGAAGTTTGCACATACTCCCCGTGCCTGTGTGGGTTTCCTTCGGATGCTCTGGTTTCTTCCCAGAGTCCAAAGATGTGCTGGTTAGGTGCATTGGCCATGTTAAATTCTCGTCAGTGTATCCGAATAGGCGCTGGAGTGTGGCAACTAGGGGATGTTCACAGTAACTTCATTGCAGTGTTAATGTAAGCCTACTTGTGACTAATAAATAAGCATTTAAACTTTAAAAACTTTACCAGCTTGGTTAATTGAAAATCTTTTGCTTGGGGAAGCTACTAACTGCTTGGACTTTTGATCAACTCAATGTAAGTTTTTAAGTAGGACCTTTGAGCAAAGTTCAAACCAACCTTGACACTCACTGAAGTTACACTTGATGTATATTCTCGCCTCTTATGGCTCCATGTTACATTGACAGAGAAGAGTGTCAAAGGAGAATTTAAGAAACATCATACTTGAATTTGAATTTTGTCCTCAATCTTGCAGTGGATCTGTGAATTACTAGCTCAGTAACAATACCACCACGCCACCAGCGCGCCCACCATAGAAGGATAGAAAGGTTGGATAAAACGAGGGAAAAAAGGACAGGTACAAGTAAGAAAAAAAATTTCTTAAAATCTCAAAAAAAATCACAATTCAAATGTATAATTTGTTGCCTTTCTGTGTCAATATGTTTGAGTGGCATTGCGAGAATGTCATTCTTATAATTGAAAAGGTACAGACACTCACAGGGGATAATATAGATGGCATAGTGGTTAGCACTGCTGCCTCAAAGGGCCAGGGACCTGGGTTTGATTCCAGGCTTGGATCACTGTCTGTGCGGAGTCTGAACATTCTCCCCATGTCTGTGTGGGTTTCCTCTGGGTGCTCTGATTATGTCCCACAGTCCGAAAGACACGTTGGTGAGATGCATTGGCCATGTTAAATTGTACCTTAAGTGTACCTGAACAAGCACTGGAATGTGGCAACTCAGGGATTTTCACACTATTTTCATGGTTGTCACTTGTTAGCCAGCATTTAATGCCCATCCTAGTTACCTTGGAAGGCAGTTGAGTCACACACTTTGCTGGAGTCACACATAGGCTAGGCCAGGTAAAGACAACAGATTTCTTTCCCTAAAAGGGACAATAGTGAACCAGATGGGTTTTTCTGACAATTGTTTCACAGTCATTAGTAGATCCTTAATTCCAGGCATTTTTGTTTTCCTCATTGAATTTGAATTCCACTACCTGCCATGGTGGGATTCGAATCTGGGCTCCAGGACATTAGCTAAGTTTCTGGATTGCTAGACTAGCGATAATACCACTAGACTGTCACCTCTGTTAGACAAGAAAGCAACTTCGGAGGCTCCTGACAATTTAACCTGAAAATTAATGAACCTTGCACTAAGGGGTAAGGATTAGAAAACAAAATAATTTATCCATTCAGATTGAACAAAAGTCCATAATTGGTTCACCAATACTGAATATGCACACAGTAACACAAAGAAGGGGGGCTGCGTAATACTTGGGAATAAAAGCTTCAACATTTTTGGCAAAACCTTAGTATAAAAGCAATGGAAATTTTCATGCAGGGTTTGTTTTCTGTTGTTTGTGAACTTCAAAAGCATGACAGAAACTTGAAAGGTTCCCATGTCACTAAGTCTAGTTCCTCCGTGTTAGTTAGATCTGAGATTGGTGCTCTATAGCGTGTGCCACCTCATATTTTAAAAGTTTACTAAAGGTTGTTTCATTCAAAGGTCCTGTCACTTAACAAGCTGTGTCAGGGTACATTTTGAAAGGGGTGTTTTATTCCTGTTGGATTTTCTATCTTTATGCTTTGAAGATGCTTTGTATATCTCTGTGCCTATTTTGTTTTACAATAATCCAATTTTTCTTTCTCATTCAGGCTGTTTGTAACCCATTAGGCTTTCTTAATGGGAGGCCAAAGTAATTCAGGCTTGCAGATATACCTCCACTCACAGTCTGGGTTTAGCTCTGAAACAGACCATCAAAGAGGACAACGGAATCAGAGAGATTCAAATGTTGGCACCCTGTGTTTTCCGGACAGGACTAAGTTTTATAGAAACATAGAAAATAGGAGCAGGAGGTGGCCATTTGGACCTTCGAACCTGCTCCATCAATCATTATGATCATGGCTGATAATTCTACTCAATAGCCCAATCCCACCTTCTCCTCCCCCTCCCCCCCATATCCTTTGATCCCCTTTGCCTCAAGTGCCATATCTGACTGCTTCTTGAAAATGTACAGTGTTTTGGTATCAACCACCTTCTGTTGTAGAAAATTCTACAGGCTGACCACTCTCTGGGTGAAGAAATTTCTCCTCATCTCGGTCCTGTCTCCTCAGTCTGTAACCCCTGGCTCTGGATACCCCCACCATCAAGAACATCCTTCTTGCATCTACCCTGTCTACTCCTGTTAAAATTTGATAGATTTCGATGAGGTCCCTCCTCATTCTTCTGAATTCCAGAGGATACAATCCTAACCAACTCAATCTGTCCTCAAATGTCAGTCCTGTCATCCCAGGAACCAGCTGTTTTGCACTCCTTCTACAACTAGAACATTTTTCCTCAAATAAGGAATTGCACACAATACACCGGGTGTGGCCTCACCAAGGCCCTGTATAATGGCAGCAAGACATTCCTGCTCCTGTGCTCGAACCCTTTTGCTATGAAGGCCACCATATCATTCAAGTTTATAGCCTTCAGTTTGGAAGTGAAACGCCAGCTTTCTGGCTTGTTTTAAATGTAATCTGTTATTTACTTTCTTTTTGATTCACATTTTAATGTGTGGAATTTCCAAAATACTGGACCCAAGTTGATAATATGGACCCGAGATTCAAAGCCAAGATATCATACATGGTCAGCTACTGTTCCCTTGAACCACCTTGATAAAAGCCTTGAGTTAAATGATGCAAAGTCTTTGTTTACCCAAGAAGAAAGATCGAGCAAGGGGGTCAAACTTCATCACTTTGTTTCAGTTGATAACAGATCAGCATGAAAAAGGTTTGAATAAACTTCCCTACTCTTCTCTTCCAGCTAATAACTGTGCCCTAAGGCCTCACATGGGAGTGAATTGGGTTAAAGGGGTTGATTCATTTACACAACTCTAAATTCAGTTGAAGCATTATACAAATTGAAGTTAAAATTTGGGTTCACACATACCTGATCCCAAGCCTCAAACTGCTCTGATGACCTTGGCAGGCATGTTTTAGTCTAAGTTTAACACTTCTTGGCAATGTGCTAATCAGACCTTGACTGCAATAAATCTGTGTAAATGCTAGTTATTCTTTTATAATTATCCTTCCAAAGATCAAACAAAGTTTGATGGTAATGAGTAATAATATCTTGGTAATGAGACAAGAATATTTTATGCTAAGGTGTCCTGCAGATGTGCTGCTCAATTCCTGTCACACTAATGCCTTCTTTTAGTAAGTTAAATGACTGCCGATTTCAAGAACAGTCAGTTTTCTGATGAAGATTATGTGAAAGCTTCAACATTCAAGGACATGTGAGACAAGTCTGCCTGAATGCTGGCAAAATAGTAGCAATCAGTCTTTAAGATTGCAGCCAGTTTGTGACCATGACAGAGAAACTTGCTTTTATACAGAGAACATTGAGTTGTGAAAAGATTGAGGCTGGCAGCTGAGTAGTGCACTGGTCTTTCAGTGCATTGGAAAAGGGGATGGTGAAATCTGTGTTCTCTCTCTAGGTTGTATTGTTTATTGCCCTTATTTTACTAAAACTGAGAGATCAAGTTAAAAATCCATGGGGAGAATTCTCCCTGGGAATCATAGTGAGCGGGGAGTGGATCACACAAAGGTCCATTGACTTGGGTGGGATTCTCTGGTTTTGGGGCAAGCGCAGCCAGAGAATCCCACTCCAGGTCTGTGATTGGGAGGAGTTTGTTTTTGAAAGGTTATTCATGTCACAAATCAGCTTACATTAATACTGCAATGAAATTACTGTAAAAATCCCCTAGTCGCCACACTCCAGTGCCTGCTCAGGTACATTGAGGGAGAATTTAGCATGGTCAGCACATCTTTCAGACCATGGGAAGAAACCGGAGCACTTGGAAGAAACCCATGCAGACATGGGGAGAATGTGTAAACTCTGCACAGATAGTGACTCAAGGCCGGAATTGAACCTGAGTCCCTTAAGCTGTGATGCAGCAATGCTAACCACTGTGCCGCCAACTTATTCCAATCACTTGCAGCAAGTCAAGAATGTCCAGAATGAGCTTGGCAGCCAAACTATAAGGAGAGACGATTAGAATAGGAGTCAATCTGCACTATTCTCATTGCATTCACCCAACAGGCTAACGTTTACAAAGACCTCAGAATAGATTAGGTGGCAGATTTACCTGTGACATTACATATCTAACTGAGATAAAATATATACATTCCAAAGTATTCACCTTCTCATTCTCACTTTGTTTCATAATTAATCATTTTTTCGTTTTATTTTGTACCAGTGATGATTGCTAAGGTCAACTTTTGTAAATATAATAGAAAATATTGTGCATTTTGTTGGCTGGGGAAGGTATTCAGTGAGAGTTCAATCATTCCTTATGTCTGTGTTGCAGTTTTTCCTTCATTGCGAATCAGGCCAACAACATTGGTTTTGGGGAGGACAACAATCAACCAAAGTGTATATTCATACGTGTTTTTTGTAACACTATATTAGATAGAAATTAGAAGCAGGAGTAGGCCATTCGGCCCTTTGAGCCTGCTCCACCATTCATTTTGATCGTAGCTGATCATCAAATTCAATATCCTGATCCCACCTTCCCCCCACATATCCCTTGATCCCTTTAGCCCCTCGAGCTATATTTAATTTTTTCTTGAAATCAGACAACATTCTGGCCTCAACTACTTTCTATGGTAGTGAATTCCACACATTCAGCACTCTCTGAGTGAAGAAATTTCTCCTCACCTCAGTTCTAAATGGTTCACCCCTTATCCTCAAACTATGACCCCTAGTTCTAGACATTGTTTCTGAATCTACCCTGTGTAACCATGTTAGAATTTTATAAGTTTTTATACTTCTAAATATTAATTCAGAAAATTCAATCAAAAATCAAAACAAGTATATTTTTGACATTATTTCAAGATGGTTTTATAACTGCAACTATGACTGCTACAATTTCTACTCATCTGTATAACTAATCTGTATCTATAGTAAGAGGTCTCACAACACCAGGTTAAAGTCCAACAGGTTTATGTGGTAGCACAAGCTACTACATAAACCTGTTGGACTTTAACCTGTTGTTGTGAGACTTCTCACTGTGCTTACCCCAGTCCAATGCCGGCATCTCCACATCATAATCTATATCCACCTACCAACAACTCTTTTGTGGCTTGCATTTTAATTTTGTTTAAATTGGAATGATGATTGGCTTACAAAATTGTAAATCTTATCTTTTTGTCTGTTCTATCAGGTGGCTCTTAACACAAAAGTCTGTGCTTGACTGCATTTGCTTGTTTCTATATTCTGAGGTGCGTAACTCCTGCAGTGTGTTTACTGTGCTGATCTTTCCTGCTACGAATTCCAGTGATTCCATGTTCACTGTGGTTGTTAACGTTGCAATGTTTACTGCAAAGTGGACTTGATTCTGAGAAAAAAATACTCCCTTGCAACTAAAACTATGTTGAATAGACTAGAGTGAGAAAAATAGAGAATAGGCCAAATGTCTATCCTCAATCTTTTTTTTAAAGTTTATTTATTAGTCACAAGTAGGTTTACATTAACACTGCAATGAAATTACTGTGAAAATCCCCTAGTTGCCACACTTTGGTGCCTGTTTGCGTACACTGAGGGTGAATTTAGCTTGGCCAATGCACCTGATCAGCACGCCTTTGGAAGACATCCCGGGACACTAAGGGGCAACTTAACGTTGCCAATCAACTTAACCTGCACATCTTTGGACAATGAGAGGAAACCGGAGCAGCTGGAGGAAATCCACGCAAACACAGGGAGAACGTGCAAACTCCACACAGAAAGTGACTCAAGCCCGAGTCCCTGACACTGTGAGGCAGCAGTGCTAACCACTGTGCCACCATGCTTCCCCCTGTTCATTACATTGAGGATGACCAAGTGCTGAGCATTTTGAAGTGCGTTCCACGCGATGAAACAGGTTAAATATAAAGTCATTGAGATTATCTTGTGTTTCGTTTTTGACATCCACAAAGGTGGCAAATGCTAACCTGGTTCATATTACCAGTTGCCAACCATAATCAGAAGTGGCATATGTGATGGCGGCTGTCTGCATATTGCATGTAGCTGAGATTCTGCTTTGTGGAGTTGTGAACAAACATGAGGTTAAATATTATTTTGTGGGGTGCTGTGTAAATCAGCCTGACCTTGCAGTTTCCTTCAAACAAGCAAAATAATACTGGCTTTCACAACATTGACTGCATCCGTAACAAGAGATAAGAGACAGAACCACTAAAATGTGGAGTTTGTGACCTGGCTCTTGAAAAGCCATTGCCGTCATCATCAATTTCTCTTCACAAAGAGACAAGCTCGTGATTAGAAACACAAGGTCAGTTGTGGGAGAGGGGAAGAATTCACACTGCACGCAGCATCATGGGTCTGCAGCATTTTCACACAATTTAGTGACATTAAACACTTGGGCGGCACGGTGGCACAGTGGTTAGCACGGCTGCCTCACAGCTCCAGGGACCCGGGTTTGATTCCTGGCTTCGGTCACTACCTGTGTGGGGTCTGCCCATGTCTGCGTGGGTTTCCATGGGGTGCTCTGGTTTCCTCCCACAATCGAAAGATGTACAGGTTAGGTTGATTGGCAATGCTAAATTGCCCCTTAGTGTTCCGGGATGTATATGTTAGAGAGATTAGCAGGGTAAATGTGTAGGATTTTGGGGATAGGGCCTGGGTGGGATCGTTGTTGGTGATGGACCAAATGGCCGCCTTCTGCATTGTAGAGATTCCCTGTTCTGATTTTGGTTACCCCTCTTAAAGAAGATTTGTGGGTTAGGTTGACTGGCTGTGCTCAATTGCCCCTTAGTGTCAGGAAGATTAGCAAGGTAAATATGTGGGGTTACAGGGATAGGGCCTGGGTGGGATTGTTGTCGGTGCAGGCTTTACGGGTTGAGTGGCATCCTGCACTTTTGGGAATCTTTATACTATGATTTCTAAGTGCTACCTTCATGAAAAAAAGTGTTTGGCAAACCATTTTTTGCTTGTGAAGTGTGAATTGTCAGTACAAACCACATATTATTTCTGTCTTCCTGTAGTTGCATGTAATCGATGTGATGATAACTTTTAGTACAACTGATGCTGTTGTCTGCAGTTGAAAATAATTAAATACAGTTTGCTTAAACACTATAGTGGGGAAACAAAAGTACTATAAATCCTTTTAGCATCGGAAAAGACCAATTAATGACTCGGATATAAATCCTTCATCAGGATTGGAATCAGAGTTCTACCTATTTGAACAGTGTAGCTATACAAATGAAGTCCTTGAGGCTTTGATGGATGTAAGCTTAGATTTTTACAGTGCCTTCAACGAAACAAGATACCCTAAGACACTTCACAGGATCATTGAAAAGCAAAGCTGGACACCAAGCCAGAAGTGGCAAAAGCTTAATTCACAGAATCTTTACAGTGCATGAGGAGGCCATTCAGTCCATCAAAACTAAATTGGCTTGGGTGAAAGAGCATTCTATCTAATCCCACTCCCCTGCCTTATCCCCATAATCTTCTTTCTTTTCAGATAATAATCCAATTCAGTTTTGAATATCCAGATAAAATCGGCCTCCACCATCCTTTCAGGAAATCTATTCCAGACTCCAACCACCACATGGGTGGAAGAAGTTTTCCTCAGATCACTTCCACTCCCTTTCCCCATTATTTTGAATCTGTGCCTTATAATTCTTCACATATTCTCGAAAGCAAACAGTTTCTCACTATTTATCCTGTCTATATATATATATCAGGATCTTTAATGCTTTTATCACATCTCCTCTCAGCCTTCTTTTCTCCAAGGAAGATGGAGCCAACCTCCCCAATCCAATTTCATAGCTACAATTGCTTATCCCTGGAATAATTGCTGTGAATTAATCAAAGAGATAGGTTTTAAGATGCATTTTAAAAGAGGGAAAAAAGATAGAGTCTGATAAGTGTAACAAGGGAATTCTAGAGCTCAGGGCTTAAGCAGCTGAAGACACAGCAACCAATGCGAGAGTCATTAAAATCGGGGGTGCTCAGGAGACCTGAGTTACATGAGTGCAGATGTATTGGAGGGTTGAGGGGCTGGAGCAGAATCCATTGTGAGGAAGGGGCCAGGCTGTGAGGGATTTAGAAACAAGAATCTGAGTTTTAAAATCAAGGTGTTGCTTGATAGGTAGCCTAGCGCAGATCAGAGATCACAGGGATGTGGTAGGCAAATGGGATTTGCTGTGAGTAAGGAAACGGACAGCAGAGTTTTGTAATGGCCTCAAGTTTCTGCAGGGTAGGATGTGGAAGACCAGCTCGGAGTATGTTGGAACGGTTGAGTCTAGAGGTAACAAAGGCTTGAATGAGAGTTACGATTGCAGGTGAACTGAGGCAGGACCAATTAAGTTGAGCAATGCTATGGAGGTGGAAATAGACCTTAAACATGATGCACGTAGAGTCATAGAGCAATACTGCACAGAAATTTCCCTTCGGCCCAACCAGTCTATGCTGACCATAGTGCCTTCGCAGCTAGTCCCAATTATCCGTATTGGATCCATATCCCTCTAATCCCTTCCCATCCATGTACTTATCCAAATGCTTTTTAAATGTTGCTATTGAACCTGCCTCAACCACTTTCTCTGGCAGCTCATTCCATATACGCACCATCTTCAGTGTGAAGAAGTTGGCCCTCAGGTTCCTTTTAAATCTTTCCCCTCTCACCTTAAACCTATGTCCTCTAGTTTTCAATCCCCCCACCCTGGGAAAAAAGACTATGTGCTTTCACCCTATCTTTGCCCCTCGTGATTTTATACACCTCAATAACGTCACCCCTCATTCACCTATGTTCCAAAGAATAAAGTCCTAGCCTGGCCAACCGTACCCTATAACTCAGTCCCAATAGTCATGGCAACATCCTCATATGTGATTGGGAGCTTATCTTGGGGTTAAATGTGGCACCGAGATCGCAAACAGTCTGGTTGAGTCTCAGACTATTGCCTAGAAGTTGGTAGCTAGAGAACAGAGTTCAGGGCAGGGACTGAAAACAGTGGTTTCAGTCTTCCTAATATTTAGTGGTAGGAAATTTCTGCTCATCCAGTACTGGATGATAGACAAAGTAATAGCCTGATAATTTAGCAACATTGAGGGAGCCAAGAGGCTCAGTGTAAAGCTGTGTGCCATCAATGTATTTAGGAAAACTACTGTGGTGCTTTCAAAAGATGCCACGAAGAGCAGCGTGTAGGTGTGAAATAGGAGGGGGCCAAGGATGGATCCCTTGGGGTGGCGGGAGGGCGGGGGGCACAAGGTGTAACAGCATGGGAGCAGGAAGAACAGCAATTACACATGCTTGTGTGGATAAGATGAGAGAGGTAAGACTGGAACCAGCCAAGAGCATAGTCAGCGAGCTGGACAGCAGTGGAAAGGCGTTGAAGGAGGGTGGTGTTGGTTACCAACGTAAAAGACTTCACATCAGTCACAAAGGATGAGATGGGGAATTTACCTTTGTCACAGGTTAGGGAGGCAATGGTCTAGTGGTATTATCGCTGCACTATTAATCCAGAAACTCAGCTGATGTTCCAGGGACCTGGATTTGAATCCTACCACAGCAGGTAGTGGAATTTGAATTCAACAAAAAAAATCTGGAATTAAGAATCTACTGTAGCAGGGCTTACAGAAACCCCTGCTTTTTCAGGATTATTAAAACAAAGTAGATTAGTTTAAAATAGGGACCACAGTGTGCCTTATATATATATATCAAAGGTGTCACAAGATGCCTCACTTATATACTATATAAAGGTATTGTCTGTGTAAGCACATATATAATCATTTTTGAACAAGTATTCTTGATTTAAACTATATTTTTGTATTTTTTTGAGAGCTTTGATCAACAAACAATTTACCCCTGGGAATAATGGGAGATGAGCTTAATTAGACAGACTGCATTCTTTTGTAACAATGAAGCATAGAACATGTACCCTATTATCAGGGGCAGGCCAGGCAGCTACAGGCTACCAAGGTTTTTGAAATGAATAGAAGGATTCAGCTTCTAGCTGCAATGAGTAGACGTATTCAGCCTCCACTGATAAGGGGACAGAAAGATGACTCCCTTTTCATTGCCAGGACTGCAGATGTTAGGAGCAGCTCTTCAACCTATTGCATTTGTGTACGTAAGGTTACTAGGCAACGGGGGGGGGAAAACATCTGGGTCTGGTTGACCAATGAATTCCTAATTCTGCTGGAAGGTAGAATGCTATTGGCCAAAGTAAATGAAGTAATGTAATTGGACTACCTAGGTTGGCGAGAGGATTGAATTTTCAGAAATGTATATCTGTTGTGCTCATGTGATGGAACATCAGAGAGAAGTTGGAATCCTTTGACCATCTCTCTCCCAATACTTGTTGGACAAATGAAGAACATCTTTAACTGCAGACTGTCTTTTGCAAATCCTTGTGTTAGCTGAGATCAGCTGAACACAAGACCCTGAGAAAATTCCCTTGCACTACTAATGACCATAAAATTATTGTTGATGGAAAAACCCATATGGTTCCCTAGTGTCCTTTAGGAAAGGAGATCTGCCATCCTTACCTGGACTGGCCTATATGTGACTACAGAGCCACAGCAATGGGGTTGACTCTTAAATGCCCTCTGAACATGGGCAACTAGGGCTAAGCAATAAATGCTGGCCAGCCAGCAATGCCTATGTCCCACAAATGAATAAAACAAAAATTACATACAATGTCATTTATGACTTTGAAAAGGTGGGGTGTGGGGGGGGGGGCGGGTTGTTGGGTGGGGTGGGGGGAGGTGAGTGGGATAACTTGATTGGAGAGATTCAAGCAAGTAGTTGTGGGAAAATTGAGCACAAGTTGGGAGACAATTTGTTTAAGGATTTTGGAGAAGAAAAGGAGGTTGAAGATGAAGCAGTAATTTGCAAGGAGGGTGGGGGCATGGATTGTTTTTTGAGGAGAGGGGCAACAGCAATAGATCTAAAGGAGAGAAGGACAGCACCTGAAGAGAGAGAAGCATTAACAATATCGGCTAACATCGGGACCAGAAGGGGAAATTGGATTGTTAGTAGTTGAGTGGGAATAGAGTTGAGGAAGGAGAAGGTGGGTCACGTGGACAAGATGAGCTTGGAGAGGGCATGAGGAGAGATACAAGAAGAACTGGAGAAAGATGTGAGTTAGGGCCAGGGCAAGAATTATAGAAGAACTTTGATAACATTCAGGAAGTAGAACTATGGCATGCGATATTTAAAACAGCTATGCATTAGAATAAAAAATATGGAGGACTTGAATAATCTTGAGCAGTGACGGGCTGGTGAGTGGGCTGCATCAGTCGGGCTTATTCACTAACCGAGACCTCCATGAATAAGATTAAATACAATTAATACATGCCAAGTATTTCACAACATAAATGCTCGATCATTCATATATTAATAGAACTGTTATCAATTTCTAGTGGTTAAAAACTAATTATTTATGCTTGATTGGGTACAGAGGCAATGTGCGTCTCTCGCAGTCAATATTGTGAACAATCAGCACACACCTCACTTCACCAGCCCTTGCTTTATGTGCTTATCGCTTCAGTAAAATTGGTAGGAAAAAGATTACATGGATAGAAACAAGTGGAATGTAGCAGCGTGGGCAACAGTCAACAAAACGACTTGTGGGCTGTACTCAGAACTCTGACAGGCCGCATGTGACTCCCAGGCTGCTGGTTGCCCACCACTGCTATTGAGTCAATTCAAGGTTGAAAGGGATTTGAGTTTGACAGTGAATCATAGAATCCCTACAGTGCGAGGAAGGGCATTCGGCCTAGTGAGCCTGCACCAACAACAATCCCACTCAGGCCCTATCCCTGTAACCCCACATATTTACCCTAACACTAAGGGGCAATTTATCATGGGTTGTTGAACCTTGCAATCCTCAGAAGAAGAAGAATGTTTCTTTGTTAAAGTGTCAGATGAGACAAAGGTTGAAAGAAAACTCTGGACTAGGCCAGCTTTGAGATACAGCAAGTTGCATCCTCCCAAGTGGAGGTCAGGAGTATGCAAGTGGCTGCACCTGGCAGAGTGTGGACCTTGTGTTGTGGTGGGAGCAGTGGATCGAGGGACACTGAGAACTTGGAGACACATGTAATTGTGGGTGGACCTGAAACATGAGGGGGTAATACCTCTGTGAGAATCCGTCTGGAATAAATTGGAGTTGGAGACAGTTGTTGAGGAAGTGAAATGGTTGTGAAAGCATGTTCTGGTAGATATCCAATCAAACATGAGAAGGAAAATGGAAAGAAATGGATATGAATGAGGGAAAAGAGATAAACAGAAACCCTGTCGAAGAAAAGAACAGCTTCAATGTGGACAATCCCGGAAGTGAAGTGACAGTGATTTAAACACGAATATCACAGGTGCTGGAGATCTGAAATAAAGACAGAAAATACTCAGTAGGTCAGGCAACATCTAAAGTTTTATTTATTAGTCACGAGTAGGCTTACACTAACACTGCAATGAAGTTACTGCGAAAATCCCCTAGTCACCACACTCCGGCGCTTGTTCGGGTACACCAAGGGAGAATTTAGCATAGCCATTCCACCTAACCAGCACAGCTTTTAGACCGTGAGAGGACAGTCACACAGACACAAGGAGAACTTACAAATTCCACACAGGCAGTGACCCAAGCCAGGAATTAAACCTAGGTCCTGGCACTGTGAGACAGCAGTGCTAACCACTGCGCCATCGTGCTGTCCTGTAGAGAGAGAAAGGGTTCATGTTTCAGGTTGATAACCTTTTATCAGAAAGCTATTGCCTTTGACATACTCTTGGATATGGTGATATATACTGTGAATGATTTGAGTGTTCTACATTCCATGCTGTATCCATACTGCCGTATTCTGTGATCGTAGAACCGAGGGGTGTAACAGTAGGAGTCCCTTCATGAGCTGGACTGGATGTTTGTGTAATTTTCACACACAATCCAACGTGCACCTCTCCAATCTTTCCAAAGGAAGATTGATTGAGAAGGGGCCAGGTACAAATGGTTAGGAGTTGTCATTTCTCAAGAATTATGATGAGAATCATTGAATTAAATCAGCACAACTTGTGTCATGTTAGGTGGACTGGCCATGCTAAATTGCCCCTTAGTGTCAGGGGGACTAGCTAGGGTAAATGCATGGGGTTATGGGGATAGGGCCTGGGCAGGATTGTAGTCAGACGCAATGGGCTGAATGGCCTCCTTCTGCACTGCAGGATTCTATGTAACCACATAAAATAGGGAATATGCTATTTATCCTCAAATCAGCTTTCCTTGCTTGAGTTATGTAAAATAATTTCAACTGACCCTCCTGTGTTCCAGTTATTAACATGGTAGAAGTTATGCTTGCATCCTCCCAGTTAAACAGTTGACTGGGTTACTGTTGGTGAGTTCTCTTTCACCCTCCCTTTTTATTTCCCTTCATCTCAATTCAAGGGGAGTGCCTTTGCCAGCATGCCTCTGCTGAGGGCCTGGAACCAAGAACTTTAAATGGTTTAAGCAGCTCTGGTGAAACTGTTTACTCTGCGGAGAGCGTTGTGGCTGCTCCACATCGTTTCTTACAGAACCATGAAGCCCTGTTCCTGGGGAAGTTCCAGTTCCTCTCCTGTCTGTGCGTTCACAGCAACTGTCCTTTTTTTCTGTGAGATTCTAATCATCGTAAATCTGGCACCTGACAGTGCAATGGGTTCCTGTTCAAGTTTCTCTCCACATAGCAACCTGAAGCCATATATGTATTTCTCAGAGCTGAGGTGCTTATCAGGCATTCACTACCCCCTCCTTTTTAGAACATTCTGCTTCAATTTAAATGAAAGGGGGCTTTTTAAAACGTAATCATCTTGTAAAGTTCAGCACTCATGACACAGGCCATTCAGCCCATGCTGGCATTTTTACTCCACCTGAGCCTCCTCCCATTTTTTCTTGTCTAAATCTATAATCATTACTCTCTATTCTAGTTCATTCTCCCTCATATGTTTGTCTCACTCTCCCCTTAAATGAATCTATACTATTCCCTTCAACCACTCAAAGATGTTTCTTCTGAATTCCCGATTGGATTTCTTGGTGGTTATCTTACACCAGTGGCCTCTAGTTATACTCTTCCCACGAGAGGAAACATTTCCTCTGTAAGCACTCTCTCAAAACCTTTCAGAATTTTAAAGACTTCTAGTAAGTCACCCCTTAGCCTTCCTTTTTTAAATTAAAATAGGCCCAGCCTGTTAGTCTTTTCCCAATACGCATACCCACACATCCTTGTAAACCTTCTCTGCATGCCCTCCAGTACCTCTTTGTATAGTATGGGAATCATACAAGTGGGCTAATCCAGGTAGATTAGTGGCTGATGAAGCTTTTCCTGTTTGCTAATAAAAGGTTAGTGGTTTGGCCTTGCTAAATTGCCCCGTTGTGTCCAAGGATGCGCAGGTTAGGTGGATTGGTCGTGGTAAATGCGCAGGGTTATGGGAAGTGGGGGAAGAATGGTGGGGGGTGTATGGGGGCGTGTGGGGGAATGTGGAGGGGCGTGTGGGGGCATGTGGGGGAATGTGTGTGTGGGGGGGTTGTGTGGGGACATGCATGGTGGAGGCATGTGTGGTGGGCGTGTATGTGTGACGGGCATTGGACCTGGGTAAAATGCTCTGTCAGAGGCTCAATGGGCTGACTGGCCTCCATATGCACCATAGGGATTCTGTGGTTCTAACAAACAATGACAACGTTCATACCAACAAGTTTTCACCTCATTGCAAAAACATCATCAGCTGTGTGCAAGTCAGCCAGAGGTGAGAGTAAAGCTCTAAACTGAGCTG
Organism: Carcharhinus amblyrhynchos; assembly: GCF_965287045.1. Taxonomy (NCBI): domain Eukaryota; kingdom Metazoa; phylum Chordata; class Chondrichthyes; order Carcharhiniformes; family Carcharhinidae; genus Carcharhinus; species Carcharhinus amblyrhynchos. The sequence goes on from NC_137346.1 coordinate 17,496,337, forward strand.
GAATTTTAGTCAGGTTGGATTGATTAATTGATCACACAATGAGGACTTTTACAAGATCTTTATAAAAAGCTTCATTTATAACCAGAGAGAATTTCAGTTGCAGGTTCTGGGAGATGATGACGTTTGAGGTGATGTGTCTGCTATTCCTCGCAGCAGGCTGTTCACACTCAGAATGTGATGACACCTCTTCACGTTGACATGTGTTGCATTCCTCACGAAAGAAGTGAAAGGTGATAATTAAATGCAGGACCAAATTAACTTGAATTTGTGATTTGAGCAAAATAAATGTATTGATAATGTAACTGGAGTGAGGCAAGTTATTTCAAATGGTCAATAAGAAAAATACACAACAGGACACAGAGGTTAGTACTGCTTCCTCACAGCGCTAGGGACCCGGTTTCGATTCTGGCCTCAGTGTCTGTATAGAGCGTGCATGTTCTCCCCATTTCTGCGAGGGTTTCCTCCAGGTCCTCTGGTTTCTTTCCAAAGATGTGCGGGTTGAGTGGCCATGCTAAACTGCCCCTTGATGTCCCAAAATGTGCAGGATTAGCGGGGCAAATATGTGGGGTTACGGGGATAGGGTAGGGTGAGGTGGTGGGTTGGGTAAGATGTTCTGTTGGAGAGTCAGTGCAGACTTGATGGGCTGAATGGCCTCCTTCTGCACTGTAGTGATTCTGTGATAGGAGTTTTTGTTTATTTTCCAAGGCTAGATTATAATCTATATTGCTGCATCTCCAGAGACCTCAGTCAAAAATATCTCACGGTTAGTTACGTCAATTGAGTGAGCCAAGGAAAAATCAAATGCAGCACAAACTTAAAATGGGTCTTTGTTTACTAACGAAAGAAACTGTGTAGTTATAAGAATACACTGACATGTCTCCTGCGGCAATGTTCATGATGAGTCACCTTTTTTTGTAAAGGATGTTGTGATGTGGTACTAGAAGGAAGGTTCACTGGGAATCGTGTTGTGTATAGCTGAGCACATCTTCCTATCAAATCTGCCTCAAGATTCAATTCTTGTCTTACAGAATGATGACACTTCAGTCATGATCTCGCAAAGGCTTTGCAGTGTGCTGTGGATATAAAAGGCACCAGAAAGTAACGCAAAAGATCAATGCTGGAAATCTGAGTTAATAAACTAGAAATGCGAGGTAGGTCAGATAGCATCTGTGGGGAGAACAGATAAGCTAGTGTTTCTGCTATGAAACCTTTTCAAATCTAAAATGTACGAGACCTTCACTAAATTAATCTAAAAGCCGGGATGCAATTTTTTTTTATTCATTTGTGGAACCTGGGCACTGCTGGCTAGGTCAGCATTTATTGCCCAACGCTGGTTGAGAAGGTGGTGGTGAGTTGCCTTCTTGAATTGCTGTATCCACGTGCCGTGGGTTGACCCACAATGCTGTTAGGGAGGGAATTCCAGGATTTTGACAGAGTGACTGCACAGGAATGGTAATATATTTCCAAGTCAGGATGGTGAGTGACTTGGAGGGGAACTTGCAGGTGGTGGTGTTCCCATGCATCTGCTACCCTTGTCCTTCTAGGTGGAGGTGGTTGTGGGTTTGGAAGGTGCTATCTAACGATCTTTTGGTGAGTTGCTGCAGTTCATCTTGTAGATAGTGCACACTTGCTGCTACTGAGTGGTGGAGGAATTGAATGTTTGTAGATGTGATGCCAATCAAGCGGGCTGCATTGTCATGGATGGTTTCAAGCTACATGAGTGTTGCTGGAGTTGCACCCATCCAGGCAAGTGGAGAGTTTTCCATCACGTTCTTGACTTGTGTCAAAAGACAAGACAAATCCAGAGATCAATCATGAACTGTACTACTTCAGTCAAATAATGCACAAAGACATCAGGATGTTCAGAGAAAGGATGTGTGAATAGTTGAGGATGGGGAGCAAGTAGTAAAAAAGGAAAAATGGAAAAACTTTGAATTGATTAAATTTATTATTGTCACATGCATTGAATACAGTGAAAAGTATTGTATCTTGCACACTACAAGTATTGTCTCTTACACAAGTGAGCACAACATCATACAACCCTGCCACAGCAAGACATGTCAGATCATCGACATGAATGCCATCATCTCATGTGAGAACACCATCCACCAGGTTCACGGTACATATTCTTGTGACTCGGCCAACGTTGCCTACCTGATACCCTGCAGAAAAGGATGTCCCAAGGCATGGTACTTTGGGGAGGTCATGCAGACGCTACGACAACGAATGAATGAACACCGCTCAACAATCGCCAGGCAGGAATGTTCCCTTCCAGTCAGGAAACACTTCAGCAGTCACGGGCATTCAGCCTCTGATCTTCGGGTAAGCGTTCTCCAAGGCAGCCTTCATGACACACGACAACACAGAATTGCTGAGCAGAAACTGATAGCCAAGTTCCGCATACATGAAGACATCCTCAACAGGGATCTTGGTTACATGTCACACTATCTGTAACCCCTACAACTTGCCTGGGCTTGTAAACCCTCATTAACTGTCCTGGCTCGAGACAATACACATCTCTTTAACCTGTGCTTAACCCTCTCTCCACCCACATTGTCTGTACTTTTAAGACTTGATTACCTGTAAAGACTGCATTCCAACCATTATCTTGTGTTCACAAACAGGGCATATGAAGACACAAACTCAATTTACAAGTCCTCACTCACCTGAAGAAGGAGATTGAGGCTCCAAAAGCTAGTGCTGCCAAATAAACCTGTTGGACTTTAACCTGGTGTTGTGAGACTTCTTACTGTTCTTGTGCACTATACAGACAAAACATACCGTTCACAGATTACATAGCAGAGAAGGAAAGGAGAGGGTGCAGAATGTAGTGTTTGTCATTGCTAGGGTGTAGAGAAAGATCAACTTAATATATGGTAGGTCTACTCAGGGGGCTTAACAGGGTAAATAAGTGGGGTTATAGGGATAGGGCCTGGGTGGAATTGCTGTCAGATAATGTAAGAAATAACCTGTATTACAGTGTCATTGTTTGACTGCAAATAGATGCAGCTATCTCCGTGGCTGGTTAATTTTGATTTTAAATTGGTTAATTTTAAAAGATAGTTACTGTATATATGCTTGCTCGATTTACTTAGTTAATGTCATGCAGGTAAAAAGAGACAAAGTAAATAGATCAAATATATGCACAGTAACTATTTTATAAAATTAACCTAGATATAACTTAAGAGAATTGTGAAATTCTAATGTCCACAGTGTATGTCATGTTTTAGCAGCTTTCTGTCCCTTGAGAAAATGGTTTGCATTGTAATGATCAACTCTGTGTTAAACATTGTCTGGTGTGGCTCAGGAACCCCACTCTGGCATGGCAGCCACTTTCTGCAATGCACTGCAGATGAAGTGCTGGCTTTGCTGGCTTCTATTATCTCTGGGCTTTCCTCTCTTTCTGCTCACCCTTCTCCCTTTCCAAACAGTCAGCCTCCAGAGATCGGCTCTGCCTCCCAGCTGCCTGTGTCGATGTCCGCCTTCTTCGTATCTCATTTGCAGGCGTCCTTGTAGCGGAGATATGGATGTCCAGGAGGTCATGACCTAGTGGCTGGTTCTTTGTGCATACAGCCATTGTCCATCCAATGAATGTGGCTGAGTCAATGCAGACTTCATTGTCTTGGTGATGAGTGTGTACTGGTCAAATTTAGCATGCTCCAGAACCTCTAAGTGTGTGACTGTGTTCTTCCAAGAGATGTTGAGGATAGTTATATGTTGTAATATTGCATTAACATTTAAATTCATGACATTTGAAGGAAATGCAAGAGTTTCTGAAGACAATGCCCTAGGCCAAACCATCTTCAGTTGCTTCATTTATATATGCTTCAATCCAACATAAGATTAGAAGTGGGATAATTGCTGATGATTGCACAGTGTTCAGCATCATTCGGGACTCCTCTGAAGCATTCCATGTCCATGTGTAGCAAGACCTGGACAACATTCAGGCTTGGATTAATAAGTAGCAAGTAATATTAGTGCAATGACCATCTTCAACAAGAGAGAATCGAACCATGTCCCCTTGACATTCAATGGCATTAGCATTGCTGAATTCCCCACTACCAACATCGTGGGGGTTATCCATTGAGTAGAAACTGAATTGGATCAGCCTGTGGCTTAAAGAACAGGTCAGAAGCTGGGAATTCTGCATTAGCATGCATTTAAATTGATTTAATGAACCTCATGCCCAACTCTCCCACCAAATCCCACTTTACCATCTTCTGGTCTGTTCTGGATCCGCGCTGTAAGCTAAATAAACAACTGAAGCTGATTTTTATCTTGCAGGGGAACCTCCGAAGTGGGTTCAGAGTCTGCAAGAGCTCTCTGACCCAGATCATCCTCTGGGTGGGGGGGGGGTGAGGGGCAGGAGGAGGAGGAGGCGGGTCAGATGTATCTCTGGCGGGGGAGGGCTGATCGTTGTTTGGTAGTGGGGGGGATGGAGGCAGGTCAGATGTTCCTCTGGAGGGGAGGGGGAGTGAGGCCAGACCATTCTTTGGCAGGGGTGGTAGTGAGCCAGATCGCCATCTGCAGTGGAGGGCGGGGTGGGGTGGGGTGAAGGGAGGCGGGTAAGATGTATCTCGGGGGTGGGGGGGGCAGATGCATCTCTGGTGGGGGGGCTGGGGGGTCCGCTGTCACTCTGCAGGTGAACGGTGGGGGGAAGGGGGCAGGAGTGGTGGTCGGCCTGGGTAATGGCGGGGGTGGATGGACCTGTCAGGGAGAGAGAGCAACAAGAGACCAACCACGGAAGAGGAATGTGTGTGGGAGCTTGCACTTGGACTGAAAGGACCAAATGGTGAAGATTTGAAATGCTGTTGGAAGATTTGCCTCGCTTGCACTTGAGGGCAGATCTCCAGAGAAAACCCTCATCATGAAACACAGTTCTGGGCTAGAGAAAAAAATGGAAATAGATCCATGAGAGCTAAAAATCACACCCCCCACTACCCAGACCAACCACCACACCTGTCCTCCTCACCCCCCCACCGATTACCCGTAATAATGGCAGTGGGTCCCCCCGCCCCACCCCCCCACCAGAGATCCATCTGCCCCCCCCCCCCCGCCCAAGATACACCCTCGCTTCAGCTTTTTGCTCCCGGGCCACTTTCTCTGCTTTCTGCGGCTCAGGAGCAATCCGATATGGGTGCACGTTTTCCAATTTTTTTCTAACTGCATTTGCGCAGTTCAGAGCTCCGATCGTTCTGGCAGCGCTAAGCCCCGCCCACAGTGCAAATCAGACTGGAACCGGCAAAAACATATGTCCTCGCTGCAAAGGGGAATCTGGGCTTGGATCTGTATTACGCCCAGATCCGGTCCTTAGACTCCAAATAGTAAAAGCGGGCCCTATGAGTCCAACGGCTAATATAAAATTCGTCGTCTGTGTAATTTGTAACACAATTGGGTTTGTTCAGCAAATGTTGTCCAATTACAAAACCACATCTAATGTTCAACAATGTGTTTTGTGTTTTGCAAGCAGAGGCTGGTTGGGTACAATCAGTACTTTGCCAGTTATGAACAGCGGTAGCGATGAGCTGTTTGATACAATCTGCCAGTTGTTGGGATGTATGGCCTACATCCTTGGCATCACACAGGCACTGAAATTCATATACCACAATACCACACTACGGCTCATTTACATGTGCTAGAAACTATATATGTTTATGCACAGGGCCCTGTCCTTGGCAAACAGAAATTTCCACTCGTTGCACCATTTTTGACTAAACAAAAACTTGGAGGCCAGCCATTCCAGGGTTCATTCCCGATAGCAATGCTTTGACCAATCAGAGCCAACATGCTTGCTTAGAATTTAAACAAAAGCTTAGCAGTTAACTGTTGGCTTGTGCATTCTTCATGGTAATGCTTCCACTATGGTAATGCTCTAACCTGGTGTTGTGAGACTCCTTACTGTGTTTACCCCAGTCCAACGCGGGCATCTCTACATCATGCTTCCACCAATCAGAGTCCATTTGCTAACCAATCTGCCCCCTCTATAACTAATGCAGCATTGGTTCTTGTTCCCTTTGAGATTTGGTATTTTTGTGATCTTGAGCTGATGAGAGCAAGATGAAAAGCTTCGACACCATGTCTCTTTTTTTTGACATTATTCAAGTTCTGTACTACGAAGTGACACTGATTTTGCTCAACATAATTTCAAGGATAGTTAGTTTCATCATTTATTTGGTAGAAGGTCATGCTTTCTTGAAGACAAAGCAACAAGATATATCTATCTTGTCAATTTGCCAATCTCAGCACCAACATTACCACAATGACATTGAATGAGCTTTGTCTGTTTTAGCCCATGCGTTTAACAGGATCAGGGCATATGGATGCTTCATTGAAAAGGGAGAAGTGCTCAGTCATATAAAAATTGGTTTGGCATTAAATGTAGAGACTAGAAACAGAGTACTAACCCTAACGTAGAGAACTTAGCTATCTGGTTGATAAGTAGAATGCACTCTGATTGCAAAAGTTGGTTTCTTTTGCAGTGAACATAATGAAAGCCACAAATAAAGTCAAGTATCATTCATTAATGAAACAAGATTTGTTTTATGAAGAAGCAGATTTTTTTCTGAAGAGGCGACAGCAAACTCTAAAGGAAATTAAAAATTCATGCTGCCTACATGCATCTGGCCTACTTTTGATTCAAACTACAATCCCTTTCAATCTACTGATGTTCCTTGGAGTGCTTTGTTTCATGTGCATTCGAATATGAATAATTCAGAACGTTAAGCTTTTGAGAATGGATTGTGCTGACAGTTGTGTCTCCTGTCAGTTTCTGACTCTGGATGTATTGTGGATGAGTTAGAAAAGTATTCAGAATATTCTTCCTTTCTGTTATTCAATCTTTCCTCCATGTCATTTTTTGAGAATTGTTTTTGCACGGCTCCGTAGGGCATTGTTATATCGACCCCTGATTGAAGGCTCTTGTCAGTGGCATTAGTCTACTATCAACTTGGCAAGTGGATTGGTGGTGGTCTTGTCATGGAGAATGCACCAGAGAACAAGGATGGAATTTAGTCTGCCATCAACTGGGGCAGCATGGTGGCACAGTGGTTAACATTGCTGCCTCACAGCGCCAGGGACCTGGGTTTGATTCCCGGTTTGGGTCACTGTCTCTGGAATTTGCACACTCTCCCCATGCCTTTGAGGGTTTCCTCCGGTTTCCTCCCACAGTCAGAAAGACGTGCTGGTTCGGTGCTTTGGCCATGTTAAATTCTCCCTCAGTGTACTCAAATAGGTGCCGGAGTGTGGCGACGAGAGGATTTTCACAGTAACTTCATTGCAGTATTAATGTCAGCCTATTTGTGACACTAATAAATAAACTTTAACTTTAAACTTTAACTCTACTCCAGAGTCGGAAATGAAAAAATATGATGTAACCCATCCAAACACATCCCTGGAATATCCCACTCCCAGAGATTTGGGCTTACGGTATAACCAAAGATGTTAACACCTTTTTTGTATTTTCAAAATTGTCAGTGTTGGAAGGGTGTTGGATACACAACGGTGTCCCTTTAAGAAGTCTTCTTGATCTTCAGTAGGTTAGCTGTAAGTATTATTGACAAGTTGAATTATTTATGCATGTACAGTAGAGGGGACAGGCTCGGAGATATGTCCTAGGTTTTCGATCTTAACCCATCTCAACACCACACTGACCCCTGAGTCTGCATCATGTGCTTTCTTACATCGTTGTATGGTTGGCTCTATATACAATCCCACATTAACCCGATATGTGCCAGATCCTTATACTGCAGTCAATAAGTTGCATACAGTCAGTAGATCGCATTAAAAATGTGCGGAGGAAAAGAGCATGAAGTATCCTTTGAAGCATTGCTACTAATTTCCATGGAGATTAATTTATTTTTATTCATTTGCAGGACATGGGTGCTGCTGGCCAGTCAGCATTTTGCCCATCCCTAGTTGCCCTTGGAGGACAGTTGAGAGTCAACCACTTTGCCATGGATCTGGAGTCACATGTAGGCCAGACCAGGTAAGGAGAGTAGATTTCCTTCTCTAAAGGACCAGATGGGTTTTTCCAACAATGGTTTCATCAGTAGATTCTTAATTCCAGATTTTTTTATTGAATTCAAATTCCACCTTCTGCCGTGGCAGGATTCAAATCCGAGTCCCTGGAATATTAGCTAAATTTCTGGATTAATAGTCTAGCAATAATGCCACTAGGCCATCGCCTCCCCTTAAATCAAGGATTATGGAGCACAACTGCTGCTGAAGGTTGTGGATTTGTACCTTTTTCTGTGCTGTGATGCTGCATTGATTACAGGGCCTGTATTAACTGTGAAACTATCCCATCAAGTTGTCACTGTGTGTCCATCATTATGATGTCAGGGATCATTATGACACAATTCTTGCAAAGCTTCGGCACGTGCAGAATGTACAATTTAATTGGAACGAAATGTATCAGGCAGTCTTGAGTTTACAGCAGATTAATGCCAATCTGGCAGCCAGGGGAAGCAATACTCATTTATAATGGGGCAACTCTTTGATGAAACATGCAGGAAGAGGTTAATAGGGATTCTAACTGGTGCAGGAGCTATATATTTACTATACAGGGCTATCCGATCAGGACTAGTCAGTCCGCCAGAGGATGATGAAGACCTGCTTATCGACCAGTGTGGGAATAGTACTTTGGACAGTATTGGCGCCCTGGGATATCACTCTGTTCCATCAAATTCTGCTTCATCGAACTCTGTCAAGATGAATCTTCAGGACCTGAAGACAGTCTTGACCATCCTTCATGAAAGTAAGGATCCCGTTATCAGAGGGACGATCCTAACGAGTATTTATCGCATCCCTGGCTTTTCCACCAGCCAGGAGCTATTCCGTTCAGAAGGTGGGATCTCCATCATTGCGGAATCACTGGATGATCCCCTCAACTACATCAAGGCCAGCGCTGTGACAGTCTTCAATTTCCTCAGCAATGATCCCGTAAATCGTGATTTGTTAGTGAAATATATCCCGCAGGTCCTGAAACTGACCACTTCCACCTTCCAGGAGTTTGAGCAGTTGCCGTGCCTGAGGTTCCTCACCAAGATGTCCCACAACCACCAGAACCACTTCCTGCTGAAACATGCAATCCCAGACTTCTTCCACTTGCTGCAAACGGGCTCATCCAGCATCAAGTTCCAAGTGCTTCAGATCCTCATCAACTTCTCCACGAACCTGGAACTGACCTTTGACATGCTGAACGTGCCGATCCAAGCTTCCTTCCTTTTCCTGTTTAATTATTTCCAGCGGCAGGACGTTCTGAACGATCTCCTCTTGTTGATAAGCAACCTGAACGAGGTCAGGAGGAGTCTACCCTACAGGTTGAAGAACCACGAATACCTCGAGGACTCTATTTTTGTCTTGTTGTTTGGATCCAACTCTCAGTTTTCAAGCAGGCTTGTTTATTTAATGGCCTTCCCAGATGATAGGATTAAGCTGCAGGCTGCACGGATTGTCACTAACATGGGGTGACGCAAAGGGTACGTGGAAGGATTGAGACTTTTATATATATATATAAAAAAATAAAGAAGCATGAACCAAAATTCTGATTTGTTTTTATACATGCCAATTTTGAGAGCCATGCTATACGCTGGGGGAAACACAGTAAGAAGTCTCACAACACCGGGTTAAAGTCCAATAGGTTTATTTGTTGTGAGACTTCTTACTGTGTTTACCCCAGTCCAACGCCAGCATCTCCACATCATACACTGGGGGAACCAGAAAAGGCAGAAGTTACATAGGAACTAGGAAATTACATAGGAATTAGGAGCAAGAGTAGTCCATTCAGCCCCTCAAGCCTATGCTACTCTTCAACTAGGCTGACCTTCTATCTCAATGTCCCACACCGTCCCCACATCTCTTGATGCTTTTAATATTGAGAAATCTATTAATATTTCTTGCGCGTACTCAAAGACTGAGCCTCACAGCCCTCTGGGGTAGACAATTCTGAATATTCGCCATCCTCTGAATGAAAAAATTCCTCCTCATCTCAGTCCTGAATGGCTGTCCCTTATTCTGGTTCCAGACACCACCTTCGTCCCCAGCCAGGGGAAACATCCTTCCTGCATCTACCCTAGTGAGCCCTTTAGGAATTTTGTAAGTTTCAATGAGATCATCTCTCATTCTTCAAAATTCTACGGAATACTGGCCCTCTCTCCTCAGAAGACAACCCTGCTGTCCCTGGAATCAGAAAGGCGAATCTGTTTCTCTTCCTCTACGGCCAGCACATCCTTCCTTAGATAAGGAGACCAAAATTGGACACAGTACTCCACGTGTGGTCTCACCAAGGCTCTATATATTTGCAGCAAGGTTTCTTTATTCATGTACTCAAACACTTTAGCAATAAAGGCCAACATACCGCTGGGACGCAGCTGGGCTGTCCAAATGTCATTGGTGGATGACATTGAGGAAATCGCTTTCCCAGACTGCACTGTTCTTTCTGTCTCTCAAAGAAGAGTAATGGAATGGTGTGGAGGAGGGGAGGGTGGGGACCAGAAGAAGAAAGTTATAAAATAATTGTCCAGAAAAGCGATGGATAAAATCCCACCCCCAAAAAATAGTTGAGCATGTTCTGTTTTCTCATCCCGTGAGGTAGAAATCTTTCCAACCTCTTCTGGTTAGAGGCTCCTCCTCTCTTTTTCCCTATTTAACTGCTTGTTGATGATGATGGTATGAGACCGGATTCCTTATCCATTCTGGTTCCACCACTGAGTCTAATTGTGAACAGCACTGAGAAGCTGTAGACCAGCAGAAATAATCCAATTGTAACTTCTTCAAACGGTCTCTCCCTGCCCAACCACAGATCAGCTCCTCCAGACTGAGGCTTGTTCACAACTTCCCATGACATTTGACCTCTACCTATGCCAAAGTGAATAATTTTACCATCATAGAATCCTACAGTGCAGAAAGAGGCCATTCGGTCCATTGAGTCTGTACCGACCACAATCCAATCCAGGCCCTATCTCCATAACCCCATGCATTTACTCTAAGGGTCAATTTAGCATGGTCAATCCATCTCACCTCTCCATACATCTTTGAAGTGTGGGAGGAAACCGGAGCACCTGGAGGAAACCCACACAGACATGGGGAGAACGTGCAAACTCCACACAGACAGTGACCCAAGCTGGGAATCAAACCCTGGCGCTGTGAGACAGCAGTGCTAACTATCAAAGCTGAATGAAAAAAATAACAAATTCCAGTGTTGGAAATGACTAAGGAACAAGTTCAGCCACATTCTAGATGGTGATCACAGTGGACAGTTCTGCTTGGTGATAGAAAGGAAACCCAATGAAACCAGAGCTTTCCACGCAGTGAGGAGTGAGGCTCAGTAATGAGGCAGTGCAGGGTGAGGAGGAGACAAGCCACAGAGTGAGTACCTGGTTTGGGGAGGATCAGCAAAGACATTGGGAACAAATCATTGACCTGCAGGGAGAGAGGAAGAGGCAGGAAAGACTCTTGATATCTTAAAGCTATTCCCTCATCCTGAATAGGAGAGGAAATGCAAGTTTTCAGTTTCACTGGCTGACAAGTATTTAGCAGTAGAATTTCACTAAATGAGCAGAGAACTGGGCTGGCTTCTGCTTAAATCTAAAGTTAAAGTTAAAGTTTATTTATTAATCACAAGTGAGGCTTACATTAACACAGCAATGAAGTTACTAGTCGCCACATTCTGGAGCCTATTGCAACTTGTCAAACTTTCCCATCAGCTATCCTTTTGTTTTATGTTAATATCAAAACTATGGTTTCCATTAGAAAATCAAACTACCCAATGATTTTCAAAAGCTTTCCTGGATAGTAAGGAAAGGATTTGGATTTACTTAGCGCCTTTCACAATCTCAGGGCATCCCAAAGTGCTATAGAGCTGTTGAAATGTTCTGTTTGAATCATAGAGTGCAGAAGAGGCCCTTCGGCCCATTGAGTGTGCACCTACACATGGCAGCCCGATTGTGCACAGCAAGTTCCCACAAACAGCAATGAGGTAAATGATGAGATTTTGCTGGTATTGTCCAGGACACAGACAGGAATGCCCTGCTGTTCTTTCAATGAGATATCTTCTACGGGGAGGACAGATGAGACCTCTATTTACTGCCTCCGCTGAAAGACAACACCTCCGGCAGTGCAGCACTCCCTCGGGAAAGCAATAGCAACAGGACAAGGAAAAGTCTGATCAACCAAAGAGATTGATTTAAAATTCTGGAAAGTTTCACGGTGATGAGGAAAGATACAACTTAACTGGATCATGAGACTACCTGATGTTCCTAAACATAAGTTTCTTCCGATCCTGTGGAAAGTACAGAATTTGAGAGCACAACCAGGACTATGGTCCTGATTTTACCGGCATGCCGGTTTTGGGGTGGGCGAGGCTCACCGAACGGCTTTCTCCTTTGGCCTCGGGCAGGCGTGCCGGTGAAGTTCCGGCCTATACATTAAATAAAGAAAATGGCACAATCATTCTGTTAATTTCTCATGAATTCATGCTCCGTGTAATATACAACGTGATTAATAGAGTGACAAAGTTGACCTTTGTCGATAAGAAGTAGCAATATAACATGAACAATGACAAGGTAATTAGGCATGGAGCAGCCGGAGATATTAATCTAAATTGCTTTAGATATTTTCCACTTGTTCTCCTATTCCTGGTTCCGGTGGTTGTGAGATTTCACAGGCTAGCTCATCAATGTGCTGTGACACTAGGGGGCACCATCCAGCCGGCAGCCTCTGAAATATTTATTGCAGCGAAAGTGAAGCTGGAAATGGACAAGTCAGCCCGAGCCTGTAGGGAGGCTGCAGCATAAGTGAAGGTGTGTACCCTCCCGAATTGGCAAACACATTATAAGGTGAATGCGACAGAGATTTTAATGAAGCGTAGAAAATGAAGAGCTCACAGAATCCCTACAGTGCAGAAGGAGGCCGTTTGGCCCATCGAGTCTACACTGACTCTACGACAGAGCATCTTACCCAGGACCACCCCCTGTCCTGTAACGGTGCATATTAACCTCGTTAATCCCCCTAATTTACACTTTTTTCAAGGGGCAATTTAGCATGGTCAATCCAGCTGATCCACACGTCTTCAGACTGTGGGAGGAAACCGGAGCAGCCGGAGGAGACCCACTCAGACATGGGGAGAATGTGCAAACTCCACACAGACAGTGGCCTAAGGCTGGAATCGAACCCCGATCCCTGGCGCTGTGAGGAAGCAGCGCTAACCACTGTGCCGTGCCACATGTTCAACAGCTTTATCTCTGGTTACACTGCGCCAACTGACTAACTTCTCCACTCTTGTTGAATAGAAACACCAGTGCTTTAGGGTGTATATCAGTGGTGTGACACCTCATCCCACAGGCAGACTCAGATGCATACTTTAATTACGATAGCAAATGCATTTCCACATAAACTGAATTTCTCAAACTAAACCTGCATTCAGCAGATCACGGAGCTAGCATTTCAGGTAGAACTCTTCGTCAGATCTTCATTGCTCTATATTGTTTCTGTCTGAACATACCGCAGGCAGCCTTCCATCCTGTGGGATGATGGTTTGCACCGCAGTGGTCAACTCCTTGTTAAGCATCGCCTGGTGCGGCTCAGAAGCCCCCCCTCTGACATGACAGTCTCTGCCGTACTTGCTGGAGAGGGAGACGATGGGAGGTGCAGGATTCACAGTGACCCTGTACCACAGTCAGCGCTGTGCTATCTGTGTTGAGAATGCTATTTCAGGGAGTCTCATCTGGTGTAGCCAATGCCCTGATCTACAGGACACCTTGTGACATGGTTTGTCCTGAAAGAAAGTGTGGGTTTATCCAAAGCTCAAGGGAGCGACAAGACTGAAGTAGTCTCTGCACATTCTCATTTATCTGTCCCTGGCCACGGTGCCCGAGGCACATGTCACACGGTCTGCACCCACTCTTGTATTGAAATCCCTCAGTAAGTAATGGTGTTCTGACTCAGAGATTCTGCTGACTGCAGTAAGCTCCTCGTAGAAGTGGCCTGTTGTCTCTCTACAGTGGAGCGCAGCTTTGAAATGTACATATTCATGAGGCTAAATGGCCTTGTTTTACTTGAGAGGCAGATGGATCATTGAATCATAGAATCTCTACAGTGCAGAAGGAGGCCATTCAGCCTATTATCTGCCCAACTCTCCAACAGAGACTCTATACCCATAACCCCACATACTTACCCTACTAATTCCCCTATACTATCCATCTTGGGACACTAAGGAACAATTTAGCACGGCCAATCCACCCACCCTGCATATCTTTGGAGAGAAGACATTTGGAATCATTTGTCAAGGAATCAATCATCGCGATCAGTGCGTATCTTAGTGAATCATAGAATCATAAAATCCCTACAGCACAGAAAGAGGCCACTCGGCCTATCGAGTCTGCACCATCCACAATCCCACCCAGGCCCTATCCCCATGTCCTTACACTTTTACCCACTAATCTCTCTAACCTACGCATCTCAGGACACTAAGGGCAATTTTAACATGGCCAATTAATCTAACCTGCACATCTTTGGACTGTGGGAGGAAATCGGAGCACTTGGAGGAAACCCATGCAGACACGAGGAGAATGTGCAAACTCCACACAGACAGTGACCCAAGCCGGGAATTGAACCCAGGTCCCTGGAGCTGTGAAGCAGCTGATTTCCATCTGATTTGCAGCAGATGGAAAAGATTGAGTTTGTGGATATTAAGGTGGAGGATGTATTAGAACTTTTGAATTCTATCAAGATTGATAAGTCGCCGGGACCAGATGGGATATACCCCAGGATACTGTGGGAGGCGAGGGAAGTGATTGCAGAGCCCCTGGCGATGATCTTTGCGTCGTCAATGGAGACGGGAGAGGTTCCGGAAGATTGGAGGATTGCGGATGTAGTCCCTATTTTCAAGAAAGGGAACAGAGATAGCCTGGGAAATTACCGACCGGTGAGTCTGACCTCAGTAGTTGGTAAGCTGATGGAAAGGCTTCTGAGGGACAAGATTTACGACCATTTGGAGAGGTTTGACATGATCAGGAATAGTCAGCATGGATTTGTCAAGGGCAGGTCGTGCCTTACGAGCCTAGTTGAGTTCTTCGATAATGTGACTGAACACATTGACGAAGGAAGTGCTGTGGACGTGGTGTACATGGACTTCAGCAAGGCGTTTGATAAGGTCCCCCATGCAAGACTTCTTGAGAAGGTGAGAGGGCATGGGATCCGAGGGCCTTTGGCCTTGTGGATCAAGAACTGGCTTGCCTGCAGAAGGCAGAGAGTGGTTGTGGATGGGTCTTTTTCTGAATGGAGGTCAGTCACCAGTGGAGTGCCCCAGGGATCTGTTCTAGGACCCTTGCTGTTTGCCATTTTCATAAATGACCTGGATGAGGAAGTGGAAGAATGGGTAAGTAAGTTCGCTGATGACACGAAGGTCGGTGGTGTTGTGGATGGTCTGGAAGGATGGCAAAAGTTGCAGCAGGACATAAATAGGATGCAGGACTGGGCGGAGAAGTGGCAGATGGACTTCAACGCGGATAAATGCGTAGTCGTCCATTTTGGCAGAACCAACGGGATGAATGAGTACACTATCAAGGGCAGGAGTCTTGGTAGTGTTGAGGAGCAGAAGGATCTTGGGGTCCGGGTCCACAGGACTCTTAAATCGGCCTCACAGGTGGAAGAGGTGGTCAAGAAGGCGTATGGTGTACTGGCCTTCATAAATCGAGGGATTGAGTTTAGGAGTCGGGAGGTAATGCTGCAACTTTATAAGACCCTTGTCAGGCCTCATTTGGAGTACTGTGCGCAGTTCTGGTCGCCTCACTATAGGAAAGACGTAGAAGCTATTGAAAGGGTACAGAGGAGATTTACAAGGATGTTGCCTGGACTGGGAGGCATGCCTTATGAAGTTAGGTTGAGGGAACTGGGTCTCTTTTCCCTGGAGAGACGTAGGTTGAGAGGCGACCTGATAGAGGTTTATAAAATGTTGAGAGGAATAGATAGGGTGGATTCTCAGAGGCTACTTCCCCGGGTTGAAATGGTCGCTACGAGAGGACGCAGGTTTAAGGTGCGGGGAGGAATGTACAGAAGTGATGTTAGGGGTAAGTTTTTCACTCAGAGGGTGGTGAGTGAATGGAATCGGCTGCTGTCAGTGGTGGTGGAGGCGAACTCGCTGGGGTCTTTTAAAAGACTTCTGGATGAGTATATGGGGTTTTATGGGATTGGGGGTTATAGATAGGTGTTGATGTGATCGGCGCAACTTGTGGGCCGAAGGGCCTGTTTGTGCTGCAGTGTTCTATGTTCTAACCACTGTGCTACCATGCCGCCCAAAGCCTATACCTTGCTCAAATATTTCCTCTCAACTTTTTTCCTGTCAGATGAATGTGTAATAGAATCATAGAGTCATAGAGGTTTACAACATGGAAACAGGGCCTTTGGCCCAACTTGTCCAAGCCGCCAGTTTTTACCACTAAGCTAGTCTCAATTGCCCGCATTTGGCCCATATCCCTCTATACCCATCTTACTCATTTTGGTTCTACTCCAGATTTCTTGACGGCGTTTGATTTCCACATTAGTGCAGCAAAAGAAGCAGATCAGAAACTGGGATTATTAAAGCCTGCATTGTTTTATCAGTATTGTAAAGTTTACCTGCAGTGCCAAAATCTATTGGAAGTGTAGGTTTTTTAATTATAAGTTAATTATTTGATTTTGATTTGATTTTAGTTTATTATTGTCACATGTATTAGTATATACTGAAAAGTCTTGATTCTTGCACGCTAAACAGACAAAATATACCTTACATAGGAAAGGAAAGGAGAGTGTGCCGAATGTAATGTTACAGTCATAGCTAGGGTGCAGAGAAAGGTCAGCTTGATGTGAGGTAGGTCCACTCAAAAGTCTAACAGCAGGGAAGAAGCTGTTCTTGAGTCGGGTGGTACGTGACCTCAGACTTTTATATCTTTTTCCCGGCGGAAGGAGGTGGAAGAGAGAATGTTTGGGTTGCATGGGGTCCTTGATTATGTTGGCTGCTTTTCCGAGGCAGTGGGAAGTATGAACAGAGTCAATGGATGGGAAGCTGCTTTGAGTGATGGACATTAATTAACACAGTGGAGATGGCAGGACAGGCGATGTGCTGCGATTTGGGAGCTTCTGCTGCGATCCAGAGCTGCAGTTAGTGTTTGCGGCTGCAGGAATTTTAGCTCAGTCATCAAACTGGAGGCTGAGCTGCAGACACCGTGGAACATCAGGGAGGGGGAAAGTTACACGGACACTTTATTCCAGGAGGTGGTGACACTCCTGAGCTCTGAGGTGCAAAGGTAAGTATGCAGTTACAGCAAGTAATAAGGAATGCTTATTGAATATTACAATTTATTGTGAGGAAAATTGAATACAAAGGGAGGGAAGTTATGGTTCAGTTATACAGAGCACCAGTGAGACCACATCTGAAGTGCTGTGTACAGCATTGGTTACATTACTTAAGGAAGGATGTAAATGCATTGAAGGCAGTTCAGAGAATGTTTACCACATTGAACTTGGGATTGACAAGTTGTCTGATGAGGATAGGTTGGACTTGTGTCTGCTGGCTTCTATCGGTTGTGTTTAGCACAGCAAGAGGTGACTTGATCGAAACATGTTAGATTTTTAGGGGTATTGACAGAGTGGAACTGGAGAGAATGTTTCCTTTTGTGGGGGAATCTAGAACGAGGAGTCATTGCTCAAAAATAAGAGATCACCAATTTAAAATGGAGATGAGGCAACATTCTTTCTTAGAGGGTCATGAATCTTTAGAATTCTCTTCCTGAAAAGGCACTGAATGTGGAATCTGAATATTTTTAAGGCATAGCTGGATAGATTCTTGATAAGCGAGGGGGTGATAGGTTATGGGGGTCGTTGGGATGCTGATTTGGGGTTACTATCAGATCAGCCAAGTAGAAATGGTCGAGAGCTTCAGGTTTCTAGGTGTCCAGATCACCAACAACCTGTCCTGGTCCCCTCATGCCGACACTATCGTTAAGGAAATCCACCAATGCCTCTACCTTCTCAGAAGACTAAGGAGATTAGTCACATCTGCTACTACTCTCATCAACTTTTACAGATGCACCATAGAAAGCATTCTATCTGGTTGTATCACAGCTTGGTATGGCTCCAGCCCTGCCCAAGATCGCAGGAAACTACAGAGGGTTATAGCCCCTGTGGTACAGAAGTCCACTCCTTCACGCAAACCAGTCTCCCATCCACTGACTCTGTCTACACTTCCCGCTGCCTCAGAAAAGAACGCAGCATAATAAAAGACCCTACACACCCCAGACATACTCTGTTCCACCTTCTTCCATTGGGAAAAAGATACAAAAGTCTGAGATCACGTACCAACTGACTCAAGAACATCTTCTTCCCTGCTGCCATCAGACTTTTTAATGCAATACCTTGCATTGAGTTGATCTTTCTCTACACCCTAGCTATAACTGTAACACTGCATTGTGCACTTTCTCCTTTCCTTCTCTATGTACAGTGTGTTTTGGCTGTTTAGCGACAAGAAATAATACTTTTCATTGTATGTTAATATATGTGACAATAATAAATCAAATCAAGATCTTATTAAATGATGGAACAGGCTGGGGGGGTTGAGTTGCCTATTCCTGCTTCTTGTTTGTATGTTCACTGTACTCCCTTAGCCTTCAACTCCCTTTGGTGTCTAGAAGGCATTGAAGCTATATACCCACTATTAGAGAAGTTTTGTTAATGAGCAGCAGGGCATGTCCACACTCCGTGGACCCACACACTGTCTATCGGGGGCGGGGGGGCGGTAGTAATTAAGAAGAACCCAATTAACACACTGATTTTTTCACATTACTGATAGCCAGTAGTGCAAGCTGAAAGTGAGAACTAAGCCAGCACATAAAAAGCAGGAGGCATGCTCACTCTCATATTTCATTGAAACAGTTTATTTATTAATTAGTATCACAAGCAAAGCTTACATTAACACTGCAATGAAGTTACTGTGAAAATCCCCTACTGGCCACACTCCTGTTTGGATCAGTGCACCTAACCAGCATGTCTTTTAGACCATGGGAGGAAACTGGAGCAACTGGAGGAAACTGGAGCATCTGGAGGAAACTCACGCAGACACGGGGAGAACATGCAAACTCCACTCAGACAGTGACCCAAACCGGGAATCGAATCCAGGTCCCTGGCGCTGTGAGGCAGCAGTGCTAACCACTGTGCTGCCTCTTCACCCAATACAATAAATGTGCAACCTGTTGGAAACACCTAAGATTTTACCAAGCAAGAACCTATCAATCTTAGTTTTGAGATTTCTAACCGAGTTAGCCTTGTGGCAGCAGCTTTACACTTTTGAGTGAAGTCTGCGGTTTTTGCAAAATTACTGCGCCATTAGCCAGCTATTCATGTGACCACAGAGCAAATTTGCATAATCATTTTAACCTTAGTGCTTTGTGTTTTCTTACACACTTGTTTTGTTTTAGATCACTTTCGCAAACTTTGGCTGTTCCTTTAGCACATCTGCTGTCACAGATAAGAAGAGAACTTTGACCATTTGCTGTTAAATTAAACAGAAGCTTTGGGTTTCTCCCAAATAGCATGGTTGGCACAGTGGTTAGCATTGCTGCCTCACAGTGCAAGGAAACTTGGGCGGCATGATGGCACAGTGGTTAGCACTGCTACTCACAGCACCGTGGCCCTGAGTTCGATTACCAGCTCAGGTCACTGTCGGTGCAGAGTTTGCACCTTCTCCCTGTGTCTTTGTGGCTTTCTCCAGGAGCTCCGGTTTATTCCCACAGTTTGAAAGATGTGCTGGTTAGGCGCATTGACCATGCTAAATTCTCCCTCAGTGTACCCAGACAGGCACTGGAGCGTGGCAACCAGGGGATTTTCACTGTAACTTCATTACAGTGTTAATGTAAGCTTACTTGTGACTAATAAATAAACTTTATTGTATAACATGATAGAAGTTTACCAAATTATTAGAGGCATGGATAGAATGGAGAGTCAAAGTCTTTTTCCCAGGGTAGAAATGTCAATTACTAGGGGACATAGGTTTAAGGTAAAAGAGGGAAAGTTTAAAGGCGATGCGAGGGGCAAGTCTTTTTACATAGAGGGTAGTACGTGCCAGAGGAGGTGGTGGAAGCAGATACAATAGCAATGTTTAAGAGGCATCTTGACAGATACATGATTAGGCAAGGAATAGAGGGATACGGATCGTGTAGAGGCAAAGGTCTTTAGTTTAGAAAGGAGTCATGTGTCAGTGCAGGCTTGGTGAACCGCTGGGCTTTTTCCTGTGCTGTGCTGCTCTTTGTTCTAACAATTGGGCAAGACTTTGTTTTTAAACTACTGATCAGCAAAGTCCTATGTTCATGCTGGCATGGAATATCATTGCTTGTGAAATAAGCTTTCCAAACCTGGAGGTCCACTATCAACACCTCATACACTGTGTAGTAAACTCTGCTTTAAATAAAACCTACTCTCTTCCTATGTATCATTATCCCCAACAATATTCTACTTCCTGTGTTAGTTGGTTTTCAGACTACCCGTGTCAAGGAATGACATGTGTGGAATTGTAGGGAGTCTTATGCTGCCAAGGAACTAATAAGAGCTTGTGCAAGTAGCTAGGACACTGAAACTAAAGCTGAAAATGTAGAGAACACACTTTGGGTCAGTCAGAATTAGAAGAGTTCTAAGCTTAAAGTTTTAAGTTTATGTATTGGTGTCACAAGTAGGCTTACATTAACACTGCAGTGAAGTGTTACTGTGAAAATCCCCCAGTCGCCACAAGCTGGCGCCTGTTTGGGCACAATAAGGGAGAATTTAGCCTGAGGACACTCAAGTGTCTCTTCTAATCCTATCTTTCTGCACTTGGCCCATAGCCCTGTAGCTTACAGCATTTAAGGTGCAGATCCAGGTATTTTTTGAAAGAGTTTAGTGTCTCTGCCTCCATCACCAAGTTGGGCAGTGAATTCCAGACACCCAGTACCCTTTGTGTAAAAACGTTCTTCTTCATGTCCCCTCTACACCCACTGCCACTTATCTTGAATCTATTGCCCCTGGTTCTAGAATTCTCCACCAAGGAAAACAACTTTATCATGTCCACTCTATCTCTTCCCCTCATTATTTTGTACACTCTATCAAGTCACCCCTCAGCCTTCTTTGTTCCAAGGAAAAGAACCTCAACCCATCCAACCTCTCCTCTTGGCTACACTTTTCTAGTCCTAGCAACATTCCTGTAAACTTCCTCTGCATAGTCTCCAGAGCAACTTCCTGTAATATATAAAAAAAGTATAATGTTAGGTTATGCACATCACAAAACACACAAAGTACCAGTGGAATGTTTGTTGGATGATGTCAAAGATCATCTGTGTCAGATAAAAAAAAAGATACTCATAAAGACAAAGGAGACGTGGGACAAGCTCAGAGAATGATATTCTCGCTGAAGGGAAAGGCAAGTATTTTGGAAGAAACTGAAAGCACAGGAATGTAGATCTGATCTAAGGCCATGGGCAGCAAGCTGCGACTGCCTGAGCTCCATTTACATGGATCAACAGTGGTGGGGTATTCTCAATCTGTCATTCATCAAAACAGGTTCAGACCTAGGACCCTGTGCACAAACAACACAGCCCAAACCCACTCTACAATCCGGTTCCTGTGGGTATGATATCTTGTGGGACAAATTACAATGCAACAATGAAAAGTGTTAGAGAAAGGGAATCAAAGTGAATTTGTGTTTTAACCTAGGATGAGAATTTAGGCAGGCTGTTTCATTCCAACCCAATGATACTTGGTTGTTTCTCATTTTGATCTTTCTTGAATTTAATGGGGCTGGCGCAGTGACCCAGTGGATGTGTGTGGAAAATTGGGCAGCTCCAACTTGCTAAGGAAGCCAAGGAATGGATATAGGTGAGATACGCAAGGCTGAGTGAGCGGGCGAGGACCTGGCAGATGGAGTACAATGTTAGTAAGTGTGAGGTTATCCACTGTGGCAGAAATAATAGTAGGAGGGATTACTATTTAAAGGGTGAAAAGCTGCAGCATGCTACGGTGCAGAGGGACCTGGGGGTCCTTGTGCATGAGTCGCAAAAACCCAGTCTGCAGGTGATCAAGAAGGCGAATGGAATGCTGGCCTTCATAGCGAGGGGGATAAAATATAAAAGTAGGGAGGTCTTGCTGCAACTGTGCAGGGCACTGGTGAGGCCGCAGCTGGAGTAGTGTGTGCAGTTTTGGTCGCCGCACTTGCGCAAGGATATCTTGGCCTTGGAGGGAGTGCAGAGGAGGTTCACTAGGCTGATATCGGAGATGAGGGGGTTAGACTATGAAGAGAGACTGAATAGACTGGGTCTGTACTCGTTGGAGGACAGTAGTGGACTAAATAAAAGCAAATTACTGTGGATGCTGGAATCTAAAACCAAAAGAGAATATGCTGGAAAGTCTCAGCAGGTCTGCTGGCATTTGTAAGGAGAGAAAAGAATTGATGTTCCGAGTCCAGATGACCCTTTGTCAAGACAAAGACAAGGCAAGGAACGTCAGCTCTTTTCTCTCCTTACAGATGCTGCCAGGCCTGCTGAGATTTTCCCGCTTTTTCTCTTTTGGTTACAGTTATTGGACTAGTTGTTCTTCCTACTTTGTGAGTGGCCAGTGTCACCCATGAGAATGGAATGAATCTGACAAACTGGTTTCGAAGACAGACCAGCAAGAGAGAAATAATTTAAAAGAAAACAAGAAAGGAAGGTGTGATGTGGAGTGGGTGGGAAGAGGTAGAGGGGACATTTCGAGTCAGTTGATGCGCGGTTTGTGTGTGTGTGTCGGTGCTGGGGCGCCGTAGCAGCTGAGAGAGTGTTTGTTACATTTGGCAGTGTATCAGTTTCAGAGGCAGATGCTTGTTTGTGTGTTCCGGCTGGGCGCCTGCATTTAAATTTGAATTCATCTCCGGTTTTAATAGGAGTCCGGGGGTGAGTGAGAGAGGGGGAAGGGCCAGCAGTCTGTCCCCCCACCCTAAGGAGTGGTAGCGATGGCTGGATCCCTGCGGCCAGACCCTGGGAAGCCGCTGCCGGAGCGGCAACACGTCCCAGCACTGAGTGAGTGAGTGTGAGCCTCGGGCTTCCCTGGCCGGGGCTGCCGCCTCTCTCGCACTGAGAAGCGGCCGCATCTTGGGTAGGGCTGGGGGAGTTTTAGCCAGGGGTTGTAGGCTTGGGGATGGGGCTGAGAGTGGGGTTGCTGCTCCTTCTCTGTTTGCCTCCCTCGGAGTTGGGGACGCGATGGACTCCCTGTGATAATGGCAAGGTGAGTACACACCACCCCTGAATGTACTCCTTCTGACATCTTTACTTCCGAAATGTAACATTAATACAAGCTGCAGGGGAAAGAAATGTTTCATTGTAGTTTCTGTTTTGATCACTGTATTCACTTCCTCAAACTGCCTCAGATCCTGATTTATTTCATGCTGATTAGCCAGTTTAAGTTTTTTTTCAGTGTCACATTACGGTGGGACAGTGGTTAGCACTGCTGCCTCACAGCAGTAGGGACGTCGGGTTCGATTCCGGCCTTGGGAATTGTGGAGTTTGCACATTCTCCCAGTGTCTGTGTGGGTTTCCTGCGGGTGCTCCAGTTTCCTCCCGTGCTCCAAAGATGTATGGGTTAGGTTGATTGGTCATGCTAAATTGACCTTAGTTTCAGGGGATTAGCAGGGATGTGGGGTTATAGCATTAGGGCCTGGGAGGAAATTGTAGTCAGTGCAGACTCGATGGGTCGAATGACCTCTTTCTGCACTGTAGGGATTCTATGATTCTTTTCTATGATTAACAATGCAATGAAGTTACTGTGATAATCCCTAGTTGCCACACTCCGGTGCCTGTTCGGGTACACTGAGGGAAAATTTAGCACAGGCAATGTATCTAACAAGCTCGTTTTTCAGACTGTGGGAGGAAACCAGAGCCCCCCCACCCCGGGGGAAACCCACGCAGGGAGAATGTGCAAACTCCACACAGACAGTGACCCAACCTGGGAATCGAACCCGGGTCCCTGGCGCTGTGAAGCCGCAGTGCTAACCAGTATGCCACCCTGCCGCCCTGAATGAAATCTATCATCTAAAAACCCAGGATTTGGGATGCTATTCCATTCTGGTCAGTATTGTTGAAAGGATTCTTAGAGTAACAACACCCACTCTTGTTACCCTCTCCTGAGCTGCTGGGTTTTTCCGGCACTTTTTTTTAATTTCACATTTCCAGGACTTGCATATTTTGTTTTATTTCAGCACGGTTGAAAGAACAAAGAACAATACAGCACAGGAATAGGCCCTTTGGCCCTCCAAGCCTGCACCGATCATGTGTTCCTAACTAGACCATTCGTTTGTATCCCTCTATTCCCAGTCTGTTCATGTGGCTATCTAAATAAGTCTTAAATGATCCTTGCGTGTTTGCCTCAACCACCTTACTTGGTAGTGCATTCCAGGCCCCCACCATGCTCTGTGTAAAATACGTCCCCTGCCTATCTGTATTGAACCTTGGCCCCCTTACCTTGAACTTGTGACCCCTTGTGTTTGTCATTTCTGACCTGGGAAAAAGCTTCCAACTGTTCACCCTATCTGTGCCCTTCATTATTTCATAAACTCTTGAAAGGCCAGTTTAAGTGGGTAACATTTTCTGGGAATGAGTGAAGGGGTGCTGTCTTATCCTCGGTCTTCAATGGTTTATCTGTTGGACATTTTCAGTGCGAAGCTTCTCGTCACCGGACAAGATGATTGTTTAAATAGCATTGCTCGAGTCTGAATTACTGACAGCCTTTAGATTGTTTTGCTTGCTTACTATAACTTCGTATTGATTTTTCTTTAGATTAATCTTCAAATGGATTTACCACCAGCAGAACACTTTTTCTGTCCTGGATCTACTTGGCCACTACCAGAAAGGGTAAGATATTAAAGTTCCCTCCATGATTCCCAACGAACACACTTTCTATTGTGTATTAAAAACTACTGGAAAAGTGGAGCTGGAGCTAACTAGAGGAATTTGGAACAATATTGGATTAAAAGAAGAATGACAAGCTGTGTGATTGTACAATGGTAAACTTTTGTCCTTCTCAATCTGTCTGCAATCTTTGACACAGTTGACCACACCATCCTCCGGTTCTGCTCCACTTTCCTCCTGCTGGGTGAGACCGTTCTCTCCTACTTTCATACTTACCCATGGGCTATCATTTGCAATGGCTTCCCTTCCTGCATCCAGGGTGGTACGGTGTATAGTGGTTAGCGCTGCTGCCTCACAGCTTCAGGGACCCGGGTTCAATTCCTGGTTTGGGTCACTGCCTATAAGGAGTTTGCATGTTCTCGCTGTGTCTGCGCGGGTTTCCTCCGGGTGCACTGGTTTCCTCCCACAGTCCAAAGATGTGCAGGGTTAGGTTGATTGGCCATGCTAGATTGACTCTTAGTGTCAGTGGGATTAGCAGGGTAAATGCATGGGGTTATGGGGATAGGGCCTGGGTGGGATTGTAGCCATTGCAGACTCAATGGGTCAAATGGCCCCCTCCTGCACTGTATGGATTCTGTGATTCCAAACTGTTACCTGTACTGCGTACACACACACACACACACACACACACCTCCAACCCCTGAAAGCACACCAGCTCTACCTCACGCCCCCTCTGCGGTCTTCTCCACTGTTAAATTATCAGCAGCTACCTGACATCTAGTGCTTCTGATTTTAATATTGAGAAGACTGAAGACATTGTTTTCAGTCCTTACTCCAAGCTATGT
This sequence comes from Carcharhinus amblyrhynchos, assembly GCF_965287045.1. Classification (NCBI taxonomy): domain Eukaryota; kingdom Metazoa; phylum Chordata; class Chondrichthyes; order Carcharhiniformes; family Carcharhinidae; genus Carcharhinus; species Carcharhinus amblyrhynchos. The sequence goes on from NC_137346.1 coordinate 17,522,054, forward strand.
TGCCTAGCTACTGACTCCATCTGTCTCCCTAGCAACAGTCAAAAACCACACACTTGATGTCACATTTAGCCACGATGGGCTTTTGACCTCATATTTGCACCCTTACCAAAGCTGTTTATTTCCCTTTCTGTAACCCACCCCAACTTCACCCTTGCCTCAACTCTACTGCTGCTCAAACCCTCATTCATGCCTTTGCTAGCTTTCATTCTGCACTCTCGTTTCCTTCTCTATGAACTGTATATAACAACTCTCTTGTCTGTATAGCGCGCAAGGAACAATACTTTTCACTGTTTACTAATACATGTGACAATAAATCAACTTCAATTTCAAATTCTGCTCTGCCTGTTCTTAACTTGTCACAAGGCCCGTTTCCCTGTAACCCCAGTGGCTCCTGGCCAAAGTTTTGATTTAAAAATTCCCACGCTTTTCAAATCTCTCTTTGGTCTAGCTCCTTCCTAACTCTGGGAACCTTCTCCAACCCTTTGAGATATCTGTGATTCTCTAATTCTGACCTCAACGTTTCTGATTTTACTTGTGCCACTATTGATGGCCATGTCTGTAGTTGCCTCAGCCCCTTCGCTCTAGAATTCCCTCTGCTTGCCTCTATCTCACTTCCTTCCTCTTCAGATGCTCCTTAAAACCTACCTCTTCGGCCAAGTTTTTTTGCTAAATGACCTAATATTTCATTGTGAGGTTCAGTGTCATATCTTTTTGCCAATACTCCTGTGAAGTGTTTTATTATGTTGCAAGTAATTTTATTGTTGCCAAAATGATTAATAAGCCTGAAGATTGGGAGGGTTTTAAAAAAACAAAGGATAAGCAATACATTCATAGGGAGGGAGAAACTAGACTTTTGTAAACTAACAAGGAATATAAATCTGGAACCTTTTCCAGTGTATAGAAAGAAAGGGATTAGAGAAAGTACACATGATCCCAGGAATGAAAGGTTTGTCAAAAGAGGAGTGGTAGAGGAGTCTGAGCCTATACTTCATTGAATATTGAATTTTAAAAGCAGGAGGGAGGGATCTAATTGAAATTTACGGCATACTTGAGAGGCCTCGATAGAATGCATGTGGAGACGATATTTCTACTAGTGGGAAAGACTAGAACTCAAGGCACAATCTCAGAGTGAAGGGACACTCCGTTAAAATCGAGATGAAGAGGAATTTCTTCAGCCAGAGGGTGGTGAATTTGTGGAACTCATTGTGACAGAGGGCTGTGGAGGCCAGGTCATTGAGTGTCTTTAGGACAGAGATAGATTTGGTTCTTGATTAATAAAAGGATCAAAGGTTGGGGGGAGAAAGCAGGAGAATGGGGATGAGAATCATATCAGCCATGATTGAATGGCAGAGCAGATTCAAAGGGACAAATGGCCTAATTCTGCTCCTATATCTTATGGGTATAGAGGTTGAGGCAGAAGAAATTGTAATAGGTAATAAGGAAATGGCAGAAATGTTGAACAAATATTTTGTGCCTATCATTCCAATAGAAGATACTAGGAACATGTTGGAAATTGTGGGAAACAAGGATCCCTCCTTTTGCGGTGAAGTGATGGCCTAGTGGTATTATTGCTAGACTGTTAATTCAGAAACTCAGCCAATGTTCTGGGGACTGAGATTCGAATCCTGCCATGGTGGATAGTAGAATTTGAACTACTATCAACTAGGGATGGGCAACAAATGCTGGCCAGCCAGTGACACCCATGTCCCACGAATGAATAAAAGAAAAATGACAGTCAGGTACATAAAATAATTAATACGAGTACAGAGAGAGCACAAGACAAATTCCCTGGATCTGACGTACTAAACTCTAAGATTTTAAAGTGGTGGCAGAAGGTGTAGTGAATGCAATGGTTTTGATCTTCCAGAGTTTGGTCTCCATGGTTCAGAAGGTAGAAGATGTAATCTGCTGTTCTGGAAAGGAAGGAGAAAGGAAACTAGGAAATAATAGGCCAGTTAACCTGACATCAATAGTAGAGAAAATGCTAGAATCAATTAGGATGAACATTGATTAACTGCTCATTATGACACTGCTGTTTGTGGGAATTTGCTGAGCACAGATTAACTGCTATGTTTTTTGGGTGGCTTGGTGGTTAGCACTGTTGCCTCACATTGCCAGGGACCCGGGTTCGACTCCTGGCTTGGGTCACTATCTGTGTGGAGTCTGCATGTTCTCCCCATGTCTACGTGTGTTCCCTCCGGGTGGTCCAGTTTCGTCCCAGAGTCCGAAAGACATGTTGGTTAGGTGCATTGTCCATGCTGAATTCTCCCTCAGTGTACGCGAACAGGTGCCAGAGTGTGGCAAGTAGGGGATTTTCACAGTAACTTTATAGCAGTGTTAATGTAAGCCTACTTGTGACACTAAAAAATAAACATTAGCATTCCCTACATCGCTTTGAAACGTAGTTAGTTGCCTGTAAAGCATTTTGCCATGTCCAGTGGGTTTGAGAAACACTATGTGACTCCAAGTCTTTCTCTTTAACTGAGTGGGAAAGAAGATATCAGAGGGAGCATAATTTGGAGAAATGTGAAATTATCCACTTTGGTAGAAAGAATGAAAAGAAGAATATTTTTTCAAAGGTGATTTCAGAGCGATTTGCGTATCACCAAAAAGTTAGCTTGTAGCCGCTTCTTTCTTTGTGAGTTTTCTGCCTGAGGACAAGTCCTTAGCAATTATTTACCTAAGCACAACAACGTGCCATGATGTATTTATACTGTGGGCAGGGTGAGCAGGTGGGCCCTGAGTCTACTCCCATTGCTTGAACAAAGATTAAACCCTGTGCATTTATCTGGTGAACCTACTGGCTTTCTAGCCAACTGAACTAACAGGTACCACAGCTTGTAGTTAGAGAAAGCAATAGGGAAGGCCAGAAATATGTTTGCCTTTAGTGCTGGCTGGTTGAAGTAAGAGTAAGATGGCCTTACTGCAATTTATGTAGGGTCTTGCTGAGACCATACCTAAAGCATCATGTACAGTTTTGATCTCCTAACCTGAAGAAGGATATACTTGCCTTGAAGATTGGTGCCTGAATGAAGGGGCTCCTCTGTGTGGAGTAATTAAGATGTGGGTATGCCGGCGTTGGACTGGCGTAAACACAGTAAAAAGTCTGACAACACCAGGCTTTAGTCCAACCGATTTATTTGATAGTAAACGCACAAGCTTTCGGGGTTAGTCCCTTCGTCAGGTGAATGGAGAGTTCTGGCCTCGGACTCTAATCAGTAATCTCTAAACAGTCTTTGCTTTATATGCTCTGTCTGAGGCCAGAACTCTCCATTCACCTGATGAAGGGACTAACCCCGAAAGCTTGTGCGTTTTCTATCAAATAAATCGGTAGGACTAAAACCTGGTGTTGTCAGACTTTTTACTGGAGTAATTAAGTGCAGTGGGCCTAAACTTTTGGGCCTTTGGAAAAATGAGAGTTGATTACATTGAAATGTATACTTTTTTTTGAGGGGTAGATTCTCAAGAGACTGTTTCCCCTACCTGGTGAGCCTAGAACTATGGGATCATAGTCTGAGGGTAAGATGTCAACATTTGGGACTGAGGTGAGGTGATGGGGGGAATTCTCTATCATAGAAGATTATGGATGCTTAGCCGATGAATATGCACAAGACTAGGACCAAACAGATTTTTTGGACACTAAGGGAATCAAAAGATCTATGGATTAGTTGGAAGGTGGAGTTGATGCAGGAGATTAGCCATGATCTTGTTGAGTGATGGAGCAATCTTGAAGGGTAGTATGGCCTCCTCCTACTCCCATTTCTTACGTTCCTCCGGTGATTTAATATAATGAACACCATTTTCAGATTCTGTGCTGTCCATTGTGAGAAGTCCTACACCGGGTGCCTGACACCTCATTTTGAACTGGGGCACCACACAGTCAGAAGCTGCTAATGCCACCCTGCGCCATCTCTTATTGTAACCCAATGAACGCCCCACACCATAAAACATAATACTTAAATCTACTGACGTTGGGACGTGACCTGACTGAATCTGATAATGATCTCTGAAAGGCCAATTCAAAACTAGGGCTAAACCCCAAGAGTTTCCCTCATGCTGAACTGTGTGACAGGGATGTCCAGTTCCCTGGATGAGTTGATCTGGGAATCTCTTTCTCTGTCTCAATAAACAGACTTCTAGTCTATAAGGGCAGTAAAGAAATCTGCCCACCCCCTGTAAAACAATTTGGAAGTTTTTTTTTGTTAAATGAACTGTGGTAATCACGTTGCTTCTGAATCACCTTCTAATCTGTGCTTTCTCCTTCTATCAGGTAATCCCAAGTGTGGCCAAAGCATATCCTGAACAGGTATGATTAAATACTATTGACTCATTGGGCTGAGTCTTGCTTCTCAAGAATGGGTGGGTTAGGGGGTCGTGTCAGTGTTAAAGTGTAAAGATGTGGGAAATGGCTCAGTTCTGCTCTCTCCAGCTGTGATGTGGAGATGCCGGCATTGGACTGGGGTAAACGCAGTAAGAAGTCTCACAACACCAGGTTAAAGTCCAACAGGTTTATTTGGTAGCAAAAGCCACTAGCTTTCGGGCCTCTGACCCTTCGTCAGGTGAGTGGAGAATTCTCTACCAAATAAACCTGTTGGACTTTAACCTGGTGTTGTGAGACTTTTTACTCTCCGGCTGTAACAGAGGGAGGATGAGGGCTGGGGCCTTGCAGGAATTGGGTTGGCCAATTAAATGACCTTTGTTTGAACTGGTTCTTCTGTTTCTAACTGCTTTCACACAAACCTTGGCAAAGCAGGGGGTGAGAAGGCCTGAATTCCGAAGTTAAGTCCTTTCGCTGCACTGCTTGTGGGTGAGGAGGAGCAGGAGTGTTTCCTCGGGGCCTTACCAGTTTCTCCTGGGCTGCCCTCTTTATTCTTTTACTCCAAGGCCAGCATTTGGCTGGAAAGGTGATGATTGGGTTCAGCTGGGCTCTCTCTCTAGGCCAGATCTTTTTCTGGCTTTACATTTGAATGATGGCCATGTGTCCAATGTACCTGAGGTGGAACCACAGTGCAGAGATGAGGAGGAATTTCCGCAGCCAGAGAATGCTGAATCTGTGGAACTCTACCACAAAATGCTGTGGAGGCCAGATCATTGAGTGTCTTTAAGACAGAGATAGATAGGTTCTTGATCAATAAAAGGATCAGGGGATATGGGGAAAAGGCAGGAGAATGGAGATAAGAAAAATATCAGCCTTAATTGAATGGTGGAGCAGACTCGATGGGCTGAGTGGCCTTATTCTGCTCCTATGTCTTATGGTCTAATGTTTTATTTCCCACATCCAACATTTAAAAATGACGTAACGTAAAAGATAGATTTGCTTGAGCAATTTTCAAAGTGCTGATAAACAGCCAGCAGTGGAACCGAAGGCCAGTATAGTGCTGCAGCCATGTATGTATGAGAACATGGGAGCAGATTTGTGCTTCCTCCTGTAGAACCAAGTGAGGTGCATGGATAAGCAACATCATGAGATCTGGGCATGGTGGCACTGTGGCATTTGTCAAGGCATTTGGAATTTAATGTTGGCAAGTGCGAGGTGGTTCACTTTGGTAGGAATAATGGAAGGAAGGACTATTACTTACGTGGAGAAAAACTGCAGCAGGCAACGGTGCAGAGGGACCTCGGGGTCCTTGTGCATGAGTCGCAAAAACCCAGCCTGCAGGTGCAGCAGGTGGTCAGGAAGGCTAATGGGATGCTGGCCTTCATAGCGAGGGGGATTGAATATAAAAGTAGGGAGGTCTTGCTGCAGCTGTGTAGGGCATTGGTGAGGCCGCAGCTGGAGTACTGTGTGCAGTTTTGGTCGCCATACTTGCGCAAGGATATTTTGGCCTTGGAGTGCAGAGGAGGTTTACTAGGCTGATACCGGAGTTGAGGGGGTTGAGCTATGAGGAGAGGCTGAATAAACTAGGCTTGTACTCATTTAGAAGTTTAGAAGAATGAGGGGAGATCTCATTGAGACATATAAGATGATGAATGGGATGGATAGGATAGAGGTGGAGAGACTCTTCCCACTCAGAAAGGACAGTAGGACTAGGGGGCACAGCCTCAAGATAAAGGGGGGGCGGTTTAGAACGGAGTTGAGGAGGAACTTCTTCACTCAAAGGGTGGTGAATCTCTGGAATTCTCTGCCCGTTGAGGTGGTGGAGGCTGCCTCGCTAAATATTTTTAAGACGTGAGTTGATGGGTTTTTGATAAGCGAGGGGATTAAGGGTTATGGGGAGAGGGCGGGAATGTGGAACTGATCCACAACAGATCAGCCATGATCTTATTGAATGGCGGGGCAGGCTCGAAGGGCTAGATGGCCTACTCCTGCTCCTATTTCTTATGTTCTTATTATGTAAAAGAATCTTGCTGAACCAGTAATTCTAAATGTCAAAACACAAGAAACTTGCTTGAAACGGAAGTTTAAATTACCAAGATGCATTAATAGCTCACATTTACATATCTCTCATTGGATGTGCTAATCCTTTACTGTAGTTTAATGCACTCTTCAGTGAGCTGTGATACATGTCCCTTTTGGGAATTTTTAATATAAGGCTCTTAAAAGATTCACAATAGTGTGCTGTGTTATTTGAAGTATCGCCCTTTCTCACAGAGTAATCTAATCTTACATGGTTTGTTTCAAATGCTTCTGCTCGCTATAGTCAGTGTGCAGCATTCCTGTAATCCTGATTCGTATCTCAAGTGTGGTTAACTTTTTTTTAAGCATTCATGGGACATTTCTTTCACTGGCTGGCCAGCATTTATCGCCCATCCTTAGTTGCCCGAGGGCAGTTGAGAGTCAACCACGTTGCTTTGGCTCTGTAGGCGGCAGATTTCCTTCCCTAAAGAGCATGAGTGAACCAGATGGGTTTTTCCGTCAATCAACAATGGTTTCATGGCCATCAGTAGATTCTTAATTCCAGATTGTTTTTTCACTGAATTCAGATTCTACCAACTGCCTTGGTGGGATTCGAACCCGGGTCCCCCTGAACATTAGCTGAGTCTCTGGATTAATAGCCTGGTGCTAATACCATTTGGCCATCGCCTCCCCTGATTCTTATGGAATGCACTGAGCGGAGCCAGTTCTCCATTTGGTGCCTTTTCCATGTTCACATTCCCTCTATTCTTTTTAGGGCAGGCCTTGATAGTTAGCCTGACGTTGGGTTGTTGTCCTATTGCGGTGAGCTGGCCAAACTTCTGGCCCCCAGTTGATTTGTGCTGGTTCTGCCAAGATTAAAAATGGCACAAAGTTCATGATCGCTGGGATGTTACCCCCCCACCCTCCTCCCTTGCTGTGAACTTTCAAGCCTAGCTTTGAGGTGAATGGCACACTGGCGGTGGAAATGTTTGTGCTGGAGAGTACCTTTGGCACCTAGTGACAGCATCAAACATTCCCAGGTTATTTACAACTTGATTAGCTGCAGAATAAAGTCCCTTGTGTATTGCCTGAACACCATTTGCCAACCCCAGCCTTAAGCAATCATATCCTATTGTAGCAATGATGTGGAGGTGCCGGTGTTGGATTGGGAAGGGCACAGTAAGATGTCTCACAACAACAGGTTAAAGTCCAACAAGTTTATTTGGTATCATGAGCTTTTGGAGCGCTGCTCCTTCATCAGGTGAGTGGCTCATTCACCTGATGAAGGAGCAGTGCTCCGAAAGCTCATGCTGCCAAATAAACCTGTTGGACTTTAACCTGGTGTTGTGAGACTTCTTACTATTGTAGCAATGGAAGCCTTGATTCAGAGGTATTACTGTGGTCATGGGTTCAAGCCCTATTTGTACATAATCTGGGCTGATTCAGCAACAAAGGAGCGCTGCAATATACTTCAGTTCAGAATTTAAATTTAGCACTTTTAAAATGAATAAAACTTGATGACCTGCCTGCTCAAGTGCAAATAAAAATCTTTGGGACACTAAGAATAGGAGGTGCTCTTCTGGCCCCTGATAGACGTTTAACTCTCACCATATTATTATTACATTGCTGCTGTGGAAATATTGGCTGCTGCATCTCCTGCATTATTACATCCAGTGATTACACTTCAAAACATGTTTCATTAGCTGGAAAGCACTTTAGGAAGTCGTGGGGGTCACGAAAGGTGCTTTATAAATGCACATTCTTGTCCATGCAAGTGAGGAGAGGAAGATGTTTAAAACCTTGGTAAGAAGGACAAAGAAAATTACAGCTCAGGAACAGGCCCTTCAGCCCTCCAAGCCTGCACCGATCATGCTGCCTAACTGAACTAAAACCCCCTACTCTTCCGGGGACCATATCCCTCTATTCCCATCCTATTCATATCTTTGTCCACCACCCTCTGTTTAAAAAAAACGCCTCCTACAATGTCAATCATTCCCATAGAAACAACATTTTACACACACAATGAATGAAAAGCAAGATACTGCAAATGTTGGAAGTCTGAAGTAAAAACAGAAAAGGCGATTCTGGCCAGATCTGTGTTAGCGTTTCAGGTCAATTAAACTGCAGCAGGTTTAGGAAGTGTCAGAGATGTAACAGGTTTTAAACAAGGCATGGGGTAGAGAGAGAGACGTTGGAGAGAAGGAAGAGCAGCAAGGAAGTCTGTGATTAGTTAGAAAGCAGAGGGAGGTTAAATGACAAAAGGATGATAGCGCACGGCAAATGGAGAGTAAGTCTTGTGAAGCAGTGTGTAGCGTCCATGCCTCTGAGCCAGAAGCTCTGAGTACGAGTCCCACCTCAGGACTTGATGGTCAAGGAAGGTGCGTTCATAATGCAGCCAAAATTGGCTGAATGTCTCAACCTGGAAATCCTTCCGAACACGCCAATGACAGTAAGAGGGGGAGAGATTTCTGGTCAGCAATGTTTGATGTGGAATGGTGCCCCTCAAGCTATAAGCCCCTGGTGATCTGTTCCAGGAGTAAATGGCTAAGGAAAGAGGTGAAATTCTGCCTTAGTGCACCATTATGTGCGGGAAGACAATTGGAATTGGAGGCTGCCGTTAGGACAAGGAAGAAAACAAAAGTTGAGTCTGGAGATGGTGTAAATCACAAGAGTAATATCACTTCCAGCAATCGCCATTCAGAAAACTGAGGGGCAGTGGTTATGATCTGAGATTGTTGAACTCGTTTTTGGACCAGGAAGGCTGTAACGTGGTTAATTTAAAGATAAACTGCTGTTCCTCAATCTCACGTTGAGCTTCATCAGTGCAGTGTAGGAGGCTAAAAGTAGAGGTCAAAGTGGGAGCGAGGCAGCCGGTTAAAATGACAGGGAGCTCAGAGCCACGTCTGAATGGGAACATTTGCAAGGTGTCCATCCAATCTTGCTTGGTCACCTCCCCGTCGTGTTGAGAGCAGCAGATAAAGAACGCTGAGTTGAAAAGGGCCCAAGTAATGGAGCTGTTCTGTAATTATGGGTGGATCGGAAATGGGAAGGGTGGAATTTAATTTGGAATGCATGTGGGATAAGTCTGAGCCAGAGGTAGCTGCCCTGCAAAGAGATGTTGCTGAGAAGGGGAACTTTAAAAACCTGACCAAACATGAGAAGGGCTACAGTAAGTGATGACAATGAGCAAGGTAAAAGAGATGAAGCAGTAGTCCCATTGGTGGGAACTAACACAGGGCAGGCAGCGCTGGAATGCTCAATGAAACCATTCTGTTGGAAGATTAATTTCACAACTTTTCAGTTATGGGCAGTGTTTTCATGTGGCCAGATACAGAATAAAAATGTCCCAAGCACATTCCTGATGCAAACTCTCTCGACAGCAGAGAAAATCTTTGCCACATTCGCCTCAGCTAGACTTTCATCCAGTTTGTGAAATGTGCTCCCCACTCCAGCAACCCATTATTCGGCTGCTCCCAAGTCTTGATCAATAGCTCAGTAATGTTTTGAGTTTATTTATTAGTGCCACAAGTAGGCTTGCATTAACACCGCAATGAAGTTACTGTGAAAATCCCCTAGTTGCTGTACTCTAGTGCCTGTTTGGGTACACTGAGGGAGAATTTAGCATCGCCAATGCATCTAAACAACAGAGTACAGGAATGAGATAGAGAATCTGGTGAACTGGTGCAGCAACAGTAATCTCTCCCTCAATGTCAACAAAACAAAGGAGATTGTTCTCCTTTATACTTCCTAAAGTCGATGACATGCCCCTGTCTACATCAACAGGGATGAAGTAGAAAGGGTCGAGAGCTTCAAGTTTCTAGGTGTCCAGATTGCCAGCAACCTGTTCTGGTCCCCCATGCCAACACTATAATTAAGAAACCCACCAATACCTCTGCTTTCTCATGAGACTAAGGCAGTTTGGCATGTCAGCTACGACTCACACCAGCCTTTACAGATGCACCATAGAAAGCATTCTTTCTGGTTGTATCACAGCTTGGTATGGCTCCTGCTGTACCCAAGACTGCAAGGAACTACAAAAGGTCATGAGTATACCCAATCCATCACACAAACCAGCCTCCCATCCATTGACTCTGACTTCCTGCTGCCTAGGCAAAGCAGCCAGCGTAATTAAGGATCCCATGCACCCTGAGCATTCTCTGTTCCACCTTCTTCCGTCGGGAGAAAAATACAGAAGTCTGAGGTCGCATACCAACTGACTCAAGAACAGCTTCTTCCTTGCTACTGTCAGACTTTGAATGGACTTACCTCGCATTAAGTTGATCTTTCTCTACACCCTAGCTATGACTGTAACACTACATTCTGCAGTCTCTCCTTCTGTACGAATGGAATGCTTTGTATAGAGTGCAAGAAAGAATACTTTTCACTGTATACTAATACATGTGACAATAATAAATCAAATCAAAAACACAACTTTTGGACTGTGGGAGGAAACTGGAGCACCCGTAGGTAACCCATACAGACACAGGGCAAACGTGCAAATCCACACAGACGGTGATCCAAGCCGGGAATTGAACCGGGTCCCTGACGCTGTGAGGCAGCAGTGCTAACCACTGTGCCACCATGCCTCCCACATTGGTTGTGAAATGTGCTCCCAAGCAATCTGTTATCTGGATATTCCCAAGTCTTGATTGATAGCTCAGCAATGTGCGGGTTAACTTGAGCTGGCTTTCCTGTTCCAGCCAGCGGGACGGATTTAGTTACTTTGATAAGGGTGTAAAAGAAGCAGGAAGACCAGTGTCCTGACACAAGGTGCTTTCTCTCTTCACAGGAGGCTGCTGGTGTGTGTATGGCTAAACGGATTGAATACAATCAGCAAATCCCAAACAGGTATTGGCAAATGACAACACACAATAAAAACCTCAACTTTTAAAATTCTTTTATCCTTGCTGTTTAAACCTGAAAACATCAGAATGGTTGTGGGTGTGCTGCAGAATGTTCCAAGCTGTACATTAGTTTAATTTCAAATCTACATCATTGTCAAATCACACAGTGTATTTTAATATTTGTTTCTGGAATTTGAACATCGCTGGCAGGGCAAGTATTCATTGCCTATCCATTACTGGCCTGGAGAAGGTGGTGGTATCGGTTACAGACTGAGTCCCTGAAACATCAGCTTTGTTTAAAAACAATAGTATTTTTGTGCTAAATCTAATGTTGATCAGTAAACTCTCAAAGTGCCTCACATACCAGGCTGTTGCTGGGATGGCAACTCTGTCATATGAGGAGAGAATAAATCCATTCTCCATAAACCTTCAACCCATTACTAATTAACTATCTGTCTCGCTCCTCAAATTTACTCAATGTCCAGGTGTCCACCGCAGTCTAGCGTAGTGAATTCCACAGATTCACAACCCTTTGAGAGAAGTCTTTTCTCTCCATCTCAGTTTTAAATCTGCCACCCCTTTATCCTAAAACTACGACCTCTGGTTCTAGATTGCCCCACAAGAGGAAGCATCCAAGCTAAGTCTACTTTGTCAATCCCCCTTATCATCTTGCACGCCTCAATTGGAGTTCCCCTCATTCCTAGATTGCCCCCAAAGGAAGCATCTACTCTAAGTCCACTTTGTCAATACTTCTTATCATCTTGTCTGTCTCAGCTCCCCTCATTCTTCTAAACTCCAAGGAGTAAAGGCCTAAACTGCTCATTCTCTCTCCATACGCCAATCCCTTATCTGTGGGATCAATCTGGTGAACCTCCTCTGAACTGCCTCTAATGCCACCACATCCTTCCTCAAATAAGGAGACCAAAATTGTACTCCAGGTGTGGCGCTTACCAATGCCTTGTATAGTTAAAGCAAGATGTCCTTACTTCTATACTCTATTCCCTGAGCTATAAATGTCAAAAATCCATTTGCTTTCCTTACTACTTGCTTACCAACTTTCTGCGGTTCATGCAGGAGGACACCTAGATCCCTCTGCACAAACATCCCAAAGTCACTCTCCATTTAAATAATAATTTGCTTTTCCATTTTTCTGACCAGCATGGATAACCTCACACTTGCCCACATTCAAAGAATCATAAAATCCCTGCAGTACAGAAAGAGGCCATTCGCTCCATCAAATCTGTACCAACTACAATCCCACCCTGACCCTATTCCTGTAACTAGGGTCCCCTGACACCAGGGTCAATTTAGCAAGGCCAGTCCACCTAATCTGCACATTTTTGGACTGAGAGGGGAAATCGGAGCACGCAGAGGAAATCCACGCAGACACGGGGAGAATGTGCAAATTCCACACAGATAGTGACCCAAGTCGGGAATCAAACCCGGGGCCCCATCACTGTGAGGCAGCAGTGCTAACTATTGTGCCACCATGCCACCTTTTAAACATTAAACTCCATTTGCTACATTTTGACCCACTCACCTACCCTATCTGTATCCATTCGTATCCATTATTTCCTCATTGCAACTTACTTTCCTACCTATTTTAGTGAACGGTTATACAATTCCAAGTCAGGATGGTAAGTGGTTTGGAGGGAAAATTCCCTCCAGGGTGAATCAATGCCAGTAGAGGCTGTTCATATTTGGAGGCGGGATAAGAATTGGGCAGGGTTTTTGTTTATACAGCAGTGGCTCATTAGATTTTGGTAACTGTATAAACTGTTTACTTTGTTAATGCAGCTCAGTGGTCTTCATTTGTGTAATTAGTGTGTGGTCCTGAATTCAGTAATTAATGTGGATGATCATTAAGTGTAAAGTCATTGCTCTGTGCTAATCACTGTTCAGTGATGTCTTACTGTCGCGTAGCTAACATCAGAATAACAAAGTGACATCAAGGAACAGTTTAAACTCATTGTGCTTTCAGCTTCAAAGTGCATTATCAGGGTCAAAAGTACTGTAGGAAATGCAGTCCAAGGAAACTCTTTATTATTCATTCCTGGGATGTGGGTGTCGCTGACTAGGCCAGCATGGATTGCCCAATCCTAATTACCCCTGTGAAGGTGGTGATGAGGTGGCGCCTTGGTTCGCTGCAGGCCATCTGGTGTCTGTATTGTTTGGAAGGGAGTTCCGACATTTTAACTCAACAGCAGTGAACATGGAACGGTACAACATGAGCAGGCCCTTCGGCCCACCATGTTGTACTGAATATGATGCCAAATCAAACTATTCCCTTCAGCCTGTCCTTGGTCTGTACTCAGTGAAGGAGGAATGCTGTAGTTCCCCGTCACGATAGTGCATGGCTTGGAGGGGGACTAGCAGGTGTAATATTCCGATGTTGCCCTCGTGCTTCCAGGTGGTAGGCGTTGAGGGTTAAGATTCTGGTGAAGGAACATTTTCTTAATTCTTTGTTATATATTAGGAATGTATTTAAAAGTGTGCAATGTATTACTGAGGTAAATAATGAAATGGTAGAAGATGCCTCGCCATTGTTACCCTTCCTGAAAAGACCAATGATTTTTAATTTCAGGAAGACTTCCAATTTTATACTCTGTTCTCTTTTGGAATAAAGGCCAACATTCCATTTGCCTTCCATTTTTACTTTGAACAAAACTGAGAAACCCATTTTTTAGATACTCTTTACAATGCCCTCAAAGATTTTCCTGGACTCTGACCGTAGTGATTCTGAGCTGTCAAGGATTTACCTCCCTTTGTTTTCCTTTCCAACTTGGTAACTTTTAATGCCTCAAGCTGTCTTTGACAATGAGAATTTTCCCCTAGTGCAGGCTAGGTGAATCTTCCAGCCTTGTTTCAAATCCTTGTGAACTTGGTCATTTTGGTCTTCAGTCAGAATGTGAGCTCTACTCACATTCCTGCATGGTGAATCATAGAGACTTTAGCTGTATTCAATGATATTTTAAGAAAGTCAGCAACCCTATCTGACGATGGCTTCCTTTTATCCTCATCTCCCCTTCAAAACCCATCTCCATGGCCAAGTTAATCACGTGGGCCTTGTATCTAGGTAGAAATGCTGATTAGCATTCCCAGATCCCTTGATTCCCTTACTGATTACAAATCTGTCTATCTCAGCCTTGGACATATTTAACTATGATGTGGAGATGCTGGCGTTGGACTGGGGTAAACACAGTAAGAAGCCTCGCAGCACCAGGTTAAAGTCCAACAGGTTTATTTGGTAGCAAAAGCCACTAGCTTTTGGAGCGCTTGCTGCTCCTTCATCAGGTGAGTGGGAGTTCTGTTCACAAAGCCCTGTTTGTGAACAGAACTCTCAGTATTATGCTGTTTTTAGATGTAGGATGAGTATTGTTTGTTTCTTAGACAGGTTGTTGGGAATGAGCTGGAGTGTTACCACTGGAGTGACACTATCAGTGTATGTCTAGCGCATCCATCAGAGAAGCACCTGAGCTATTCCATACTCTTGTATATTGGCCTGGATTTTTAAGTTTGTTTCTTAGGATCACAAGTTGGCTAACATTAACACTGCTCTGGGGACCTGGGTTGGAATGGCTTCGAATCCCACCATGGCAGATAGTGAAATTTGAATTCATTAAAAATCTGGAATTAAAAAGTCTACTGATGATCACAAAACCCATTGTGGATTGTTGTAAAAACTCATCAGGTTCACTAATGTCCTTTAGGAAGGAAATCTAAAGTAAAGTTTATTTATTAGTCACAAGTAAGGCTTAAATTAACGCTGCAATGAAGTTATTGTGAAATTCCTCTAGTTGCCACTGATGGGTCATTGCACCAAACCAGCGTATCTTTTTGAATGTGGGAGGAAAACGGAGCATGTGGAGGAAACCCATGCAGACACAGGGAGAACATGCTAACTCCACACTGACAGTGACCCAAGCCAGGAATCGAACCTGGGTCCCTGGCACTGTGAAGCAGCAGTGCTAACCACTGTGCCATCATGCTGCCCCATCTCATAAATCTGCTGTCCTTACCTGGTCTGGCTTACATGTGACTCCAGAGGCACAGCAATGTAGTTGATCCTGAACTGCCCTCATGGATGGGCAATAAATGCTGGCCCAGCCAGCGACACCCACGTCCCGTGAATGAAAATAAAATTTGGAGATCAGGCATCATGTCTAAAAATCTTGATAAGAGCAATGCAGATCTCTCAGTATTTATTTATTTTGACAGCAGGATGTTTAATGATGCATATATTGGAAATCTGAAATAAAAATAGAATGTGCTGAAAATATTGAGTACGCCTGGCAGCATCAGCAGAGAAAAAAACAAAAAAATCCAAGCCTTTTGTCAGATCCTCTTTATAACTTGCTTTCCTATCCATCTGAAGGGGTTAAAATCATTGAATGTAGTAGAGTTCCCGTGTGAATTAAGTATAGCACCGTTCCCTGGGAAGCTGTTTCAATGCAATTCCCACATTTGCATAGGGGCAGCACAAACAATCATAGAGTCTCTACAGTGCCCATTCGGCCCATCAAGTCTGCACTGATCCCACCCAGGCCCTATCCCTATAACCCCATGCATTTACCCCAGCTGGTCCCTCTGACACAAAGGGGCAATTTAACATGGCCAGTCCACCTAACCCGCACATCTTTTGGACTGTGGGAGGAAACCGATGCAGACACAGGGAGAATGTGCAAACTTCGCACAGACATTGACCCAAGCCGGGAATCGGATACAGGTCCCTGGTGCTGTGAGGCAGCAAATGTGCCACCGTGCTGACCAAGAGATAAGAGAATGAGAACTCTGACGATCACGAGGTGATAGCCATAACAACAGGTGTGGATGTTTTGATGGTGTGACCATGTAGGTGTACATTGTTAATAATTAATCAGTATAATTAGACAAGTATATATAGGCTGTAACTGGTTAACTATATTCACCTGATATAAATGAAGTAATCAGAACTATTAGTTGTAATTGGATATCAATGATATCAGAACAAATATTTATTGTGTTTGGTATATGTGAATTACTTGCAAGATAAGCAAAGATATAATTGTGCATGCCCATATATCACTCAGCCAGTTTGTACGCCACCTTGTGGAAGGCAGATTTCCTTGCTATAGCTTGAATAAAGGCCTATTTAAAACTCAAAGCTTTCTCTCTCTCTCTCTCTCGAGGGTACATAGTACAAATTTCACTGGATTGTGGTGACATTCCCTATCACTATCTTTGTGTCATTAACAAGTTTAGCAACCATACCTTTGGTCCCTTCAACCAAGATGTGGGTATGCCGGCGTTGGACTGGTGTAAACGCAGTAAAAAGTCAGACCCTTCAACCAAGTCATTGATATAAATTGTGATTGTTTCTCTCTCTCTCACTTGAGTGAAGTCCTGTTCCTTTGGATGAATTGTATCAGTGTGCAGGTGTTAGCAGACTAGCTCATGGTGTGTGAGGGAGATAACTCACCTCGCTGCTTACTTAACCCTTTCTCTTTTACTTTTTGAACTGGCTAGTGGCATGCATCGACCCATATGGGCAACATATGGAGAATACTTGTACGCCCCTCCCCAACGCTGGGTCCACAACCTGCAGGTATTTGCATTATTCATTAATATAGTTAAGCTTGCATTGTTCTAAATGGAACTTCAGCCACGTGAATATTAATTGTGTCCAAATGGGAGGGTAGGGGATGCGACTGTGGGATGAGGAAGTTATGGTGTTTTCTAGCAGATGAGCAGTGGAAAATCATGGACTATCGGATGTCGGGTTCTACAGTAGTATATAAAAAGAGGCGAGGTAGCCATGTAAAATGATGAGTATCTGTATGGGTGAGGTTGTATAGACAATTCACCAGTCCTGCAAATGGAGCCCCACCAAGGCAGTAACTGTGCCACAATGTTGGCTAGCTATCTTTTATTTACTGCGTGTGTAAAACGTATTCTAGAAAAGTTAAACAACTTAAGTCATAGAATCCCTACAGTGCAGAAGAGGCTGTTCGGCCCATCGAGTCTGCACTGACTCTGACAGTGAATCTTACCCAGCCCCTCTCCCCTGGCCCTATCCCCATTATGCCACGTGTTTACCATGGAGAATCCCCCTCTAATCTACACTGTCTTGGGACACCAAAGGGGCAATTCAACATGGCCAATTCATCAAAGCTGCACATCTTTGGAGTGTGGGAGGGAGCCGGAGCACCGGGAAGAAACCCACGCCGACACGGGGAGAACATGAAGCAGTCCGTACTTTTTTGAAGCGAGAAGACTCTTTTCATTTTGCACAGTGATTTCCAGAGTTGACATCATTGTGGTGAGGCTCTTCATTCAACTACATGTAAATAAAAAAAGTGATACATTTCATAATGTCCTCATTCCTGATGCTTTTACGAATTGGTTAGCAATATTGGTCCAGCTATTGTGCTGGTTGTTTATTAGACACATGGCTCTCTCATTGTTCCTTATTTATTTGGCAGGGCACTGCCTGAATGGTGATAAACTGGTCTGCTGTTCCTGGTGGTACCATGCTAGGAAACTGAGTCACATTCCTTCAGGCCTAACCTCCTCCTTGAGCTTTCATTTGGAGGCAGAATCAATCAACAGATTAATTTCCAATTCCGATTCTCTTCCAACAGATTCAAGGAAGAAATAGATATGTTTCTGATGAAAAGAGGGAGAAAGGGCTATGGGGAGCAGGCAGGAAAGTGGAGCTGAGACCAGGATATGATCAGCTATGATCATGTTAATTGGCGGAGAGCGGGCTCGGAGGGCTGACGACCTTAGTGATATGATGGCTAGACAATTAATTCAGAAACTCGGCTAATATTCTGGGGACCCGGGTTCGAATCCCGCTACAGCGGACAGGAATTCAATATAAAAAAAAAATCTGGAATTAAGAATTGACTGATGACTATGAACCATTATTGGAAAAACCCATCTCATTCACTAATACCTTTTAGGGAAGGAAATCTGCCTTCCTTACCTGGTCTGGCCTACATGTGACTCCAGAACCACAGCAATGTGGTTGATTCTCAACTGCCCTTGGGCAGTGAGGGACGGGTAATAAATGCTGGCCCAGCCAGCGATACTCATGTCCCACAAATGAGTAAAAAACATTTTTAAAAATTGCCTACTCCCGCTCCTATGATTCATTCCCAGCAGTACTGTTCCTTTGACTCTCTCGCTGCTTCTCTGCCCTTTCACAGGATGTCTCCTCCATAATTCTGCATTTTTGGTTAAATGTTTCCTCTGATTAGAGTCAATTTGTTCTTGTGGTCGTCTTTTAAGTTTTATTTTCCCTGTCTAGCGTGGTGGCATTGCTTTCCTTTATCACCCGTGTGTGCACCCCAGATTGAAGGAGGAGCTCTCCCTGCTGGCAAGAGCGTGCATGTACAAGCACATCATCACTCCACACCTCAATCTCAGTCGGCAATGGGTAAGCAGCTTCTTCAGCTGAAGTTTAAAGTTTATTTATTAGTATCACAAGTAGGCTTATGTTAACACTGCAATGAAGTTACTGTGAAAATCCCCTAGTCGCCACACTCTGGTGCCTGTTTGAGCACAGTAAGTAGTCTCACAGCACCAGGTTAAAGTCCAACAGGTTTATTTGGTAGCACAAGCTTTTGGAACAGTTCTCCTTTGTCCATCACTCACCTGATGAAGGGGCAGCCCTCTGAAAGCTCGTGCTACCAAATAAACCTGTTAGATTTTAACTTGGTCTTTGATACTTCCTACTGTGCCCACCCCAGACCAATGCCGGCATCTCCACATCGAGGAGAATTTAGCATGGCTGAACCACCTAACCAGCACGTCTTCCAGACTGTGGGAGGAAACTGGAGCACCCGGAGGAAACCCATGGAGACACAGGGAGAACGTGAAGACTCTGCACAGACAGTGACGCAAGCTGCACTGCAAGCGCTGTTGAGCTACGATGACCTGTCCATAAATTCACGTACAATCTCCACTGAACGTTAAGTTGTGCATTCATGTATGGTCCAATGGGCTGAGGATCAAGTTGTGTTGAACCAGCAAACTGTACTGTGCAGGACAGTTACCAAGAGTGCTAGGAGACGGCTGGATGTAGTTTGCATATGTTTGGAGTAAAAATGATCTGAGACTAATTTATAACACGGCATTGTAGTCCGTGTGAACTAATTGGGCACTGTTTTTTGTGCTGTGGACTCTTATTTCTGAGATTCTAGATTAAGGGCTGGATTTTTGGGACTGAAGTTCAAGGCTCCTTTACACATTTTTTTGTCCTGTGTAGATATTCATGGGATAGATTCTGGCCAGTTGGTCAAATAGCAGGCAACCATGGGGAGCTGGCGAGAACACTCGCCTCTGGGGCTTCATCCCAGTTGTTCGAGAATTTTTTAGGCCCTCTCGCCTTCATCCCTCAAAACCCCCAGTTGCCACTTCAACTTCCCACACTCCACAGTGCAGTTCTCAGGTTGTTCTGATCCTTTTGGTATTCGGAAGAAACAAATGCATCATTAATTGTCACATAAAGAAGTATTCCTTTTTTTTAGTACAATCAGTGCTGCCTTTTTTAACACTCTCTCTCTCTCTCTCCTTCGAGCCAGGTAGATTTAATTCTGCTGTTCTACTTTTGTAGCCCCTGGCCCTGGTTGCATGGGGTAACAGCCTGGAGATGTCAAAGGTTAACCTAGCGAAAGCTGTTACGTGGCTGAGGGAGAATGTAAAACGGGCCAGTAACTCGGAAATGAGAGATGATGGTGCCTACGATTACCTGCTGATCTGGAAAGCGAAGCTGCTGTCGACTCACACTGACCGAGTGACCTGTCCTGGAAACCAAGTGAAGGTAAATTGACCTACTGCTGAGAGTAAAATTAAAAGTCTCTAATGAAGAAATGACTTTGGTGGAATCACTTTGCTTCACTCACTCTCTACCTAAACGATGGGAGCTTTTTTTTTAAATATAAGATAAGGAATTACTGTTGCAGACAGAGCAGAAATTAATTATTCATGGCTGTTAGGACACACCTGGCCTACATGAAAGACGAACTCTGGACTCACTCCAAGTTAGGACTCAAAATTCAGAATAGGCCTTGGATTTATTTTTATAACCTGATGAATTGCTCAATCACAAATGTTACTTAAATTCAGTTTAGCTGTTTTTGCACATGATTCTTAGCTTTAAAAGAAACACAACGGAAGGATTTAAAAAAAAAATCACCAGAATTGATCGATATTGCCTCTTAAATAAATTACATCAATGATCCATGAGACCCACAAAGTCCATTGTAGGCACTTTAAACAAGAGTCTGGTGTAAAACTATACAGGACAAAGTCCCCAGGTATGGGGAGGTAGTGGTGTAATGGTATTATCGCTGAATTAGTAACCCAGAGGAACCCGTGTGATGCTCTGATTCCAGGTTCAAATCCTACCATGGCAGATGATATTTGAATTCAATAATAATCTGGAATTAAAAGTCTACAGATGACCATGAAAACCATTGTCTTAAAAACCCATCTGGCTCGCTGTGCCCTTTAGGGAAGGAAATCTGCCGTCCTTACCTGGTCTGACCTACATGTGACTCACAGCAATGTGGTTGACTCTTAACTGCCCTCAGGGATGGGCAGTAAATGCTGGCCCAGCCAGTGACGTCCACATCCCATGAAATAATAAATGTACTGTATTCATCGAGGCAATAGGCACGATGCTGTAAATGGCCCCAGGTAATCTGGTCATCAACGTGGGGAAGCCAGAATTCTCACTGTTACTGTGATGATATTTGAAAGCATGAATATATGAGGTGAAGATAGATTAGGGAGTCTACTTGCTGTGCATAGGCAATCAGGACTGTTTAAATACCTTTAAAATGCTCTGGGACATGCATATGCTGTGAAAGGCAGTGTGTAAAATGTAAGCTTGTTCTTTCATTCATAAATGTAGGAGTTAAATACATAATATTTTCCTTCGGAATGAGAAACTATAAAATAAGCAATACTGAAATGTATAACGTTGCCATTTGCTTTGGCAGGAACTGCAACGCCTCTTTAGGAAAAGTGATCTCCAGTCAGCAATGGGAAAAAGGAATACAGTTGGAGTGAGCAGGATCAGCAAAGGACGGCCTGTGCTTTTGAGGAGGAAGAGGAGAAACTCTGGGAGCAAAGACCTTCCACAAAGCAGCCGAAAGGTCAAAGGGGCGACTCCCTTTTCCAGGTCACCTGTGCAGAAGCGAGATGAGGGTTCTGCAGAGAATGCTTCCCTTGTCCATGCACAAGTGGTAAGGAATCAGTCCACCGTGCTGGCAGCAATTGCTCACCATCCTGAGAAGGGGTTGGTGAACGGGATTCGTGAAAACCAGGAGGGGGACTCTGAAATAGGAGGCAAACGGGCTGGAAAGAGAGATGGATTGGAGTCCACATTTCCGAAAGAAGTCACAACACCGTCGTTAAAAGAGCTTCCGGTCAGCGAAGACCACCCACAGGCCTTGGCTGGCAGTGCTGACAAGCAGTTGAAAATGGACGACTTGACTAATTCTCCTCTGCGCCAACAAACACAGAATGCTTCAGATTCTTCATTGGATTCGCATGTGAAGGCTCAGCAAGCTAATAGTGCAGATAATTCCTCAATTAAAAGTGGTGAAAGTATCTCTGGCAAAGCGACCAACCAAATGGCTGTGAACCCTTCCATTAAAGAACAGCAGATAGTTAAAATCATTACTGATATCAACCATGTTGCAGACAGTCAAGGTCTCAATGGGAACACCAGTCAGATACTTCAGAATGGGAAGAAATTAAGTGGGAAAAATGTGAAAGCTCCACAGCCAGTGCATCCTTCAGAAATATCTTCCAAAAATGACATTGAACCTCAGAAGAATGAGGATAGAGAGATGGGCAGGGACAAAACAGTTCAAAAAGTCAAGGTGCAGGAAACCAATACCTCAAAGGCAAGTGAGACTGTGCCCCTGAATGCTCGGGACGCTGAGAATCAAACTGCAGCTGTAGACTCTGGGAGTGTGAAGTGTAAATGTGAAGATGAGGCATTGGTGTCCAGTGGTGCCGATTTCAGTAACTTGAAGGCAGGGGCTCTTGGGAAAAGCCAGCTCCATGTTGAAGACAGGATGCTGTACATCCCCACGCCACGGACAGAGGAAGCAGCCTGGGCTGCTGCTGCACTCGCGTTTCTCTTTGTGTTCCTGACACTGGCGGTGTTGTACACGAGGCTGTACAGAAAATTCATAAAGAGTGACAGTCTGTACTGGGCACCGGTCCCAAGCACTGATTGGCAAGAGAGTGTTGCAGGCAAGTGAAACTATCTATTTTTAAAAATGTTTCCTAGCCACAAATTTAGAACGTGAAACACTTGGTGGAGGGGTGATTTAAAAAAAAATGCAATGTCTCAAAATGGTAAATTCTGCAGCTCCTGCCTCTGATGGCACTACCCAAGTTTGAATTGTTTCCACAGTAAATCGGAGTGGGTTGGGGTCTACTGCTAGGAGTGAATTAGCCAACGCTAACCTACTGGCCATTGGTCATACGTGACATCTAGCCAGAAGAGTAGCCAGTGAAACAGTGCTATTTAACATGTTACATAGAACAGGAAACAATTGGCACGTTTATAGGGACAGCAAGAAGCCCAGGTCTGCATGTCTTCAGAGAAATGGGTAGAATAATTAAGATGGTAATAAAACAAATATAGACCACCTAAAACTACTATTGCTTTCATGACACTAAAATAATTTCTTCCTTACATCATCCCTTCACCTCTTGCACAATTCCTTAAAGCTCCTTAACCCTCATTATGATAAGCTTTTCTTTTCCACCTTATGTAAACGTGCCATAATCTTGTACCCCTCCAACAAATTTCCTCTTAATCTTCTTTGCTTTAAGATTTGTTCATTCTCAGCTGCTCCCTCCTAAGCTTGTATCTAAATTCCTCAGATCTGGAACCCATTCTGATAAATCTCCTCTCTGTCACTAAGGACTTGCCCTCGCTTCCGATAGTGTGGTGACCAGAACTAGATGCAATACGTGGCCTGACCAGAACATTATGAAGGTTCTGCATAACTTTCTTCCTGTTATGAGAACGAGGGGATAATGGCTACGAACCATGGACGAGTGGAGGTCCCAGGGCCTGGGGGATGGGACGGGTGGGTAACTGTTAGGAAGGGGAAGAAGAAGAAGAATAGTCCTGGTCCAAAGACTACCCCAGTGGCCCCCCCAAAAGGCATCAACAGGGTACAAAAGGTATGTCAGGAGGACCAGAATGCCTCAGAGGGAAGGAAGGGGGCTGGCAATGAGATAGTGATGGGGGATGGGAGGGTCAAAGGAATAGATAGGCGGTTCTATGGGCAAAAGCGTGACTCCAGGATGGTAGTCTGCCTCCCCGGAGCAGGGGTACAGGACATGTCAGAGAGGATAGAGGGAATTTTGAAGGGTGAAGGGACCCAGGCTGAAGTAATTATACACATAGGAGAGAAGGGCGTAGGAAGGCAGAGCAGGGGGGGGATGTACGTAGGCAATTCACGGAGTTGGGGGTCAAGCTGAAGAGCAGGGCCTCCAGGGTGGCATTCTCTGGGCTGCTGCCTAGTTACAGCATGGCTATGAATAATGAGATCATGCAGCTGAATGCGTGGCTGAGGGATTGGTGCAAGGTAGAGGGCTTTACTTTTGTCGATCACTGGGAAGTATTTGTGAGAGAAGGGCACCTGTACAGGAGGGATGGGGAACATTTGAATGGGAGGGGGACAAATATCTTAGCTGGGAGGTTAGCTTGAGTGTTTAGGCAGGGTTTAAACTAATGTGGAGGGGGCGTGGGGATGAGACTGATAGCTTATTAGGCACTGGGATTGGGAGCGAGTTGGGTGACAGGGTAGGTTTGGTTGAAAGGAAAATTATCTGGGGAAAGAAGGATCCGTGTGGGCCTGGAGGGTTGGATTGCATCTGTTTTAATGCGAGGAGTGTAACGGGTAAAACGGATGAGCTTAGGGTCTTGATGTTCGCGAGGAATTTAGATGTGGTGGCAGTGACAGAGACGTGGTTAAAGGAAGGGCAGGACTGGCAGCTGAATATTCCTGGGTATGTGTTTTAGGTGTGACAGAGGAGGGTTGAAGAGATGTGGTGGGGTGGCATTGTTAGTTAAGGAGCACATCACAGCAGTGCAGAGGGAGGACAATATGGAGGAGTTAGGGATTGAGTCACTGTGGATGGAGTTGAGGGATAGGAAGGGAGCGATTACTATGCTAGGGGTGTACTATAGGCCACCCAACAGCCCATGGGTAGTGGAAGAAGGCATTTGTAAAGACATTTTAGATAGGTGCAGAAAGAATAGGTTGGTTGTAGTGGGTGACGTTAATCTTCCTGGAGTGGATTGGAAGGTGCCTAGAGCTGGGGGTTCGGATGGGGAGGAATTTGTAAAATGTGTGCTGGAAGGGTCCTTGGAGCAGTACGTAACTAGCCCGACTAGGGAGGGGGCTATACTGGATTTAGTTTTGGTAATGAGCCGGGTCAGGTGGTTGAGGTTGCAGTAGGCGAACATGTGGCTAACAGTGACCACAAGTCTGTCTACTTTAGGATAAAAATGGAAAAGGATGAGTGCTGTCCAAAAGGGAGGGTGCTGAACTGGGGGAAGGCGAGCTAAAGCCGGATTAGGAAGGAGCTGAAGGACACTGATTGGGAAAGGTTGTTAGCAGGTAAGTCCATGGTTGGCAAGTGGGAGGCCTTCAAGGGCAAACTGAAAATGTTGCAGGAAAGACATGTGCCAGTAAAGAGGAAGGATGGGCAAGGCAGGATTAGAGAACCGTGGATTACAGGGGATACTGAGGACTTGGTCAGGAAGAAGAGAGAGGCATATGTTACATCTAAGCAACTGGGAACGGAGAGAGCGCTGGAGGAATATAGAGAGAGCAGGAGGGAGCTCAAAACGGGAGTTAGAAGGGTGAAAAGGGGGCATGAAATTGCTTTGGCTGATAGGATTAAGGAAAATCCAAAGGCATTTTACTCTTATATTAGGAACAAGAGGGTGGTTAGAAGGAAAATAGGTCCTCTTAGGGACAAAGGAGGGGAACCATGCATTGAGTCTGACGGAATGGGGGAAGATCCTGAATGAGTACTTTGCATCAGTATTCACGAAGGAGAGGGGCTTGGTGTCTTGTAATGTCTTGGAGGGAGCTGTAGACCAGTTGAAGGAAATATCCATTATGAGGGAGGAAGTGTTAGGGTTTTTAGGTAGCATAAAAACTGATAAAGCTCCAGGGCCTGATGCCATTTATCCCAGGCTGCTTAGGGAAGTGAGAGATGAAATTGCTGGGCCCCTGACGCAAATCTTTGTCTCCTTGAGCACAGGTGAGGTCCCAGAGGATAGCTAATGTGGTACCGCTGTTTAAAAAGGGCAGTTGGGATAACCCTGGTAATTATAGGCCAGTGAGTTTGACATCGGTGGTAGGAAAGTTGTTGGAAAAAATTCTTAGGGATAGGATGTATAAGCATTTGGAGCATTGCGATCTGATTAGGGATACGCAGCATGGCTTTGTTCAGGGGAGGTCTTGCCTTACGAATCTGGTAGAATTTTTTGAGGAGGTGACAAAAATGGTTGACGATGGACGGGCTGTTGATGTCATCTATATAGATTTCAGTAAGGCGTTTGACAAAGTCCCTCATGGTAGACTGGTAGAAAAGGTTAAGGCTCATGGGATACAGGGACAGGTATCTCTATGGATTGAAAACTGGCTAGGAGACAGAGAGTAGTAGTAGTAGGAGGGTCCTTTTCTAGCTGGAGGTCTGTCACCAGTACTGTGCTGCAGGGCTCAGTACTGGGACCTCTTCTCTTCGTAATATATATAAATGACTTGGAAGAGGGCATACGTGGTGTGATCAGCAAGTCTGCAGATGACACCAAGATGGCAGGATTGGCAGATAGCAAGGAGGATTGTCAGGTGACACAGCAGGATATAGATAGGCTGGTATATTGGGCAGATAGATGGCAGATGGAATTTAATCCTGATAAATGCAAGGTGATGCATTTTGGAAGGAATAATGCAGGGAGGAGTTACATGATAAAGGGTAGACCAATTAAGAGTATAGAAATGCAGAGGGACCTGGGAGTGCAAGTGCACAAGTCTCTGAAGGTGACAACCCAGGTGGAGAAGGTTGCAAAGAAAGCTTACGGAATGCTAGCCTTTATAGGAAGGGGTATAGAGTATAAGAGCTGGCGTCTAATGCTACAGTTGTGCAGAACGTTGGTTAGACCGCATTTGGAGTACTGTGTCCAGTTCTGGCCACCTTACTACCGGAAGGACGTGGAGACCCTGGAGAGAGTGCAGAGGAGGTTTACCAGGATGCTGCCTGGTGTGGAAGGACTGGGTTATTAGGAAAGATTGGGTAAATTGGGGCTGTTTTCCTTAGAAAAGACAGAGATTAAGGGGGGAATCTGATAGAGGTGAATAAAATAATGAAGGGACAGTGGCAGGCTTTTTCCTAGATTGCAGGCAAATATCACGAGGGGTCACGAGCTAAGGGTGAGGGGAGAGAAGTATAATTTGGATACTAGAGGGAGGTTTTTCACAGAAGGTCGTGGGGGTATGGAATGCACTACCAAATAAGGTGGTGGAGGCAGGCACGCTGGACTTGTTTAAGGTTTACTTAGGCACACGAGTGAAACAGGGATGGAGGGTTATAGGAGACAGTTTTAAAAAGGGTCAGAGCCTCGGGACGTTACTGGAAATCTAATGCTGCATGTTGATGTTTTGTCTCTTTTCCTCCGCAAGTGTGTCGGTCCACCTTGTTGTCTAACGAGGGGCATGCACACGGCGGGTCATGCATGGGCTGCTCTTGGATGTTTCGAGAGTGGCCTAGTACTTCGCGTCGTGTGTGCTTAAAACTGGACCAGCAGATGGGCACCACAACAGCTCAGTGACTATCACTGCTAGCTGTGCAGATACATGGATTTGGGCCAGTGTCTGTGGGAGTTTGCGCATTCTCCCTGTGGTTGCCTGGGTTTCCTCTGGATGCTCCGGTTTCCTCCCACACCCCAAAGATGTGCTCTTAGGCTGATTGGTGTAACAAATTGTCCCTAAATTATTCTCCCCTGAATCTGGTTTCCAATGGGGGTGGCCATACGCATACACACGGGTCAAGGTAGGCATAGGAAAATGCTTTAAGATGGTGGCGTGGGCTCGTTGGGCTGAAGGGCCTGTTTCCCATGCTGGGTTGTTCTTTGTTCTTTTTATACTCGATTCCTCTAGCGATGTGGCACAGAATTCCATATGCTAGTTATTCCACGTTTTGTCTGGGATAAGGGTAAATTCCATCAAGAAACTAGTAGTCTGAACACGGCTAGCCGCTCTGTCCCAAAAATCTTATACCCCCACATCCCTATAGAATCCCTATAGTGCACAGGGAGGCCATTTGGCCCATTAAGTCTGCACCAACCACAATCCTATTCTATTCTCATAACCTCACAAATTTACCCTGCTAATCTCCTGCCACTGAGGGTCAATTTATCATGGCCAATCAACAAAACTTGCATATCTTTGGATTGTGGGAGGAAACCCACACTGACACAGGGAGACTGTACAAAACACTCGGCTTACTACCTGAGGCTGGAATTGAACCTGGGTCCCTGGCGCTGTGAGGCAGCAGTACTAGCCATTGCCACCCATCCAACTCTTTTCCTGGCTTTGCCACTGTTGTGGACTAAAGCAAACACTAAGATGCTGAGTTGTCTTGATAGGGTGGATGAGGAGAAATGTTTTTCTCTCGAGGGTCATGAGTGCCTGGAAGTCTCTTCCTGAACAGGCAGTGGAAGCAGAGTCATTGAATATTTTTAAGAACAAAGAACAAAAACAGCCTGGGAAACAGGCCCTTCGGCCCAACGAGCCCGTGCCACCATTTTAACATTACCAGTCCCCCCCTCCACCCATGACCCTTATCTATGATTATGGCATTCCACATTGAGGGAAACTAACTTATGGACAACTTATTACCTCCAGTCAGCCTAATAGCACATCTTTGGGGTGTGGGAGGAAACCGGAGCACCTGGAGAAAACCCATGCAAGCACGGGGAGAATGCACAAACTCCCACAGACACTGGCCCAAATCCATGTGTCTGCACAGCAAACAGTGATAGTCACTGAGCTGTCGTGTTGCCCAGTATCTGGTCCAGTTTAAGCGCACACTAACAACATAAAGCACTAGGCTACTCTCAAACATCCAAGAGCAGCCCTAGTATGACCCATCGCGTGTATGCCCCTCGTTGGACAACAAGGCAGACCGACTTAAAACCTGTGGATTAAAAGGCGGCGATAGATTCTTGATTAACCTGGGGCAGTGAAAGATTATTGCGGGTAAGCAGGAATGTGGGGTTGAAGTTAGAAGCGGACCTGCCTTGATCTTATATGTTGCAAGAATGTTTCCTTTAGTGGGAGAATCTTGAATCTAGGGGTCACTGTAAATAAGGGGCTGTTCCTTTCAGACAGATGAAGTGAATCTTTTTCTGAGGGTTGTAAGTCTCTGGAACTCTCTGCCTCAAAAGGCAATGGAAGCAGAGTCTTTGAATATGTTAAGGCAGAGCAAGGTAGATTCTTGAGAAGCAACAGGGTGAAAGGCAATTATTCTGAAGCAAGATCTCACAAACTTCAAGGTGACAAAAGCCCTCGTTTGAAACTAACTGACTCAGTGGGTCGAATGCATGTTTTACAAAATATTTGCATTTATTTACCACTTGAGTCAAGTAACTTCTGGGATGGATTATCTGATGGTTGGATGATCTCTGAAATGAGAGAATCCTCCACCTCATCATGACTTATTACCGATCAGTGCACAGTGCATTTGAGGGACCTTAGAGAGTGAAGCAGATTTTCATAACAGCAAATAAGGGATGATTATATATCACTGTTCAAGGTGTCACAGCCACAAGTTCATAGAAACATACAATCCCTACAGTGCAGGAGGCCATTCAGCCCACTTTCTGAGTGTGTCTTAGTCAGGCCCTCTTTACCCCCCCTCCTTCTCCCTCAATCTCACACCTTCACCATGGCTAATCCATCCAACCTATATATCTTGGAACACTAAGGCCAGAATTTTACCAACAAGCCCCACCAATTCCTAGGGGCGGGTGAGGCTTGGAGAATGGCATTCTTCATTGGCCTTGGGCATAATCATACAAATCTTGGGCAGACATACCAGTAAAATCCCACCCTGGGTCAATTTAGCATGGCCAATCCACCTAACCCGCACATCTTTGGACTGTGGGAGGAAACCGGAGCACCCAGAGGAAACCCACGCGGAGAACATGCAAACTCCACACAGACAGTGACCCATGGCCGGAATTGAACCCAGATCCCTGGCACCATGAGGCAGTAGTGCTAACCATTGTGTTGATCTGAACTGAGCCAATTCTGTCATTGACAAGTGAAAATAAGATATTGTGCCTTGGTTCAGAAACCAATCCCCCATTTATAACATTGTCCCTATAGTAAAACCATTCTGATTTACAATGTTTCAACTTATTGCACAATTAGTTCCTGAAAAACCATGTCACAAGTCCAAGGACTGCCGGGCAAATTAATGAGGCAGACAGATAGATGCATGAGTAATGTGGCATTTTTTATTAGTAACTTAGCCTCTCTTTGTTCTTTCATTCTGAAAACATTCTAAGTGCAACTGACGCCAGGAAGAGAGAGACTTACTAAGCAGCTACTGGAAACATTTACCTGAGATGTACGGGGTGAGCACTGGGACTAAACTAAATCCCATAAAAATCCGATGAAAGATAGACACATGGAACATTAACTTTGAGGTGTATAAGAACCAGTTATCAGAAAAGGCAGACACCAGTGGACCTATGGAACAGTTAGATCCCATACTAACCTGCAGTGTATTTAGAGAAATGCTGGAAACATGGAGCAATGAGATGTCTGGAATTGAGGCTATTGTAGCAGTATTGTCGCAACTTTGATTTATATAACATCTTCAATATAATAGCTCCAAGGTGCTACACAAGATTCTCACAGGACAGAACTATTAGAATAAAGGCAAAATACTGCAAACGCTGGAATCTGAAACAACAGAAAATGCTGGAATATCTCAACAGGTCTGACAGCGCCTGTGGAGAGAGAACAGAGCCAACATTTCAATTCTGTCATATGAGGAGAAACTAAGTCAATCAGGATTGTATTCATTGGAGTTTAGAAGAGTGAGGGGGGATCTCATAGAAACTTATGAAATTCTAATGGTGTTAGACAGCGTAGATTCAGAAGGAATGTTCCTGATGGTGGGGCAGTCCAGAACTTTGAGGATAAGAGGTAAATCTTTTAAGACTGAGGTGAGGAGAAATGTCTTCACCCAGAGGGTAGTGGATGTGTGGAATTCACTACCACAGAAAGTAGTTGAGGCCAAAATGTCTGATTTTACAATTAAATTAGATATACCTCTTGTGGCTAAAGTGATCAAGGGATATCTAATTTAACTGGGGGAGGCAGAAGTAGGCTTGAAGGGCGAAATGCCACCTCTGTTTCTATTTTCTATGTTTCTTTGACCCAGGATGACCTTTTGAGCTCTGACAAAGGGTCTTCCAGACTTGAAACAATGGCTCTATTCTCTCAAAAATAAACTTTGATTTGCTTTATTATTGTCACGCGTATTAACATAGTGAAAAGTATTGTTTCTCGCGTGCTATTTGGACAAAACATACCATTCATAGAGAAGGAAACGAGAGAGTGCAGAATGTAATGTTACAGTCACAGCTAGAGTATAGAGAAAGATCAACTTAATGCAAGTAAGTCCATTCAGAAGTCTGACAGCAGCAAAGAAGCTGTTCTCCAGGGTCCTAAGGATTGCCAGATCTGTAAGATATTGCATTAAAGCATTGTTAGAGAGTTTAAAAGATTTAGTTTTAGAAGCATAGAATTAGAAGATATGCTGGGCACAGTTTGCAAGAAGTCGCCTCACTCCAGCACCATGTCCTGATAGGCTGCATCATCTTTAGCAAACAGCAATTTCCTTAAAGAAATTCAATACAATTAGTCTGTTGTGACCGATCCGGTTGAAAATCCATTTAATCCATGCCCCACCCCAATGACCCATTGCATCACAAGGTGTGTGGCTTTTAAATGTTCTACTAATTATATTAAAAATCTGTTTTTTTTCCCGGACTCTTTTAGATGTCATAAAGAGGAGACTCAGCAAGTATGGCAAAAGGAGGAAGAAAAGGCCACCACATAAGAAATCAGTTTCACCCTATGAAGTTCTTCCAAGTGACAACAGTGACTAACGCTATCAAAGATATTCATCCGGGTTCCTGCTCCATTACATTCAAAGACTGCAGCCCAGCCTCAGACACTTACTGCAGTGCAGAGGTGGAACCATATCGCTGCAAAAAAAAACCCAGCAACACTGGAAAAAAAGTGAAGAAGATGGCCCAGAAATTATATATTTTACCTAAAGATTTGTGACATGGTTACTTTAATGTGCAAATCATATTATTGTCAGATTTTCATTATGGAGATCTGAGCAATGGGGGAGATTAGCAGTGTTTTGTTTCATAGCCTGAGATTTCACTATTATTACAGAGCACAAATTTACACGATTACTACCTACAGAGTTTAAACATACCCATGAAGTGGTAGACATAGGATTATAATGCTGTTTATAGCAGACTTCAAATCAGACCCTCTTCTGAACTGGCAATGTCCATCATTTGCAACTATAATCCACAGCAAACTTGGAAGGGCCCTCATTTGAAAGAATGTTAAAACTCCCCAATACTTAAGACAATAAGATTGTGCTTTCAAAGTGGCATCATCAGGTTCAGCATAAAATATCACTATGTGGTTCCAATACAATTGGAGTCACGGAAGATAAAAGGGATAGCAGCATATGGCAGTGATGTGGGAAGAGGTTCCTCACCAGAATCAAGAGCAGCTACAACCAGTTTCTGTGCAGTTGGATCCATTAGTTGAGAGCGCTGGAGGATTGGGGTGGGGGTGGGGA
This sequence comes from Carcharhinus amblyrhynchos, assembly GCF_965287045.1. Lineage (NCBI taxonomy): Eukaryota > Metazoa > Chordata > Chondrichthyes > Carcharhiniformes > Carcharhinidae > Carcharhinus > Carcharhinus amblyrhynchos. Next base: position 17,554,178 of record NC_137346.1, read on the forward strand.
AGCGGGGGAACAAGTAATTTTAAAAAAAATTGAAAGTTAGCCACAGAGCAGAAAAACTTGCAGCAACATACGTATGTGTGTGCACATGTGTGTATGCATGCACACATATAGGTGTTTGACTTTCAAAGATTAACAAATAAGTCAACTGCACCACCTAGTCTTGTCTAAAAATGTGCAGGTTAGATTGATTAGCTATGCTAAATTGCCAGTTACTGTCAGTGCGATTAGCAGGGCAAATGCGGGGATAGGGTCTCAGTGGAATTGTTGTTGGTGCAGGCTTGATGGGCTCCTTCTGCACTGTTGGGATTCTGTAATATTATTCTAACTCTTAAAGGAAACTGAAACCTTAAAAAGCCACAGAAAGAAACACCAACCCTTTAAAAACCGGATACAATTTTACAAAGAAAAAGAGTCCTTTTTGTTTTTCCCTGAACCCATTAACCTGAACCCAGTGAGTAGTATTAGATTATGGATTAACACGGAAAGGTCATTTATTTAGGACTTCAGTTTCAAACCCGAAGTAACTGGCTGTTGTGTCACTGAGTGTGACGGAACAACCAGATCAAATGCAATTATCCAAGAAGAAAGTAGCAGCCAGACAGTCTTATCTGGCAGCTGGCCAACTTTCATTGCACACCCCATTTTTCACCTCCCACCACCAAACACTTACAAAAAGTGAACACCGTGGGCAGGATTTTACAGCCTCGCTCGGGCGAGACTGGAAATTCCCACCCGAGGGCAATGGAGATTTCCGTTGTCAGGCCCTTTGTCCAATTCCATGGTGGGTGAGGTGGTAGAGTTCCAGCTGTGCTTGCCTCAAAACTGGAGAATGCCGCCCGAGGATGGACCTAAGCATACAATTCCCTTGGCGGGTGAGATGGGAAAATTCCAGCCACAGTCTCTTTCTCTTGACAGAGAAATCTCCAGCAAATGGGCTTTTCAAACCAAATGCTGCACAGATTTGACTGAAAACACAAAAACTAAATTGCTTACCAAACACAAAGAGAGAGTGCTGCCACATCATTATGAACACTGCAAATCATTTATATTTGTAGAATGAATTATTTTTGTATTATTGTTGTGTGAAGGGCTAAATTGAAAGCTGCAGTGGTGTGGGACTAATTTTGTGGAGTTCTTACTGCATTGTAAAATATTTATACTAATAGGCGTGCGGTTGTATTTATATTTAATACAGGCTGAGTATTGGAGACTATTACTGACTTTTGTATTGATACAAACCAAATTGGAAATGGTACTGGGATTACATTTAAACATGTAGTGCTTTGTCAGTTTAATGCAGCTTTACACAAATATTGGCTCGTGTCAGCCGCAAGACATTCTTTATCATGCCCTGGAGGTTCATCGGCCAGGTTTAAGAGTTGCAAATCTATTGGTAATGAAAAGCCCAAAAAAGCTCTGCAGCTTTCATTTATCTTTTACAGGCAGTTGTCAAGAGTCAAAGTCAACTGTTTCTTTAAACATTGGTGAAGGGGGGCAGTGACTGAGTTGCTCGGATCTGGGTTTAAAAAAAAAACTAGGCACCTACAGACACTGGGAATTATTTATGCAAACTCGAGCAGCAACGTACGTCAAGTTCACAAGATTGGTCGTGGGATGTCATGTCGCATCAAATCACTTAGTGATCAAGAGGAAAAAGCTTCAAGTAAATGTTAGTGATATTGCTATATGATACACAAATTATTTTTCCAGGAATAATTAAAATTTTAGAATTTACTTTTATCAGTAATGGTCTGGAATTCTTTACCTGAAAACAGTAAAGCCTTGTACAACCAGATGACCATTTTTGTTGAAGACTACGTCTATCTACCTACTTCCTTTCCTCTCTCAAAAACATATTCAAGCCACTATTCCCAAAGTGTAAGTAGTTAAAGAGCTCCTTTACAAAATGGGGAGATGGAGCTTAGGGATCCCACAGCCAACAGATCAGATCTAACCTTTAGATTCTTGTCACATCCACTCATGAATGGTGATGGATAATTAAATAACTAACTGAAGGAGGCTCCACGAATATCTCAATCCTCAACGAAGCACATCAGTGAAAGACAATGCTGAAGTGTTTGCAACTATCTTGAGCAGGAAGTGATGAGTGGCAGCATGGTGGCACAATGGTTAGCACTGCTGCCTTACAGTGCCAGAGACCTGGGTTCAATTCCAGCCTCTGTTCACTCAACTGTGCAGAGTCTGCATGTTTGCCCCATGTCTGCTTGGGTCTCATCCGGGCGCTCCAGTTCACTCCCATAGTCTAAAGATGTATGGGTTACATTGATTGGCAATGCTAAATTGATCCTAATGTATGGATTAGGTTGATTGGCCATGCTAAATTGATCCTAGTATCAGGGGATTAGCTGGGTAGATATGTGGGGTTATAGGGCTGAGATGGTATTGGGGTCAGTGCAGACTCAATGGGCTGAATGGCCTCAGACTATGGATTTTTATGAGTGCATGATCTACCTCAACCCTCTCCTGAGGTCCCCAGCATCACTGATGCCAATTTTCGGGTGTGAGAGATCAAGAAATGGCTGAAGGCACTGGATACGGCAAAGGCTATGGATTCCAACAGCTTTCGAGAAATCGTTCTCAATACTCGTGCCAACTAGTCTTGTCCCTATTGAAGTTGGCATTGACTCGGAGATGTGGAAACTTGCTCAGTTATGTCCTGTTCCCAAAAATGTTCAAATCCAATTGGTCGATTACCTTTACTCGCAATCATCAATAGTGATGGAAGGGGTCATTGACAATGCTATCAAGCTGCATCCTATCAGCAATAACTTGCTCACTGATACTCAGTGGCTCTGGCAGAGCCCAAACTAACTGGAGGAGCTCATTACAGCCTTGGTCCAAATGTGGACAAAGGAGGACAGGTGAGAGTGACTGCCCTTGACATCTAGGCAGCTTGACATCAGGCTCCTTGATGGCTGTGTGGCATCTGGGAGCCCGAGTGAAACTGAAGTCAATGGGAATCAAAGGGAAAATCTCCGCTGGTTGGAGACATACTTAGTACAAATGCTGGTGATAGTTGGAGGTCAATCATCAGGCCTAGGAATCATTGCAGGAATTCTTCAGGGTTGTGTTCTAGGCCCAACCATCTTCAGCTGTTTCATCAATAAGGTCAGAAGTGCAGATGTTTGCTGACAATTGCACAATGTTCAGCACCATTTGCAGTGACTCAGATACTGAAGAAGTCCATGCTCATACGCAACAAGATCTGGACACCATTCAGGCTTGGGTTAAATAGCAAGTACATTCACAACCCATAAGTGCCAGGCATTGACCATCTCCAGTAACAGAGAATCAAACCATCTCCTATTAACATTAAATTATATTACTTATGCTGACGCCCCCCCCCCCCCCCCCCCCCATCAACATCCTGGTTGGGAGCAGGGAGGTTTATCATTTACCAGAAACTGAACTAGACCAGACCACATGTTTGCATGGGATACCTCCAACAGTCCAAAGATATGTGGGTTAGCTTGATTGGACATGCTGAATTGTCCCTTAGTGTCTCAAGATGTGTAGATAGGGAAATAAACAGGGTAAATACGTGCGGTTACATCAGAGAGTCGGCGAAACTCAATGGGCTAGATAGCGTCCTTGTGCACTGTAGGGATTCTATATAAATATTGTGGCTACAAGAGCAAGTCAGAAATTGGGAACTCTGCAGTGAATAACTCACCGCTAGATTCCCCAAAAATCTGTCCATCATCAACAAGGAGTATGATGGAATACTGTACTTGCCTGAGTACGGCTCCAATAGCACTCAAAAAGCTTGACATCATCCATGACAGTGCAGCCCACTCGATCAGCATCTCATTCACTATCTCAGTCACGCCACTACCAGCATACAGTGGCAGCCTAATCTACAAGCAGTACTACAGCAACTTGCCAAGGCTCTGTGACAATCCCTTCCAAGCCTGCGGTTTCTGTCACCTTGATCAATAAATACAGCATGTGCCTGGAATGTCGCCACCTGCAAGTTGTTCTCCAAGTCACACAACATCCTGATTTGGAACCATGTCAACATTTCTTCACTCAGGTCAGAATCCCAACTCCCTCTTTAATAGCATGAGTGAACCATAGACTGCAGGAATTCAAGGCAACTCACCACCATCTTAGAGGACAGTTAAGGATAGGTAATAAAGGCTCGCATTGGCATTGACTCCCACACCCTAAGAATGAATAATTGAAAACATAGCAAAGCCAAATCATGACAGCCTAAAATGTATTACAGTACAGTACAATGTATTTTTAAACATAATTCTGAAGAATTTCTATAGGAGAAACTTGCTACAATCCAGCTTCTGCAATCAAACCGGTGTCAGCCTTACCTGAGTGGTAGCTCCTTTGCTCAAGTCAGAAGGTGCAGTTTCAATGGCCATTCTGGTACTGAAGTGCATATGTTTGACTGACACTTCAATGCAATACTGAGAGAGAGTCCTGCATTGTGGAAATTAATATTTTTCAAATTAGTTAAACAAATGTCCCAAATGGCACTAGTGGCACAGTGGTTAGCACTGCTGCCCCTGGGCCAGGGACCCAGGTTCAATTCCCAGTTTGAGTCACTGTGTAGAGTTTGCACATTGTCCCTGTGAACAAAGAACAACACAGCACGGGAAACAGGCCCTTCGGCCCAACGAGCCCATGCCGCCAGTTTAACAATGTGTTTTTCCTCCTCCACCCTTGACCCATGTCTATGTGTTTGTGGGTTTCCTCTGGGTGCTCCAGTTTCCTTTCACAGTCCAAAGATGTGCATGTTAGGTTGATTTGCAGTGTCAGATTGTCCCTTAGCATTAGGGTAAACACATGGGGTTGTGGGGGATAGAGCTCGGTGGGATTGTTTATATGGTGCAGGCTCGATGGATTGAATGGCCTCCTTCTGCACTGTAGGGATTCTATGTTTATTGCATGATGAGTAGGAGGTTATCCTGATGTCTTGGCTAATCTTTATCCCTCAAACATCATAAACAAGTTAGGTTTATTTTCTCATTGCTGCTTCTGACACCTTGTACACATCTAGGTTGTTGCTTTTGTCTGTAATGACTACACTTCAAAAGTGCTTGATTAACAATGCAAGGTTTTGAGAAGTTAGGAAGGTATTTTATAGATGTAAAACTTCCCTTTCTTCTAGGATGACTACATTGAAATTGCATGGGGTTTGACCCAAGTGACTGAGGCAGATATTACTGTCAAAATAATATTAACATCATGCATCACTATTTGGTTAAATAATGGCAAATTGAAGTGAGGAGCAGATACATGGCGTAAATATCAATGGCCAAAGCTGATGTGCCACTTCATTGTTAGCTTTGTAAAAATGATATTATGCCGTCTGCATCACCACTGAAACACACAATGTTATGCAGTTGCTCTATTTGCATAATGAATAGAAAGCAAACTAATCACAATTATAACTTATTGTTTCAAGGGTAGAGATCTGATGACCCAATTGATCTCTCCAGCTGTGTAAACTATTATAAGTGCAGTGTCGCATTGCTGGAGTTTTTAAAGCACCAAATTATTTTTAAAATATTGCTCTTGCTAACTCCCCACGTGCACTGCCAGCAACATTATGGGCACAAATATTTTGAGCTGAAGGGTGCAGGGGTAAGTCTAATGAACAGTAGATGTAGTTCATTGACCTGTTACAGCAAAATCTGGCTAATTGTATTACAAGGAAATGCAATAACAACATGTATTCATAACTCGAGTTAGTAAAGCAGATACAATCCATTCCACTGGAACAAGGACTGAAGATCTTTGTACCTGCAGAAGAGTGAATTCCAGTGGGTGAAAATGTCTTTTCCTTGTATTAGTGTCAGATTTTTTTCAATGCAATTACATTTTGAAAATAATGTATCCAATTTAATGAAAACTTGCACCATTTTACAGCTTTTAAGTTTGTGATGCACAGTATAATGAAAAGTCTTCCTTACTTTTTGACATTAACCAGACCATACTCTTACATTCATGCATGCAGGATTGAAATGGCTGTACTACATTTATTTAAAAGTGGGCTTGAAAATTCACTTTCATCTTGGAAAAAAATTCCAATGTTCTGATCAATGCACTGTATCAAATCCTGGGATCAAACTTTATACATCTTAATTTTATTTCAAATGTCAGCTCAACATCTAACACAACCATTTAACCAGCTTGCCGTCTGCTAAAGTGGAGTGTTACGTATATTTACCGAAGTATTAGAGCAGTACGATCGACAATCAAATCCTCAAGTAACTCTTCACAATCCAGAAACTTTTATTCGAGACATTTCACCACCTTAAATGTTATGTTATTTACACCAACCTTCAATATTTCTTTTCTGAACACAACTTGATGAATCCAAGGATGTATGTAATAATTAATAAGCATTGTTTAGTATTTTCCCACATTATAATTAAATTCACTTGTTTGAACATTGTTTAACCTACCTTATCGAATTAAGAGGTCAGTATACAACAAGCATTGTGCACAACTGAATGTATTTATTTCAATACAAATGTACAATAGATGAGTTTACAAGGAAGCCCACCACCACATTTCCACTACCAGCTACAATAGAGTGCATTTCTAAATGGAATTAGTTACAGTTAGCATTCATTGCACAACATAAACATTAAGTAGGTCAGTGACTGTCCTTGTTAAATATAACTTTTAGCACTCAATTGTTCAAAAGTGCATGCTTAATACCAATTGTTTGAGAGATCAGACATTTGGATTTAAAAAAAAACATTTTGTACCACACATTGGGTCTTAGTCTTGGAATATAGAAAATAAGAATGAGTTACAAAGCTGGACCCCAGAGGGATCTCTGCATTTAGAAGGCATTCTAAAACTGTGAGAGCAATACAGTTTATAAACAACATCTGAACCCAGAGGATTAGATTGTAACTGAACTCACTCCAATGTGCTGATTTCTTTCATAATATATACAACTTGTTTTGGTAAATGTAAAATTAATATTTTTATAGGTGGAGTTCCAGTGCCTCAGAAACATGTGCTGCAACGTTACAAGTAGGAACTAATCTCCTCTTACGTTCTTCCTACACTTGAGTGTAACTTCCGGAGATTGTATGGAAATTTGATATGTTGGTATACAAGTGTTTTTTTATACCATTGTCAAGGTGAATACTGATTATACTTGTAATACATGGATGGATGGTTGACATTAACGCACACATTACCTTCAGATGTATTCTGATTTGACAATCACTGGCCTCATTTGAGTATCTTTTACAGCAAATCAGCTATCACTGCATTGAGAAAATGTGTTAATTCTTCCAGGATTCAGACATTTCATTTAAAAAAATTATTTTAGTGTGTATAACTTATTTGATACATTCTTCATTTCCAGAGTACAGATATAAAATTTAATCTACTCTCGCTCCCTTCCACCCCACCCAAAGAAAATGTCACTTGTGGAATGGTAGAAGGGAAGTCCAAGGCAATTATACAGTGAAGGAGCTCCACTAATGTGGAGCAGAAACCTTGTATGGTATGTATAATTATCAGCTACTATCTGCACCCTCAAATCATGTTACTGCATTTAGCCCCCTTGTTTTACTCTCTATAGATCTACTTAGTTAACAGCTGCATGTCCCTGGTGACATACCAATATTTAGATCTGCCTCAACTCCTTCCAAAACGTCAGCGAGTGTATAAAATCACAACCTTCCTCAGCGAGATAAGGGTAATGTTACATGATTTTAAATGTTACCTAAATGCTGTACAGTTAAACATGTGAACGAGAGAACAATTTTGTTTATCCCTGTAGGCAAACGTGTGCATGACATAATTGTGTAATATATTTAACCCATCTTCCGAGCCGCTTTGACTTCATTAGGTTTTTTTTAAAAAAGAGACTACAAATGCATCTCCTTCGGTGCCAGTCTGACTTACTTGTACTGCATTATTTTCTTTGTCTGGTTGTCAAACCTTTGCTCCGCAAATATGCATGCAATACTGACAAAGTTACTGCTTGCTTAGTGTCCCTGTTCAACACAGAACAAGGGTCATATAAATCTACGCTATTCAGAATGCATCTAATTTAGTCTCATCTTTTGAAGTTATGACAGTGAAGACTTTTGGACTTCAGTTCTGAAATGCATTCGTGGCTGAGGAAGGTGTAATTTTTTCAACAGTGGATGCACTAAACAGTGTACGATGACAAATTACATAAGAAATTAGTTTCTTCCACTGCTATTAACCGCCCATTTGATAACTTGATAGTTATTTTATATCCAAGTATATTAAAAAACTATAAAGTGAGTTAAGGCATTCCAAATATTCTAGGAGAAAATTGAAAGTTTAAATGAAATGTTCATTCAAAATTTCACCATTTCTGTTGTAAACAAGACTTGATACTGAAAGAACCAAAACATGGCAATGCTGTACACAATGTGTCAGCTGTCCACTGAGTATTAGCATTGCAAACTAAAATCATAGAATCCTGACAGTGCAGAGGGAGGCCATTTGGCCCGCACTGACAATTCCACCCAATACCAATCCTCGTAACCCCATGTATTTACCCTGCTAATCCCCCTGACACTAAGGGTCAATTTAGCATGGCAGATCAACCTAACCTACACAGCTTCAGAGTGTGGGAGGAAACCCAGGCAGACATAGGGAGAACGTGCAAACTCCACACAGACAATCACCCAAGGCTGGAAATGAACCCGGGTGCCTGGTGCTGTGAGGCAGTAGTGCTAACCACTGCGTCACCGTGAAGCCCAAGAGTCGGAACTGGGCAATGAATAGCAAATCACAAGCAATCACATTTCATCTTTTCTCTGGCTATCTGCACATTTCCCAACAGCAGCTTTCATATCAAAGCGACAAAAGATTGTTGCACAAAGTTAAACCTTGCCATTTATTACGTCAGTTAATGTCTTCCTTAAACATTGAGCCATCTTTTATAAATGCCCCGAGCCAATCTAAATATGAACGTATCGTGTGAAGTTAACAAGTCATTTGAGAGAGTATCGAGAAATAAAGTGTAATTCCTTCTGACTTCACAGTACACCTGACGGCATTGCCCCCTGCAACAGCTTCTTCAGAATTTTATATTTCTTTCATTCAGCCAATGTTATTGTAGTGTTCTTTAGTGTTTCACTGAATTATTGCAAAAACAATCAACACATTTTACAAGGTCAGTACGTCTTTCGATACTTTGATGAGTACTTTACCAAATGAAGAACAAGTAAAAAGATTCACAAAGGTTCATTTGACAAATTACTTTGCCTCTTACACTCAGCACAAACAAAATTCAGCAACTGAATCTGCCCAGTGCCAATGTAGTGGTTTTGGTTACTCCAGTTACATCATTAACTAGTAAGATTAGAGTGATAAAAAGTCCTTTTGTTTAACAATATTAAACTATGCACATTTACTTTTTTTTTATATATACAAAACAGCACCCCAATACTGTATACCCGGGACTTCAATTAAGGCTGGAAAATAATAAAAAAAAGCTGTGCAAGTGTGCATACCTCATACTACAGAAGAATCTCATTCATCCAAGTTTCTTCCAATCTGTGGAGAGCGAAGTCCTCCCTATTTATCATTCCCTTCTCATCAAATAAGCTTTCCAGCATTTGAAAAAAAGCTGCATCCAAATCTGATTTCTGTTTCCCTATAACTGCATAAAGCCATTATTATCAACACTTTCTTTTCAAATAGGATATTTGTTCAGCTCACAAAATAAACATCACAACTTTAACTACATTGTACTCAGAACGTTCTTACTGATAATTTTTCCACTACCTATCACGTCTGTTGCCCACAAGTACATGGCAAGCGAGTAGTTAACATCAGGGTGCTGAAATCATTAGATTATATCAGTTCACCAGCCTGCAATGCCCCAAAACTTTCAGCACAAGACAAATGCTGGAGATGCTGCTTTTTCCACGTACAATGTTTCTGGAAGCAAATATACAGCCAATTAATTTTCATAGATAAAATGAAACAGTGGATCATTATTCTTATTCCAAGAATGAGAACAAGTGTCATGTAAATCAAGTCGTGTATAGTAAAGGCCAATCTTCTCTATTCACGACAATCATCTTCAGCAGGCTGAAACAATAAGAATGTGGCAAACTGAAAATGCCCCCACATTCTACGCCTAAAGTAATACGAAACCATGTGTTGAAGGGGAATTTGCTGCACCCATCAGTTACTGTAGTATGGCCCAAGATAATATTGATATCCACTGGGTGTTGGAGGAGTGTTCAAACTTTTAAACCATGGAACATCCAATACAGGGTAAAACAGCATTTTGAACCATTGCACAGTAATTTCTGTACTTTAATAAACCATCAATGAACTCACACTTTGATTTGTGATCCTTGGGCTGGTCAATGTGAAAAATAGTGCCACTACTAAAGCAAAGCGTGAAGACTATATTATTATGGGATACAACTGTTTAACAAGATTCAACTGTTATAAGGCACACAATGCACATAGATGCAATGGTACTGATGGTTGCCAGTTACAGTCACAGGTTCACAGTATTCTATACAAAAAAGGCACCCCACTACTTGTATTTTTTCTAATGGTTTTTAGAACATCTATTGTCCTTCAGCCTCAGGTGATGGCAAAATGGATTGGTGAGTAACCCATTGATAATCCATATTAAAACTTAGGTGGTCTCGTACAAGTACTCTCAGCAACTTTCATGGTGTGGCTTTGCTTGCAGTCCGTTTTCATTTAACAGTTACTGGGTACATGAAGCTTTTGTTGCACTGAACTTTTACATCATAGTGTTCATCAATAATGGTACGTTCGTAAAACAACTTACTTGTAGAAGAGTCAAGAATTCCAGTGTAACATAAACTGATGGTCGAGAAAGTAAATATTCACATCTTGCCAAAACGTTAAAAGTCGAAGATCATTTGCTATCACCGCATTGCGACTGTGTGTTTTGGCCATGTCATTATGTAGTGGTAGCAATTCTGATTAACTATAACTGGTGAGTCCTACCACAAAATTGGAAGTTTAAACTTTCCAGGAGCTTTCATCTATTGTGAAAGCTAATACAATCTATTGCAGAAAAAAAATCCACAGTACTGAATCAGAATATGTACAGGGATTTCAGTTTGTTTTCAAAGAAAGATGCATGTTTTTAATCTCCCAAGCGTACTCCAAAAGAGGAATGTGAATGAAGTGCTTTATCATTGTTTTTTCTCACGAGTTGTTATGGTAACCAGTTGCTTCGCTGCCTTGGCAATGTCATAGGCACATTGGATGACTTGCTGTGTGAGCAATTGAATGTCAACAGGTGCACCTGGCTCAGGTGGAATCGTTTTCCTGCACTCACATTGCAGTCGGAAGGCACTCGCGTTTAGCAATCTCAGTGAGCACCGAACTGTGTCCAGGGCAGGCTTCTAATCATTTTAAAAAAACATACACAAGTTAGAAACCTCTTTAAAAAAAACATGCAAAACTAACAGTTGCTTCATTGCTACAGGTTTACAAACCTAAATATTCTTCATTGAGCAAGAACAAATTACTTTCCTTTTACACTTGATGCTGGCTGAATTCAGCTACTGAATTTGCCAGCACTTGCATAGCAATTTTGTTAATTAGTTAAATTTGAAAATTACAGATGATAAAAAGTCATTGCATTTAACATTGTTAAATTACATTGACTAGTTTTTAGAATACATCTGCTGCACTCAGCTCCACATTCAATAAGTTACCTACCTTCACTGTTGGCAGGCAATCCAGAGGCTTACAGTCCTCAAGTGCAGCTAGCAACAGTGCTGGCTGCCTCAGTTCAAACCAATCTTGGACAGGGGGATTCAAACCGGCATTTAGCCTCTTTATTTGTATACATTACATAAGAAAGACACTAATATATGCATGACTGACAAAAAACAACTCTTAGTTATCTTTACTTAATTTGATGGACAATAGTTCTGTTCAGAAATGTGCGCATGCTTCCTCCCTGCCACATTGGCACTTTAATCGTGATCTTCATACCACTCCCTCACCCTTCTGGCAATCTCCTATTTATTCTGTATCCACCCCTGGCTGCCCTTCTTACTGAACAGTGAGCCTGTCAATTTGACTGGCTGTTGGGTGAGGAGCTGATTGAGAAAATTAAGTCATCCTGCAGTTAATTCTAGAATTGCCCAGGATATCCATTCTTTCGGATTTCTAGAAACCCACCACCCCCGCTCTTTTTGCTGCCCCATCTCTTCACCGCTGAGTAAACAATAGCTAATATCCCTAACTAAAGCCAAAATCTGATCTATTCTGCTTACCAAGAGGACAGAATCACACCTACGAATTGGTTAACTCTTTCTAAATCAGATATATTCTGATGAAACCTTACCTTTGGAAAGAGAGAAGCCATTTCGGTGACTGCAGAGTGTATCTTTTCAGAACATGGCACAAAACTGTAAAAATGAAATAGACAGGTTTGGATTCATTCATTGATGTACAATTAGATTAGTAACATAGCATATATCTTAAATTCTTTTACAATTCTACCATTGCAACAGGACAAAGTGATTAGAATCAGGAAAACAAAACATTATATACAGAGGAGAACAAAAAGGAAAATTTGGAGGGGGTACGGGGCTGAGGAAAAACAAAAGCAATATTTAAGACAAAAATTTTGAGATAGTTTTTAAAAACAGACATAAAAACAGCAAGGCAGAAGGAACCACAAAGGCAGTTTCAGCTGCAATAGCCCAGTGATTAAATAAGTATTAACCAACAACTGAAGGGAGGGAGTGGGTGTCAAGAAGACAATCCATGCTTGGAAAGCAAGGCAGACGGAGAGCAACCAAGGTAGAATGGGGCAAGTTTAGGTTGTGGAGGGATATTAAGAATTTGAACTTGCTGGAGTAAGGAAAACTGCTGGGCTTTGAAGAGGATTGGGGAGTGATGGGAATTTTGGAGAGTTTTAATGGAGATGAACCTTATTGAAGATAGGGCTGGAAGGCCAGGTAGGAAGAGATAAGAAAAGTCAAACATCAAGGTGATGACGGACGTAGAGATGGACAATGTTGAAGTGGAAGAAAACCATCAACACAGCGGGTCTGGAAGGCCAAGGAAGCTTGGGATTGAATAGCATATCGAAGTCCCCTGATCCAACCTTAAGTGCAGCCAAGGAGGTTATAGAGATCAAGGTCAAAGACATAAAGGTGTTGATGGCAGCCAAAAAGGATTGCTTGAGGTACGGCAATACTGAACTAGAATAAAGTTTGACTCATCCACTCTTGATAATGGACAGATAGTCAAAGAGTTTAGCGAATATCTTTGAATTAGTGAAGGAGGTACAGAGCTGTGGAGCTGGATATTTCCATGACATATGGAAGCTAATTCCACTATTCCTGGTGCTTGTACTATTAAATTAGAATGTAGACTTTGAATGAGGATGCGATCAATAATGAACAGGAGGTTCATCAGAGTTTACACTGCAAGCTGAGAAAGAGGAAGTTGCCTTGTATTGGATAAGAGCACAAGCAGTTAAGAATAGTGTCATTGAGGCAGTTACAGGAAGATACTGGAAGAGAACAGGATAAAAAATAAGGCAGCAGGGAATTTGCAAGGATTTTAGAGAGACAGAAAGCTATAGATATTTGAGCTTGACCAATATGGTCAGTACTACAATTGTTGCAGAATCCAGATTTCAGAGTCTTGACTTAGAATTAGTGAGGCATCATTAGTTGCAGTTTGATAGTTGGTTCACTGTTGTATAGTTACAATTAACAGGGAGAGAGAGGTTTAAAGCCACTGAAACGCTACTAATATGCTTTAACATGCCATGTAAATAATTAATAAATAGCTGCCTGCCATGTAAATAATTAATAAATAGCTGCCCTAGAAACTCTTATAAAATGTCTAGTAGCCAGTAAAGCCAATAAGAACCTTTTGGAATATAATCTTTATTAATTTGAAACTCACTGGGGTTACTCAACCTATAGCATGCACCACGTGATGCTAACTTTAGTGATTTCCATACTAACCTTTCATGCTTACACTCCTGTGCAGCACGCAGAAGCTCCTGGATATTTTTAGTAACCTGTTCCGTTTTAAGGATTACATCTTCTGTACTGGGAAGACTTGGATCCAGCTCACCCTCATGCTCATCGTACTCCAGGTGGAAGTCATCATCCCTTCCCATCCTCCCATCAGCGATACTATTAAAGGGAAAACAAGAGTGAACATAAACATAATATAGCAGAATAGCAACCAAAATGATGCCTACAGTGAGAGTTTTCAGCACATTATCACGTGCACATAGAAATCAGATGCCTGAGAGTGTGTTACAAAGGCTGTAACCAGATTGATGGTTCAGATCATACCATAAATGGTAATGAGTCACCTGAACCCCAAAAGCCCTAGGCTGTAGCATTTAATAGGTGGTGGCTGCAAGCTGTTGGGTGAGCGAGTACATACATGAGCAAGTGTCAATGACCAGAGACTTCTGGATACCTCAGATTAAATTTCAGAAGGCTGCAAAGGTGTGAAGTAATTCATCTTGCACTGGCAAATTTATACTTGCCTTCATCAGTCAGGAACTGGTCGATGCTAGAATTTCCAGAAAATAATCAATTACTTTTCATTCTTATAATTATTTCTACCAAGTCGTCTTGAAGTTCAACACAAAAGCAGCATCGTCACTGCATAATGCAATTTATGACTCTTTGGGTTTGAATGACTAGCTTGGTGGCAATTATGGCTACCTGTTCAAAAACAAACATTTCAATAATATGAAGACTGTCAAAAGATCCCAGATTGTATCAAGGCCCAACTGGGTACAGTCTGAGTTGTCCGAATCCAACTCTGTAAATAAAACATCACTGTGTTGTACCCGTGTTGGATGTGCAGACTGGATCATTTCAACAGTCTGCAGAGGATTTTGGTAACAATATTATAAAAATCAGGATTCCCCAGTAGGAAATAAATGCATCAAGTGACATTTCAATGAACTATAAAAATCAGGTTCAAACACGTTTTGGTTGCTGTAGCTAACAGCCATGGGAACACTACAACTGTCCTTGGTGTCTCTGTTCTTTGAGGAAAGTAATGGAGAGAACAGCCTAGATGAAAAAAAATTTAGCCAGTTCCTGGTTGCTGTCAAATGACTTGCTAGACTGTGCTCCTAGATATCTAGACTATGATGCCTTCCATAGTCAACCTGGCAGGGCTCACATATGAAAAAATGGCTCTTTTGAAGGAGGTACACTTTATGTTAACTTGTTCATAGAACATGGTGTCTCAGGCAAGGAAAACTTTTATTGCCCATCACTATTCACCCTCAAGGTGGTGATGGTGAGTTGCCTTCTTAAAATGTTGCATCATGTGGTGCGAGCACGCCCACAGTGCTGTCATGGGTTCTGTCCTCTGGCAATAATGGAACAATATAACTGCACAAATTATCATCTTCAGTAGTGAGGAAAATTGGACAGACTTTCACAAAAATAAAGAAAAATTCAGAACTTTAGGTACGTAACAGTTTTGATAACTTCAGAGAAACCAAAAATGCTATTGCTATTTTCACAATAGCACAAGGCAGAACTGCAAAATTGGTTTCCACTCAATTGCTTCAGTGATGTTCTGTTTTGCAGAATTAAACATATATTTCCCTCGATATTTTAAAAGCAGTTGTTAAGAACATACAGGCAAAAACAGATAACTGTTAAAACAGAAACAACTAGAACATCTCCATTAACCATTCAAGGATATAGCATGAGGTCTATTCTATGGAAGGAAGAACAGGGAAACAATTTCCAAAATCCAATTTAGAAAATAGTTCTGGAATGTACATTCTGCAGAAATTCTGCCCATGCTGAGTTCTATTAAACACAATCAACAAAACATTATAATCTCCAATCAGGTTCAACTCACCCCAGTGGCAGCTCGTTGGTCTGGGTATTGTCATAATCACTGTCTGTTCCACTGCCACGTTTGTCCAGTTTGGACACCTGTAAATGGAAATAAAACATGAGTTGGCAGTATAGTGTACTGATGCATAGGTTTTATTGTTAGATCAACTGTTCACTAGTAATTATTTCAAGAAAATTTACAGGCAGTTAAGTAGGAGCGGTTACCCCAATTTCCGATGATAAACATGAAAGCAACTCTGAGAATAACTATGCCAGATCAAATCTGTCAGTGATCAGATTTCATACCCAGGTTTCATAATTCTGCACTTTGGTTATGAATTAGTTGAGGACCAAATAGTTTTAGTTTGCTCAAGATAAAAAGCTGTTAATGTTAATATTTCCATGAAGGACAGGATGATTGGATTCAATAGTCCTGATTTCCTTCCACATAAACAGTACTCTCTCCTCCCTCCTCTCCCTTGGAATTGGCATCTCCATTGGGACAACAGACACCCTAACACTGTTTCAGGCCTTACTCTTGAGTGTAGAAATTATAGAATTTGATGAGGTGCAAACTCTAAATTGAATATTGTTCATTTTATTCCTCGGAATAGGGAGCCTTCCATTCCTTTCATGCCAATCCCGATCATGCAACTTCCTTTCTGGGCCTCCATTTTAGCCACTATCATAAATGGTCACTCCAGTGCATCAAGCATGGTTCTTCTGCCTTTCAATAGTCACTATTCCCTCAACAGTGGTTGAGGCTGCTGTCTCAGTGCCAGGGACCCAGGTTCAATTCTGGCCTCGGGTACCATCTGTGCGGAGTCTGCACATTTTCCCCATGTCTATGTGGACTTCCTCCCACAGTCCAAAGATGCGTGGGTTAGGTTGATTAGCCCTGCTAAATTAAACCTAGTTTCAGGGGTGTCGGTAGGCTAAATATGAGGGGTTACGGGAATGGGGTCTGGGTGGGATTGTGTTCAGTGCAGACTCAATGGGCTGAATGGCCTGCTTTTGCACTGTAGGGATTCTATTCTGTGATTCTAAATAACCAATGATGCCTTTATCCTTACTACTTCTTGCCCTATCTCCAACCTCCCTTTCCTCAGATCTCAATTAAAATCAGATGGTTGAAGAACACAAGCTAATTACAGAACTGTGTTAACTCAATACATGTTGGTATACTTAGATGGAGTTGCATTGTAAATAGCCAGAATAAAAATGACAAACCAATTATTCATCATGCCCCTGGCCCAGTAGATCTGAATCCTTTCAAATATTGTTTAAAGACTCTCTACACATTAAAAATACTTAGATCATTTTATACTTAAATGAATTCAATTTTTTCACATGGAATAAAGAATAGGATCAGCAGGATTCCTATACTTTTCTTGGAAGAACATTTCCGAATGCCAATTGGAGAATTCCTTAAATTACATTCTCAAAGTTAATTCCATCTTAATGAAACCAAGAACTGTACAATAAAGGAAAGGTAAAACATAAGGTTTTGCTGAATTGGATACCAGGTTCACATTTAATAGCAAAATTTGTAAAATCTAATGGAAAATTTTCCAGAAAATTAGCAGGAAAGCCATAATCTGCAGATTCAAACAGATTGACATACGAAGTCAAAGGAATGTAACTCCAAGACAAACCTCAAGATTTCTACTGCAACACCAGTTTGAATCAATGAGACCACTACTTAAAGTAGTGAGCACACGGTACAAGGCATTCGGCTAGAACACAAGCTGGTAGGTGCACAGGTTGGATGGGGGTGGAGAGGGGGCGTGAGGCCCGAGGGTTTGAAAATTCTTCCCCCGCCCGCCCGTCAATATTATACTTTCAAAATGGAAAGGCAAGTTCCAATTACTTCTTCTTTTAAACAAGGAATTAAAGTGCTGTGAAAGTGCAGATCTGCCAGCTGTATTACTAACATGTCCTGGATCCTTTAAAGGATGGTGTGCATCTGACCAACCAGAGGGTTTACAAATTTTGTTCTGCAAACCTGGACTATATATGATTTCAGAACATCCAACTCAATTGCTTTTTTGGATGGTAGTTTCAATTCGCTACAACTCCGACACCATAAAAATATACTGATTAACAAAATAACAAAGACGCCTCTAAAAGCCCAAGACTCACTGAATCTTTTGAATGTTCTGAATCACAGGTTTTACAATTAGATCTTAACTGGCATACATGTCGAAATACAGTTTAAATATTTTAAACTTTTTGACATTCCCTTGTCCCCGCACCCAAAGAGTCAGCTGTTATGGGTTAACAGAAAAGGAAAAGTAATAAAAGTGCATGCATTCTTGGGAAGAGATTAACCTTTTTCTGTTAATACCTACATTACGGCAGATGGTTCCAATATATCTCTGTTTTCCTGTTTCAACAGCATCTTTCTAATGCTGCAGAACTAGCTGATTGCAGGTTTGAACATTTCTCTTTTTTCCTCATTCCTGAATTTCCCATACAACAGGATTTTAAGCAAAACATTTTCACGTGTGAGAGAGAACTGGACATACTAATAAAGTATTGAATTTTAAATGGAGATCAAGTCCTCTCTTCACCACTGTAGTTTCATAATGCAAAACCAGACTGGTCCCAAGTAACAACTTTCAAGTCCTTCATGTGCTATAACTGTGCTAGTTGCCTGCATAGCTAAGATGGAAAGAGCCATACACAATAATGTTAGGGGGCGTGGGACTTTGGAGGAAGAGGAAGGGACAAAGTTCCACATTCTTAAGCTAATCTGTTTTCAAGCAATGCATTTGAAATGGACATGTCTACAATTAAATGGGCAGTTTTTACATAGAAACCTATAAACTTCACCAAACCTTAAAAGATTTGTTGAAATTTGACTTTTGATGGCATCAATGGAAGGCACAATATGTAGATGCTCTCTCTGTAACACTGGTTTTGTACTTTCCTTCCAAAAGTTAGGAAAGTGGGAGAATCAAGGGCACATGATATATCCATAGAACTTAGCTCATTAATGCAGCTTCACACAAAAAGGAGATTATGAATTAGAATAATTTCTTAAATATTTCTGTCAGATGCCTTTTAAGAACACTATGAAATTATTTTTTCCTATAGCCATTCAAAAATAACTTAAATGTAATTTTGCCAGCTTCCTGCAAGAGCAAGTTTGCTCCCATAACTGTATCACTCAGTACATGACTGTTATTTTATGCAAATTGTAAGACTTCATTAAAATAATTAGAGATTTGTGAATACATCGATTGATTATGCAAACTATGTGTACACAAAGTTAATACTTGCACTTCTTTGGAAGGAATACAGTTGTCTAAGAATGCCATGAATTTAAGTACAAACTTGAAAATAAAAACAAGATCTGAACTGGGCTCTATCCAGATTTCAAATCAAATGCTGGAAACACTCAGCAGGTCTGGTAGCATCTGTGAAGGGGAAAATAATTCAAGTTTCAGGTTGACGCCCATTCCAGAGTTCTAAAAAAGGTCATCGACCTGAAAAATTTAACTTCATTTTTCTCGCCACAGATGCTACCAGTCCCATTGCGCAGTTGCAGCATTTTTTTGTTTTTCATTCAGATTTCCGGCATCTGCAGTATTTTGCTCTCCTGTTCAGATTTCCTTTGTTACCCTCACTTATAGCCTAAAAGAATAAAGGACAAGGAATTTCTAACACCAAACTGTAACTAAATCTCGATTCAAGGAAACTTTGCAAGGATTTACTATGATCAACATGAATGGTGAGATCTCAGAATCATCTGCCATTATGCATGATGCCTTCTTCATGCAGTTTACTAAAAATTATAAAAATATTCTTTTATTTTACATGAACAATATCAGAGTCTTTGATTGTAATATTCTCATTCAAAAAAGCAATATTGAATAAATGCTAAGAATTTAACCCTTTGAGAACTACAGTAGCAGTCGACTGTTGCATTTCAAAGTTGCAATTCTTTCTCTATTCATTTCTGGGATGTGGGTGATGCTGGCAGGACCAGACTAATCACCTCCAAGAAGGTGTTGCAAAATGGAAAGTCTTCCCCTCTTCCATGCTGCGTATTTTGATGCCTTGTTCCATAATATTTAGTGGGAATTTACAATAAATCCCACTAACAAAAACAACAGGTTCTGACCATTTGAGCAGGCACCGAGTCTCAGAGGATTAACATCCTTGAGGACTAGGAGAACAGTTCTACGTTTCCTTTGAGAAAAATCTACTGGAATTTTGATTCAGTATTTGTCAATCTGAAATGGATGAAATTAATTGTGGGAAAGACAGCTACCTGCAATAATTGCAATGAACTCAGTTTTAAAATAGATAATTAAAAAACTTATAGACAACAAAAGAAAGCTTTTCACAGGGAAAGAAAAACATTTTCAATGAACAGAAAGTTACCCCTAGTTTCTGCGTGCAAGAGTAAAAGCTTGTGAATATTTTCCTTCAATAGTTTGACCCTCTGCTGATTTTGTTCAGCCACGTCACCACTGATCTCCTACACCCCCAAAGGCTTTTTATAAATTAGACTATAAAAAACAGATGTTTTAGCTTTATAATGCTTCGGTTAATGGCTTCCATACCTGCTATTAAAACATCATTCATCAGCTGCTTTTATTTAAATTTACAAAACCTGTGCCTCAATTCGACTGAAAAAGGGAGGAAAGCAGTGCTCAAAGGGTTAATACATGGAGAAATTGGAACAGTCAGCAGAAGACAATAAAGATGGAAGACTTCTTGAATGGCAAATGGCCTTGCTTGACAAATATGTGATCACTGAAGGTCAATATGCTATTCAAGAGAGGAAAAGGTGTTAAGAGATTGTTAAAAGGGAAGCATTATTTAACTGCAGTGTTCACATTTACAGCTGAGCAAGAGGGGCTTATCTTTTGGAATGCACACTGCATAACCATTACAATTCATCTTATTCACCCCACGTTTTGTTATGCAGCTTTTTAGTTATGTTGTAAATAATCCTTGTTTTCAGACCACTCTAATGCTGTGGAAAAACTTCACTTGAGGGCACATAGCAAAATTAACAAAAAGATAAGTCTGAAATTTCACACGAGACTCAAAAAATGGTTGGAGCAATGCTGTATTTCATTTTTTCAAGTTTTGCAAAATATTAATGTAAATCTGTGTCTAACTGTAACTTTGCCACCTCTTCAGTATATGGGGACCCATAAAATAATAGGCCACTTAGCCCCTCAAGTCTGTTTCAGTCTTCTACGGCACATTGGAATCTCAGTTCTATTTGGCCACCTTTGCTCCTCGTCTTCTGACACTCTTACCCATAAAAATCTTCCTTCAAAACGTCAGTTGATCCCCATATCCTTTTTCCAGGGAGTTGGAGGCAAAAATCCAAAACTTCCCTACCCTCGATTTAAAAATGTTGTTCCTAATTTCTCTCCTAAAAGGCCTACTTTTCTTAAGATGATGCCCCTTAATCCTGTACTCAGCCACCATACTAGTTTAAAAGTTGATTTGATTAACATTAAGTAAGTTGGAAGATATTGGGGAGGAGAAAAAAATTGCTTCATTTAATTAGTCAAGTTATTAGGGAAATAAACAGACTGGTAAAATTGGTATGAAGTGACAGGAAGATCTTTCAGAAACAAGGCTAGATGTGTCTAATGATTTTTTTCAACGCATATCATCACAGATGATGATTTAGGACAGTATTACTTTGGGCCAACTTCAGAGATGTATTGTAAGTATAAAGTTTCTTGGGTTCTTTTTCAAGTGACCAAGTTTCTTTTTTTTTAAACTGTACCATAAACTAAGTTGACTTAATGCAAGATTGCTAATGTAATACACCATATGGTGTTCAGGCTAATTGACAACATTATGTGGTTCTGCAACAACTTACTGACTTGCATAAATTCTATTAGAACACACTGGAAGACTGCAAATGGTGGAATTCCACAGATCCCTCCATGACCGAACTAGCACCACATTACAAGTCAAATAACTCCTGTGCCAACACTTCAATGGTAAATTAACAACTGCAGTATCATGAGAAAAAAATCATGGTTACATTCATTAATCTACGTATATTTCATTGAAACTCACTTACAAAGTGCAGTTTCACTTTGTTGTGTTATGTACTTCATTCCAAAACTGAAAAATATTGTTTGAAAGTTATTTTTGACATATTCAATTAGGCATTCCAAAAAAGAACCTCCCATCATTACAGGGAAAAGAGAAGCAAAGATTATAGAGGAAGAAAATCCATGCAAAAGGCATGGACACTCCTAGAACACTTGCTGGAATCCTTTCTGCCCCTTCTTACTTGAGCCCAACTGAGATGGTACTTAACCACGGATCTGCCGCAATCCTGTGAACAGGAGTGCAGCGGAGAGAAGGGAAAAGGCACAGAGGTCACGGAGACACCCCTGCGAATCTGTAACATGGAAGGGACAGTGTAAACAATGACATGCACATTGACATTAATGAACTTTTTTAAAAAAACATGCATGTAACTTGTTATTGCCAACTTGCATTATGTAGACAAATACTGGTTAAACAGTCTCATGCTGAAGAAGTCAAACAAAAGCAGTTATCTTATGTCAATCAACTAGTGGATTGTGAATTTTGTTAATGCAACGTGCATATGCTATTAATGAAACAAAATAGCACAAATGAAGCAACATTTACTTAAAACTGAATTGAATCAGTGATTTCCCTTATTTAACTATTCTCAAAATAATGTTCACTGAACAATTATACTGTAGATTAATTCATTTTTGTAGATGTGCTGATCATTAGCAATAATGAGATGAAAATGCCTTTTCAAAAATTGTTTGATCTACTTGAAGTTGCTGGAATATATAAAAAAGTGTGCAAATCTGAAATGTAGTTTCATTTAATACCAGCACAATCTGACAATTCCACATTCATACCTACATCTATACATTAAATTATTTATGCGCCCACAATAACCTATTCTGTCTCCTCATCTCACTGAGTGCATCAATCCTATGACTCTTATATCTGTTCATTATCAGTACATTGATGATAGACGCCACCAGATTTTGTTCATCATTAGATTTAGAGCCACAATGCAGAATTCCAAATATGTTAAGATAGTTAGCAAAGCCCAATTGGATTTGGACTTGGTTTATTTTCCGAAATTTGAACATTTATTTTTCCCTTATCTGTTGGAGGTGAGGGAGGGCCAATTCAAGGATTTGGGAAAGAACGTTTCATGATAATTATACCTGTCTCCAACTCTTTTGTTCAAAACAGTATTAAGGATCAGAAGCATTAATAATTTGAAAGAGTAATCAAGGTGAATTCAACTGAAAAATAACTTAATTACACCAGTTGCATGGAATGTGGGATCACAAAAATGAGGAAGTATTCAAATACTGCAAATTGCGAACAAAGACAAGGACCAGAAACACATGCAGCAAATGTGTGTGTGTTTTATGATTGCTCAGTGCCATATGTCCTTGCAAATCTCTAACCTTTTGTGATGGCCACTTTATCACACAAATGGGAATTTTATACAAAACTGAATGCTGAGCACGAATTGTCTAATAGTACATCTGAACACAACAGCAGCTCACTTGCAAATTAATACCAGAACTTTGCACTGCAGCTAGGGTTAGAAGATGTAACACCTCATTAATGAATGCTGGAAAATATTTCTTCCCCCAGAATTTTAAGCCTGGGAAATGAGAGACTGTCCTACAATTCCTAAACTAAACAGTTATTATTGTTTTGTTAATAATGATTAAGCAACAAGCTGTATTGAAGGTCAATGCACTTGGTTTGAAATAAAGTCCACATCGTAAAGCATTAACTCACATTACAATCCAAAGGCTGAAGTCTTGTGGCAATGTCATCAGTAGTTTGTCCAAAGGATTTCTGTCCTGATCTGGTTTCATACATGGACACAGCTTGTCGGTCACGTCTACTTGCGCTTGGGTGGGGGGCAAGGTCTTGGCGGTCACTAGTAGTTGGTGACGGATGTAGACTTGGAGCTTGCTGTTTCATTTGTGCATTCTCTGTCTGCAATTTGTTAATCTGAAATTTTATCAAAAAGGGATCCACAACATCTTGAAATAACTTGATATTAAAGGAGCCCTCTTCATTGCAAAATTTAAACATTTGTTTTATCAAAGATTACACACAGCAATATACAAAATAGGAGGGTGTAGATGGGTAGGATTACACTCTTCAGATGTGACTAAATTATTTTATATTTCATATCTAGGTTTCCATCATTAAAAATCGATTACTAAATATCCATGCGGTTTCGTATAAAAATTTTGAATTTGTCTAGTGCAACATGCCAAATAGGATAGAATACCTGGAACTATCTGAAGAAAGCGAGGGCAGCATTAAGTTTTGCAAAGTGAAAGCATTAAAGGTATCAGTGCAAAGTGCTACAGCATGTTGGACACAAGTCTGCATCCTCAGTTTTCTTACATGAAAAATTGGCAACTTTGGGCATGTCATCAGAACAGGTAGTAGTTACACGCAAGAAAATAAACAACACTGGCTGTCCGGGAAATCATTTTATTTTAAACACAGAAGGGCATTTAGTTATCACTCTTAAATAGATAGTTGTAAAATTTGTCTCAAACCACCAGCCTCCCCCACCATATTTTTCAGATTACTTTTTCAAATATTTGTCCTAGTTTCTGGTGCAAAATAACTAAAAAAAAATTTGGAATGCCTATTATAGAGGATGTGCAGTAGAGCAGCCATAAAATAATTACATTTTAGACCCAAAATCTGATCACTAATTTATTAGATCTATTTATATAAAAGGCAAACCACAGGAATATTCACGCCTCAGTTAGATGTTCATGGTGTCTGATTATTTGCATGTTACACATTCTTTGCTGGTGCTTGAGACTATTAAAATAATGCAAGATGCTAAATAAGTGTATAGTGACATAAATTCAAATGCTGTACCAGAATGAGTTGAAAAGCAACAAACAATTTGGTGCAAAACTGGAGCAAATTCAATTACAAATTACTAACATAAGCACCATTAGTGTCCTTGGCTGAAAATTCCTTGCTGTTAAACTGGCTTCCTGGATAACAATAATACTTTAATGTGACATAGCTCCCTGACTCAAATTTTTATTTTACACTAAAGCTTAGATTATGCAATCAAGTCTCCAAAGTGAACATCAACTTTGAGAAATTATTGAAAGTGTCTGGACCACAGTCATACATTGACTAACAGTTTTAAGTTTATTTATCATAGCATTATTACCCTTCAACAAAAATACCACAACACTGAAGTTAGTCTACAGTGCTAGCCAGATATTGTGCAAATACAGCAACTAACACTTAAAATGACCAATACCATTGACAGAAATAGAATCACAGAATGACTACAGCACCAAAGTAGTCCATTTAGCCAATTGTGCCCATGACAGCTCTCTGCAACAGTCACTCCGCAAGTTCCATTTCCTGCATTTTCCCTGGAATTATTTTCTCTTCAGATATTATCCCATTCTCCTTTGAAAACTATTGAATCTGCCTCCACCATTAAGTGGTTAGGCAATCCTAACCACTTGCTGCAAGAGGATTTTCATCACGTCACTTCTGCTTACAAACATAGAATCCCTACAGTGCAGAGGCCGGCCATTTGGCCCTTTGAGTTTGCAACAACTCTCCGAAAGAGCATCTCATCCAGGCCCAGCCCTCCCGCTCCAGCCTTGGAACCCCACACATTTTACCATGGTTAATCCACCTAACCATACACATCCATGGATACTAAGGGATAACTTAGTAGGTCTATTCACCGAACCTAACAGCCCACATCTTTGGACTGTGTGTGTGTGTGTGTGTGTGTGTGTGTGTGTGTGTGTGTGGGGGGGGGGGGGGGGGGGGGAAGAACTGGAGCACCCAGAGGAAATCCACACAGACATGGAGAGAAGGTGCAAACTCCACACAGACTGTCAGCTAAGGCTGTGATCAAACCCAGGTCCCTGCCACCGAGTCAGCAGTGCTAACCACTGTGCCACCAATTTCTTTTGCCAATTACCTTAAATCAGTATCCACTGGTTCTTGACCCTTTCATCAATGGCAAAAGTTTCCCCCATCTACTTTGTCCAGACACTTGACGATTTTGAATACCTCCATCAAATCTCCTCTCAACTCTAAGGAGGAGAAACTCAACTTTGCCAATCTATCCACATAACTGAAAATTTTCATCCCTGGAACCATTCTGAAGTTGCTCCTGCACTCCACCATTGCCTCCACAGCCTTTCTGAATTGTTGGAATTGGACACAATACTCCAACTGAGGCTGATCCAATGTTTTATAAAAGGTTCACCAAAGCATCCTTACTGTACTCTATCTTTCACCATATTTGTAAATGTAGTCGTGTGAAAATACATAAGGTGCACTGTTACAAGTTGTATTGCAGACTGCAATAACAACTGCTGTATTAAATAAATAGATGCGGTATGTTGTCTGGTGTCTAAAATGCTGGGGTGTAGTACATTTTTGCTTCACAAACTCAGCTTGCTTAAAAAACACTCGCCACAATGTAGTCAAAATATTCCTTTAAAGGGTAATGTCATTATGGTAAAAGCTACAATATGACATTTCTGTTCATGTGCATTCTGCTTGAAGGCAGGTCCTTGTCTCATTGTCTGTTGACACTTCATCCTGAGCTATTGCTTTTGACTGTTTTGTTTTATTACTGGTGATCTGTCATTGCCTTCTACTCAGAGGCAGGGCGAGGAGGCAGCCTACTCAGCTGGAACGAGAGTCAAACTTGCGCTGCAAGTGTTAGGCCCCCCCTAAATAATCTCAAAGATCCAGCTCAAGAGGCAGCTCAGGGATCAACAGTGTACTGTTGTGTCTAATCCATTAGCTGGGAGCATTTAACCTCTCAAAAATATACAGCCAAATATTATTCATTCGTAAATGCCAGAAAAAAAGATTTAATTCACGAGACCAGGTTTGCTTTCCTGTTTGTTTTATTTTACTTCAATGTGCTGTGCCTTTTTGTGCAACTTTTAGCTTATGTGCAGTGACGTTTGGATGTTACAGTAAACAGGAGACCGTAGTGTGTTTTGCAGGGCTAATCTTATTGGTATGGATGGAGGGAGGGAGCAAATTATTTTAACAGATTTCATTCATAACAAACAAGTATAACAAAATTTATTCAATACAGAAGTAACTAATCTATAATGGATTTCTTCCAATTAACCATAGGAGACCCAGGGACAGGATGCAATAGCTTATTCAAATACAAGCATGGAGGGAACTACCCCAGAGAAACCTCTGGAGTAGCACCTTCCTCTGATGCATCACAGGGACAGCATTCTAATACAACTTCTCTGCTCCAAGTTACATACAGACTGTTAGTCATTATGCAAAACATTGTTTAAATTTCAGTCTCATCTACTTAGGTTTACTATTAAACCTTCACCCAGAAGTTTATTGGCAATCTCTTTATAAGTTTAGTTTAGTGTTGCAAGTAGGCTTACATTAATACTACCATGAAGTTAGTGAAAATCTCCTAGTTGCCACACTCTGGTGCTTGCTTCAGTACACTGACGGAGAATTTAGCTGACCAATGCACCTAACCAGCGCATCTTTCAGACTGTGGGAGGAAACCGGAGCACCCGGAGGAAGCAGACACAGGGAGAACATGCAGACCCCACACAGACAGTGATTTAAGGCGGGAATTGAACCCGGGTCCCTGGAGCTGAGGCGCAGCAGTGCTAACCATTGTGCCACCGATACTTTTTTTGAAAAAGACAGTTAACAACCTTTATGGCAAGTTCTGTTGAGGTAGAGCATTTGACTAGGTGTGATTTTACGCTAATGCAGGCTGTTGGATTCACTCCGCTTTTACTAAATCTATTAACTCACTCTTACAAATGCATATACAAAATAGCCTTCCATAAATGGTAAAAGGTCTCACCAAAAATAATGGTGTATTGGACTTCTTTATATAAAAAGCAAATTTGGCTCCATTTCCACACCAACAGACCAATGCATTGCAAAATGAAAGCCTGAAGAAAGTTCATCAGCACCATTTTTGCCCAAGTAATGGAAATGAGGAAAAAATTCAAACTCCTTCACACCAAATAAAACAAGTGCAGCTCTGTAAATTAACAGAAGGTATTAGTTTCTGTGGGGCAAATTTCCATAATTTTGCTACTACTACCACTCAGTTACAAGTCTCAGTTACAGCCTAAAAGTCCAGCCATCAACGGACTAAGAATGACATGCTGCATATGGGTTGGAAAGTTGACTGCAGCACAGAACAAACCAAGAACTACAGCAGTACGAAAGGCACTATTCTCATGATAAGTAGGCTACAGCAACTTTTTAAAGATTGCTTCATCCTTAAATATTACCAGTGGTGAAACTCCATCTTAAGTGACTGAAGCGCATAGATCTATTTTAGGAAGATCCTTGCTCATAGAAAGGATTGCTTGGAAAAGGGCAACCGAGATTCCCCAATTGATATTCTAACATAACCCAGGAAAGCAAGTTATCAATCTATTAATTTTCTTGCTTCATGATGAAAGTCAATAAGTAGGTGGACATTTTTTCTTAAATTGTATTTTGTAAACTGGTCTGACAGTATTAAACTCTAATTGTTTATCATTTTCAATGTTCATAACTTAATGTTAGGAGGGCTGCTACAGCTGGAAAAAGCTCAACTTTGTTGGCCAAGTAAGACCTACTTCAGTTTCACATCAAGCACTTCCTGCCAACATCAAACACTGTGAAAGTTATAGAAGTAAAATGGAGCAAATGATGTCAACAGGAAGACATCCAAAGGGCTAGCAGCATGCATTGGCTTTAAATTTAACAAGATTGCATGCAAGTAGCTGATATGTCCAGATGGCAACAAAATCAATGCACCTGGTGTTAATAGTACATAGTAAAAGACCAGGACAGAGAGACAGACAGAGTCAATCAAGTGAGGCAACTGAGGGGGACAAGGGGAACTTGAAAGAGTGAGAACAGGAGAAGCAATGGCCTAGTGGTATTATTGGTAGACTATTAATTTAGAAACTCAGCTAATGTTCCGAGGATCCAGATTCAAATCCCACCACGGCAGATGATGGAATTTAAATTCAATAAAAAAATCTGGAATTAAGAATCTACTGTTGGCCATTAAACCACTGTTGATTGTTGGGAAAACTCATCTGGTTCACTAATCTCCTTTTGGGAAGGAAATCTGCTGTCCTTACCCGGTCTGGCCTAGATGTGACTCCAAAGCCACAGCAACGTGGTTGACTCAACTGCCCTCGGGCAACAAGGGATTTTATGGGCAATAAATGCTGGGCAGCCAGCAACACCCATGTCCCTCAAATGAATAAAAAATAAAATCTGCAAGTGCCAGCAATAGATTGGCATTTTTTTTATGTTAAAGGGCCTGAAAGCAGTTTTGTTTTTGATGACTCTGAAATATGGCAGAAACCGTGATTGGTGCTTTGATTTCCAGCACAAAGAGCACCAAGTCAATTTCACCACACACCAGGCTTAGGCTGAATGATAAGCCAAGCAAGTCCAGTACTACCCACGTTGGGCTTCAGAAACGGAATGCTTTTGGGATGGGTTATCAGAATCATGGACTTATTTCAGGAAGCACCTCACAGAGCAAATTAGGCAAAATACAAAAAAAAACCCAACACACAAAAACTCTGAATGATGTTGAAATAACTAAAGATGACTTGAAAGGAGCTGTTTAAAAATATTCATTTATGGTATGTGGGCTTTGCTGGCTAGTCCAGCATTTATTGCCCATCCCAATTGCCCTTGAAGTAATGAGCTGCCTTCTTGAACTGCTGCAGGCAACGTGGTGTACACCTTCCTTCTATACTTATTAGCAGTTCTGATACAACTGAGTGGTTTGATAGGTCTTTTTAAGAGTCAACCACATTGCTGTGCATCATGTAAGGATGGCACATTTCCTTCCTTAAAGGAGGATGGTGAACTAGATGGGTTTTTAAATGACAATCGACTATCGTTTCATCGTCATGAACAGACTTTTAATTCCACATTTCACTCTGGGGACCTGGATTCAAATCCCACCAAAGCACTACCCTGAATCTCTGATTACTATTCCAATGACGTGTGTGCCCCACACACCCCCATCCCTGTCAACTCCAAGTTTCAGTAGATGTATATCTAAATGATGGAAAACAGCAAATAACATAGAAAATAGAATTTTCAACTGATCTGCCAAATCAATTAAATGGTAGTTAGGGGAGGTTGAGATCAAACCACTGGTCAGGCCACACCGAGTTCTTTGCCTTGTTCCGGTCACCAAGATACGTTATGTTGCAGCCAATAATCCTTTCCAAATGGAAGCACCGGTGAAACTAATGACAGGTCTAAAGGCAACTTTTGCAGAATTATTGGTACTTTAAAGGTACTTTCAAAATGAATTTGACAGTGATGTCGGGATAGGGCCTGGGCGGGATTGTTATTGGTGCAGGCTCAAACGGCTGAATGGACTCCTCCTGTTCTGTAGGGATTCTATGATTATGATACCACTTTTTATGTAACCAAGAAAGGCAAAAATGTACCAGCTGAAATTCTACAATCTTGTACACCCTGTCACCAGAGAGACTGGAGAATTTGGCACACAGCCAAACCTCCTCCACTGAAGCAGGACTGGAGAATTCCAGCCCCAGGCAAGTATGGAGAATTACTGTCACCATCTTTTGCATATAATCACATGAAGACTTAAAATGTTAACTTATCAGTTCTTGATGCAAAATCTGTCATATATTTGAATCCTCCTTTTTTATTTAGTTTTCCATTTACTTTTATTGCAAATGTTTATTGGCACTGTCCAAACATAGCTGGCTCATCAAAATCACTAAATCCAAAAACAAAAGTGCAGAATCAAACATTGACTCTTGGTGCAAATAAAAAAGTAAAAACACCTTTTAATCTTCTGCAGCATTTACTCAGAAACAAATGCTCATTTAGCTATCAGAACCCTCATTCAGATTCACTCACCTGCATTTGAAGTCTGCGTAGTTCCTCACTTAGATTGTTATTGACTTTCATTAACTGCTGAACCTTAGCCTCTGAAGCAGCCAAAGCTTTTTTCACCTCCAGGTACTCCTGCAGTGTTATGGGGCCGTCTGATAAGTCAGATGAATCCATGCTCTTAACGTCAAAAAGAAATATGGAAAAAAATGAATAGCCAATATACTCAAGCAATGTGGGGCTGTTAACATGGCTGTAAAAGTACGCAGGCCATTTCTGAAGCAGGCATATACATACATAAGAACATAAGAAATAGGAGCAGGAGTAGGCCATCTAGCCCTTCGAGCCTGCCCCGCCATTCAATAAGATCATGGCTGATCTGTCGTGGCTCAGTTCCACATTCCCGCCCTCTCCCCATAACCCTTAATCCCCTCGCCTATCAAAAACCCATCAACCCACGTCTTAAAAATATTTAGCGAGGCAGCCTCCACCACCTCAACGGGCAGAGAATTCCAGAGATTCACCACCCTTTGAGTGAAGAAGTTCTTCCTCAACTCCGTTCTAAACCGCCCCCCCCCCCTTTATCTTGAGGCTGTGCCCCCTAGTCCTACTGTCCTTTCTGAGCGGGAAGAGTCTCTCCACCTCTATCCTATCCATCCCATTCATTATCTTATACGTCTCAATGAGATCTCCCCTCATTCTTCTAAACTCTAACGAGTACCAGCCTAGTTTATTCAGCCTCTCCTCATAGCTCAACCCCCTCAACTCCGGCATCAGCCTAGTAAACCTCCTCTGCACTCCCTCCAAGGCCAAAATATCCTTGCGTAAGTACGGTGACCAAAACTGCACACAGTACTCCAGCTGAGGCCTCACCAATGCCCTATACAGCCGCAGCAAGACCTCCCTACTTTTATATTCAATCCCCCTCGCTATGAACGCCAGCATCCTATTAGCCTTCCTGACCACCTGCTGGCTGGGTTTTTGTGACTCATGCACAAGGACCCCGAGGTCCCTCTGCACCGTCACCTGCTGCAGTTTTTCGCCCCGTAAGTAATAGTCCTTCCTACCATTATTCCTACCAAAGTGGACCACCTCGCACTTGCCAACATGAAATTCCATTTGCCAGTTCCTGGCCCATTCGCCCAGCCTATCTAGATCCTTCTGCAGACTCTCCACACCCTCCGCACAATTTGCCATTCCACCAATCTTGGTGTCATCAACAAATCAGCATACAGTTGCACAAAGAAATGAAAAACTGCCATCTCAATTCACAACACTTTTTAATTAGTCTCTTGCCCTGGTTCCCTGCCTTTTTTAATCCCTTACTGTCCCCCTCTTAGTTTATGGAGACATTTATACCCATCCACTTTCTGTAAACACCACTCTATGCTTGATCAGTCATTGAATGGTGCATACAACTCATTCTGTAGTGCTGCTTTATTGAGAGAAATCCAACGTAGCTGTATGATATGGGTGTACTTTCCTGACCCAACACCAATATGTTTTTTAATGGCTGACATGGGGTCCAGATTTAATAGTTTACAATCTAGATGTTGATTATGCCCCTTGCATTTGAGCTGTCATCCATCTGTAGAGGTACGGCATTAAGTGGAGGTAAGCAGTGGTATTTTCCACAGGCAGTACAATACAAGCAATCTCAATAATATGGCGTATGGCAGTAAGATTGTTGTAAAAAGTCTGACAACACCAGGTTTTAGTCCAACCGATTTATTTGATAGTAAACTCACTAGCTTTCGAGGGAGTTTACTATCAAATAAATCAGTTGGACTAAAACCTGGTGTTGTCAGACTTTTTACTGTGTTTACCCCAGTCCAATGCCGGCATATCCACATCATGAGTAAGATTGTTGGGCAGGCTTTACTACAGTCTTCACTTAACTGCAACCGCTGGTTTGCTAATTAAGGTCCATCTTCCTTCAAAAACGCAAATTTCAATAATGTATCAGTTTAGAAGCAACTGTTCTTTCATGTTTTTCAAAGTAAAGCTATTTTTAAAGTTTATTTATTAGTCACAAGTCACTGCGATGAAGTTACTGTGCAATTCCCCTAGTTGCCACAGTCCAGGTCAATGCACATCTTTCAGAATGAGGAAGGAAACCAGAGTACTTGGAGGAAACCCATGCAGACGTGGGGAGAATGTGCAAACTCCACAGACAGTGACCCAAACTGGGAATTGAACCCGGGTCTCTGGCGTTGTGAAGCAGCAGTGCTAACCACTGTGCTACCGTAAAATGTTCAGAAAGGGTGAAAGTCGCTACATGTGAAGCTGAGAGCAGTATTAGATCTTTGATATTTAAAAATATTGTTGCAAATTTTCCTCTTGCAGTACTTGTTGGAATCTTAGTGGGTCAGACCATACATTCAAAGAAGCAGAAGTTCAAACGTATTCCCACTGAAGATGGTATGATCAAAGCAACTTAAGATTTTTAAAATATTTCATTCATTTTACAAGATTTGTAAAATGGGCATCAATCTTTTTACAAATTTTACATCATAAGGTCAGAAATGGGGATGTTCCTAGATTATTGGCTGATTATTGCGCAATATTCAACACCATTTGTGACTCCTCAGATACTGAAGCAGTCCATGCCCAAATATGGCAAGACCTGGATAATATCCAGGCTTGATCTAACAAGTGGCAAGTAATTTTCCTTGTTAGTGAGTCAAAATCTTGGAATTCCTTCCC
Organism: Carcharhinus amblyrhynchos; assembly: GCF_965287045.1. Lineage (NCBI taxonomy): Eukaryota > Metazoa > Chordata > Chondrichthyes > Carcharhiniformes > Carcharhinidae > Carcharhinus > Carcharhinus amblyrhynchos. Next base: position 17,587,675 of record NC_137346.1, read on the forward strand.
TAACAGCACCGATGGAATATCTATATGTAGGGGCTACAATTATTCGAGACAGCTCATCACCACCTTCTCGTGGGCAGTTAGGAATGATCAATAAATGTTGGCTTTGCCAGTGATTTGTAAAAAGATTGATGCCCATCACTGGCAAAGCCAACATTTATTGATCATTCCTAACTGCCCATGAGAAGGTGGTGATGAGCTGTCTCGAATAATTGTAGCCCCTACATGTAGATATTCCATCGGAGCTGTTAGGGAAGGAATTCCAAGATTTTGACCCACTAACAGGGAAAATTACTTGCCACTTGTTAGATCAAGCCTGGATATTATCCAGGTCTTGCCATATTTGGGCATGGACTGCTTCAGTATCTGTGGAGTCACAAATGGTGTTGAATATTGCGCAATAATCAGCCAATAATCTAGGAACATCCCCATTTCTGACCTTATGATGAAAGGAAGGTCATTAATGAAGCAGCTGAAGATGGTTGGGCCTAGGACACTCCCTTGAGGAAATCTGGCAGTGATATTCTGGAGCTGAGATGCTGACTTTCAACCACAACCAACTTCCTTTGTGCGACGTACGACTCCAACCAGTTCCACCCTCCTGGCTCCGTTTTGCTCGGGCTCCTTGAAGGCACACTCAATCAAATGTGGCCTTGATATCAAGAGCAGTCACTTTCACCTCACCTCAACTTCAGCTCCTTTGTCCATTTGTGAACCAAGGCTATAATGAGGCCAGGGGCTGAATGAACCTGGCAAAAGCCAAACTGAACATTAGTGGATAGGTTATTGCTAAGCAAATGCCTCTTGACTGCACTGTTGATGCCCCCTTCCCTCACTTTACTGATGATTGACAGTAGGCTGATGGGGTGGTAATTGACCAGGTTGGATTTCTCTTGCTTTGTGCACACAGGACACATTTGGGCAATTTTCCACATTGCTGGGCAGATGCCTCTGTTGTAGCTATACGGAAACAGCTTAACCAGTGGCAAAGCTAGTTCTGGAGTACTATTGCTGGAATATTGTCAGCGCTCATAGCCTCTGTAGTATCCAGTACCTTCAACTGTTTCATTTTTTGATATCTCATGGGGTTATTGAATTGGCTGAAGACTGACACCTGTATTGCTGGGACCTCTGAAGGAGGTCAAGTTGGATCATTCATTCGACACTTCTGGCTGAAAATTGTTGTGAATGCTTCAGTCATATCATATGATGGTTGGGCTCCCCCATCGTTGAGGATGAGGATGTTTATGGAGCCTCCTCCTTCTGAGAGTTATTTAGTTGTCTAATGCCATTCACTTCTGGGTGTGGCAGGAGTCCAGATCTTAGATCTGGTTCATTGGTTGTAGGATTGCTTAGCTGTCTATCACTTGCTGCTTATGCTGTTTGGCATGCAAGGAGTCCATTGTTGTAGCTTCACCAGGTTGACACTTCATTTTTAGGTCTGCCTGGTGCTGTCCTGACATGCCCTTCTGCAGTTCACTGAAGCAGAGTTGATCTCCTGGCTTGGTGATAGTGGTAGAGTGCGGGATATGCCAGACCATGAGGTTATGGATTGTTAAAGGATACAATTCTGTTGCTGTTGGCCCACAGTGAATCATGGATGCCTAGTCTCAAATTACTAGATCTGTCTGAAGTCTATTCCAGTTAACAATGGTAACGCCATATGACAGTGGAGGGTATTCTGACTTCACCTCCACAAGGATCCTGCGGTGGTCAATCAATACCATCAAGGAGAGATGCATCTGCAGCAGGTAGGTTGGTGACGATGAGGTCAAGTATATTTTTCTCTCTTGTAGGTTTCCTCACCACCTGCCACAGATCCAGTCTAACAGCAATGTCCTTTAGGACTTGGCCAGCTTGGTTACCAGATCACTTTTGAAGTCCCCAACCCAGAATATATTCTGCACACTTGTCACTTTCAGTGCTTCCTCCAAATTGTGAGTACTGAGTCATCAACTGAGGGGGGAATGTATGTGATAATTAGCAAGAGGTTTCCTCGTCCATGTTTGACCTGATGCTAAGCGTCCTCTCAGAGTCAATATTTAGTACTTCAAGGACAAGTCTCTTCCGACTGTATACCACTGTACCACCCACTAGATCTGCCCTGCCTGTGGGACAGGACATACCCAGTGAAGGTGACAGTGCACCCGTGACATTAACTGTAAGGTATAATTCCAATGTCAGGCAGTTGCTTGACTAGTCATTGAGGCAGCACTCCCAATTTTGGCACGTCCCCAGATGTTAATGAGGGTTGTAGGGTCGATGGGGCTGGGTTTGCTGTTGTTGTTCCCAGTGCCTAGGTCAATGTTTGGTGGTCTTCTGGCTTTATTTCTTTTTGTAGACTTCATAGCAGTTTGACACAAATTGGCTTGCTAGACAGACCATTTCAGAGGATACTTAAGAATCAACCACATTGCTGTGGGTCAGGAGTCACATGCAAGTTATTCCTGGTAAGGACAGTAGATTTCCTTTCCTAAGGAGCATTAGTGAACGAGATTTTTTTTTAGTACAATCGACAATGGCTTCATGGTCATCCTTAGACTACTTAATCCCATATTTTGTATTGAATTCAAATTCCACCACCTACCATGGAAGCGTTCGAATGCAGGTCCCCAGAGCATTACACCGAGTCTCTGAATTATTAGTTCAGTGATGGTATCGCTATGTCAGTCCCTCCCCTCCACATGTGTACATGTTGTACAATGCTTGAGCATTAAAAGGGTTAAATTATTAAATCTGTGTGCTGGTAGGGGTACACGGGAAGCTGGTAGTTCTGGAAGGAAATATGCAATGAATTTTTAGAGCCGCAGTTTCAGAGTAATAAAAAAAATGGACAAAACATGGTGTAATCAGTGATGATTGAAACAGAATTAGCTGCAAGTCATTACATATTCAATACATCCCACACATTATGGGTCATCACTTGAAAGCCTCCTCCTATGTGCTTGTTGCTGAACATGCACCAAAAATACTTAACTGAATGGCTGGACAGTATAGCACATAAGATTCTGGGAAATGGATTAAATCAGCTTGCCTATTACGGTAGCACAGTGGTTAGCATTGCTGCTTCACAGCTCCATGAGGACTCATAGCATCAGGTCAAACATAGAACACTACAGCACAAACAGGTTTCGTGGCCTAATTCTGCTCCTATTTCTTATGGTCTTACGGAGAGGAGTGGTACAAATTTGTGCATGTTATGACTAAAATATAATGACAGCACCTAGGTATCCTGACAAGAGACTTGAGGCAAATGAGATTTAACACCTGGCAACTAGAATATGCAATGCACCAAAACAATTAAATGGAGTATGTACAAAACCCTTGTAACCATGCTCAATATAGGAGCAATGAAAGGCATTACTGCTTTGCATCAGTTTCTTAATCTGCAATTTAGACCTTGGCTGCATACCAGACTACGAAAATGACACTTTTATATATAAAAAAAAACAAATGTGGTTAAGACCCTAAACTACAGTCTTGTGTTGGCAAGCTTAATGGAATTTCCTGTCGTTTTGCAAGATTTTTGACTCTCAGCAGAAATATGTTGCAATATACAGGCACTATTGATTTTGGGATCAATTCAAAAACTTTGAGTTTCCATCAACAGAAGAGTTAAATTTCTGGTTTATTGTCTGAACTCCGCAGCACAATCAATCTATACTTTGGTGGGGAGCACAGTGTCAAAGGGCATTAGCATTAAGAATAGAAACGGGCAGAGCTGACCACGGTCCACATTAATCATTAAGTTTTTAACACTAAAGTTAATTCAAAGCATCGGTTAATCTAGAAAAGTGACCAAAAGTTGAAACCTTCTGCTTTGTTCAGGACTAGTCAATCGGAGATGAAGTTAGATGGGCAATAACTTGCTTACTTGCCTCCACCTACAATATAAAGTGCAGCAATTCCATAGGGAAACCGGCCACTGCATCTTAGCTGCTGTTACAGAATTTCAGTTAGAAAAGATTATTTGATGGAAAGCATCATTTCTGAAGATTTGCAATAGATAATCAGTGATAGAAACGGCATTATTTACTAGGAATGAAGGAATTTATTGCAGATTTCTTTAGATACTCAGCATCAGCAGGTTTGAGGCAATATGTATTTGAAAGCACGTTGATACGTATCACCATTCACCATACCAGTCTTGTTTCTTTTCATAAACTTAGTTTAAAGTTTTAGTGTCGCAAGTAGGCTTACATTAACACTGCAATGAAGTTACTGTGAAAATCTCCTAGTCGCCACACACTAGCGCTGTTCAGGTACATTGAAGGAGAATTTAGCATGGTCAATGCACCTAAACAGAACGTTTTTCGGACTGTGGGAGGGAACTGGAGCACCCAGAGAAAATCCACGCAGACACAGAGAGAATGTGCAGACAGTAACCAAGACAGGAATCGAACCCACTGTGCTAACAGTTCCAGCAGATCTGTTGATATACAATGCATTTAATTAATGTGAATTTAGGACGTGCATCAACTACATTCGTGGGAAAATTGTCCTAAGTCCTGCAACCTGAAAATTAAATTAATAAATTGTGCAAAGTAATGTTCTAAATCTAACAGGCAATCTTTCAGTTCATGCATCAAAAGAATTTAACCGAGGTTTGAAAATGAAGGCATGCATGACCCAAACTTTACTTTAAATCTCTATCAATATAAAATCAGAGTTGCATTAGTTTGCCAACATTTAGTTCCAACATTAACAGAATGAGGGCTCTGTGCCAACACTTTTAAGTTGTACTGTATCAGAAACTAAACATTCAACCTAGTTATGTAACAAAGTAAGACATTTATTGAGTCCGAATGAAGCTTCTTGCTCAAAAACAATAAAAATTTGTGATGAGAAAAATTTGTTTATAAATGGATCGATCGCTAACTAATGAGACAGCCATATTCATTTTACTACACAGTCACCTTCCTCGATTTTCCCCAGCCATCCAGCTTGATGCACGTGTTACAAAGGTGGAAAGTAAGAGTTTCAATGAGCTAATTTCAGCTGGAAGGTCATGAAATTGCAGATTCTTGAAACATTATTTTGTCTCAGTTGTGCCATGAAAAGTCAAGAGTACGGACATTGAAAGACTTCTCACTGCAATAAGCAGCTGCCATAGCAAGGATATCATAGCTCGTTTCCAGTTTATTCTTCTAAAAAGTAATCAGCATGGAGATGTGGCATCAAGTTGGATGTTTGGGGGAAACCGAGAGAGATGATTGAGTAGTAAAATGAATACAGTTGTTTTGTCAGTTAGTGCACAATCCATTTGCAAGCAATTTTTGTAACTTTTTTTGTCACAAATTCTTGTTTTTTTGAGCAAGAGGCTTCATATGGCTTCGATAAGTATGTTGCTGCTGTTGTTCACAATCAAGAAACAAACTAGATGTACAAAAGGCAATTTCAAATCCTCCATCAACTTATCCAACTTAAAATCACGCAAGCTGTCAAGATCACACTTCTCACCTTTGCTCGGTTGTTTCTGGCTGATGATGCGTTTCGGTGTAACTCAGCGTCTGTGTCCTCATCGGAAGCTACACTATCATAATCATGCTGATCATCACCAAAGTCACTATCAGGGCGATCGTTCTGGTTCCGCAGAAGATAGTCAATATTTTCTGGGTAAAAACAAGGCAGCTTAGGCTTGCATTTGCAGCATTGTTTATTTTGCTAGTGTTTAAAGGGCTAAGTTAATCATCTCACACAGATGCATAGAATACAAATAAAAAATTAGCATTGTACCACTGTGTGGTACTGAATAGATATATTCTGCAAGCAGAATGGGAAAGTTTGCCAGTCAATCCACTTCAGTCAATGTTTCTCCAAGCAACCCATTACACACAGATCCAGCAACATGTCAGCAACTCTAAAACCTGGGGAATGATTTTAGAGAACATGCAGAGGGTTTGAGGTACAGGCAGCTGTTAATAGCCTTCTGAAAGAATCCAGGAAAGAAACAGAAACAAACTACCCAAGTCTAATGAGAAACACTAAGTTTTCTTTTAACAACTTGTGTAAAAGTTAGAAAGAGACTGTCAGAAAAGAAGAAAGCACATCAAAAATCTCTTAATGGATAAATGTATTAAATCTTGACCACTTTTTGATCAAAAGCGCTAGTGTGATTGATTGGTTGGTTTTGATTCACTGTAATTGCACACTAAGTTTTTTGGGGTGGCATGAGGAAGAGCTACTTTAAATACAAAGTCCTTTCCCTCATCACTTCAGATATCTTCAAAAGTGAATTTCTCCATTTTCTTTAAAATTTGTCCTCAGTATGTGGTCAATGGCATATTTATTGTCCACTTGTCATTGCCTTGACATGGTGGTGACTAGGTCACTTTCCTGAATCGCTGCAGTCCTTGCGGTGATGGTACTCCCACAATGCTCCTTGGAAGAGAATTAGATTTCAATGCAGGAACAATGATATTTGTCCCAGTCAGAATGTTGAGAAACTTGCAGAGGAAAAACATTCCCTGATCTTGCTGCTCTTCTCAGTGGCTGAGGTTTGTGGGCTAGGAGGTCAGTGTGGAGAGACAAGTGCTGCAGTGGATCATTTGATAGCTCATGCTCAAACGGGTTAAGTGGTGGAGAGTTGAATATCAAGCTTAACAGCAGGGGTGTCAATCAAGCACACTGGGCTATATCCTGAATGGTGTTGTTGCTGCATTATTTGGGCAAGTGGAGAGTACCCAACCAAGAGTTTTAATTTCTGACTTGTGGATAGTTTTTTAAGGATGCAGGAGATAAGCCACTGAGTACTTAGTCTCTGTCTCATCAAGGTATTGCTATTCAGGTCTAGTAAAGATTCTAATTAATGGTATTGCTGAATATATTGGATGATACAGCTGTGGCAGTTCAGTTGTTCATTTTGCGAAAGACATACTTTTCATAGATATTGTCAGCCAGGGTACAAAATGGCTTCAATATTCTTGGTTTTTGTTACAGTTGATCAAAGGGACAGGGAGGAAGGGGATGGGAAGCAGTGTCTTGAAACAAGTTATTGCTCCCGTTTTGATCATTATCTAGAATGGCAGTGCTGGATGAAGGTGCAAGGATATCTAGAAAGATCAAGACCTAGTGACAGCCATGTATTATGTAAACAAAATACCACACAATGATTCTACTGATGTGTGATCCTGTGGAATAAAAATTGCTCATGCAGCATTTACAACTTTTCAAATTGCAGCTTTTCATTTGCATGAAAATTTGGTGATTGACTTCTTGAACAGCTGCCTCTGATCACCTACCAACTTTTGGCCTCGTTCTCAAAGGTTCTCACATTTGCAATACATTGCATGCCACTGAACTCGGAACATCAGATGAATCAGTGTGGAAAGGTACTATGTGGGGAAGGCAGGGAACCGAGTCATCCTCGGAGTATTCATACACGCCTCCAGACAGCTTTCTTAAGAAAGGATTTTCAGTGGTGCTGCAGAACATGGTCTGTCCACTGTATCTCTCTTTTGTGAACCAAAGACTAATAATGTAAGAAATGAGGGAATTAAATACCTTTAAAAAGAGAGTTTTAACATAGCATTAATATGGAAAAAAAAGTCAGTGAATTATGCTCCTTTCTGTCCAATATGTCTAAATATTTTCGAACTGCCACACTGATATTTAAAGCTTACGTTAGTTCTCTGACAGGAATATGAGGAGAGTGCCACAATGTGAGCACTAGGGGGCTCAAAGGCTGCTCATCTCCTAATTTGGCAATGTTCCCTCCCACCCAATCACAATACCCCTCAAAGACATTCCAGCAAAGTGTGCCACATAAAAAGGGTAGTGAAAATAAACGTCTCACTGCACTACAATGTATCCAAAATGATTTTAAACTAAATTTTGAAACAAATAACTTGAATAAACATTGCAAGATACTGGAAAAGCAGCAGAAATACCAAATAAGCTACATCATCATTCCTTCGCTCCTCATTAAATATACCAGGTCTAGACTGGTTAATACAAGTATCTTCACAAAACTTTTCTATTTTGTCCGACCATTAACAAGGTTTAACATACCTACTCCTGTAGTTAATTTCATGTTGTCAATAATTATGCAAAGTTAATGATTAAGTCATTGTATAGATATATAAACTTTAACAGTTTAAAAAGTTAAGTACATTAGCTTAAAGGTTTTAAATGGTTACTTACCAATTGGACTACCTAGTGTCTTTCCATGCTGCCTTCTCTTTGCATCACTAAGAATATCAATAATCAGGGTCGCAAACTCCCGGGCATTAAACCTGGCAAGTTTTTGCCGTCCCTGAAAAGAATAATGTCAAAGATTGTGAATAATTAATTGACAAGAGGTCTTGTTATAAGTTCTTCAGCTCGAATTGAAGAGAGAGGCTGTCTTCTCTGTTAATTTTTTCTCCTCTTGTTTCTTGTCTGGCCGCAGTCTGCTGACCCACTTTCAAATAGTTTTTAAACCACACAGTCAAAGTAACCAATGATCATTGGGATCACTTGAACCCAGCTGGGGAAATATGCAAGGCGTGCCAGCAGCTAAGCCAATCAGAAGACACTGAAAATATTTCAAAGCAGGGGGAAAAAAATACCAAAAATTCGACACAGACCACAGGGCCGGAGCATGCCAAGGAATAAACTGTTCATTGTTAAAAATAGATCAGAATTTTTTCCTCATTTATAGTGCACAAGCATACAGCGGAATGTGGACAGAAAAGAGAATGCAAAGTCACTATAATTTTTCGCTGATTTTGCTGACCTGCTGCTATTCATTGTCAATCCAACTCCAAACAGAACAGTAACAGTACCCATTTCCCTTTGTATCAAAATTTTTTTTGAAGAAAATGACCTCAGTTTTAAAACATCTTTGTAGACACTGATTGAAAACCATTCTCCGCATTCTACTGCAGCAGCATTACATTTTGTACAGATGAGCTGCGTAGAAACATGTGAAAAGTAATACACAGCATCTGGTATGAACGTGGTTTTAAACAAAATGCACACAAAAAGTGAGACCATCAAAAGACAAGTGGCAGAATATTGTTACCTTAATTAACTTAAACTGGCAGCTGCCATAAGTGCAGGATCCTCAGAAACTTTGAAACCAACTTCAACCTGGTACACTCAAAATGTTTATGAGGCAATATAATAGCTGGAGTTAACTGACAGAATAGGGATAATATTCTAGTGTTGCAGTTTTACTGCAACCACCAGGCTCAGACACACATGCAAAGTAGGCTTCAAGCTGACAGATCCAGGTTCTACTGACAGTTCACCTCACGTTAATTTCAACAATGAACAGTTCTATGCTTGTGCTTGAACACGTGCCGAGCTCTGCACTCCAGCAGGTAATGTTTACTGTTGAGAATTTGGGCTGAGTATCCATTTTCCCCCAGTAATAAAGTAATGAAAAGTAACTGTATGAGGTGTCCAGGACCATCGGGAAGCTTTGAGTTATATCTCTTTAGTACAAAATCAAAATGGCAACCATCTTTTCACTGTCAAATAACAATTGTCATTACTGCACACAGTGGCCACCTGAATTCAAAGCAACACAACCATTTTTGGATGATGGGAACTTGGAAAAACACTGCTTCAAAAAAATTACATTTATATGGTATTTTCGACAAAAGCCCCAATGGTAATTAAAAAATAATGGACACCAAGCCAGGCTGGAAATAGTTTTAAAAGTTTATTTATTAGTGTCACAAGTAGGCTTACATTAACACTGCAGTGAGGTTACTGTGAAGATCTTCTGGTTGCCACATTCCACTGCCTGTTCAGGTACACTGAAGGAGAATTTAACATGGCTAATGCACCTAATCAGCATGTCTTTCGGACTGCGGGAGGAAACCCACATGGACAGTGACCCAAGCTGGGAATCGAACCTAGGTCTCTGGCGCTGAGGCAGCAATGCTAACTACTGTGCTAACCACTAGGAGGGATAACCAAAAGGGTGATTGAGAAGGTGAGTTCTAAGGAAGGTGTTAAAGGAGAGAGGGAGGTAGAAAGGCAGAGGGGTTTAAGAAAGGAAACTTAAGAGTATGAGGCCTATCCGGTTGTTGGCAGTTTGTTGGTGTGGAGTTTGCACAGGTGGTTGGGAGGGGTGTGGGGTGGCAGTGATGAAGCCATCAATAGATTGAAACAGGAGAATGCGTGATTTATATGGTGGTGGTGGGGATCAGGAGCCAAGGTAAGTCAGTGAGAACAGGAATGGGTGATGAGTGAATGGCAGTTGGTGTGGGATACAATACAGGCAGCAGAATGAGAATATTTGATATTTAAAAAGGGAGGAGCAGCTAAGAGCACAGTGGTATTGCCACAACTGAGGGTGACAAAAGAATGGAAGAGGTTTGCAGCAGCAGATAAATTGCGATAGAGGCAGCAACTTGTGACATTAGAGATTGAAGACAGTCTTTAAATAGGATAGAATATGGGGTCACGAATGTAATACAGATTCAAATAGGATGGTAAGATTGCAAGCGGACTGGGTCAGCCTGAGGCAATAGCTGGGGATAAGGCAGGCATTAGTGATAAAATACAAGATTTGCAGCAGGAAGCTTCAGACTTTCCAATGTTTAAACAGAGAAAATTGTGGATCATTAGTGATGAGACGTCTGATCAGCAGTCTGACAGAGTGGAGTCACAATGGTGAAGTTAAGCTGGATGCCAATAGCATATGTGGATAATGATGAGGAGGGGGAAGAACAGCCATTGCTGGAGATGCTTGGCTGTGAACCAAACAAGGCAGTGATCCTGAGATATAGACATTGCAGGAGGGGATGGTGTGACTGATCTCAGACTATCGAGTAGTTGAGGAGAGTGGAGGTAAGAAAATGCACCATGGACAAAATAATTTATAATTTCAGCTTATGTTAATTTGGTGTGGTGACAGGGTGGGGAACTGATCAGAGAAATTCAAACATGGATGCATATTTGGGAACTGGTGACACTTTCAAGGATTTGCGGGGAAGAATAGTCTGTAAAGATAGAGATTGAAGAGTTTTTTGAGGAGGAAATGATGATAGCCATCTTGGAAGGAAGCATGAGGAAAATAGTACTTGTGGGGGTGGGGGGGGGGGTGCCTTTACAATGTCTGTTAGCATGGGGCCTAGGGAAGGGAGGTTATAGACCAGCAGTCTCATTAGAATCAGAGGTGAGCCTCAGAGACAAAATAGGCTCAGAATAAAAACTCAGGTTTGGGACAAGAGCTTTGATCTGGTCCGTTGGTTGCGAGATTACTTAGCTATATCCACTTTGCTGCTTCCACTTTACAATACACAACTGTATTATCTTGCATAACTGGTCAGGGCATGTAGCCCTGTTTTGCAATTTGACCAAGTTGGGATCGTGTTTTTAGGTATGCCTAGTGCTGTTGTTGGCCTTTCTCCTACATTCCTCGATGAACCTGGGTTAGTCCCCAGGTTTGTTAACAGCAGAATGAGGGGTTGCCAGGCCTTGAGGTTATGGATTATGGTAAAATTGCTGAAGCCCCAACAAACAATAGTGTGTCTATAGACTGTCCTTTATGTAGAAATATGCCCCAAAACATTTCAGAGTTGTAATCTCAGAAAGACAAGGAAAACCAGATAGCTCATACCTTCAGGCAGTCTTCAATAAGGATCACTATAAGAGATTACCATAGAAACCATGTAGGAATTTAAGGTAAGACTTGAATATGGATTAGCAATTGGTTGTAAGGAATACCCATGGGAATGTGCAGGAGTGGAGCAGGCCAGGTTTACTCTTGAAGCTCAGACCCGATTCAAACAATGTTAAATGACTTGGGATTCAGAAATCCAATGCAAACTGATCACATCAGCAGATGGTACTAAACAAAGGTGGAATGGCTGGTGAAGCAAAGAAAAGCCATCAAGTCACAGCTGCCACAAGGAGCTAGAATCTGCGCAGGAATAAATACCTGTGCAATCATATACAAAGTGAGAGGTACCATACATTAGAACAAAAAATGCTGGCAAAAATATATTCTGAATGATGCAAGAACAGTTAAACATGTAGAAGTAAATTTAATGATGAAGATAGATTCAAATTTTGATAACATCAAATTGCCACAGAGCAACAACAGATGAACAGAATGCTGATTTATGTTACTAGATTGGAACAGTACAAGTCAGGAATTGTATGCTATCATGGTCAGATGCACGTTGAGCACTGCTGTTTAGTTTCAATCACATTAAAGCCATGGTGCAACATAAGGAGTTAATATCTTGGTGCAAAGAATTCAGTTCAGAGGAAAGATTAGAAAAAGTTGGACAAACTGCTTGAACAAAAACTGCTGATTGTTGATCTTATAGAAATATGAATATTACACTTGGCAAAGCTAGAGCATTACAACAAGCTGAGATAAGACATAAATTGGACACCCTAAAGATAATTTAGGATAAACATCAGCAAGAACTTCAAGCAGAAAATAATCAACATTGCAGCAGTCATTTGGATCACGTTGTGTAGACAAAACTATGGATTCATTCTCGGTCCAGTTGGAGGATGTGATGTGGAAAGGCCAAATTAAAATATCTGAATAGATGAACTGAATGTTCTCCCTCAATTGTATTATCTTGCAGAACTGGACATGAAAAGACTGCATTCTTCCTGTGAAATATCAACTTACCTACATATGCAATTGTACAGCATTTGTAACCACACTGCAATAGAGAACATTCTGAAACTATGATGAACATAACAAATAAACACAAAGGACTCCAACTGACTCCCTGATTAAAGTAGACAGGCTGAGGAGATTCATGATGGAAAAGCAAGGGGCAAAAGGGAGGGAGGAATTTAAAATAATCACAATCACTAGAGAAAAATTACTAGGAAAGCTAATGGAATAACAGCTGATGTTTGATGGCCTGCATCAGAGGGTCTTGGAAGGAAGTGATTGCAGAGATAGCAGATGCATCTTCCAAAACTCCCTAGATTCTGGAAAAGTCCCAACAAGTCAGAAAACGGCAAAAGTAGTCCTTCTATTCAAGGAGGGTGGGAGACTAAAAGCAGGAAACTGTAGGCCAGTTAGCCAAACATCTGTCCTTGGGAAAATGATAAAATCCATTATTAAGGTGGTAGGAGCAGGACATTTAGAAAATCATAATACAATCGAGCAGAGTCAACATGATTGCGTGAAAGGGAAATGGTGTTTGACAAATTAGAGTCGAGGACGTAACAAGCAGGGTGAGTGAAGGGGACCTGGTAGATGTGGTGCATTTGAATTTATAAAGCTAGTCAATAAGGTGCTGCATAAGATAACAACAGCTCATGGTGTTGGGATGATAGATGTGGGCAAACATTTGGCAAATGGAGTATAATGTGGCCAAGTGCGAGGTTCTCCATCCTGGCAGGAAGAATAGAAAAGCAGAATATTATTTAAATAGAGAGAGACACTGCAGAATGCTATGAAAAAATAGGATCTGGCCGTCCTTTTACATGGAATCACAAAACGTTAGCATGCAGTTACATAAGTAATTATGAAGGTTAATAGAACATTGGCTCTTATTGCAAGGGGGATGGAGTATAAAATTAGGGAAGTCTTACTGAAATTAATTATTGTTGAGATTACAGCAAGGGTACTGTGCAGAATTTTGGACTCTTTACATTTGGAAGCAGTTCAGAGAAGTTTCACTAGATTGAGTCCTGGAAAGAAGTTCTGAGACGAAAGGAGGTGATCTTACTGAAAAAACCCAAAAGATTCTGAGAAACTTTGACAGGTGCATTCAGAGAGGATGTTTCCCCTTGTGGGGAAATCTAGAGTTAGGGGACACAGTATAAAAATAAGGGGCACCCCATTCAAGATGCAAATGAGGAGTTTATTCTCGGAGAATTTTAGCCTTTGGTATTCTTTTCCACAGACAGTAGCGGAGGTTGGGTTATTGATATGTGCAAGGCAGAGTTTGCCAGATTTTTGATCAAGAAGAGAGTTAAAGGGGGCAGGCAGAAAGTGGGCACAACGCAATTGACCATCTTATGAATGGCAAAGTAGGTTTAATGGGCTGAATGGCTACTTCTGCACCTATTTGTGATCTTATGAAAGCTGAATGCTCAAAATTTTTATCTAGCTTCAATGATATTTGTATCTCTGCTAGTTCAAAACAATTGTCATCAATAACATGTTCTAAAGACAATCAGCTGACTTCTTTTAAGAATACAAAAACCTCACTTGTAGCTAGTCTTCAGAGGAGCTCATTTATTATTTTTAGCACAGCATTTCATTATTAAAATATGCTACTTTGGGGAAATCATTTTTGTAGTCATAAGATTCTAGAAAAAGCTATGTGCATTTTAAAAGCTATCAAGGTCACTGAATACTCTATGGGCTGAGGAAAAACTTGAAATCAAATCTAAATATATTGAAAACAGAAACCATAAAGCTTATAGAATATTAAACATTCATAAAAACAACTTGTTTTTCTAAAGCACTGTGATTTAGGACTTTCATTTTGAAAAGAGTTATAAACAGGATATACAAAAGCTGTAGTATTTGTTGCATGTCATTTCACTGTTTATCCCTATAATACACTGTGGCTTCAAATGTTTTAGAAACTGTTCACTGGGAATCGCCCACAAATGTTTAACCTTCATCGCAACGTATTATTTAGAAAGATAGATTTTTGGAAGCAACTTCCCAACCACTAAAATGATGAACTGAAACAAACGATAGTGTGTTGTCAGTAACAATATATTAAGGTATAGTAACAGGACAGCAACAGCATATCCTCCTCATACCACTTTCACATCAGTGCCTACTCCAATAGTTGGTTATAACTGTGCTCCCTTCCTTTCTCCAGTTGGTTATTATTTTCAACCCCCCATCCTTTAAAGCTGTCACTTAACATCCCAAAGCCACTATCGCACCTACCACCTATAAGTGCTGTGAAGTTCTTGGCAGTAGAGACGATATACTCCCAATAGGTGGATAAAATGGTTGTTTGGGAAACAAAAACATCTTCCCCAACTTTTTACCTGCACTCACATCTCATGTTGGTCTATTGCTGAATAGATCGCAGTGGACCTTTCAGGAGCCAGTTATTCTTCATGAATAAGTATTTAACAGTCCACTTCAATTGGAAGCTATATGCTAAACTGGATTGTCAACACACAACATAAACACACTCCAAAAAGAGGGGAAACACTAGCCTGCACCCCAATCTCCATCCTCTGCTTTGCTGAAGTCAGTTGTAGTTCCACAACATTTTCAGCTGAGATGTAGGATAAGAGTACAATGGGAAGTGGCTACAAAAAAAACATAAGTCACCAAGCATGTGGGCAGCAGTCAGACTTGGGGGCTAGGGAAGGGTAGTATGTCTGCTGCTCCCCCCAGCAGAGTAAGGTCTCATATAAGTTTTGCTACGAGGGATTCTAATGAGGTCCTCAATGGGATGGCATTTGGAAGAATGTGGGCAACAATTGCACACCAAAATGTTTGGTACAATGTCAAACCTGTCAGACAGTTTTCTGTCTCTGTCAAAGAGCATGGAGCAGCCCAGCTCCCATTACTGCCACTCAGTGTCCTTGCCGTTGCACCTCAGCCAGCAATCCCAGGCTTCTGCTGCTAAGTATCCAAAGCTTGATGAATAATGGCTCAGAATACAAGAACAAGGAAGTTATGCTGTATAAGACACTAGTTAAAGCTTAGCTAGAATATTGTGTACAGTTCTGGATGCCACACTTAGGAAGAACGTGAATGCATTGCAGAGTGCAGAAGAGGTTTGGTTCCAGAGAAACTTCAGTTATGA
The DNA here is from genome assembly GCF_965287045.1 of Carcharhinus amblyrhynchos. Taxonomy (NCBI): domain Eukaryota; kingdom Metazoa; phylum Chordata; class Chondrichthyes; order Carcharhiniformes; family Carcharhinidae; genus Carcharhinus; species Carcharhinus amblyrhynchos. Next base: position 17,603,379 of record NC_137346.1, read on the forward strand.
AGACAGATTGGAGAAGTTACGACTGTTCCCTTTGGAGTGGAGAAGGCTAAGAAGAGAGCAGATAGTGTTCAAAATCATGAGGGTCTGGACAGAGTTGATAGGAAGAAACTTTTCCGACTCATAAAAAGACCTAGAATATGAGGGCACAGATTTAAAGCGATTTGCACAAAAAGCTTTTTCAGATACTTCAAGAAAATGATACAAACAGAAGTCTTTCTTTTGTGTCCTTTGCTCAGCCATGCACCACCCGATTAATGCAAAGTGGTCATCAAGATGGAGACACTTCATGCAAGATTTTAAATTGAGATGACGACCTCCACGCAGATTTTACACCCTATCTACCCAACTTTCCCATAAACCATGAATTTAGGAAATAAACTCTGGTGTTAGAGTGAAGTTTCCTCACTCACCCTCCCTCACCAAATCCCCTCATTTTCTTTTGCCAGATGTGTGTTAAATGGGGTAGTCATACCATATACTTCTAGCATTGAGAACCATTTTGCATCAGGGGATGACAAAATGCTAACCATTAACCATCTAGTTTCTATTGGAATTTAACTGGACTGAAATAGAATGCAATAATGCCAGTGCACACTTGTTGAATTTATCCTTCTCTTGAGGATTAGGCCACTCATATTTTACTGTTTTAAGCATTTTTGAGCCAAGTCTATTTTAGAAAGTTCAAATGTCAGCATATTTTTGCAGTTACATGGGAAATGAAGTGACAAGACCCCAGTGGCTTGACTTTTTGTGGGGAAGACTATGTAATGGAATCTAACAATCAAAGGAAATTGTTTCTTTTGCTGCAGTACGTCTGGAAAAGCACAAAGTTCAAATGTGCAACATATTAATTTCTCATGGTCAGCTTCCTGTTAAGAATTTAGTAGCAATACACTTCTATAGAATTGTTGTCAAGTACTTTGCAAATATGGTATAACTTACAAAATAAGTTTAGATCTAAAAAGCTAAACAGTTGGGTATCAAATCTGGGGAACAGTTAAAAATGACAAAAATGATAGCACAAAATATTTCACAGTCAAGTAGATAAATGAAGTGGCAAAACAAAATTAAGATCGAGAGACGTGTGTGCATGCTATTGAAACTACTTTAATATTCAACTGAAAGAGTAACAGTTTTTTTGGGTTATAAACAAGTAACTTGATGGTTTTAATCATTGATTACCAATTAATACAGCAGGCCAGTCTAGTCACCATAATGAGAAAACTTTCAGTACAGTGCCATCTCACTTCCATCAAAGACAAATATAAGCAAAGGGGCTCAATCAAGTTTGAAAACATTAAGACAAAATAGTGTCTGAAAAGACCTCATTAAGATGAGCAAGTGGCCCAGCTTGCTATAACGTGTAGCTTTGTATCTGTGATTTTAAACTCAGGAACATCCCAAATTTCAACTGCACTGTCAGGTGGGCTAGGCAGACATCATCAAAATCACAAAGTCTCACTCACACACCTTCCTAATGGCCAGTTTCACTGTAACAGGATGGGCAAAACTTAAAGAAACAACTGCAGCGTGAATTTGAAAACTTGAAACTGGCTGATGTCTCTTCTCTTTTACTCAACATTCATTCTTTCCTGTTATAATGTATAACATAATAGACACAAATATACATACAATACTTTAAGAAATATATGAGCTTTACATACATGCATTACCTTAGACATGATAAACACAAGCAAAAATATATATTCAACTGATACTCTTGTATTTTAACATACCTGGTTCCTAGTTGCAGAATATTCAGGATTGACCGGAAGGAAAGGCACAGCACTGCGCTCAGTCACTAATGTGCTATGATTCTGAGTGGCCAGCCACACTACAAATACAGCAAGACAATAATATCAGTGAGCATGAAACTGTCCATTGAAAATAGTATTTTACAAGCACCAGTGAACAGTGTGTGCTTTATAAACAAATAAGCTTGCCAGGGAAGTGCTCAGCTGGACAATTCATGCTTCTACTCTCCTACACCATTGCTTCTCGGCCTTTTGGCTAAAATCAAGTATAGTATCAACATGCTGCGCTTGGTTGAAGCCATTAGGTTACATTTCAGCTTCATTTGAAGCAATTTTTTAAAAGCGGCATCTCGGCCTTTTGGCTAAGTTGCAAATTAGATCAAGCCTTGGAGGAGCTGCTACACCTACTCCAATCAGCTTGGATCATGTAGATCAAGCCCAAGACAGGAGGTGAGAGCCCTGTCTTGTCAGCTTGGATTGGGAATATCCTGACTTGTTGGGACTCTGAATTGGCTTTAATTTGACTTGATTGGATTGGAATAAAATAAACAAAAAAAATTCTGCACAAGATGGCCCAAATGCAGGGATATTTTCTATTTTAGATCAATCCTAAAGATTTGTGATTTCCTTGTCCATTAAAGGATACTACCATGGAACAAGAGTAGTTTTGGATCTAGTAGGGCCCAAACTAAAAGAATCACACTATTATAGCTGCAAGCTAGCAATGTTAGTTTTGTCCCAGAATTTGGTGAGTACAATATGGACTGCACAAATTTGAAAAAAATGCTTGAATCCATCAAAGAAGAAATAGCAAGGCACCTTGAGAAGAATTGTTTGATAGAGCAGACGCAGCACGGATTCGTAAAGGGGAAGTCGTGTTTGACAAATTTATTGGAATTCTATGAGGATGTGACTCTTGTGGTAGACAGAGGGGAACCGGTGGATGTGGTGTTTCTCGATTTTCAAAAGGCGTTTGATAAGGTGCTGCACAAAAGGTTGCTTCGGAAGGTTAGGGGGCATGGAGTTGGGGGTAAGATGTTAGCGTGGATAGACGATTGGTTGTCTAATAGGAGGCAGAGAGTTGGTATCAATGGGTGCTATTCTGATTGGCGGTTGGTAACTAGTGGAGTGCCGCAGGGATCGGTGCTGGGGCCTCAGCTATTTACCATTTATATAGATGATCTGGAGGAGGGGGCTGAGTGTAAGGTGTTGAAATTTGCTGATGACACGAAGATAAGTGGAAAAGCAAATTGTGCGGAGGGTGTGGAAAGTCTGCAGAGGGATCTGGATCGGCTGAGTGAGTAGGCGAGGACCTGGCAGATGGAGTGCAATGTTAGCAAGTGTGAGGTTATCCACTTTGGCAGGAATAACAGGAGGGATTACTATTTAAAGGGCAAAAAGCTGCAGCATGCTACAGTGCAGAGGGACCTGGGGGTCCTTGTGCATGAGTCACAAAAACCCAGTCTGCAGGTGCAGCAAGTGGTCAAGAAGGCGAATAGGATGCTGGCCTTTATAGCGAGGGGGATAGAATATAAAAGCAGCTGTATAGGGCACTGGTGAGGCCGCAGCTGGAGTACTGTGTGCAGTTTTGGTCGCCGCACTTGCGCAAGGATATTTTGGCCTTGGAGGGAGTGCAGAGGAGGTTCACGAGGCTGATAACGGAGATGAGGGGGTTGGACTGAGAGACTAAATAGACTGGGTCTGTACTCGGAGTTTAGAAGGATGAGGGGGGGATCTTATAGAGACGTACAAGATAATGAAGGGGATGGATAGGGTAGAGGTAAGAGATTCTTCCCGCTCAGAAAGGACAGCAGGACTAGAGGGCATAGCCTCAAGATAAGAAGGGGGTAGTTTAGAACAGAGTTGAGGAGGAACTTCTTCACTCAAAGGGTGGTGAATCTCTGCCCGTTGAAGTGGTGGAGGCTACCTCGCTAAATATATTTAAGATGCGGGTAGATAGGTTTTTGGTAGGCAAGGGAATTAAGGGTTATGGGGAGAAAGCGGGAAAGTGGAACTGAGCCACTTCAGATCAGCCATGATCTTACTGAATGGTGGGGCAGGCTCGAAGGGCTAGATGGCCTACTCCTGCTCCTATTTCTTATGTTCTTATGTCTTAAATCAATAGGTTGATTAATGCAATTAGCTGAAAGAGGTTTAGAATACAGATAAGGTTAAATTTACACTTGTTCACATTTATGTTAGTAGGCCATTCATGAACACACTTAAGTGATTCTGTGGAAGGTATAAAGATTTATTGGTATACTGGTTTCAGACTTCATGGTCAAACATTAAGATCCTCCAGGATTTTCAGCATCCTCTAGTGGTAAAAACGTACAATGCATTTAGTTCACTTTACTCCACATTTACTCCAATCGAGACCTTCACAAAATATAATTTAGAAGACAGTGGACCATGAAATTATCAGCCTGGTGGTTTGTCTTCCCTGAAGCAATGGGGGAGATTTATAGCAGGCCACGCTGAAACTCCACTTTGCAGCAGATCAAAAGGTGGCAATAACTTTTAATTTCCAGCGTATGTTCATAATTCTCAATGTTATGCAGCAATACAAGAAACATCAAGACGTCTTTCAATTTTATTTTTTGACTAAAAGGCTCAAGCTTAATGATTTCCCCCCCCATCAAAGACCCTGACCCAAATTTTGCAGTGAGTGGCTGAAATAAGTCAGCAAGGCCCATGTCCCTTCACCAGATTCCCTTTTATTTACAAGCACTATTACAGTTCATACAGTGCTACAGGCTCTCTGTCAGCATCCAGAGTAAGAAGTCTCACAACACTAGGTTAAAAAGCATCCAGAGTGCCAGGAGACCCGACACTCCCAAATTATATACACAAAAAAGACTCCCTGATTGGGCAGGCAATAATGAGCTCAATTAGAGAGTTCGTATTCCAAGAGTTCATATTCTCAATGGCCTCACTGAAGTTATTACAGTGGCAAAGTGAGGAGCTCACCAATGACCTTGCAGAAAGCTTCCCATGTCTATCTAGCAATCTCTGGAGTGCATTCCACATTTCTCAACATCAGTTTGAATCTGGCGGCAAGTCACAGTGATTGTCAGCCAATTACATTGATTGATATATTCTCAGATGGTAAACTAGGAAGTAAAATGCACTGAAGTTTTCCTTTTTAATTAAAAAATATTTGTTGGCAAGGGAAGCATTGGTTGTTAACCCTTAATTGCCCTTGATCTCTGTGACTTTACGGCATCATTTCAGAGGATACTTAATGGATCAAACCAGGTCAGGATGGCAGATGTCCTTCACTAAACGACATTAGTGAGCCAAATGGGCTTTCACAACAATTGATGATAGTTTCATGGCTACATTTCCAGTACTAGCTTTCAGTTCCAGCTTTTGTTTTTAATCGATTGAATTTTTAATTCCACCAGCTGCTGTGGTGGGATGTGAACCCAAGAACGTTGGCCTGAGCCTCTGGATTACTGGTTGAGTGACAGTCAGTACCGCTATGTCACTGTTTCCCCCTTCATTAAAACTTTAAAGAGAACAAAATAAATTGAGACATACAAACATAAGGGTAAGAGCAGGGGGTGATTGGAGTCACACCCAGAGCTCATCTGGATAAGTGCTGGGTAAACTATTATGTGGGAGTTTCCTAGAAGGATTCCCCAGTGCATCATTGGAGTACTAGCCCGAAACGTGACTTAGGCAGCCACAGAATAGAATCCCTATAATGCAGAAAGAGGCACGTCAAATTTGTATTGAATCTCCAAAACAGCATCCTCCTCTCTGCCCTTACCCTCTAACCCTGCACATTCACCATGGCTAATTCACCTAGCTTGCACATTTTTGGACTTTGGGAGGAAATCAGAGCACCCAGAGGAAATCCATGTACAGATGGGGAAAATGTGAAAACTCTACACAGAATCAAACCTGGGTCCCTTGTGCTGGAGCAGCAGTGCTAATCACTCTGCCAGCGTGCTGCCCTTAAATACCATCTGCTGCCCTGGTGGGATTTAGAATCATAGAATCTCTACAGTGCATAAGAGGCCAATCAGCCCATCGAGCCTGCATCGACAACAATCCCACCCAGGCCCCATCTCCGTAACCTCGTGTATTTATCCTGCTAATTCCCCTGACACTAAGATTCAATTTAGCATGGCCAATCCACCTAACCCGCACATCTTTGAACATTTGAACACGTTTCAATGTGATTAACCAATGCGAATGCCAGTGACATTACCACTGTGTTGCCATCTCCCCCAGGATGCTTATAGGCCTGAACATTACAAAACAGATGATGTAATTTGCTAGCTCTGAGCTTTCCAGTTAGATCTTTAAAAATATGTATTTTCCCAAATATTTGTCCATTTCCCTTAAGTGTTAATTAAGTCACTTCTACTACTGTATCTGATACGACATGGAATGTCCTAACAATATATAAAAATGCATCTCCTAATCACTCCCTTTTTTTTAGTGATGAGTTTGAATTTATAGGCTTGAATGACTAAGAGTACAGCTACATATTGCAATTGCACTATGATTTTTGAAAAAACCTCTTGAATAGGTGAACTCATATTTAAATAGAAATGGTTTTATGCTAACATATGTTATTATATGATAGCTAAACTAAATGTGAAAGAGTACTTTGAAAACCTAAAAATCAAATTAGAGAATGAGAATCCTTGTCTTTTCCACATCATTTTAGTAGGCTGTTCATTCGATCTTTAATCAAACACATCAGAAACAATCACAAACTAGAAAGCTTTAATATATTTCACTCATACGAATCAGCTGCCATCTCACCAGTTGAGTACTGTCATTGGATTTATTTAACACATTGCTAACACTACCAGATAGGTGAGATAACCTGCAAGCCAATTTGCTTCAATGCTTCTGCACACTATGGTCCTGTTATTATGGATTTGTCTCATGAACAGGAATTCATCCTGGTGTTCTGCAGCTGAAAATACTCAAAAGGCTTGGATTTGGAAAACAAGCCTATATGCATTGTTCATTTTCTCAACTGTAAATATAAGTCTCACAAAATACATCACCAGCCCATGATTACACTACATTGAAGACCTAGGAGTTTCAATAATTGGAAATACACAAATGGATTTTTAAACTATATTTATTCCTTTGTTAAAAAGGACAAAAAGTGTCACAAATTAAGCTCATAAATAATAAATTAAATGCATAAAATTGCAAACATTTAAGGTAACCATTTTATTCCTCACTAAATTGTTGAGTTTATAACCACATTTCACCGTCACCTCTGCATAAAGCTAAAATGACAAATCTATTTGAACAGGGAGTAATGAGGACATGTGGGGAATGGCCTAATTTAGGGCAAATATAGTACCCAATAATCAGATCATACAGAGCGACACAAAGAATCAAAAGCAATTCAGCTGGTGATAGAATCTTTGGGTGTTAATTAAATTCTCACACATCAGCAGGTTCAGTTCTCTCCCCAAAACAGCCTTCTTGAGATGACATCATTTATATTTACGTGAAAAATATTGACAAAAGGAGAAGGCAGGTACTTCTTTTTAAAATAAACAATCTGAACAACTGGTTATGGATCCTTTTCACAGTACTGAATGAATACTGGGTATTGAATTTCACAGTTTGCTTTCTGCTATATTGCCAGACCGATGCTTTTTATTTTTCAATAAAATCAGTAAAGACAAAAATATGCGATTACGAACTCTCTTCCCCTCCTGTTCATGTGTCTAAAAAGATACACCTTACTAACATGCCTGCTTTCACTGGCAGTGTATTCCAGGCACCCACCACCCTTGAAAAGCTTTACTGACATGTCTCCCCTAAACGTACCACCTCTCACCCTAATCCTGTACCCTCTTGTAGCTGACCCTTTCACCCTGGGAAAAAGCCTCTGACTATCCACGCCTCTCAATTTTGTAGACTTTTATCAGATTGCCCCTCAGCCTCCATCTTTCCAGTGGAAACAATCTGAGTTTATCCAACCTCTCTTCATACCTAAAACACTCCAGACCAGGCAACATCCTGGTAAACCCACTTTTCACCCTCACCAAAGCATCCAGGTCCATCTGGTATTTGGCAATCAAAACTGCACGCAATCTTCCAAATGCAGCTTAACTAAAGTTATATAGCTGTAACATAACTTGCCAACCTTTATACTCGAAGCCCCAGCAACACAGTCCCCATTCAGACACATTACTGGAAAGGCACCTTTATTCTGTCAAAGTTCAAAAAGATTCTGTGGAGTACATTAAGCTTAATAATTGAATGCATTAAAGCATTTGTAGAAGTGTCTTCTGAATATTCAATAGCTCACAAATGAGAACAAGGAACAGATAGTGGCTGTACTTGATACTAATCTTAGAATCATAGAATCCCTATAGGGCAGGAGACAGCCATTTGGACCATCGAGTCTGCACCAACAATCGCACGCAGGTCCTATTCCCGCAACCTCACATTTATCCTAATCTCCTGATACTTGGGTCAATTTAGCACGGCCAATCAATTTAACCTGCACATCTTTGGAGTGTGGGAAGGAACTGGAGCACCTGGAGGAAACCCACATAGACAGTGAAAATTCCAGGCTGGAATTAACCCAGATCTCTGATGCTGCGAGGCAGCTGTGCGAACCACTGCCACCGTGCTGCTACCAACCTACAAATGCTATACAACATACTAAAATTAACATTTTAACCACACACTAAAGTAAAAACATTTAAAAAATATTCAATCACAGGATGATTAAGTATGCAATTACACATTTTCATCTGCTAAGATTATAGAATGAAATACTCCTTTTTTTAAAGTAGCGAATTACTTTACAAGTTATGTGAAACAATCAAAGCTTATATATTTTCTTTAAGTTCATTAATATTTTTTGCCCAATAAAGGAACAGGAGTGCTGGAAATTAGAAAAACCTTTTGTTCTCAATCAGCAATCACTCCAAAGTGAACAATAATACAGCTCCTATTGTCTCCCACTCAAATCTGCTCCAAAACCAATTTTTCAAACCACTCCCTCTTTTGCATCATTTGTGATGATTTCCATTTCCTCCAGCAATCAATCTCCAGGCCTGAGTGAGTCTGCCAGTCTAATCAAAATGTGAGGATTTAACACCACATATCTATACCCAATAAGACTGCAGTTTGATAGCATTTAACAAAACTTACAGACAGCTCAGGCAACGATTCCATTAGCATTGGCTGGATTTGAACCCAGATAGGCAAGTATGCAAAACTACAAAGCTTAATTTAAAAGATGTATTTTAATTTATGACAACATGTATTCGGTTCATCATTCACTTCAAGGTAAATGAGTATGCTTGCCAATGACAACTTCAATCTACACGTAGATGGGAGAATCAAATTGGCAAAGGTAGCCAAAAAGAGTTTTTTCCAGACGATTTCATACAGCAATATGTTCCAGAACCAATCAGGGAGCAGGCAATTCCATATCTGGAAGTATGCAATGAAACCAGACTAATCAAGGAACATCTAAGTGAGAGTGATCACAAGATATTATTGCACGTTCAGTTTGAAAGCAAGTCAGAGTCCACGACTAGGGTATGGAGGCAGAGTTGGCTAAGCTGAATTGGTAAACTAGTTAAAAGATGGGATAGTAGATTTGCAGTGGCAGACTTAAGGTGCTATTTAATAATTCTCAGCAAAGATTTATCCCAGTGAAGGAGGAAGACTCTGAGAAGGATGCATCATCCATGGCTGAATAAGGAAGTCAAGGACACAGTGTAAAATTGAAAGAAACATTGTACAAATCTGCAAAGGTTAGTGGCACACGTAGAGGATTGGACTTTTAAGGATTAGCAAAGAATGACGAAAACGGATATTAAAGAGGCAAAAAACAGAGTATGAAAGAAAGCTAGCTACTAATATAAAATCAGATAGTAAGAGTTTTTACAAGCAGTTGAAGGTGAAAAGAGAACTAAAGCTAGATAGACTATGAGGAACTGATGTTGTGTCCGTCTTCACAGACGACGACTTAGAAAACTTCCCAAAGATAACTGAAAATTATGAGCTGATCATCAGGGAAAAGGTGCAAGGAAAACTTAGTCCCAAAATCGACAAGTCCCCAAGACTAGATGGCCTTCCTGAATCCTAGGACCTTTATTAAAAAAAGCAGTTTTTATTTCTTAATTAGTGTCACAAGTTGGCTTACATTAACACTGCAATGAAGTTACTGTGAAAATCCCCTAGTCGCCACAGTCCGGCGCCTGTTTGGGTACATGAAGTAGCGGCACAGATAATTGATGCATTGGTTATACTCTAAAATTCCTCAGATTTGGAATTGGAAAATAGCTAATGCTTTATCCAAGGGCAGAGGCAGAAAGCAGGAATTTATAGGCTAGTTAGACTAACATCTGTCATATGGGAAGTGCTAGAATCCACTGTTGAGGAGATTAGAGCAGGATACTTAGAAATCCATGATAAGATCAGGCTGAGCCAACATGGTTTTCTGAAAGACAAAGCAACATTTAAAGTGGACAAAGGAGAAATCGCTGGATGTGGTGCAATTGGATTTCCGAATGGTATTTGATAAGGTGCCACATCAAAGATTACTACACAAGATCACATGGTGCAGGGGTTAACTATTAGCATGAATAAATGATTGGTTAGTTCATTGGAAGTAAAGAGTAGAGATAAATGGGCAACTTTCAGTTTGGCAAGCTGTAACTAGCAGAGTGCCACAGGAGTGGGTCCTCAACTATTTACTATTTATATCAATGACTTATTGCAAGAGAAATGGAATATAAAAATAGGAAAGTTTTATTGTAGCTGTACAGGGCCTTGGTGAGACCATATTTGTGGTGTGTTCAGTTTTGGTCTCCTTATTTGAATGAAAATCTAATTGCTTAAGCAGTTCTAAGATGATTCATCTGACTTATTCCTGGCTTATCTTATGAAAAAAGGTTGAACAGGTTAGGCCTACATCCCTTGGAAGTGATCTTATTAAAACATGGAGGACTAATGACGGGGATGGGGGGGGACACAAGAAGGATAGTTTGACTCCTGTGGGGGAAATTAGAACTCAGGGACATAGATTAATAAAAGGAATTCTCTCAAACACAGGAGAGAATTCTCCTGTGTTAGAATGACATTAGTGTGCGAATTCTCATCCCCATAAAGTAGTGGAGACTGGGTCTTCAATTGTATTCAAGGTTGAGTTAGATAGCTCTTTACTGGACAATGAGTCTAGGATTATGAGGTGCAGACAGGAAAGTGAAATTGAGACCAAGATCAAATCAGCAATGACCTTATTTGAGTGGTGAAGCAGCCTAAAGGGCTGAACAGATTACTCCACGGTTTATTCACAGGAACAGAGAACTTAAGAACATTGTCTTAGCATGGGACTTAGTGCTACGTTCTTATGAATACCCTCAAAACTGAAACTGTATTTCCATAATGCATCTTCATTGCACTAATTTATAATGTGCAGTTCAAATGTTACAGATATTGACAATTAGACTGTTATTAGGGTGGAGGTGAAAGCAAAAGAGGGGCTCATTTGTTAATCTGAAATATATAGCAGTAATGTAATACAACCATTTGTACTTGACGTAATTTAAGATAGCAAATCCAGTAAACATCTCGTCATTTTCTTTTTAGCTGAAAGCCAGCAAAAATGGTGCTAACAATAATGTTGTAGAATTAGGTCAAACACAATCCTTTCATATCTACATTCTGATCTGAATCCAAGTCTAGTAGACAAGAAGGGGACTGAAGCAGTTTCTTCCCCCACAACTATTAAAACATCTTCCATGTATTACAAATTTAATCAGCCTTGATCCAATTATGAACACACGTGTCCACATCACTGAAGCACTTTGAGGGGATATTCTAAAAAATGAAACAGCTCTTTGAAGATTTGTTCTCATTTAGACTTGCGGGCACTTGACAAATGCAGCTGTCAGCTATAAAGCTAAATTTGGGTGAAACGTATCAAGGCTCTTTCTTAATCCTATTGACATATAATTGCCCATTTGCTGTACTTATTTGTACAACCTGCATGAAAAAGGGAAACACACATCTTTGCTATTCAAATACTGATCATTACTTAAGACATTGCCCTTTAGCCTCTGGTATAAATTAATCCACAACTTGTCAATATTTCAGACAATTTGCGACTGGATGCCACAGACTCCAATAAAATCATATACAATATACTCAAATTTCAGAAGTTAAGCTATTGTGTTTTAGACTCTTTTGGTAGTGCCGATACTTGCTCTGATTAATATATAGGCCAAATTACACCAGGTTTTGTAGACTATCTCACCTGTTATACATGATTGCGTGAAGAAATAATTAGCTGAAAATAATTTGAAGACAAACAGCATTTAGGGAAACAAGACTAATGCCTGCAACCCCTCCCCGAAGTCAAAGAAAGCCTTTACAATACAACAAAATACACAAATTATCTTTGGCTAAATTTTCAGATAAAGTATTTTCCACCCAGTTTCCAGAGAACACTGAAAATTCAGCAAGACAATTTAGAAAGACCATATTTGATGAACCTGATAAAAGTTCTTTGAGATGACAACAAATATGGATGAAGTACAGTCCACAGTCTTTCATAGAATCCATCGTGCAAATGAGTTAATTTGGCGATCGAGTCTGCACCAAACCCAGTTCCACCCAGGCCTGCTCCCTGTAATGCCATGTATTTAGCCCTGCCATTCTCCCTGACACTAAGGGGCAATTTAGCCAATCAACCTAAACTGTACATCTTTTGAGTATGGGAGAAAACCAGCGCACCCGGAGGAAACCCTCGCAACACCAGGAGAATGTGCAAACTCCACACAGTCACCCAAGGCTAGAACTGAACCAGGGTCCCTGGCACTGTGAGCCAACAGTGCTAACCACTGTGCCACCATGCCACCCTATCTGCAAGCATATCTCACAGGAGACTGGTAAAGAACATTTTAGGGCATAGAATATGTTTACTTAAAAACTGTTTAGAATGGAGGAAACATGTTCGGAGTTGAAAGCAACTTCTCAATGTAGTTGGATATGGTAGAGGTATCCCATAGGGTTCTGTTAATTGTGTACATTATTGATTTGATATGGGGTTACAGAGTGGCCCAATTTACAAGTACTAAGGTAAAAGGTATATTAAACTATTCAAAGGAAGTTGCGTGGGAAAAGTGATAAAATTAGGAAATTTGGGAAAACAACAACAAACGTCAATAATGTCAGTAAATGCAAGATGGCATACAATTCAAAAAAATTTACTTGGCATGGGGAAAATCTAGGTGTGAGAACACAGAGGAATTTGAAGAGCAAGTGGTCACATGAAGTAGGTTTGAAAAGGTATGGAATACTCAAGTCAGGCTGCAATATTTCACAGAAATTCAACTGCAGTAAACTTTGTATGCAGCTTGTGCACCATGCAATGGGATAGATGTAGAAGCAATAGAGAGGAAGTACTATAGATTGGAATGAGCATGTAGAACGATCATTACAAATACAAAGAAAAACTCAAAAGATTGCTTTTGTGATAACAAAGACTTTGAGGTTATTTGGTAGAGCTGTTTAAACAAGGGATGAGACAGAATTCATAGAAACAGACCTGTTCGAGAGGTTCGGGGCTTGGAACAAAGGAACATCAATGCAAGATATGGGGTGGTGAGGAGGGGGGAGGGGCGTAAAATAGCCAAAACAGTTTGGAGGCTTAGGAACTTACTACTGGAGTTGGTGATTGAAGCACAGACCATTTGAGAATAGGTTAGGTCAGTAGTTGAAATTAAGAAAATAAAGGAATTCTTAAAATGTTATCTTTGTACAGTTACTGCAGAGAAGCAATAATTAGGTTTTAATTGAAAGCCAACAGTCACAGTTTGGACAGATTTTTAATCAAAACTTAGGACTTCTGCTTTAAAAGCAGATAAACACCACCATGGGTTGTGTGGGCTGAAAAGTCCATTTTCGTATTTAAGGCAGCAATAGATATGATTTGTAATTAGTAAATGTTAATATTCCATTTGCCTCTCATTACTTGCTATACCTGCATGTTAACTTTTTGTTTCATACACTAGGATAACCAAATCCCTCTATACCAAGGAGTTCCACAATCTCTCCATTTAAATAACATATTGCTCTTTTGTTCTTCTTGCCAAAATGGACAAGTTCACATTTTCCCACAATATACTCTGTCTGCTGACATTTACCAGTCACCTCACTTAGCTGAATCTGTTTGACGTAGCTTTACATCCTCTTAAGGACTTACTTACTTTACTTTGTGTTATTAGTCAACACTAAGATCCAAACAATAGGTAGGTTTTAAAAATAAAGAAAAAATGGCAATGGCAACTCTTTGGGATGTCCTAATGGAGCTACAAATCTTTAAAATTATTTGTTTCTGCTTAGCTTCTTCCAGCTACATTCAATTTTAACTCACTGTTCCTTTCTTCAATCTACATACACCATCTTTGGAGCACGATGCCCTCCAAGACCAGTTCAACAAATGAGTCATGAAACATTTGCTGGACTTTATGGGTATCTCAGCTTCTTTTAAATTCTTATGTTGAAAATTGCATGTTTATTGACACTCAGACTCCTAGATAAATCTGGGTTAATACAATTCTATGCATTGAACACTTTGACGTACATTCTTACAACTCATTTCAAGCACTGCTGCTTCATAGCTTTAGGGGCCTGGGTTTGATTCCTGGCTTGGGTCACTGTCTGTGTGGAGTTTGCACATTCTCCTCGTGTCTGTGTGGGTTTCCTCCAGGTGCTCCGGTTTCCTCCCACAGTCCAAAGATGTGTGGGTTAGGTTGATTGGCTATGCTAAAAAAAATTGCCCCTTAGAGTCCTGAGATGCGTAGGTTAGAGGGATTAGCAAGTAAATATGTAGGGATATGGGGGTAGGGCCTGGGTGGGATTGTGTCAGGTGCAGACGCAATAGGCCAAATGGCCTCCTTCTGCACTGTTGGGTATCTATGATTTCTCTGGGAACAAAGGGATATGGAGTAGGCAGGAAAGTAGAATCGAGGCAAATAATAAGTCATGACTTTTTGAATGGCAAAGAAGGTTCAAAAGGCCACATGCTCCACCTGTGCTCCAAAGTCTTGTTCTTATATTGTAGCTCTATGTAAAATATTAATTTCATAAGATTCCACAGGACCAAGTCAGAACAATACATGGTAAGCTTCAACTTTCCCTTCTGAACTGAATTTGTCATCAGCATTTCACTGAATTTAGAATCGCAAGATCTCGGCAACCTCAGGATGCTACAAAGATTTTACTGCAGGAAGGTTTGACACCCAGTCTGAGACGAGTTGGCCAAGATTTAAAACTCATTTATGGGATGTGGACATCACTGGCTAGGCCAGTATTTATTGCCCATCCCAATTGACCTCAAGGTGGTGGTGGTGAGCAGCTTCCTAGAATTGCTGCAGTCTAAGTGGAGGAGGTACACCCACAATGCTGTTAGGACAGATTATCACAATTCTGACCCAGCAGAGATATATTTCCAAGTCAGGACAGTGAGTTCTTTGGAAGGGAACTTCCAGATGGTGGTGTGCCCAGGTATCTGTTGCTCTTGCCCTCCTAGATGATAGCAGTCATGGGTTTGGAATGTGTTGTCTGAGGAGCCTTAGTGAGCTCCGGCAGTGCATCTTGTAGATGGTATACACTGTTGCCACTGTTCATTGGTGATGGAGATTGAATGTTAGTGGAAAAGTGCCAATCAAATGGGCTGCTTTGTCCTGAACTAATATTCACTGCACTGGGCTAGGAAGAATGAAAAAAGCCAGCATCTTTATTTCTAATAATTATATAGTGACCGCTGTAGGAGATAATGCACATCAGGAAAAGAAAGATTAGGCCCAGCTGCAATGTTGCCTACCAAGTTTATAAACATTTTATAAATGACCTAGATGAGGGTGCAAGAGGATGGGTTAGTAAATTTGCAGACGACACTAAAGTCGGAGGAGTTGCAGACAGTGAGGATGGATGTTAGTTTGCAGAGGGACATAGATAAGCTGCAGAGCTGGGCTGAGGGGTGGCAAATGGAGTTTAATGCGGAAAAGTGTGAGGTGATTCACTTCGGAAAGAGTAACAGGATTAGAGAATATAGGGCGAATGGAAGGACTCTTGGTAGTGTGGATGAGCAGAGAGATCTCAGTGTATACGTGCATAGGTCCCTGAAAGTTGGCACCCAGGTTGATAAGGTTGTTAAGAAGGTGTACGATGTGTTACCTTTTATTGGTAGAGGGATTGAATTTCAGAGCTGTGAGATCATGTTGCAACTGTACAAAACTCTGGTGTGGCCGCACTTGGAGTACTGCGTACAGTTCTGGTTGCCGCATTATAAGAAAGATGTGGAAGCACTGGAAAGGGTGCAGAGGTGGTTTACCAGGATGTTGCCTGGTATGGTGGGAAGGTCTTATGAGGAAAGGCTAAGGGACTTGAGGTTGTTTTCGTTAGAGAGAAGAAGGTTAAGAGGTGACCTAATTGAGGCATACAAGATGATCAGAGGATTAGATAGGGTGGACAGTAAGAGCCTTTTTCCTTGGGTAGTGATGGCTAACACGAGGGTACATAGCTTTAAATTGAGGGGTGATTATTATAGGACGGATGTCAGAGGTAGGTTCTTTACTCAGAGGGTAGCAAGGACGTGGAATGCCCTGCCTGTAGCAGTTGTGGACTTGCCAACTTTAAGGGCATTCAAATGGTCAGTGGATAGGCATATGGATAACATTGGAATAGTTTAGGTTAGAGGGTCATTAGATTCGTTCCACTGGTCGGCACAACATAGAGGGCCGAAGGGCCTGTACTGCGCTGTAATGTTCTATGTCTATGTTCTAAGTCTATATTCAGAGGTACAAATTATCATTTAGGTAAAGGGCCACAAGATGGCTGAAAACTGCACTATTGTAAGAGCATTATGAAGTGGGGAAGGGGAGAAATTCTGAAAATAAAACATTTAACAATGCAATTATTTTATACAATAGGCAACTTTTTCATTTAGTTTGCTGTTCCATTCATTCTGATCTAACCAGTCTTCACAAGGCACCTTTTCACCTCACTTTTTAACGTTCAGTTAATAAAAGACCAGGCACCCAGTAATCAACAATGTTTAGGAGGCATCCACTTTCAAAACAAAGAACTCAAATCCAAATTTCACAGGCTTGGTGGGCTGAAGGGCCTGCTCCTGTGCTGTATTTTTCTTTGTTTTCTTAAAATGGGTCAGGTTCTGAGCACTTAATTTTACCAAACAATTAGCATTCTGGAAAAGGGTGTTTAACAACCACCACAAAGTGAAACAATCAGCTTCGTGGAAAATTAAAACAGCTTTTGTCTCCAACATGGTGCAGTAAACAAAGAAAATTACAGCACAGGAACAGGCCCTTCAGCCCTCCAAGCCTGCACTGACCATGCTCCCCTACTCTTCCAGGGACTATATCTCTCTATTCCCTTCCTATTCATGTATTTGTCAAGACGCCCCTTAAAAGTCACTACATATCCCCTTCCATTACCTCCCTTGGCAACGTGTTCCAGGCACCCACTACTATGTAAAAAAATCTGCCTTGTACATCTCCTTTAAACTTGCCCTTTAAGCCTTAAATCTGTGCCTCCTAGTAACTGATTCTTCCACCCTGGGAAAAAACTTCTGACTCTCCACTCTGTCCGTGCCTCTCAATCTTGTAGACTTCTATCAGGTTGCCCCTCAACCTCTGTCGTTCCAGTGAGAAAAAACCAAGATTCTCCAACATCTCCTCATAGCTACTGCCCTCCACACCTGGTAAGATCCTGGTAAACCTTTTCTGTACCCTCTCCAAAGCCTCCACTGGTAGTGTGGCGACCAGAATTGAACACTATATTCCAAGTGCGGCCTAAGGTTCTATAAAGTTGCAACATGACTCGCCAATTTTTAAACTCAATGCCGCGGCCGATGAAGGCAAGCATGTCGTATGCCTTCTTGAGTATCTTCTCCACCTGCGCTGCCACTTTTAGTGACCTGTGCACCTGTACACCCAGATCCCTTTGCCTATCAATATTCTTAAGGGTTCTGCCATTTACTGCATATTTCCTATCTGTATAAGACCTTCCAAAATGCATTACTTCACATTTGTCCAGATTAAACACCATCTGCCAGTGCATCTTCATAGCTATAAAGTGGTTCAACCAGCTGAAAAAATACCACGCGAAGCTGGCACAAGTAGCCACAATAAAAAAATTTAAACAATTCTTACCTTGTTTGACATTAAATATTCCTCTATACAACAGTGAGGGTAACAAGCTAAAGCACTTGTACGTTGTTTGTGCCTCCTGCTCTCAAGCATGAAGCTGCAGTATGCTTTGATATAAAAGCTCTCTTCCTGTCTTGATAACTAGAAACTACGTTTGGGAAATGTATCAAAAGACCCAATAGGATGATGAATAACAAATGGATTGAACCTGATCCATATTCAGCAGAAATGAACTGTCTGACTGCCAAACAGCACATTTTCCACACCCTGCAGTGTACACACACAGTTAAAATACCCACATGTTCTTTAACCTCATCAGATAATGGGAAAATGCTACAAGCAAAAACTTTTCCAAAAATGGATAGGTTTTTTAGTCACTAAATGTCTCTTGGCTGCAATAACACGCACTCCTCACAGTAAGCACATTCCAATCAAATTTCCTGACTAAATTTGTTTTTGTTGATTATCACGCAGCTGGTTCTAATGTTACATTATATTATAGAAGAGATTAATTGGAGACAAAAGTGATTTTAACCAATTACTTCTTTGACATTCTTCAAACAAAAAGATTGTTAACTTTTCAGCAAATTAATCCAAAATAATTTGGTAATTTACTGAAAACTAATTTTCAATGATGTGTTATATTAAACCACCTGACAGGAGTTCCAGTGGCTCTTTTAGTGAATGGACTGGCTAGTGCGGAACTGAACGGCAGCAACTTTAAGATCCCAAGGTCATTCACTGGCCTGTGCGATTTTGGGGGGAGGCAGAGAGGTGACCTCAGAACCTGTGGGCTAGCAAATGGAAAAGGCAGCTGTCAGCAGTTCTGCTCCCTGCAAGTTGCTAGATAACCAAATAGCTGCTGGCGTTTTTGCGCATACAGACCCTCTGAGGCCAAATTCAAGCTGGACTAGGTTGCATCTTTCCCACAAGTAGCTTGAAATATTCACACAGTAGTTTTACAGGGTAGAAGGGAGGAAGAAAGAAAAAGAGAGGACAAAGATAGGGAGGAGGAAAAATGTCTTCCATGATGAAGCTGTCATTCTCTAATACTCATTTTAAATATTTGATGGCTGAATAGGTTAAATCTAGATATTGACTCCATATGTTCTGTATAAGCAAGAACTGGTTATTAACCAGATTAAAGAGCAAAAGAAAAAGGGGTAGATAATACTTGATTTAAAAAGATCTTTATTTTCACTTGCTTCAGACGTTAAGATGTGCCTTCTATTGAAACCAATATGCTCTTGTATTGTTTTCTTGCATCTTTATGGCAATGCAAAATTCAAAGTAGCTCCCATGGTTTCTCAAGATTTTTAAATGCATGTCTCATAGCCAAGAACACAATTCGGATGGAGAAGCCAATTTTACTGCAAGACTGAAAACTGTAACATACATACTCCTATGATTTTTTTTTATTTTGACATGTTTCATTTAAGGCCTGAAGAGCAAATTATCACTTGCAGACTATCAAAACTAAAACATGATTCTTGCATGCTCATTTTATAGATAGTTAAAACGTTCAGCTTATGTTGCTCGTTTCTTTGATGACCTGCAAATTTTATTTTTGAGACAGTATGGCAGTGAAGCACTATTTGGCTCACATCTGTTGTACTAGCTCCTGCAAAGCCTGTCCTCACCAGACCTTTGTCATTTGGCAGCCACCTTGCTGCCTTATCTTGATGATCTTAAAGACAAGACACAAAAATTGCCAACTCAGTAAAGAAACTATGGAACACAAAGAGGCGTTGGGAGACTACCCTGTGACAAATTAGGGTCAAAGTAATGTCTCAGTGTCAGATAACTAGTCAGATTTGGCAGGGCTATGGGACAAATTGGATAGGTTTAAAAGAGCAAGGGATTGATAGACCAAGGGACTCTCATGCTTGATAATTCCACAACTGAATACTGTGAAGCATCAAGAAAAAAAGGAATGCTCAAAATGATGCTATTTAAGATGTACAACAATTCAATGTGCATCTCCAGTACAATAAATTTGCTGTAGTCCGGCCTTTAAAATATTTTAGTTTTAAACACTACATGCTTCCATGAATAACTAATTGGATAAAAAATACAGATCAAAACTTTGAAATAGTAACTAATACAAATGCTTTGCAAAAATAAAGATATTTCTGCCACAAATGTATATTTCTATTCCAAATGGTCAGTCAGTAACCCCTGTTGGCAGATCATGTTCTGGTATCACAGGAGGACAGGGCTCACCACGATGCTGGCAGTGAACCATAACATGAACATGCTTTCTAAGGAAGGGAGGAAAACTGATCAGGAAGCTAGTCTTGCATTCCGAAGTATCTAAAACCAGGCGTCAGTTCAAAAGTTAGTTGCTGATCTTCTCAACCACATCATTTTGTGTATCAAAGTTGATAAAAGTTGATCTGTAACTATAACAGGATTACAATGGGATATAAAGAAACCTGTTTAAGATTGCTAGGTTCTCATAAGGTTTCAGTCATTTTTTTTCCCTTCGCGCTCCACTTTTACCATTCACTAATGGACTGATGGGAGCATGCAGAATGAAACTTCTAACAACCAGATTCTGCACTGCATACAGATGTCAATTTCAGCTACAACATTGCTTCTTAAACTCAAAGTTGAAAAGAACTTGTTAGTACAATAGTTCCACTTTCACAACTACAAATTCTTACTGTCTTGAGTAAATTTGCTTATTTAATGCAACACAATGATGGTTAGTTTGAGATTGAGTCCTAGTAGGAAATGAGGTGAAAATATTCAACCCCATGGCATGTAAAATCCTTCCAGCAAATAGATTACGAACACCACTCCACATACCATTGATAAATATGAAAAAGATCCATAGTTTTGTATTTATGGCAAAAACGTGAGAAACTTTCCACATACCTGCATCATTCTCACGTCGATCAACTTCATCATAAACATCCATTGCAAGTTCTTCAAAAAGGCGGTTATTCAGCTGCATAGAGGAAACAGAAAATGAATGCACAGCAATTTATAAACTTCAAGCATCTTTTGTACTGTCCAAACTGAAATCAAGTTGTTTTGTACTTCATTGATGCAGTTGAAAGGGAGGCTTGCACTGACCAGTATGCCTTTATGCTGAACAAGCCATGCCCTAAAACATAATTAACTAAGAGAAGACTGAATGACTGAAGAGGGCCAAAGAGAACAATGAATGGGGCAAGAAAACAAATGAAATATGTTCCTACTGTAGGTGTGCTGCTGACTTCAAGCAGAAAGTAAGACTATAAAACCAAAACATGCCTTTCATTTGTTTTCTTGCCGCATTTGTTATTCTCTTTGAGATGGGATATATCTGAGGGTTTGCCCACTGAGCCTATATGGTTGGAATTGAGAAATCAGAAGGGGGAAATCACTTTGATAGGGCTGTACTATAGGCACCCAATTATGCAGCGGGAAATTGAGGAGCAAATATGTCAGGAGGTTACACATGGCTCCAAGAAAAATAGGGTGGTAATAGTAGGGGATTTTAACTTTCTCAACATTGACTGGGGCAGCCACAGTATTAGAGGCTTGGATGGAGAGAAATTTGTTGAGCGTATTCAGGAGAAATTTCTCATTCAGTATGTGGATGGTCTGACTAGAGAGGGGGCAAAACTTGACCTCCTCCTGGGAAATAAAGAAGGGCAAGTGACAGTGGTGTTTTTTGGGACCAGTAACCATAATTCCATTAGTTTTAAGATTGTCATGGAGAACGATAGGTCTGGCCCCAGTGATAAAATTCTAAATAGGGGCAAAGTCAATTTTGATGGTATCAGTCAGGAACGTTACAAACTTAATTGGGGGAGTCTGCTGGCAGGCAAAGGTTCATCTGGTAAGTGGGAGGCTGTCAAATATATATTGCAGTAAGAACTCTCAACACCAGGTTAAAATCCAACAGGTTTATTTGGTAGCAAAGTGCTTGCTGCTCCTTTGTCAGATGAGTGAAATAGATGGGTTCAAGATAAGCCTAGAGTGAAGGGCGAGGCTGGTAGAAGTAGGGAACCCTGGATGACTCGGGATATTGAGGCCTAGTCAAGGAGGAGGCACATGACATGCAGAGGCAGCTGGGATCAAGTGGATCCCTTGAAGGGTATAGACGGTGTAGGAGTAGAGTTGAGAGAGAAATCAGGAGGGCAAAAAGGGAACAAGATTGTTTTGGCTGATAATTCTAGAAATGTATAAAAGGCAAACGTTTGACTAGGGAGAGAATAGAGCTTCTTAAGGATCAACAAGGTCATGTGCAGATCCACAAGAGTTGAGTGAGTTCCTAAATGGATATTTCTCATCAGTATTTACTGTCGGGAAAGGCATGGATGTTACGGAACTTGGGGAAATAAATAATAGGAGTATACATATAAAACAGGTGCGGTGCTGAAAGTCTTAAAGTGCATCAAGGTAGACGAATTCCTGGGAGCTGATGAAATGTATCCCAGGGCGTTATGGGAGGCTAGGGAGGAAATTGCTAGGGGATCTGCAGAGATATTTGAATCATCAACAGCCACAGGTGAAGTGCCTGAAGATTGGACGGTGGCAAATATCATGCCTTTGTTTAAAAAGGGCTGCAGGGAAAAGCCTGGGAACTACAGGCTGGTGAGCCTCACACCTAAAGTGGGCATGTTGTTAGAAAACATCAACAGGCATTTAGACAGACAAGGACTGATTAGGAACAGTCAGCGTGGCTTTGTGAATGGTAAATCGTGTCTCACAAATTTGATTGAGTTTTTTGAAGGAGTAACCAAGGTCGATGAGGGCAATACAGTTGATGTTGTCTACATGGACTTCAGCAAGGCCTCTGACAAGGTACTGCATGGTAGGTTGTTAACATAAGATTAAATCTCACAGGATCCAACGTGAGGTAGCTAAATGGATACAAAATTGGCTGGATGACAGAAGATAGAGGGTGGTTGTAGAAGGTTGTTTTTCAAACTGGAGGCCTGTGACCAGCCGTGTGCCTCAGGGATTAGTGCTGGGTCCACTGTTGTGTCATTTACATTAATGATTTGGATGAGAATTTAGGAGACATGGTTAGTAAGTTCGCTGATGACACCAAGATTGGTGGCACAGTGGACAGTGAAGGTTATCAAGAATTGCAGCAGGATCTTGATCAATTGGGCTAGTGGGCTGATGAATGGCAGATGGAATTTAATTTAGCTAAATGCGAGGTCATGCATTTTGGTAGATTGAACCAGGGCAGGACTTATTCAGTTAATAGTAGGGTGTTGGGGAGAGTTATAGAACAAAAGAGATCTAGGGGTACAGGTGCATAGCTCCTTGAAAGTGGAGTCACAGGTGGACAGAGTGGCGAAGGCAACATTTAGCATGCTTGGTTTCATCATTCAGAACATTGAATGCAGGAGTTGGAATGTCTTAAAGTTGTACAAGACATTGGTACAGCCACATTTGGAATACTGTGTACAGTTTTGGTCACCCTATTATAGAAAGGATATTACTAAACTAGAAAGAGTGCAGAAAAGATTTACGAGGGACTTGATTGTTTGAATTATAAAGAGAGGCTGGATAGACTGGGACTTTTTTCTACGGAACATAGGAAGCTGAGAGGGTGATCTTTAAAGGTCTGTAAAATAATGACGGGTATAGATCAGTTAGATAGTCGATATCCTTTCCCAAATGTAGGGGAATCTAAAACTAGAGGGCACAGATTTAAGGTGAGAAGGAAGAGATACAAAATAGTACAGAGGGGCATTTTTTTTCGCACTGAGGGTGGTGAGTATCTGGAGCAAGCTGCCAGAAGTAGTAGTAGAGGCAGGTACAATTTTGCCTTTTAAAGAGCGTTTAGACAGTTACATGAGTAAGATGGCTATAGAGGCATATGGATCAAATGCAGACAGTTGGGCTGAAGGGCCTGTCTCCATGCTGTAAACCTCTCTGACTATGCAAAGAGAAAGAAACGAAATGAGCAGAGATCATGGTCTGAAATTGTTGCACTCAGTGCTGAAGACAGTAAAGGATCCAATTGGAAGAGGTGCTGCTGCTTTTCAAACATACACTGAGCTTCACTAAAACAGTGCAACAGAGCAGAAATGTCAGTGAGAGCGCAGGGCAGAAAACTGAAGCAACAGGTCTCCAGAAGCTTGTAGATTGAATGGAGGTGTTCTGCAAAGTGATCACCCAATCTGCATTTGGTTTCTTTAATGTAGAGGTGACCACATAGTAATATGACAGGCCAGATTAAAAGGAAGTTCACCTAAATTGCTGCTTTCTCTGGAAGTAGTGATTGGGTCCTTGGATAATGAAAAGGGACATGCATGCGCACACATACAGACAGAAACTGCATGGTTCAATGACTCAGGGCACAAAATAGACCAGAGCCAAAAAGGACCACTGGCTTACAGTTCCTAACTTTGTCCAGTTCTGTTGCAGGGTCACGAGCCCGAAATATAAACTCTGTTCCTCTCCACAGATACTTCCGTAACTTGAGTATTCCCAGCATTTTTTGAAAATACTGTGCACTGGGGATACCCAACTCCAGTTTATCAGTTTCAATGGCACATTGAGGCAGATATGACTGATCTGCTGGTGGGGAACTAAACACAGATATTACAGCAGTGGATTGGGTTGCATTTCACCTCCCACTGAGCAAACAATCTTATTTTTATTCCTCTTCTTCCAAAGATCAGTCTGTCTGCCAGCCAGGAGGTTTCTCAAAAGGGAGTACTTTTCAATTGTGCTCCCTCAGCTGTGGCTTGGGTGCTGAGAGCTAGAGAGATGGTTGCTGACTCGTGGTGTGTTTGCAGCTTTTGTCACTTTGAGATGCACAGCTTTTATCACATTTTGCTTTTAGTTGCTGTTGAAGGAACACTCAAGAGTCCTTACACAGGTTCACAGAGTATGAATATGCCAACACGCTGCCTGCATCTCCTAACAGGGATTTGTCCAAGTCCCATTTCTGTTGCCTCTGACCCAACTGCCTGAAAGCGCAAGATAAACCAGGAGTTGAACAAGGACTACTGGCTTGTAGTTTCACAGATGAAATAAAGAAAATCATAGAATGAAATTAAGACTCCAACAAAAACCAGCAAATCACATAATGAAAAGGGAAGTTGACTTATTCAGTCCACTGTGTAGACTTTAGGCATAATTGTGATTTGTACTCAGAAGTATTATCATATGGTCAATGCTATAGCACATGGATCTAGACTTCTGCTTCAAAATATTGGACATTACTACTTGAAGAACCACAATTGTTTTTCAGTTTTACAAGGCAAAACTTACTACAGGCTTTTTGAATAAATTTACAAAAAGCTCAAGTATTGCCAACAGATGACTTTGTACCATCACACAATGCTATGTAGGGTAGAGCACGGATGTGTTCAATTTCTTCCCTCTTATGACAAGCTACCCATTGCAACTATGTCCACAGGGGATGAACCAAAATAGAAAGCTGGGAGAACTAAAAGACAAGATTAGCCTGGGTAAAATGATTGAAGGTTATGGCACAGCACTTCATGAACAGGCTTTCTGAAAGGAAACATTAGCGTTGATCTAATTTCTCTGTTTCATACATTAATTAATTTTTCATTAAAAAGTGCAATCATCTAGCCATGAAGATTACTCTATTACTTCAGCCTTTGATCCAATCATATCTTGAAATCAAAGGGTCAATTGAATTTGCTACCACAAATTGCTCAAATATTTATTACCACATGAATAAAGATTTTTTCAAAGAGTTTATGTATTTTTGTCAATTTAAGTTAATTTACTATTCAGGGATATGATACTAAGTTTGCCTTCTAAAAGTTCATGATTATAAATCAAATCAGTGCTCAAAGTACTTGACAATACTGCCTATATTTATCATCTCTGGTGGGGAAAAGATGCCACACCACTTGCCTCTGCACCTCAAAGTGTCATTTTAAGGTTCCTGGCCCACATTTCAGTGGTCCCCTACTAGAGAAAGTGCAGGCCTTTATAGCGAGGGGGATTGAATATAGAAGTAGGGAGGTCTTGCTGCGGCTGTATAGGGCATTGGTGAGGCCGCAGCTGGAGTACTGTGTGCAGTTTTGGGCGCCGTACTTACGCAAGGATATTTTGGCCTTGGAGGGAGTGCAGAGGAGGTTTACTAGGCTGATGCTGGAGTTGAGGGGGTTGAGCTATGAGGAGAGGCTGAATAAACTAGGCTTGTACTCATTAGAGTTTAGAAGAACGAGGGGAGATCTCATTGAGACGTATAAGATGATGAATGGGATGGATGGGATAGAGGTGGAGAGACTCTTCCCGCTCAGAAAGGACAGTAGGACTAGGGGGCACAGCCTCAAGATAAAGGGGAGGCGGTTTAGAATGGAGTTGAGGAAGAATTTCTTCACTCAAAGGGTGGTGAATCTCTGGAATTCTCTGCCCGTTGAAGTGGTGGAGGCTGCCTTGCTAAATATTTTTAAGAAGCGGGTTGATGGGTTTTTGATAAGAGAGGGGATTAAGGGTTATGGGGAGAGGGCAGGAATGTGGAACTGAGCCACGACAGATCAGCCATGATCTTATTGAATGGCGGGGCAGGCTCGAAGGGCTAGATGGCCTACTCCTGCTCCTATTTCTTATGTTCTTATGTGCATGTTGACAAGCTAGGATCAGCTAAAACTCAGATTATAGATCATTTCAGAAGAAATTGTTACCTTAGAATATCAAACATGTGGAAGTCTGTGGCCACTAAAGTTGGTTCCTAAACTCCGTGACAATGGAAGGCAAAGTTCCTACCGTGGGAATGCTTAGATTCAAAACGAGTATGGAACAGAATCAAACCCTTTCGAGTTTTCTGGTGAGGCAACAACTACTTGAGCTACATTACCAGAAAGTAGAAAATAACATAATATAAAATTCAATGAGGAAGAAACACCACACAAAGTGTGAAAAAAGCACCCAATATTTAATTTTCATAAAGCTCACAGCAACATGTAATACTTTGTGATACATGCCCAAATGAAGGATATTGCATCCAGCGGAACTAGATTTTACACAAACTTAATTCCATTGGCTTTAACAAGCCAATCCTCACTGTGACCTTTACCAAAGGTATTTTAACATTTTGTACCATTACTTCATGACTGAATATTTATCCCGGTTAATGAAATAAATTGCTGCAGTTAATTAAACCAGCACTGGGGATTTATATTGTGGTCAAGAAAGCCATTCACATATTTAAAAGGCTAAAATTGTGGAAATGCAACGTTTGTGACAAAGCAGTCTGTAACTGAAACATTATCTTTTCAGATACTGACTGACGTGTGTATTTGCAGTATTTTCTGCTTTTATTTCTGTTTTCTATGTTTGTTATGCACAAATGAAATTGCAACATATAAAGGCAAATAAATTTGCATAATATTTATACAAGGGAGCTTCAATTGTCTGGAAGAAAAAAATGCTATTGATAACAATACGGAAGTAATTGTTTATTCATAACTTACTGCTTGAAGTTTCTTTTTGGCAGCCTTAGCCAGTTCTGATAAGTCCAAACTACTGAAGAGAAACATGAAAGAAACCATAACTCAGGCACCAGATCAAAGAAATCATGCACAGGAAAAAAAACTTTTACATGAAGCTTGGGAAAAACTCCTAAGAAGAACTAATGACTCCATAATTCTGTTGATCACTGTGTTCACAAATTTAGTATACAAGGAAAGTGACTGAAACCATTTTGAAGTACAACAACATCCTAAAACCACATATAACATTGAGCTTTGTAGCAGAGCAGGTTTAAGTGTTCATTAAAAAATACGTAATTTAAAACAGAGTCGTAGTATTGTTGCCACATGGCCACAGAACCCAACTACTTTGAAATAGTGCTACTCCCTAGCAACATTACTTAACGATAGCAGACAACAATGTATCATGAAAACAGCAGCTAGCAGTAGTATCCAGTTAATTCAAATATGCCATTTTGATGCCAAATTGAACTGATCGACTTTATGATTACTGGAATGAGAAATAGTTTGTAATAGTGAATATTTTTGTTTACAAGTATGAATTTCCTGCATACTTAATTGGTGGTGCCCACGATTAAATGTTCTTTCACGTCAATACTGAGGTGACAGGAATATATATCCAGCTAGTAAAACATTTTCTTTGATTTTATTTCACCTGCTTTTGTATTTGTTATTACTTATCCCAAATGTTCAGTTTGACAGGGAATATTTTAAAACTAATTTTAATAATTAATAATAAGGGCGGGAAAGTGGAACTGAGCAGCGACAGATCAGCCATGATCTTATTGAATGGCGGGGCAGGCTCGAAGGGCTGGATGGCCTACTCCTGCTCCTATTTCTTATGTTCTTATGTTCTTAAATTATAAAGACAGAGGCTCATAATATTGCTGCAACCAAGTTCTCATGCATTGCTCAATTTTCCAGACAAGGAAGCAAAAGGAAAGGAGAAAAAGAAACGTAGCAAAGAAGCTATGTTTGTCCTGTTACCCAATTTAGTAAAACTCTTAACTGGAAAATATGCCACACTAACACTGAAGGCCCAAACAAATAGTGAACAGTGTTCCAACCAAGAGAAAAAAATCTCAGAACCAAATTAAATACAATGGAATCAAAGGGATTATTTTGTTACTAGTCTGTGTTTAGTTCCCAGTGATGCATCCAGGTGGGGTATCCTTGGTGAACTGTATAATCATACAGCAGCATTTACACAAGTGTAACACAAAAAAAATCTGTACCAAGCTGACTGTTTAAATAAGATGCTTTAAATTAAAAGCTGAAATGAGCACTTTTTTTCCAGTTTCCATTCCAGTTTACTTCAGAGTTTTGTTTACTTGAACAGGAAATCCTTTCTTGTTGAGCTGAGCAAGTCCGTGGGTGGCTGTCAGAGGAGGGAGGGAATAATTGTGCATTTGTTAAGGATATAACTGAGAAGGAGAGAAGAATTTGGAAGAGTTTGGAGACTGCAAGGATTATGGAAGGTCCCAGAGAACCAGAAACCACATAGGAGTCCACTGATCAACTTTTAACACAAAGAATAAAACATTTATTAAACAAGAAAAACAAATTATACCAGACAAAAAGATTAGAAAGATACAAACACAAGAAAATGATTCAAATATTCACTAATCTTTCACCCCAGCTATATCTTTACAGACACACAAATTCAGAGAGATAAAACAATTGACCAAATCTATTTTGTACTCTAATATTCATGGCAAGTATGCTGTATATATGAACCAACCAGTGAGCTGTGGTCAGACACTCGACACTCCACACTCCAAAGTAAATGACAGATACGAGCAAAGCAGATTCTATGGATTTGTCAACAACCCACCCAGACACTTGTAACACCATGAGCCAACTGGTCTCATTGAAACTTGTCTTTCTCATGAGAGTTTCCAATTCCCACATTTGAAGTTCCCTTGGTAATTTTTTCCCCACATGCTACTCTCATTTGCTAGATTTCAACCAGGATTGACCTCCAGAGATTCAATCTTGCTTAGATTCTTTTCTCCTGGATCATCACAGACACTCAAACTTCACCTCCCATGCACAACTTCAGATCTTTGACTATATCAAGCAGAACAGCACTGCTCCAAAAGGCCTGCAGCAAGGAGTCACCAGCTCTCTTGGATCTTCAAGCTTCTCTCAAGGCCATTTTGCTTCAAGTCTGCTCCCTGCTGTTTCCTCTCTATTTTTGAAGCCTTTGTCTCAGCATTAATTAACAGGAGGTTTCTGATCGCTAGCCTTGCCTCTCACCTAGGACCTGCTAGGACTTATTTCTGCCCCATTCCCTGGGATCTACTCCTTTGTTTGTTCCCTCTCCCAGTGTCCTCTTCCCTAAGACGCCTCCTCTCGAATGGTGCTCTTTTTCAGGTCACCTAACCTGCAGTTTCTCACAGTTTAATTTTTCTTTTTCTTCTGCAAATGTATGAGGGACTGGTCCTGACCTGAAGATGGATGAACTGTGCATGTGGCCCTTCCCCAACTGTAGCACATGCATTAGTCATGAAGCCCGCCAGGAACCGTAGTTCACAAATTCCGTACCTAAACTCAAGTAGCGGGGTCCATTACAGATTTCTAATGTGTCAAGAGCTCAACAAAACTAGAACAGTGATCTAACAGTGAGAATGATTTTAATATTGTACATAGAGTAATTCCAAAATGCATTATATTTCAAGTTCTCAGTTGTAAAATATCAATGTTTTAAAAGTTCTGATCTATTTTTGAAGTCAAATTAAAAATAGTACAAAGTAATCTGTATAACCAAATAGATTGATGTGCATTTAGAAACTATAAATAAATCTGTGCAATGATTGAATAATATTTGAACAATAAGACTGATTAATATTTTTGAGATCAATATCTTCAATTTAAAAACCCAAAATATTAACTATTTTTAACAGTGTTCTGTGATTATTTGAAAATAATTCAGGTTGCAAATAGTTTAAGAAGTAGCAAACCTCAAAATCAACTTTAGCAGGAAAGCTGCCCATTTATAATGCATCCTGCTTCAGGGAAATAGCACTTCAATTCTGGTTTCTGAATGGTGTAAAAAGTAGCGTTTATATTGCATCATGGCTTGTACAGAGTTTCCATCTTGACGTTCAATCTGAAATACAGGCCAGGGGCTATCTTCCCCAGTGCTGGAGGAAAATCTTTGATGAGCAGTAAATATAGAATCAGTTCATTAAGCTCAGAGTTGTTCAACCAGCCTTCAAAGGTGAGCCCACATACTGTTTCTGTTGCTAGTAAGCTAGTGCCTAGTAGGGGCCAAGCAGCAGCAATGAGCAACATTCACTGATGAGATAGCAGCTGCTTACAGTGATTATACTGTTCCTTAAAATACAGACTTGATCCTTCAACAGCACATTCTGCAGTTAAAATTAACATTTTATGTTAATGCTCATCATAAAAAGGTGTTCTGCCAAAGAGCTTTGGCTAGGTTACAATCTATTCTAACAGTATATTGTCAGGTAATTTATCACTAGTGCCTAAAGCAAAGTCTACAATTCTCACCTCCCCCAAAATAGGTTGCCAAGCAATCACGTTGAAATATTATGATGCATTTCTTTCATCTCCTGACCACACACTTACACACTTCCAATCATTCACAAATGCCTTAACATTCTTGTATTCAGTTCTCATTTACTTTAAGCGTAATATCAAAGTAATACAATTTACTTCATTGCAATTTGATCAACCCCAAACTTTCACTAGTCTGTGTATTAGTTTCAAAAAGATTTCACTAAATGCAGCTTCTACCAATCAGGGTGATATAGGATTCAGAGATTTATTAATCTCTTAATAAAGCTTCTTTCCAACCCTGCATTTTCTCTCAAAGTTATTGCGGCCATTTTACTACTATAAATTGAAGATGTTAAGCATGCCTGAAAAGGAAACATGTTTTAAGAATTGAGGACATTTAAGATTGCTTAAAAGCAGCTAAAGAATTTTAAGATGGCTATGTAGTGTTGACCACCACACCACAACACAAATTCTATTTCAGGGGAGACAAGATTCCTTTTTTTCTTCTTTTGAGTTGTAGCTTTGAAGGTTCCGCGCACAATTTTGAATTTCGCAGATCTTAATGCGCATTAAAAAACTTCCATTATGCTTCCTAATCAAGGAGTGGTGTTTACACTCAAAATACAAAACTTTTTACGTTCTTGAATTCAAATGAACTTTCGGATGCTGCATTTAAATGTGTGTGTCAACGTTTGGGAGGTAGGTTTGTGGACAGCACCAAAAGAGCATAATCTTAAGACTACGTTCTTCCCATCTCCACTGTTGAATAACAGCTGTCTTTTTCTCCTGTATACGGATGATTGTTTTTGCAATGGTAGCCTGCACAGACATTTAAGGCAGGTCTGTGGCCACAAGACAACCACTGCTCTATTTCAGTTGCGCAATATGTATTAGTTGCTATTGCAATACATTTTACCAGGTCCATGTTTCACAGCCTGTAGACCCAAATTCAAATCCTACCACCGCCCAATTCTTTAACACAAACCATACACAAGATCGTTGACAGAACTTCAATGTCGTTCCTCCAAGTGGGAAAAGTACGCTATTGATCAGCAAAGTGTGGAGAATTGCTGGTGTCAAAATGTGGATGAACTCAACATCTTGCCAAATTTTTAAGCTAAAGAAACAAACACATCTAGGATCCATGGAGGAACAGGACAGAGTGAATACAATTTTTAATGGGTAAGCGGGGAAAAAAAATAGGGGAGCGATTCCCTTGAGTTAGCTGCAGGACTTGAATAAAACTTTAACCACAGTTTTGCCCAGAAAATTACAAAAAGGCAATGTGTTCGAGAGACCTTTCCTCAACCCAACAAATTTTTGTTTACTATCATAGGAGACGTCAGCTATTAGCTTATGAATTTCTCATTTACTAACAGGATGAACACGAATGTGACAATACCCAATCATGTTGAGAGAAGATGAGGCAACTGGTAGATGACAGTACGTTGTATTTACATACTTCAGGGAACTAGAGATTCTACTTACAGTAAATCAATTCAAACACAAGCATTTCAACAATTACCAATGTGGCTCCAGTTGGTCTCTGTGTGCTGTACTTTGTCAAACAAATTACAGGCATGGAATACACAGAAGCACAGTTTGAAGTTGAGATAATATTGGTACAACGTGCGAACAAATGGAAGATCTAAATGAAAAAATACCTCTGAGTCATGCATTTTTGCCGTGTTCTATTTTCCAAGGAATGCAAAGGAGGAAAAACAAGAAAATTTGTTAGAATAAGCAACCTAAGATGCCACCAGACTTTGAACATGTGGATACTTTGAAACTCACACCTAAACACATCCCTTTCTCATAAGGCATTGACAGATTACAATATAAAATGGTTTAATCAATACAATAGCATTCTTGCATTAATGCTGAAAATAATAAGGGTGTAGAGTTATACTTAACTTCAACAAAATTGCTGTCTGATTAGTTCATTAATACTTCAAGTTTAAAAAAAGCAAACACCCAGAACACATCATCCATTGCAACCATATAGACTCGGTCAATTGTATTCACCCACTCTCGCCGATTTACATGGGACTCAAGTATACTTCAGCAATGTACTCCCAAGGTCTGACTAAAGTGTAGGGACTTTCAAAGCCATTTAAATGGATAAAGCTTTAAACAGTCAGAGAAATGTATGATTCACCATAGACACGTGAACAGATGGGGAATACAGGAATACAAGTGGTTGGTCTAGATAGGGCAATGTGATCAGCGCAGGCTTTAGAGAGCTGAAAGGCCCTGATCCTGTGCTGTACTGTTCTTTGAAACAATGGGCAACATTACAAATAGTGAAGCTAATGACAAGGTTATAAGTAGAATGGATTAATTCCTTCTGCAGCAACAACCCCAGGAATCAAATTAAATCAGAATTGAGTGGGGAGAAGAATTTAAACTTGTGCATGGCATACGCCTTTTTCACCAGCTCCAAAAGAAAAAAAATGTTGCTTGATGAGTTTTTGTTCATAAGGGAATTAAGTGGTAGCACCTTCATGAAAATTCTTTGCACACACTGATTTTGCTGTAGCAATGAGACATACACGCCCTAGCACATTTAGGGTTTCAAACTGTTCTGTAGCAGTCTGGGATTGCAACGTCGCAGTGAGAGAAACAGGATGTGGAATGTGAGTGAGCTGGGCACAATTGAGTATCCCTTGGCCAATTTTAAGCAGTGCACACTGAAAAGGAAAATGTAAATTAGTGGATGAATTTAATATTAAATCAGGTACAGCAAAGGACAAAAAGTTTACTTTTAAATTTGACATTTAAATGCTGCATCAGTTACTACCTGAAGGAATAGAATCCACACTTGTAACAAGTTTCAGTGCCAGAAGTCAAGTGGTAGTGATTAACATTTATTTAATTAGAAGGGTACTTTTAACATCACTTTCTGCAGTTTAGTTCTCATCTACTTGTAAAAACAGAAACTTTACACTGATCAATGTATTTCAATGGGCGGGTGCACAAACGCTATATTCTCAAAAGCTAATAGCAAAACAGCACAACTAAAACAGCAGCTTTCGGATATTTGAGATTAATCACACACCACCTTTCACCTGAAATTGTGGTGCCACTTGCAAATAATGGCAAGTGCTAAAGGCCTGTTATTTTAAAGAGCAAAACCTGGCAGTGTCGTGTGTGCAATTAAACACAATGAAATGAGTAATGCAAAGATATTTAATTGCATAAAGCATTCTAGATCTTCTCTCGACCTCAACAAAGTGAGTGTGGTAACCACAAAGATGCTAAGAAATCTAAGGAATTCAAAATTACTTGATCTTTTCAGATGGTCCCAAGTACAGCCTGCCCTTTCGAAATTTCAGCTGTCCAGCCATCTCAAAGATGCATTTCAAACCACATACAGCAAACTCACAGCAAAAGAAAGATGTAGTTTCAACTGAGTTCTGACTAAGGGTCAGCTAGACCTGAAGCATTAGCTCTGCTCTCTCTACTGATGCTGTCAGATCTGCTGAGATTTTCCAGCATTTTCTGTTTGTGTTAAAAGTACTAAATGTAATTTGTAGGTCAGATATATATATTTTTTTCCAAATCCTGTGAAGGAGACATTTATGTTCCAACATTCACTGAGAATTTCCAATTCTATGCTTGCCAGCCTGTTATATTTCTGGCCAGCATGTGGGTGGACATAAGTTCACAGGCTGAAAAGGCAGAGGTGGAATAATCCATGGCCGTCGCTCTCTCAAGCTTTCAAATGGTATTTGCAGTCATAAACATGCTGTTTCTCTTGTAGCTGATCATGGCAATAGAAAATTATTGTTTTAATTTTAAATTTAATTCTCTAGAATTATTAACTCACTAGATGAATGAAAATATAAACTCAAAAGGAGTTTACTGGTTCATTAATTTCACTGGTTTTATAATCGGCTTCAGGAAATGGAGAATTTAGTCAAGATTGTAATGTACTGGTCTTTCACAAAAGTTACTGCCATCAAGAATTTAATGCATATACATATTTCACATTGTGGGTGCTTGGAAGTGGATAGTTTTGTACTTGAAATAGATCCAGCCATGGACAGCATGATGTGAATTTTCATATATTAATCCTTCTTACGGCAACATAAGAGATTCATTAGAATTTTCAGAAAACAATGAAAATCAACTTAAGTGACCAGCTAAAACTGGATCTTTAGGTATCACTTTCACAACCTGAGCATTCCACTACCTAATTCCATGTCTCTACTGCAGGTAGCCATGAGATGACAGGACAGTTGAGTCTTCCGTTCATACGGTTCAGCCTCCAAAAACATTAAATATCAGAAATGATTGTGTTTTTGATTTCTAACATCTGCAGTTTTTTGTTTGAGAGTCTGCTCCAAACTGCCCACTGTTCTTTACATGTTCTGGCAATTCTTCAATATAAAATGAATTGTCATTTAAATCAACTCCAAATGAAAGCTCATGTCTCTTTGAAATGACAGGATTTCATGACACAAGGAGGTAATTCAATCCATCATGTTCATGACGGATCTCTGAAAAAGCAATCTACTTCAACCATTTTAAAAGAAAAACAGATTTTGGAGAGTACTTTTTAAACTGACCTAGATTTTTAATCTTGAATTTGATTCTTTTGCCTATAAAGAAGGTACGTCAAATTTTTAACAGATTCTACTGAGTGCCGAGAGAAAGCAAGCATGAGAGGCAGAAAACAAGAGTTTTAATAGAAGAGAGTGGTGACAGTAGGCAAGGTGAGGAGGCAAAGCGATTGTGAGGGAGGGGGCTGAAATGGAGGATTGAATGAAGTATGAAAGAACAGAGAAATGGTGAATGAAGGAGGAAGGAGAAGAGGCATTGTCCAAAAACCAAGTCTGATGGTCAAGAGGAATAATCAAAGTGTGGTAACCTTTCTCCATTTTAATGGATATAATTTCACACAATGAATCAAGATGAAAAGGCACCAATATGGAGGCGAGGGTATAGTGCGGAGGGAAGTCAAAAGGACAGTTTAGAGGAGTGAAGATAAAAGGACAGATTAAAAGAGCGAGTAAGTAGTAAGAGGAAGGAAGGGAATGAGCACGGGATTTTGCATTTCAGGTGGCAGGGAAGTGAAGGAGAGCTTGTAGTCTCGGTTATTAAAATACGACCAGACAGTGAGAGTGGTTCTAATTTATTCTTTGGTCATAAGTGGTGCTCATTTGCCAACTACTGGAAATGGTGGGGGGCGTTGTTCCAGTTGCCTCTTTGTATCTCTGCTGGGAAGAGGACTGTTTAATTTGGCTCATATTGGTATGTGGGAGTGACAGTGGGGATTGCTTCTAGTTATATTTTCAGCCTGCTTCAGTCACATGCCTGTGTAAACTGCATCTGCATCAGTTTTCCATCTTTATTTCCTGTTCATTTTTGGGCTCTCGCCCATTCAGTTCTTGTCCTTTAAGTACAGTTACCCTTATTATTTGCATTTTACTGAACCTTGAAATGTTCTTTTCTGCTATTTCTGTTGAGATGTGGGGTTAAGAGCATCATTCTTTCCACTGACACATTTAGCTGTGTTCCCATAAGCCTGGATTCACAAACTGGTTTCCAATTTAAATGAGTTCCCTCCCATCTCGGGGGTCTCTCATGAAATTAAGGTGCTGGCTTTAAAATGCAAATTCTACATATTTAATTTGGTAGTTGTGTCATGTAACTTTATATTCATAGGACAACCTTGGACTGCAATGCCTTAGAACTTGAGAGATCTTAATACATAGTAGCTACATTTATATCCACAGATCTATTACAAATGGAATAATGCTCAAACCTTGCTCCATCGTTTAGTATTAGATGAAACTAATTTTAATTTGCAAAACATGAGATTTCCTCTTTTCTCCAGTTTTCCTCAAAGAAGCTGGATGTGCTATTAAAACTCAATCTTTCCAAATTAAATCAGGTAAATCAACACTTATCAGGTAGGTTAAAACCGGCCTTCCTGAACAGTCAGCTGGCTTTGATTTCTTGTTCTCTCATACACCCTCAAGTGTCTTTGTTTAAAAACTCAAGTCTATGTAATTTGACTTCAAAAATTATTTAAGCAACTGGAAAAATTGACTAGAAGCTAAAGAATAGTATTGTCATTGCAGATGACTGTTAGGTTCACAAAAGTTAGGAACACTGTACATGCCCAGATTGCACAATTCAATTCAGCTCAAGATCTAACGACATTTTCAGGAAGGAAATCTGCCATCCTTATCTGGTCTGGCCTACACGTGACTCTGGAGTCACAGCAATGTGGCTGACTCAACAGCCCTTGGGCAACTGGGAATGGGCGATAAATACTGGCCAGCAGGTGACACCCATGTCCCACAAAACGAATAAAAAAGTTAGATCCTCAGCTTTAAGCAAAAGTACTTGGACCTTTTTTTTTGGGAATGGCTGGGGCCTTCAAATAAAATCTTTAATGAGGATATTAAAAGACAAAATGTAATGCAATGGATAACTTAAAAAATTAATCTCGATTTGAACATTAGGAATTTCAGTTAGGGAATGAGAAATGTAATTGAAAAATAATTTCAGAAAGCAATTTGAACAATCTAAAACCTAGGTGATCAAACTGCACAAATCATAGGGTGATATACTTTCACCATAAAATAATAGCTATTGTGTCGCCTGGTGCAACACATTTAACAATAAAAAGCCTGCAAGGCATAATCAATCATGCCCCATTTATCAAATTAGATAGCTATAATAAATCAAAAATTTTCAGAACACTTTGTAATGTACTAGAACTATTTTAAATTAATATGCCTTTAAAAGGAGATTTAACATATTTTAAATATTTTCCAGAATTTTATACAATACCAGCTTGACTGGGAAAGCTGAACTAGTGAATACTTGTCTGATACATGCAAGATAAACAACAGGATAAAAGGAAATGAATTCTGTTCTAGCTTTCCTCTAAGGATACATTTGCAGGGAATGTTCTAAACAGTCCAAATGTGAGAAAGTGATAAAATGCCAAGAAAATAAAAATTGATGCCATGGGAGGCATGTTTGCTCGATTAAATGCCATAAGTGGCATTGCAAAAGTTGAAGCATTGCATAAGCTGAGCAACAGTAATTGAGGATAGGAGAGTCAGAGGTTACATCGCTCTAAATTAAATCACTGTAATTTCGATGTCGTACCCTGCTTGCAAGCTGTTGGAATTGTTTTGAAAAGATCATGCATCCTGTAGTAGAGCCATAATAAACTAATGTATTTCTTTTTGGAATTTGGTTATTACAACCGCAGGTGGGACAAGATTGAATGAAGCCTTTTGCTATAAAAACCGCCATACTGGAGAGGAGATGGTGACTTAGGAGAATATGTATTCAGTATTTTGGACCTTACTTTTAATTACTCTTACTCTATTGCCTCTCTATAATGGGACTTTAATCCCTGACTGATGAGCAGACAATCTGTCTCAGGGCATCTTCAATGTAGTTTTTGAGAATAGCTACTGGGCAGGGACAATTCAGGGTAACGTTGCTTGATTTCTTCCCTCTTGTGAAAGACTGCCACTACTTCACGATCCACAAAACATGACCGGCTTGCAACCTATCCTCAAATAAGGTGAAAACAAGAAGTAGCCAGTCTAACTGACCAAAGATACACCAAGCTTTCATCACATAAAAGCACATCTTGTCAGATCAAGCCCAAGATAGGCCAAAATGCCTTATTGTGTCAGCTTGAATTCTGTTTGTCTCTCTTGTGGGGACCATAAATTGGATTTTGAATTTGGTTTTTGGAGCTGGCAAGCAATGGATTTGGGTTTGCTCGGTCCATTCTGAGGATTGGCTTTGTAATTAAGGCTAGAGTAATTTTTTTAAAAAACGTAAATCAAAATTAAACAAAAGTAAAACACATTTTCAAATTCAGTTGCACAAATCACAGTTTAGAAATTCAGATCATTAAAAAGCTTAACCAAGTGGGTTCATTGCTAGAATACAGAATTGAAGAACAGAGAAGTCATGTTAAACCAGCATAGTGCCTTAGCTAAACCTTACTTGGATTACTACTGCCAAGTATTCTGGTCACCATATAAAATAGAGGAGCACTGAAAAAGATGGAAATATAACCAGAATGATAGCAGAACCATCTATCAGGAAAAAAACGAACAGTTCTGGATGTTTTCCTCTAAAAATGAGAAGTCTGGGATGGGGATGTTGTGGTGACCTCAGAAAACTAGGAAAGGATTTGCAGAATAGACAGAGGTACTTCCACTTGAGAGAGGCCAGATTAGGAATCATAAACAGAAGGTAGCCACAGATGAATCAAAAAGGGAATTCAAGAGAAACTTCTTTAACCAGAGAATGATTAGAATAGGGAACTTGCTACCACAGAAATACTACTGGGTAACCAGCACAGATGCATTTAAGGGTAAGGGAGATAAATACTTGAGGGAGAAAGTAAAGGTAGATGAAAATGGGTGAGAGAAGGCTTGTGTGGAACATAAATGACTTATTTTTGTTAGGCCATAAATACTTTTGCAAGACCACATTGGAGTTCAAGCATGGTAATGAACTGAGAAGAACAGAAAATGCTAGAAATAGTCAGCAGCTCAGGACAAACAGTTAATTTTTCTGGTTGATGACCTTTCATCAAAACTGGAAAAAGTCAAAAATGAAGTGGGTTTAAGCAAGTGAAAGGTGGAGAGGGAGGGACAATAAACAAAAGGGAAGATCTGTGATAGGGCAGAAAACAGGAGAGGTCAAATGAAAAAGGAGTTGATGGTGCAAGGCCAAAGTGTGGAGTGATGGAACAAGTAAAGAAACACAAAATGTATTAAGGGGAGATGTGAATGGTAGAAAGATGAGAAACTGCCACCCAAAAGCCAAAACAAGAGACACACCAATTTAAACCAAAATCAGCAAAAGGAAAAAAGAAAATGGGTATAGAGGTTACGGTATAAAGTTATTGAACTCAATGTTGAGCCAAGGTGGCTGTAAAGTGCCTAATTGAAAGATGAATGCTGTTCCTTGAGCATAAGTTGAACTTCATTGGAACACTGGAGAAGACAGAGAAGTTAGCATGACAGCAAGATGGAGAATTAACACAACAGGGCCCTGGAACCTTGCAGATGGAACAGCAGTGTTCACCAACACAGTTATCCAATGTGTGTTTGATCTCCTCAGTCTAGATCAGTCTGCATTGAGAGCAGCCAATACAACACATTAAATTAAGGTAGTATGCACAAGTCACAGTTTCACTTGGAAGGACCATGAATGGTGGAGACTGAGGTTGTAAGAAAAGCAGGCAGTATATTTCCTGTGCTTGTATAAAATGGTGCTGTAGGAGGGGTTGGAAGTGCGGGCGTGAAAAGTGAACCAGGATACTGAGGAGGGAATGGTCCCTTCAGAATGCTGAGAGGGGGAGGAGGAGTGTGGAAGATGTGTTTGGTGGTGGTATCATATTGAAGGTGGCAGAAATGGTGGAGAATGATCAGTTGAGTAAGGAGACTGATGAGGTGCAAGATGAGGACCAGGACAACTGTAACGTGCAACTGGGAGAGAGCAGGAAGGGAAAGGCTAAGATTAGAATTACAGGAAGTCAGCACAGCTGACTGTGGTCCTTCTAGGGGGAAGCCTTAATTGAGGAAAAAGATGTCTCAGATGAAAGGTTGCATCATTCAAGTCAAATGGGGAGACAGCGAACTGGAAGAATGGAATGGACATAACTGTCTCAAAGACCAGTGGTCTTAACACAACAGATTAAAAATTCAAGTTCAGAAGTGGGACTTGCGGAAGTGCAGCTGAATGAGTTGTGTATCACTGGATTACTGGTAATTAGTTGCTGATAGCCTATCCCCAGGATTGAAGACAGAAGTCAAATAAGGGAAGAGTCAGAGATTGACCATAAGAGAGGAAATTGGAAACAAAGTTGATAAAAAAATTCAGTTCAGGGTGAGAGCAGGAAATTGCACTGAAACACCGATCAATATAATTGGAAAAAAAGGTGAGGCAGGTGACTCAAGTCCCCACACCCTATCAAAAAAAAACGCAGGCACAGCTAGGCTGTACATGTGAACCCACAGCAACAACTTTTATTTTGAGGAAGTCAATGGAGCTAAAAGGAGATGTTGTTCATTGTGCAGAATGCCCTGGTGAAGAACATCCATGATAGAGATGGTTAGGGCAGGATATTGGACAGCACCTAAAGAGTTAGAAACAAAGGTGGGAAGAGACTGGACAAGGTTTTACAATCTCTGTGGAGAGCAATAAAGGTGATATTTTCATTGACCACGCACTAAGTGGATAGAGTGGACATGGAAAGGATCTTTCCACTAGTAGGAAAACTAGAACCAGAGGGCACAGCTTCAGTTAAAGAGACAATCCTTTAAACACAGATGAGGAGAATTTATTCAGCCAGAGTGGTGAATTTGTGGAACTCTTTGCCACAGAAGGCTGTGGAGGCCAGGTCATTGAGTGCCTTTAAGACAGAGATCAATAGGTTCTTGATTAATAAAAGGAATCAGGGGTTATGGGGAAAGGCAGAAGAATGGGGATGAGAAAAATATCAGCCATGATTGAATGGCGGAGCAGACGCAATAGGCTGACTGGCCTAATTCTGCTTCTGTGTCTTATGGTCTAATAAGATTTCACATTCAGGCTTTTACTGTAACAAACAAACTAAACATTATTTAATTGGCAATTAATGCACCAAATTACATAAGTATACTCCATTAATCTAATTTCTCAACACAACATAACTCCATGTCACATTTATATATCACATTGCACTCTCAGCAGAAATTTAATCTTCTTTATAAAATTGTGAATCCATGGCTTCAATGGAATCCCTTCTCCCTGTTCTACCAGGGTTAATCATCAAGTGTCTTTAAAATAAAGCCGCTCCATTCAATCTTGAGTATAACTGAATGGACTTCTAGTAGCAAAATGCCCTTTGAAGGAATGTAAAGATTTAAAGACCATGGTCTTGTCAAAGAGGAATCAGTGCCTCCCTACTAACATTCTTCTTGGTGATTAACCAGAAAACAGAGACATTTTCCTTGCTTAGCAGCACCTGTTTTAAGTCCTTTCCCCCCATTTTTTGTCTGTGCGCAACACAAATCAGTTAATTTATGCCCAGGTATTAAAATTTGCACCTTACTTTCAATACGTTTCCCACTGTTCCCATGACCACTAGAAGTAGCAGGAACCAATGGAGTTGACTTTTGGCCTCTGCAAGGTAGAGGTCAACTTGTCAAACAGCATCAGCACTACCCTTGTCAGCAGGTTTGATGACAATGTTAACATTAAAACTAAGTGTTTAGCAATTGAAGTGGTGACATCACATGAGAAATTCAAAACGGAGAACCCAAGAGATGAGGTCAGATAGAACATAGAGAACACAAAAAACTACAGCACAAAAAGGCCCTTCGGCCCAGAAGTTGTGCCGAACATATCCCTATCTACTAGGCTTACCTATAACCCTCTATCTTACTACATCCCATGTACTTATCCAAAAGTCTCTTAAAAAACCCTATCGAATCCGCCTCCACCACCACCGCTGGCAGCCAATTCCACGCATCCACCATCCTCTGAGTGAAAAACTTACCCCTGACATTGCCTCTGTACTTACTTCCCAGCACCCTTAACCTGTGTCCTCTTGTGGCAACCATTTCAGCCCTGGGAAAAAGCCTCTGCAAATCCACACGATCAATACCTCTCAACATCTTATACACCTCTATCAGGTCAACTCTCATCCTTCGTCTCTCTAAGGAGAAAAGACCAAGCTCTCTCAGCCTCTCCTCATAAGGCATGCCACCTAATCCAGGCAACATCCTTTCTATGGCTTCCACATCCTTCCTGTAATGAGGCAGCCAGAACTGAGCACAGTACTCCAAGTGGGGTCTGACTAGGGTCTTATATAGCTATACCATTATCTCCCGACTCCTAAACTCAATTTCTCGATTGATGAAGGCCGGTACACCATTCGCTGCCATAACCACATCCTCTACCTGCGAAGCCAATTTGAGAGTCCTATGAACCCAGACCCCAAGATCCTTCTGATCTTCCACACTGCCAAGAGTCTTACCCTTAATATTATATTCCATCATCCCATTTGACCTGCCCAAATGAACCAGCACACACTTGTCCAGATTGAAGTCCATCTGCCACTTCTCCGCCCAGTCTTGCATCCTATGGAAATGGAGCAGGAATACTGGAAAGGTGTAAAAAAAAAAAGTCTGCTGTATGGGGGAAAAGATTCCTGCTGAGTACTTTCAGCATTTTCTGTTTCCATTTCAGATTTTTAGCAGCATTTTGCTATTGTACTTGTGAATTGAGAAAGTGCCTAACAAGTGAAGTCCCATTTTGCAGGAGATCACTCTGCAGTTAAAGAAATGTCATCTTCTTCCAGTGTTCTAGCAAATATGCATAATTTGAATGCTCTGAAAAAGCACAAAAATATTTGAAAAGGTATTTCTGAAACACCTGAACACTTGTGAAGTGAATAAACTGGCTCAAATTATAAAAAGGGCCTCTGGTAAATTAAAGGTTATTGTACAGTTACATAACTAAAAATTACATATTTATGTGCTTACAGGGATGAAGGGAGCAACAAAACCATAAGAATGGAATGCAGAGCCACACATGGAATGTCAACGTGGACAATGACAAAGTCAGAATGGCAGTGAATGGGGAACCATTTGATATTACAAAAAGGGACACATTTCATTACAAATGCACACAGGCGATTCAGAATGAATGCTAAGTGGGGATAAATAGAAAGTTGTATTTATAATAAATGTCTGCTTCTATTTTGGCTGCTACTGGGGTGAGACATAATTCTTTAAAGCCTGGAGTACAGCTGGAAAAATGAAGCTCAACAAGGTACTTTCACAATTTTATCTATTGCAAGCATTGAAATATTGTTTTTTGTTCACCCATCAAAAATACAAGCTTAAGGGTGTGTGTTATAAATTAGTTTGAGCTTATAATTGTACCCAATATCTACCACACAATCACAACATTTTAAAACATGTTATTGCTCCATTTTATTGTACTAACAAGCCAAGAAATGAAAGAATACACCATTCAAAGGAATTGTAAACAGTCAAAGCGCTTCTTACAAAGCAACATTGAAATTTAATTCTATATATATTAGATCCTTTTCTTGACATATCAGCATGATGAAAAAGAGGTTTGAAATCTGGCCACCAACCAGAATTTGTAAAATGGAGAAATCAAAATAAAAACCTTCAACTATCACCACCTCAGAATACAACAAATACTTGTTTCCAGATCACTGTAAAAAGATGCAACCATTGCACAAAGAGGGCTAATTCTCAAAACTTTGCAACGCTTATCGGAATTATTGTATTGCCCAATGACCA
Organism: Carcharhinus amblyrhynchos; assembly: GCF_965287045.1. NCBI lineage: Eukaryota > Metazoa > Chordata > Chondrichthyes > Carcharhiniformes > Carcharhinidae > Carcharhinus > Carcharhinus amblyrhynchos. Next base: position 17,647,610 of record NC_137346.1, read on the forward strand.
TGTGGTCCTGCAAACACTGACATAAACCAACTCAGACAGAAGGAAGTTTTTAATTTATTGCAATCCCACACAGACTATTTCACAAATCACAACTTTAATTTGAGAAACCCATTTTTAAAATTAAAATTAAAGTAGAGTTTTGGAACAGGCTTTTGCATTGTGAAGTTCTGAAACAGGGACAACACTAAAGTACAAACTAGAAAAATAGAAAAACTGTCTTTCAAACAAAAAAGGTATTCTCAGCATGGTGAAAATGAGCAAATGTCAAATCAGTTAAATCAAATATAAAGAAACTGATTAATTAACTTGTTGATCCCTCAGATTTGATATAAAACAAGATGGAGTCTCACCTATCAGCCATTTGGGGAATGACGTAATGCCCATTTTTGTGATCTGTGGAAAAGGGAGAATGAAAAACATCAGTGTTATGCTAATAAACCACAAAGGGGTTTGACCTACATCAGAAGGAAGATTGTCTGGCTCTTAACGCGACTGAACAATCCTTAGAGGAATATTCCAGGCTTCAGATTCAGTGGAAAGCAAAGAGTATTTTCCAGTGTTTTGAAATTAGTCTGCCCAATTCATATCTACATTAGATATTAAATAGGACATTTAAAAAATGCAGCTGAAGTAAATTATTCTTATATTTAGGCTTTTTAATGGACTTACCTAACGAAGATAATGCAAAATGCTGCATTTTTTTGTACATTGGATTCATACTTGTTGCGTAGCATTGGAAAAGCTTTTGCAAATAAAGATTGCTATGCACCAGACTAGCCGTGGTTTGTGTTGCTATTATTGCTTCCTGCTTTATAAAAATTCCAATTTAATCGCAATGTGAAGAATGTCCCGAGGAATGTCTGAGTGATTGCAATTAACCAAGTTTCACTATATATGGATTTATTAGCCACTTTCACTGCAGTAAACAGAAACTGAATGCAGACAACTACTGCCACAAAAAGGTACTGGTAGACCACCTCCTCCAACTGCTGCAGTCCTGCTAATGGTGTTCCCACAATGGTATTATACAGTTCATTAAGAAATAGCAGTACAAGCCTAAACCAGAATGGTAAATTTAAGAGGACTGTGGAAGTAACAAAACCACTATTATCTTGCTGCTTTTATCATTCTTGGTAGTAGATGCTTGGAGCTGAGAAGTGGGAATCTCTAGTGTTGTAGCAGTTACATCAGTGAAGTAAACTGATGTCCATGATGGTGCAAACTTCTAGAGTGTTGTTGCAGTTACTGTGACAAGTCTTCAGTCGTACCCATGACCCTTGTAGATGGTGAAGTAGTTTTGTAGGGTCAGGTTATCAAGTAGAGTATCTTGAAATTGCTAATTTCCCATTATAAACTAGGTATTTGATTATTGGATGCAAAATATGTTGGAGTAAGTTTTCAATTTAGCACTGACTTAATAGGTTTAGTATTGGGGCTCAATCCCCATGACCAAAACTGCACACAATATTTGGGCATGGTCCTACCAAGGCCCTGTGCAGCTGCAGTTAAACATCTGAGCTTGTATTCAAATCCTCTTGCAATAAAGGCTAATATGTAATTTGCTTTCCTAATTGCTTACTGTACCTACATGCCTGCTTTCAGTGACTGGTGTATTAGGGTGCCTTTGTATTTCCCAATATATCACCATTTAAATAATATTTTGACGCCGTGCTTCTCCATCTGAAGTGGATAACCTTACATTTATCCATGTTGTACTGCATCTGCCATGTATTTGCCCAAATCACCTTGAAGCTTTTTATCATCCCCCTCATCACTCACATTTCCATCAAATTTTGTCTCATCAGCAAACTTGGAAAATATTAAATTTGGTTCTCTCATCCAAATTACTGATAAATATTGTGAATAGCTGGGGTGTGAGCACTGATCCCTGTGAGACACTGCCCGCCACTTTGTAAAAGACCCTTTTTATTCCTACTCTCCACTTCCTGTCTGCTAACCAAATCTTAATCCATGCAAATATATTACTCCCAATTCCACATGCTTCAATTTTGCATATGAACATTTTGCGTGGGATTTTATCGAAAGCTTTCTGAAAATCCAAATACATCGCATCCACTGGTTCACCTTTGTTTATTCTGCCAGTTACATCTTCAAAAAACTCCAGTATGTTTGTCAAATAGGACTTTTCTTTCATAAATCCAGGTTGACTTTGTCTAATCCCATTGATATTTTCTAAGTGCCCTGTTATCATTTTTTATAATAGACTCTATCATTTCTCTACTGCTGATATTAGGCTTACTGACCTGCAATTCTGGATTTCTCCCTCATTTTTAAAAATTTTTTTACATTTGCCACCCTCCAATTTGCAAAACTGTTCCAGGATTTACAGTATTTTGTGAGATGACAACCAACACATCATCTACTTCCTTGGCTGCCTCCTTTAGTACCTTGGGATGTAGATGATCAGGCCCTGGGGGATTTATTAGCTTTCAGTCCTATTTATTCCGCTAGCACTATATTTGTAGTAATATTCATTTCCTTCAATTCTGCCTTCTCATCAGACCCATGGTTCATGAGTTTTTTTTTATTAATTATGTGTCCCTCTGTGAAAACAGGACTAAAGTAGTTGGTTGAAAGCTCTGCCATTTCCTTGTTCTCCATTAAAAATCTTCCCTTTTGGACTGTTAAGGGATTTACATTTGGCTTTGATAAATCTTTTTCTATTTACATACTTATAGAAGGAAATGAAAGGCTATAATAAAATTCTGGAATTGGGGAAGATTTTACCAAAATTGCTCGAGTCATGAAATCCTTTAATCACGCTGAAGTATTACAACATGGCTCTGGCTAGCTGGAACTTCAAATTAGGCAATAGAGACGTGAACAGCCATGGTAGCTTAGTTCTTTGATGACCAGTACTGTTGTCGGCTGGAGGGAGAATGGCAAGTAGCATGAACAGAATGTTTAGAGAAAGTTGTTGCCATTGAAAAGAACAGTGGCATGTTGAGTCTGGAATGCTAATCCTGAAGCAGTCAATCCATGACAAGATGGCAGCATAAAACAATAAGCAGTGTAACTTAGAACAATGCATTAACTTGAAAATATGTGGATTATTAGGCCAACTTGAGAACCATTTACAAACCATCTCCTAACGTCACAAAGCTTGCCCTACAAAGCGCAAGTCAGGAGTTTGATCGTATGCACTCAATTTGCAGTTTGCAGTTCAAACAACACTCAAAGGTTAACCCCTTCCAGGTCAAAGCAACTTGCTTGTTTGGCACCCCATCATCCACTTTAAACATTCATACCTCTGTACACCAGTGGTTGAAGGTAAGTATGCATTAACAAGATGTAACTCACCAAACCTTGTTCAACAGCATCTTTCAAACTCATCACCTCCAACACAGAAGACCAAGGACAGCAGGCAAATGGGAACACCATCAGCCGCAGACTCCTGTTGCAAGCCACACACCATCCTGACTTGAAATATATTGCCATTACTTCACTGTTGCTTAATCAAAATCATGGAACAGCATTGTTGTTGTACCTACACCAGGACTGCAGCAGTTCAAGAAAGCGGTTCACTAACATTTTCTCAAGAGAAATTAGGGATAGACAATAAATGCTCATGCCTTGCTAGTGATACTCGCATCCCATGAAAGAACAAAAATAATATAGAATAATTTGCAGGAATGAAAAATACATGGATCATAGCTTCATAAATAGGCCATTAAGAGGAAGGCATTTATACAATAGTATGCATTTCAATTCCCTCCTTGGATTGTGTTGTTGACAATTACATCTATTTTGAAAAAGCTTCAGTTGAAAGTTTAGGCTTAAAAGTTGTATTCGTTATTAATTTTTCGGTTTGGAAAAGGGAGAATTTGGGCACATCATTGAATAAAAACAATTGGAATCTATATTTATAGCCTTTTCAATCACACTTATATTTGTCCATAGTATAAACAGGGTGCATGCACTTCAGGTGCCTTTGCGAAAATCACTTACCTGGCCTCCGTCCACAAAGGTAAAATGCCAATCTATCCGTAAGTTCATACTGACACTCCACCAGCCTGTCAGCGAGATCATGGTGATTTGCTTGCCTACCAAGATTAAAGAATAAAGGTCACAGGGAGGCGAGAACAAGAATTTAGCCCATCTCATGGTCAGTCCCTTACAGTCACACAACGCATTTTGAATAACAGCCAATAAAAATCATAAAGACTGTTCTTGAATAAGTAGCAAAGTAGTCAGAAAGAACTAATCAAACTGCTTTATTCAGTTGTGATAGATAAGTAAACTAGATTCTTATTGTCACGTGAAAGATATCTTTTGTGACTTATCAGCCCAGATCTAGTTTCTGGATCGTCACAGACCAGATATACCTTCTATTAATTCTGTGGGAATTGCCTGGGAGGTTTGGATTTCCAACGAGCAATTCCCCTGCTCCAACACATTCCTCAAAACCCCGAGCTTTCTGCAAAGAAGGTAGTATGTCTGTGTGTGCACGTGTAAATTATTTAATTAACCTGGGGAAAGGTTAATGGAGACCACTTGTCGGGGAGAATTGAGACATGAAATGGTAAAGGTGCTAAATGCATGCATTTGTAATGAAACTACGGTCAAGGTGGTTTTCTAAGTAAATAGGCTAGGTTTAGAAATTTGATTAGGAAATACATAGGGACTACATTCAGCTGGTAGATTTCAAAGGGAGTAAGGAACTTTTACAACAAAAGTTTCACGAGTATACAAGGGAAGGCATTACATTTTATTTGACACAAAAATGGGGGCTCAAAGGAAAACATGAAAGATTTTAATATTTTGGAAAAGTTGAGTTAAAAGAAATGCTGAGAACAACGGAATCATAAATGAAAGCGAAAAAGTTAAGAGGAAATGTTGATTAGGTGTTGGCTGCACGAGGAAGGTGCAGTCCTAATCAACCAACAAGTCAAGCCAGAAGAACGCTGGGCTGCAAAAAGCAATCTAGTTCTGAAGTTTTGGATTGCCACAGCAGAGTGGAAACAAATTTGAGAAGTCGTGGGCAATGTTACTGGATTTTTATAGTTAGATATCTGTAAGAGAGTGTTACTGACCAAGTAGGGAGTCTTTAAGGTAATGCTTTAAAAGACTCATTTTAACTGTGTAACTGTAATCTTGTGAGTTTAAATTTTCTTTGCTTTTCATAAATTTTTTAAGTGGAATTTTTTTAAATCCCAAAAGTGTTTAAGTTTTCTTCTCATTGTCAGAATGTAAAAAAAACAGGTATGACCCATATGCCAAGTTTCCCTCTAAGATTTTGTTTGCTCAACATTTAACATCTGCTTTGTTCATAACAACATCCATGTGTTTGGAAAACTTAGGCCATGGTCTTTTCAAGATGATTTTACAGTTTCAGAATGGTAGCCTGTGAGCAATACACTCCTGCTCTTCATCAACAGGGGTCATTAAATGATTGGACCTTACTTTCATCCCATGAATGAACTTTGAAAAAAGGTGCTCAGTCTAAACTGAACTTTCTTCTTACTGTTTCTGTATTATCAAAAAAAAAATCAACTGCAAAAACAGAAGAATAATCACACTTCATGCATTAAAAGGGAAAGGCAGACCAAAACTTAAGGGAGAGGTAAATAGATAATGCTGTTTAGGTTAAATGAAACATGGTGTGAGCAGGGTCATGGGGAGCATGGCCACCTGTATAGATCTGTTAGGCTGAAATGGCCTATTTCTATGCTGTAAAATTCTATGCAAATCAAGTCTACAAAATAATTTATACAAGGTCTCTTTGGAACAATACATTGAATTCCCATTCTGGAAAAATTATACTAAATGGATTCTCATTTTTTGCCTGCTGCTTAGTATGTTGGAGGTCAGTTGCATTGAACATTGGCTTTTGTTTTTAAATACTGAGGACTATATTACGCACAAATGACTGCCCACCTGGGTGCCCTTACAATCCTTGGCCAGACCCCCAGGGTTGTTGGTTGGGCCGAGTTAGTGATTTGTTTCTCTTTTATAACCAGTAACATTTTCAGGGCACGTACAGCTAATTCTTCAGATGAATTTGTATTGCTGACATGATAATTTTATCACATTAAAACAGTATGCATTTTCCTGAGCATATGCCAAGGGCATAACCTTTGGGGATTTAAACTATCGACAGTTTGTAACAAAACCCTGCATCCATCTTTCATTGGAATACTTTAATTTTGCTTAACTATTTCCATAGCAAAAACATGGAAACAGAACATAAATATCAAAATGTACACAACAGTACATGTCCTCAAAAGAGATGTATTTTTATGAAACAATCCAAATGTAAAACCAAACACTGTATTGCTTCCCGACACATTTTAAAATCAACTGCTGCAACAACAGTTGTAACCCCCATAGAGACTGCATTGATTTGGAGCAATAATGTAAATGAAGTAAAAACGTACAAAATGAGAAGATTTTTCCTTCTCACTGACCTGGCATAATCTATGGGAGTTCTGCCATTAACATCAGGTGCTCCAGGATCTGCACCATAGACAACCAGAAGTTCAGCCTGATGTATTTGTCCTGCTTTAGCAGCCACATGCAAGGGAGTGGTACCTTTTTCCTGATGAATTGAAAAGATAAAATATTCAATAAAAACAGTAAATTACAAGTATTGTAGTACATTAGCTTACTTGTGCAACTCCATTTATGATGCAACAGCATTTCACTTACAAGAAATGGCAGAATCAGTCTCGGGTTTTGTGTTAAACAGGCTTAGCTAGAGTAGTGTCTCTATGAAAAATGTAGGGTGCAACAGTGGGGATATGCAAAGCCTGAAAGAGTAGTAGAAACAGATTGAATAATACATTTCAAAAGGGACTTGCTTAAATACTCATGAGGGAGAACCATTTGTAATGCTACAGAAGAGTTATTGGATCTTTCTTTCAAAAGACGGACAGAGAAATGATAGGCTGAATGACATCCTGTGCTGTGTCATTCTGATTTTTACAGTTTTGTTTCACTTCAGTCTGGAACACTGATCTTCTATTTGTGGACATCGCAAAGGACTGGAATAAATTTGGCTACAATGCCCTCTGATGGTCAAACAGCCCACCAATCTTCATTGTCTTAAAAAATAAGACTTTAAACCTGTGGAATCACATGCAAGCATTTTTTTGGAAAGTAATGATGTGAAATAAAATGAGTGGGAGATTATTATTCATTGAATTAGTGTATTCACTATACACTAAGCCCAATTTTCATGTGTTACAATGACAAACATTAAGGTGTTTCAGTGCTTTGAACCATTTATAAATATATCCAAATTTAGATGAATTACACCTTTAACGCAGACAAAAACTGCTCAATTTGAACCATTCCAAGATATTAAACATTTTGTAGTTTATAACATTTTAATCCCTCAATTCACACTTCCGTAATATATTTCACGCTTCCACTCTATTAAGTGGTACCTTTAAGGTAATGTAGCGAGTCCAAAAATTGCAATCAACTGAAGTGTTGGCACACTGAATCACACGATAGAGAACAGATGGCTGGGAGAGTACAGTGTCTTTAAAAAAATTGGTCGATATCTTAAACCAAGAGAGCAGAGCTTGACAGATTTACAATCCAATTCTCAACTGCATGGGGCAGCCTTGAACATACATCTATTTTTTTTAAACTGACGAGGTAATGGCACCAGCGAAGTAGCAAATTTTTCTTCACTCTATCATGTGATTTTTGTGTACTGCAAACTCAGACTATATGGCTCAACCAGATTAAAATACTGTGCACTGGTGGCTGTTTTTTGCAAAATAAATGGCATTGAATGGCGGCGTGCATAATCTGCGTAAACTAATAAATTTGAAAATCTTAAGGTATTGGCTATAATCAGTTTTCAATTTGGCAATTAAAAGTTGAGCTTGCTGACGTGAAAGAATGCCTTAATTTATTCTCTTTTCCCCAAAAATCTAGCTCCTCGAGGGATGATACCAGAAATCCAGATACTCAGTTGGCTGAACAGCTAGTTTGTGATGCAGAGCAACTCCAACAACACAGGGTTCAATTTCTGTACCAGCTGAGGTTATTCCACCCTTCTCAGCCATGCCCTTCACTTGAGGGTGAGAGATCCTCAGGTTAAATCACCATCAGTCAGCTCTCTCCCTGAAAAAGGGAGAGTAGCTTATGGTCATCTGGGGCTATGATGACTTTATCATTTAATTGAAAATAGTAGAAACATAAAGAATGTAAAGTAGGTTAGTCAGTATCTGAAAGATCATCAAAATGGTTTTCTAGCTGGTGCTGACTGGCCTACTTAATTTAGATTGATAATGAAATGCTCCGAATTATGGAACATTGTTATTCCATAACAAACATTACCGGGTGAAAGAAATTGGCCTGTGCTCCCAGGGACAGTAGCCTGAGACATGTCTCCAGATTCCCTGTTCGCACACTGGAGTGTAGTTGCTGTTACAAGACAGAAGAATATAAAGATTAGTTAAAAATTACTGTAATAATTCAATTTTAACATTTTGGAACAGTCAGATGTTTGTGATATCATCAAGAAGGGACTGTGTTTAAGACATTTGTTCAATTATTCCAAATTTCTAGTTAACTATACACACACTCACTGGAGCAGAGTTTTTGACATGGGGGAAACTTTGCTTTCCACGTTGCCTAATGTTTATAATCTGTGTTTCCAGTGACACAACTCTGCCACACAAAATAATTAGGGTTTTGTCAGAGCCAGTCAGTGCCTTATCTCATTACAGCTTTGTTCCAAAATGGACAAAAAAGTTGAGGTCCAGAGTGAAGTGAGAATGACCACCCATGACATGGAGAACATTTGATCAAATGTGGCATCAAGGAGCTCTAAGTCAACCATTTTAGTACTGGGTCATCACTGCTGGAGTTCCACAGGATCCTAGGCCCAATCATCTTCAGCTATTTCATTAATGGCTTTCCCTTCATCATAAGGTAAAAAGAGTGGAAATGATCGCACAATGTTCAGAATGATTCCTCAGATACTGAAGCAAACTGTGTTTACATGCAGCAAGGCTTGGACAATATCGGCCTGATAAGTGGCATGCAACTTTCACATCACATAAATGCCAGGCAATGACCATCTCCAACAAGAGAGAATCTGACCATCTCCCCATGACATTCAATGGCATTACCATCATCAAATCTCCTATCATCTGGGGGGGTGGTTACCACTGAACTGAACTGGACCAGTCAATTAAATAATGTGGCTACAAAAGCAGTCCGAGGCTGTGAATCTTGTAGCATGTAACTCATCTCCCGACTCCTCAAAGCTTGTCTACCACCTACAGGGAACGTTGGGAGTGTGATGGAATATTCTTCACTTGCTTGGGTGAGTACAGCTCCAACAACACTAAAAGAAGCTTAACACCATCCAGGAGAAAGCAGCCCTCTTGATAGACAGCTCTTCCACCACCAGTGATACACAGTGTTGCAGTGTGTGCCATCTACAAGGTGCACTTCAGCAAATCACCAATCTTCTATCCCAGCATCTTCCACAACCCCTAACACCAAGAACAAGGGCAGCTGATGCATGGAACACTAGCACCTCCAAACAACAAACCTTCCTGACTTGAAACTAAGCCATCAATCCTTCACAATGACTAAAGTCCTGGAACTATCTTCATAATTGTGGGGGCTCCTCTTATGAGAAAAGGCTGAGGGATTTGAGGCTGTTTTCATTAGAGAGATGATGATTAAGAGGTGACTTAATAGAGGCGTATAAGATGATCAGAGGATTAGATGGGGGGGCAGTGAGAGCCTTTTTCCTCGGGTGGAGATGGCTAGCATGAGAAGACATAGCTTTAAATTGAGGAGTGATAGATATAGGACAGATGTCAGAGGTAGGTTCTTTACTCAGAGTAGTAAGAGAGTGGAATGCCCTGCCTGCAACAGTAGTGGATTTGCCTTCATTAAAGGCATTTAAATGGTCATTGGATAAACTTATGGATGATATTGGAATAGTGTAGGTTAGATGGGCTTTAGATTGGTTTCACAGGTCGACGCAACGAGGGCCGAAGGGCCTGTACTGCGCTATAATGTTCTATGTTCTATAACACACGGACTGTAGAAATTTAAGGCAGCAGCACACCATCTTCTCAAGGGCAATTAGGGATGGGCAATAAATGCTGACCTGGCCAGCAGCCCATGAACAAATATAGAATATAACATGCCATTTCCCAAGATGGATATTGAACCAGATTAAAATGCAAGAACTATCCAACAAAGTGAAAAAGTCAACAGCAATAGTTAATTACTTCAAAATGAGATAACTGATTTTTTTCTATGATCAGACCCTGATTTTAAGTGCATAGTACAGGTTAACTGCTTTCAAACAAATGCACTGTTTTCAGAATTCTCTGGCAATACCACTCAATGTTGAAACTTCTGTTTATTCTATCTGGATAATTACTTCCTCTTTCAAATTTGAAACGAGAATTTTAATAAAAAATACTTGATCAGGCAGCATGTTTCAGCTTTAGAGCTTGGAGCATTGTTTAGCCACCCTTTAGTGAACCTGGAGTTGGAGACCAAGTGTAGTATGTCAGTTTGCAGAAGACACCAAGATGAGTGGCAGAGCAAAACGTGGAGAGGACGCTGAAAATCTGCAGAAGGATATGGATAGTTCAAGTCAGTGAGTAAGGGTTTGGCAGACGGAGTACAACATTGGTAAATGTGAGGCCATCCATTTTGGTAGGAACAGCAGCAAAACGGACCATTTAAATGGCAAAAAATTGCAGCATGCTGCTGCGCAGGGACCTTGCGCATGAATCGCAAGAAGTTGGTTTGCAGATGCAACAGATAACTATGGCTGCAAATGGAATTTTGTCCTTCATTGCTAGAGGGATGGAGTTTAAAAACAGCGAGGTTATGTTGCAGCTATATACGGTGCTAATGAGACCACACCCTTGGAGTATTATGTACAGTTTTGATCTCCTTACTTGAGGAAGGGTGCACTGGAGCTGGAGAGGGAGGTTCACTAGGCTGATTCCAGAGTGGAGAGGGTTGGCTTATGGAGAAGAGAGAGACTATATTTATTGGAATTTACAAAAATGTAGGAATATAAAATTACGAAGGGAATAGATAACAGAAGCAAGGTAGTTGTTTCCACTGGCAAGTGAAACTAGAACTAGGGGTCACCGGCTTAAAATAAGAGGAAGCAAATTTAGGACTGAGTTGAGGGAAAATTTCTTCACCCAAATGGTTGTGAATCTGTGGAATTCTATAGACCCTGGAACAGTCCCTGCAGATTGGAGGGTAGCTAATGTCACTCCAATATTCAAAAAAAAGAGGTAGAGAGAAAATAGGGAATTATAGACCAGTAAGCTTAACATCTGTTGAGGAAAATTCTGGAATCCATTATCAAGGACTTAATAGCAGAACATTTAAAAAGCAGAGGCAGGATCAGACAGAGTCAGCATTGATTTATGAAGGGAAAATCATGCTCGACAGATCTGTTGGAATTCTTTGAAGATGTAACTAGTAGAATTGACAAGGGGGAGCCAGTAGATGTGGTAAATTTGGACTTTAAGAAAACATTTGACAAAGTCCCACATAAGAGATTATCATGCAAGATTAAAGTATATGGGATTGGGGAAGTGTATTGAGATGGATAGAAAACTGGTTGGCAGAGAGGAAAATCAAAAGCTTAATCCTGCTTTCTCCTCATAACCTTTGGTCCCATTCGCCCCAAGTGCTACATCCGGCTGCCTCTTGAATACATTCAATATTTTCGTATCAACTATTTCCTGTGATAAAGAATTTCACAGACTCACCACCCTCTGGGTGAAGAAATGTCTCCTTGCCTCCATCCTAAATGGTCTATCCTGAATCCTCAGACTGTGACCCCTGGTCTGGACACCCCCACCATTGGGAACATCCTCCCTGCATTTACCCTGTATAGTCCTGTTAGAATTTTATAACTTTGAGATCCTCTGATGAGGGAAGAGTAGAAATTAATGGGTCCTTTTCAAATTGGCAGGCTGTAACTAGTGGGGTGCCACAGAGATCGGTGCTGGGACCCCATTATTCACAATAAATACTAATTATTTGGTGATTTGGATGAGGAAACAAAATGTAACATCTCAAAGTTTGCAGATGATACCAAGTTGGGTGGGAGAGTGAACAGTTATGAGGATGCAATGGTCCTTCAGTATGATCTGGATAGGTTGGGTGAGTGGGCGAATCAATGGTAGGTGCAGTGTAATTTGGATAAATTCGAGGTTATTCACTTTGGAAGCAAATACAAGGCGGTAGATTACTACCTGTATGGCTGTAAATTGGGAGAGGGAAGTGTGCAGCAGGACCTGGGTATCCTTGTGCATCAGTCGCTGAAGGTAAGCATGCAGATGCAGCAAAGGCGACCAATCATATGTTGGCCTTCAGAGCGAGAGGTTTTGAGTATGGGAGCAGGGATGTGTTGTTGCAATTAACACCTAGAATAGTGTGTGCAATTTTGGTCTCTTTCTGAGGAAGGATGTTCTTGTTCGAGGGCGTCCAGCGAAGGTTTACCAGAATGATTCCAGGGATGGCAGGACTGATGTATCAGAGATTGACTAGGTTGGGATTGTTTTTGCTGGAATTCAGATGAGGGAGGATCTCAAAGACTACTAGACAGGGTAAATGCAGGGAGGATGTTCCCAACGTCCAGACCAGGGGTCACAATCGAGGATTCAAGGTAGGCCATTTAGGACGTAGGTGAGGAGACATTTCTTCACCCGAAGTGTGGCGAGCTTGTGGAATTCATCACCACTGGAAGTAGTCGATGCCAAAACATTGAATGTATTCAAGAGGCGGCTAGATATAGCGTTCGAGGCGAACGGGATCAAAGGTTATGGGGAGAAAGCAGAATTAAGCTATGGAGTTGGATGATCAGCCATGATCTTGATGAATGGTGGAACAGACTTGATAGGCTGAGTAGGCTCCTCCTGCTCCTATCTTCTATGTTTATATGAACTCCCTGCCCAGTGAAGCAGTTGAGGCTACCTCATTGAATGTTTTTAAGGCAAAGACAGATTTTTGTACAGTAAAGGAATTAAGGGTTATGGTGAGCGGGCACATAAGTGTCCACAAAATGATCAGCCATGATCTTATTGAATGCCGGAGTAGGCTCGAGGGGCCAGATAGCTTATCCCTGCTCCACTTTATGTACTGTCTCCTTATTATCATGAATCACACCATACAACAGGATAAAAGATCCATATACATATTTTCTCCTTGTAATTACACACATTATATTTCATTGATGAGGATTAGAGATTATGAGAATGTAACTTCATCGTTGAAAAGTAAATAAAAACATTTTGTATATGCTCCCTCTACATCACATTAAATCTTCATTAGTGCAGTCGTTACTAGTTATAGGAATAACCAGGGAATTATTTAAAGATTTGCAAAACCTTCTCCAGTAAAATGAAGATATTTTCCTGTGCCTCAATTGATCAAGGTATTCTCATTATAGATATTTTAATGAGATTTGCAGGATTCAACAAGGTCTGCTTCCATGAGCTTGTGCAGAATGACAATGCAATTTTCTTACAATGCCCCAGGGTATGATAATACCCTGCAATACTTCAGATTACAATCATGATGCTATGAAAAGTCTTCACTCAAAAACTTGAATGTGAAAGTGAAGTACTGTAAATATGATGAAGATGGATGCCAGAAGACCATCAATATTGATGAGCTGAGCGTTCTGCTGGTAACTGCACCGAAACACAAACAGTATGGTGACATGCTTTTATTATTGGTACAGGAGTCCTTTCTTAAAAAGAAAATCAAAAGATTCTTTTTATCCCTTTTATTTATTGAACTTGTCGCTTCATTTCCAGGAAGTACATTTCTATGGTGTTAGCAATGCCCCAGAACCTCACTTAAGGGGGCCATTGTTCATGCACAAGGCCAACAGGCAAGTTTTTAATCATAGGCAAGAACCATACAGATGGGACACAGGACAGTAAGTAGAAGCCAACCCTTTATTAAAACACATCTGACTGAAGCTAATTGCAGCTGACTCAATTATTTACTGAACTGTGCAAGTTGCCAAAAATGCTACTCAAAACTAACTCCTTCTGATTGGTTTTGAGAAGCTGAACTGGTAAATGGACACTTAAACATTTGAGGCATCCATGATCAAAAGAAGTACAAAAAGTATTAGTACTCGACTAAAACGGCCTCTAAAGGAGTGAAGTTTACATGGGTGATATTTTAGAAAAAAAAAGTGAACATACTGCAATTGAACGGCAATCATTGGGTACTGAATAAAGTAGAGTGATTTGGTGTACAATTGGAGGGAACATTGCAGAAGACCGACCAGAATTTTATACTTTAAGCCTACCAACAAAGGTTTGCAATGAAAAAAGGGGAATTGTTCAACCAAGAGATCAAGTTGTGTGACATCTTAACAATCTCTTAATTTTAATTTCCAAATTTAGTCTAAATTTTGAAAAATAGATCTAATTTCGTCACTATGGCATTGCAGCTGCAAGTAATACTTGTTCAAGACACCTCACCTTACTCAGGTCTTTAGTGGTAACACCATCGTCATCACGACAAGGCAGTTTGTGGACAAATGCCAACATTTGATATTTGGCTCGTATGAATTCTGCCTTGGTGGGGCTGTGGTTTAAAAGAAAGACATAAAAAGGCACATTTTAGCAATGATGTAATTGCAATCTCAATAAGTTTGTTACAATTTCACAGTCAATCACAAGGTCAGACCCATCACTACCATGACTGTACACACCGGAAATCACTATTTCAAGATCCACAGGAAAAGATCAGCAGCAATTTATCTATTAGTTATAACTCCCAAATAACAGGATGAAATTCCTATGAATCAGATCCATATAATAATTAAATCTAAGGTAATCTATGTAAATTGTACACATCCTGAAATTTTCATTTAAAAATAATTTGTTGAATGGACTAATCACATTTTGGAACAAAAATCAGCTACTACTTGTATAAAAAGGGTGGGGAGCAAACAGATTTCACTGAAAAGAGAATGGTCTGTATTTATGCAATTTCAGTACAGCAGCCTTGTATTTTAAAAGGCCAGTGGAACTCACTGTACTTTATCCTGAGGGTTTGGTTTGCGCCGTCCACTTTGCACTTGGGCTGGATCAAGCAGCGAATGTTCCCAGATTGAGTTGGCTCCATTACTTGCTAAGGTCTGCACCATCTAAAATAAGGTTAAATGAAGATAACCATTTAGAAATCGTTTCTAAAGACAAAAATTTTACTTTTGTGGTCAGATAGTTCATTCACTTGTTGAGCTGAAGTACTTTTGTCTGATGATGCGGTGTTAGACACTTTATCAGCGACCAGGCATAAGGGTGCCAATATGTCAACATTCTGGGACACGGAGTGAAGGAACAAGGATTTTCACCACAAACTTTGTCACTACACAGCAAATTTTTGAGATCCGTTTGCCCTGAGTTGTCAAGTCACCCAGCAGCTGCTCCCAGCAGGAAGTTAGATCATAGAACACTACAGCACAAACAGGCCCTTCGGCCCACTAGTTGCGCCGATCACTTCTATACCTACTAAGCCATAGATCTATCTATAACCCCCAATCCCATAAGATCCCATATACTCATCCAGAAGTCTTTTGGAAAGACCCCAGCGAGTTCGCCTCCACCACCACCGACGGCAGCTGATTCCATTCACTCACCACCCTCTGAGTGAAAAACTTACCCCAACATCTCCTCTGAACTTGCTTCCCTGCACCTTAAATCTGTGTCCTCTCGTAGCGACCATTTTAGCCCTGGGAAATAGCCTCTGAGAATCCACCCTATCTATTCCTCTCAACATTTTATAAACCTCTATCAGGTCGCCTCTCAACCTTCGTCTCTCCAGGGAGAAGAGTCCCAGCTCCCTCAACCTATCTTCACAAGGCATGCCTCCCAATCCAGGCAACATCCTTGTAAATCTCCTCTGCACCCTTTCAATAGCTTCCACGTCCTTCCTATAGTGAGGCGACCAGAACTGCGCACAGTACTCCAAGTGGTGTCTGACAAGTCATAGCGTGGCACTACTGCATAAAGGCTGAATATATCCAAGCAGGGAAATGATAACAGGTGCAGGCACAAACACCACATTGAGAGAGTGCACGCGCAAGACAGCCAGAGAGAACGAGCGCAAGCAACAGTAGAGCAGCCACAGAGAGTGGGGAGAGAGCACGGGAGACGGGGGAGAGAGGGCATGCAAGGGAGCCAGACAGCTAGAGAAAGAGCCAGACATAACCAGGAAGAGTAAAACCAGAAAGAAGAAAACTGATTTTATTCACAGATGCACAGAAATAGAGTCACATCATAAAGCACAACACCATGCTGATTTTAGTGTAGGCAAGAAAAAGACTCTTATACCACTACTGATCTGATATGAATCAATATGAATCAACATGCAGCATGATGGCACAGTCATTGGCACTGCCGCCTCAGCGCCAGGGACCCAGGTTCAATTCCAGCTTTGGGTGACTGTATGGAGTTTGCACTTTCTTCCCGTGGCTGTGTGGGTTTCCTCTGGTTTCCAGTTTCCTCTCACAGCCCAAAGATTCGCAGGTTAGGTTGATTGGCCCCATGGTGCCATGGGGATTAGCAGGGTAAATACGTGAGATTACAAGGAACCTGATTGTTGTTAGTGCAGGCTCGATGGGCTGATTGGCCTCTTTCTGCACTGCAGGGATTCTATGATTCAAAAATCTTTGCCAGTCTCTGCAAACAGTCTGTTCAAATCATTTATATAACAATCCTCCTCTCCCCCATGAAAAAGATAAGGATTTTTTCTGGGAAAAGAATCACTAGGGAAGAGAACAGGAAACCAAACAAGATAGCAGATTGATACAAGAAATTAGATTTACTAATCTGCTTAGTGAAAATCAGTCCCATTTGAAAACCAAAAAATAGAATAAACCACTTCAATCAAGCAATTATGAAGACAAAAATATCTTCAACGTATTAGTTAAAACCTAAAGTTTACATCATATTTAAAACAGAA
This sequence comes from Carcharhinus amblyrhynchos, assembly GCF_965287045.1. Taxonomy (NCBI): domain Eukaryota; kingdom Metazoa; phylum Chordata; class Chondrichthyes; order Carcharhiniformes; family Carcharhinidae; genus Carcharhinus; species Carcharhinus amblyrhynchos. Next base: position 17,664,587 of record NC_137346.1, read on the forward strand.
CTTCTTTCCAGCAAAGAAAAAACATGTAATCTGGGTAACCAAGGATAGATTGAAATTGACAGGGAAACAATACATTTGAATTATATCCACTTCATATTGCATACATGAGATTACATGCTTAGAATATACAGCACCGAAAATCTAGCCTTCCCGTCTTTTCACATCTAAATCTACCATCATAATCATATCACCTAGTCTCCCCTCAAATGTTGAGCTGTTTCTACTTTAAGCAATAGTGTAATTTGCTGGCACTTCCCATGTTCTAAAATTCATTCCATTTACATTCATTGCAGTGGATCTCAGAGCCCCGGTGGCACTTAGAAGAATGAGAAGTGATTTAATGGAAATGTACAATGTTCTAAAAGGGGTGCGACAAGATAGGCAACAGAGGTTTGTTCCCTTGGCCTATGAATGGCAGAGCACAGGTATGGGGCAGGTCATTTACAACTGAGATGAAGGGATTTTTCTTCAGAGGGTTATGAATCTTTCCAATTCTCCACATCAAAGAGGTTTGCAGATGCTCTAGAGTATGTTTAAGACAGAGATGGATGGATTTTTGGTCTCTCAGGGAATCAAGGGGTTTGGGGAGCAGACAGGATAGTGGAGCAGAAGCAGATCAGCCCTGATTATACTGAACGTTGGAACAAGTTCAAGGGGTCTTATGGTGCACTCCTGCTCCTATTTCTTATGTTCTTAAAACAGCCTGACGCTTCCTGTTAATATTCAAATGTGAATAGCAGCACTTAAGGAGCAACTGATGCCCACTCCCGAACACAGAAACTCTTAATTTTATTTGCATTTTCAAATGGGGTTACAAGAGCACATTAAGAAATTCCAGCCTAAAGTAAAAATGTAATTGAAGCATTTTATTTTCTTCATTTAACTTCTACAATTAATTATTCATAAGAACATAAGAAATAGGAGCAGGAGTAGGCCAACTAGCCCTTCGAGCCTGCCCCGCCATTCAATAAGATCATGGCTGATCTGTCATGGCTCAGTTCCACATTCCCGCCCTCTCCCCATAACCCTTAATCCCCTCTCTATCAAAAACCCATCAACCCGCGTCTTAAAAATATTTAGCGAGGTAGCCTCCACCACTTCAACGGGCAGAGAATTCCAGAGATTCACCACCCTTTGAGTGAAGAAGTTCCTCCTCAACTCCGTTCTAAACCGCACCCCCCTTTATCTTGAGGCTGTGCCCCCTAGTCCTACCATCCTTTCTGAGCGGGAAGAGTCTCTCCACCTCTATCTTATCCATCCCATTCATCATCTTATACGTCTCAATGAGATCTCCCCTCATTCTTCTAAACTCTAACGAGTACAAGCCTAATTTATTCAGCCTCTCCTCATAGCTCAACCCCCTCAACTCTGGCATCAGCCTAGTAAATCTCCTCTGCACTCCCTCCAAGGCCAAAATATCCTTGCGTAAGTACAGCGCCCAAAACTGCAAACAGTACTCCAGCTGTGGCCTCACCAATGCCCTATACAGCTGCAGCAAGACCTCCCTACTTTTATATTCAATCCCCCTTGCGATGAAGGCCAGCATCCCATTCGCCTTCCTGACCACCTGCTGCACCTGCAAGCTGGGTTTTTGCAACTCATGCACAAGGACCCCAAGGTCCCTCTGCACCGTCACCTGCTGCAGTTTTTCTCCACGTAAGTAATAATCCTTCCTACCATTATTCCTACCAAAGTGGACCACCTCGCACTTGCCAACATTAAATTCCATTTGCCATTTCCTGGCCCATTCGCCCAGCCTATCTAGATCCTTCTGTAGACTCTCACCACCCTCCGCACAATTTGCCTTTCCACCAATTTTGGTGTCATCAGCAAATTTCGACACCCTGCACTCGGTTCCCTCCTCCAGATCATCTATATAAATGGTAAATAGCTGAGGCCCCAGCACCGACCCCTGGGGCACTCCACTAGTCACTAACCACCAATCCGAATAGCACCCATTAACCCCCACTCTCTGCCTCCTATTTGACAACCAGTCCTCTATCCACGCTAACACCCTATCCCCAACTCCATGCCCCCTTACCTTCTGCAATAACCTCTTGTGAGGTACCTTGTCAAACGCCTTCTGAAAATCAAGAAAGACCACATCCACCGGCTCTCCTCTATCCACCGCCCTAGACACATCCTCATAGAACTCCAGTAAATTTGTCAGACACGACTTCCCTTTAACGAAACCGTGCTGCGTCTGCTCCATCAAGCAGTTCCCCTCAAGATGTCTCGCTATTTCTTCCTTGATGACGGATTCTAACATTTTACCTACAACAGACGTTAAACTAACAGGCCTATAATTCCCCACCTTTTGCCTGGCACCCTTCTTAAACAACGGCGTAACATTAGCCGTTTTCCAATCTTCCGGCACTTCCCCGGAATCCAGCGACGTCTGGAAAATAACCACCAAGGCATCCACTATCACCTCCGCCATTTCTTTCAGGACCCTCGGATGTATTCCATCCGGTCCTGGGGACTTGTCCACAATCAGCCCCTCCAGTCTGTCGAGCACCACCTCTCTAGTAACAGTAATGTCATCGAGACCCTCCAGTCCTACCACCTTTCCATCTCTAACATCCGGCAAATTATTCACGTCCTCCTCCGTGAAGACCGAAACAAAAAAGTTATTCAAGACTTCAGCCATTTCCCCATCCCCTACCACTAAGTCCCCCTTCTCATCCTCTAAGGGACCAACGTTCACCCTAGCCAGCCTCTTCCTTTTTATGTATTTATAAAAACTCTTGCTATCCTTTTTTATATTAAGCGCTAGCCCAGCTTCATAGTTTCTCCTACCCTTCTTTATCAACTTCTTTGTCAATCTTTGTTGACATTTAAACCTCTCCCAATCCTCTTCTCGCCCACTACTCTTAGCTACTCTAAACACCTCCGCTTTTAATTTAACACTTTCCTTCACCTCCTTCGTTATCCACGGCTTATTACCTCTCCTCCTACGGTCCTTTTTGACCATCGGAATAAATTTCTGCTGAGCACCAAGAAAGATCTCCTTAAAGATCCTCCACTGCTCCTCAGCAGACCTACCTTCCAACGCACTCCCCCAGTCCACATTCGCCAATTCTTCTCTCATCCTACCGTACTCCCCTCTGTTCAAACAAAGGACGCGTGTCTGGGAATCCACTGTGTCCTCCTCCATCTGCACCAGAAACTCCACCATACAATGATCACTCTCCCCAAGAGGATCCTTCACCGCAAGTTCCCTAATTCTACCCGCCTCATTACATAGCACCAGATCCAAGATAGCTCGCTCCCTCGTCGGCTCCAACACACACTGTTCCAGGAAACTATCCCGGCAGCATTCCAAGAACTCCTCCTCGAGCCCACCACGTCCAACATGGGTCGACCAATCAATATGCAGATTGAAATCCCCCATAACTACGGCCGTCCCATTCCTGCACGCCGCACTTATTTGCGCGTTAACAGCCCGCCCCACCTCCAGATCGTTATTCGGGGGCCTATAGACGACACCCACCAGCGTCTTCCTCCCTTTGCTGTTCCTAATCTCTACCCAAATCCTTTCTAACATATGCTCAGAAAAATTGTGAATCTTCTCCACAAATGCAAATGAAATGTCTAATCAGGAGGACAACACACTAAAATGAACAAGACCATGAAATCTATTGTATAGGTTACAAAGAACAAGTGGGAGGATGATTTTTTTGCTACAATTTCCCTTCTTTTCAATGCTTCTCAGATTTGACTTTGACAATATTTCAATAAGGCCCTCATAGTAATGAATTATTTGCTCCTCTTCCATTCTTACTTTTGCATTTAGATGATCAAAGCCCTTGTGGGAGTTGTTAATGTCATCTTCCTCATTATAAACTTGTCCGGAACATTTAATTACAATAGAAGGCTGAACTTGACTAGATTTTCAGGCGTGCACAAATGCCAACATTACTTCTCAAAACACCAACTGGTTTCAGGCGTACTATTTATCTGTCAATCTGGAAGCTTTGAAGCCATTCATGGCTCTATGGTCAACCCCATCAACTACCAGTGTCATTTATTCCGAAGTGTACAAGCATTGTATTCTACTTATGAACCAAGATTTCAAACCCAACTTTGCCAAGACCACCTTCTTCGATCCCTTCCTCCTCCAATCTGGTGCAAAATATTCTCATCCACGTCTTTACCACAGATGAGATTTCTCAAAAGCTTTCCTCCACAAGTTCTCCACATCCATCCGTCACAAACTTCTATTAATTCAAAACTTTACTGCGCCAGGACTCAGTGCATGAAATTCTACAAGGTGACCTTGCCATTGTCCATCTCTGCTGGACTCTTCTTCAGTGAATCAGTTTCAAAGTCCTCATTTTATCTTTCAAATCCATCCATAACCCCTCTCCAACCCATTGGGAAAATTCTGCAGCTACATGTCCAAACCTATAATCTCTGTCCCTGGGATACTAGTTTACAAGTATTCTCAAGTACTCATCTCAAAAAGCCATGGAAAGTAAACTTTTGTACTTCTGTCTTCTGTATTTCTCTTCCAAAATCTTTCCACCTTGCTGCTTTGCCACCTTCTTTCAAGCCTCCTAAAAGCCTTCATCTGGTTCATCTCACATTTTGCCTTCTCTCCTGCTCAATCCTCACAGTTTAACCTTATCAATTGATTCAACTTTTAAAAAAGCTTGAATACTAATAAATGAAGATGTACTTTTCCAATCTCATTTTGATTTGCTTTTTAGAATGCACTGACAATTTTCTAAAGTCATTTTAACATATAGATTGAAAGGATGGCTGACCCCTCTCTATTTTGGTGTAGGCAAGTCCACGCAGGATCCAGGGAGTTAACATTTGGCTACCATATACCAATAGCTTGCACAGCAATCCAAATTTTATCAGGCAGAAGTATGTCCACAAAGATGAGGGATACATTGCCAACGAATAGTAATTAGAAAGATCTTAAAATAATACTTGCAATAAGCTTTGCTTCATACAAGTAGTTTTGGAGGGGGAATACCAGACTGCACACATCATCATAGCTGAACAATGCTAACAAAGATGTATCCAAAAGCCTGCCTTTTGTATTTCAAAATGACCTTGTCTGGAAAGCAGATTTCAATCCATTAGAAAGAATATGATCTGGGAAACTACTTGCTTTTCTTGACTGACCCTAATTATTTTGGTGAACCAATTCTAATTTAATGTCATTGATTTTTCTTTGCTGACCACCTTAGCAGTTCATTACATTTTTGGTTCTACATAATCAAGTTATTTTTAAAACTGATGCAACTCCTATTCAGATGCAAACACATGCTTGCATGCAACTACAGGACAATATCATTTTAAATCTATCTCAAAATTGCAAAGAGCTTACCTTCCAACATGTACCTCATTCCAACTACTCACTTGGTTATACGATAAAACTGATGTCCACAATTTCTGCTATTTCAGAAAGGCATATTTCAAAGAGTGGATTCTGCCAACTCAATTTTCTTTCATGGGTAAATAAAACTGTCCATGGGCAAAAATGGCATAAGCTACAAGCAACTGACCCAAAGTTTAACTGAAACAAAGTTTGTAGAAGTTGCGTATTCATACAATGCACTCAAATAGAGTTTTGCACTTCACAATGGGGGCTTGGTTCTTCAAATAATTTTATATTGCAGCAAATAGCATCAAAGTTGCAATGTTACGCACAAGACCTATCATCTGAGTACGCTGTCCCGCTTTTCATTCACCATTGTATTATATACACCACCAGGCCTATAGAAGAACATTTTTATATTTTACACATCTGATCCACATGCTCAAAACACTGGACAAATTAAGTCCTAGATGCTGTGTGAGGAGCGGAGTTTTTGTTCTGAAAGCATTTCCATTTCTGCTGATGCAGTGTTCTTGTTACAACGAACAATCAATAAGGTAAAAACACCTTTAACGAACAACGAACCAGACAACAGAATAAATCTACACGATCAAGAAACATCTCACTTAATGATTTACTTGAGTTAATTTGTCTTCCTTATATGGGACTCCAGAATAGAGGAGGATTATTTATTGTTTTATTATACATCATTCAAAGCAGATCATTTAAATTTTACATGACTATTTCTACAACAAGTCAATTTTGAATTCAAGAGCAGTGCTACCACCAGCCTTCTGGCATTTATTCTTTCTCGCTCTACAATTCTAGGAGGGACAGTGTGTTACAAAATATTTCTGCAAAGGGTCCAATGGAACCTTATTCTATAAACAGGCCAACTCCTTTAGGAGAAAAATACATTGAATAAAGTTATCCTAAAAGTTAAAGTTTATTTATTAGTCACAAGTAAGGCTACATTAACACTGCAATAAAGTTACTGTGAAATTCCCCTAATCGCCACATTACGGCGACCTGTTCAGGTCAATGCACCTAACCAGCACATCTTTCAGACTGTGGGAGGAAACTGGAACACGGAGGAAACCCATGCAGGCATGGGGAGAACGTATAAACTCCACAGACTGTGACCCAAGCTGGGAATTGAACACGGGTCCCTGGAGCCGAGTGCGCTAACCACTGCTGCCCCTCTTCAACCGTGTACCTCACATACATTTGTCCATGACATTGTATTGTTATTCATTTTTTGTTTTTCTTAAAGAGACCAATCTTTCAGTCTGCAACTCTCGCCTGTTCTCTCCCGATCTGCTTTAATCTCCGTTTTAAACTTCCTATAATCCATCAATAAATTCGACTCAAAAATTAAGGACAGCCTTTTTACATGTTGAATTTCTTATACAGTCAACACTTCAACTTGGAATAAACATGATCACTGTCAGAGGATGAATAAAGGAAGAAGGCTATTCTCTTTGATAATTCAAGTTGCTACCCAGATACCATGAACAAAAACCAAAAAGCAACATCTCACCCCCAGGAAAATAACTTTTAAATCCTTATTTTAGGGCAGGAGAATGCAAAATTACTCAAAATGTCTGACAAATGGGTTTTTCATCAGCATTCAATTCACTTATCATTTTCCTCCCACTGATGTTGCAGGATGCCAACTTCAAAGCAGGTTATTTTCCCAAAAACTAGTTACTGAACTACAGCTAATAAAACAAGCCTGAAAATATTTATATTTACTTGAGTGAATACTTGAGATTTGAGTGGAAGTTTATACATCTCCAGTTTACAATCTTATATGTTTCCTATAACATCCATTATTGCTTTTTAAAATAATGTGCATCGTAACACATCTGTCATTCAATTGCCCAGCAATGATCATCACCACCAACACATCTTCCCTTGACATTCATAGCATTAGCAATACTGAATACCCCACCAACAGCATTGACTAGAAATTTAACTGAACCAGCAACTATGAAAGCAGGTTAGGAGCTGGGAAGACAGTGCTGAGTATTTCACATCTGACTTCCCAAAGCGTGCGCATTCTGTACAAAGCACAAGTCAGGAGTGTGATGGAATACTTTCCACTTGACTGGGTAAGGGTTGTTCGAACACTCCAGAAGCTTAACGGAATCCAGGACAAAATAGCCCTGATTAGCACCCTATCAACCACCTGCAAGTTTCTCTTAAGTCACATATCATCCTGATGTGGAAATACTTCACCGTTCCTTCATTGGGAGTCAAAAACCTAAAAACTCCCAGTGCATGTATTAATTTCACATGAATTAGAACAGTTCAGGATGGCAGCTCACCATAATCTTCTCCAGGGCAATTAGAAATGGACAACTAATGTTGGTTTTGCCAGTTACAATCATATCCCATGAACAAATAAAAAAAAACTGAAAAGGCCAAGAAAGGAAATTACAATTAAAAGTAATATTGGCAACAACTGTTGATTTACCAACATGCTGCAACCCAGAGCAGCAACAGGGGAAATTGTACTTGCAAATTCATTTCTCTCCTCAATCACTGGACTGAAAAGGGAAGAAAAGGTGACACTTGGGTATTCAACATTTCACTTCATTGAAAACTATAAATCAAATTTATAACTGACCACTGGGCTCTCAACAATGAATGTATGAATTAACCTAATAATTAAGTATAGAATACCATTCACAACAATATTGTGGTCTTGCACCTGCAGGAATTGAAGCAACAAAATAAAATGATCTTTCTCCAAGATCCTGATTAAAGCACATATATGAAGAGGTTAAGTGCTGCAGAACTCAGGAGCCTAACCAGATTGATTAAAAATATAATTAGAATACTACAGGAACAAGCTCCTGGAGAATTAACAATCATTTGTCAAAAGGTCAATGCATTAGACATCAATAAAAATACAGAAATCTATCACCAGCCTTTTACCTAATGAGTATTGGCATTTTGTTTTTGCTCTCCTGGAACAACTAGATACTTGGGGTCCAACCGCCATTACTTTTGGTTCATTATCAGCAACCGCTGAAGCAGCCAACATGCTGTTGTTAGTAGCACAACTCAAAATATCATAGTAAAAATCCAACTTCCCATAAACACAGCAGGTTGTATACATGTCATTTCCAAAATTATTGTGCCTTTAGCAAGACTTATTTTACTAGCAATAAAAGACAAAGTTGCCTTAATCTCAGATGATCACAGGATGCGACAGCAGGTGATTTCACCTGAGGTTAAACTCCATATCACGGGCAAAGGGCGAGGTTGAGAAGGCGGATCTTCATGAATAACCTCAGCCAGTAAGGGAATTGAATCCATGCTATTGGTTTTGCTTTGCATCACTACCCAGCTGTTCAGCCAACTGAGCTCAACTCCAATACCATGCATTTAATCAGTTTATTTCACTTCTCTGCACAATACATTCACAGACCATGTACCTATTTCATACAGAAAAATACTGAGTTCTCCAAAAACATCTAGAACAAAAATAGTTTTTAAAATCTGCCAAAAATATCATGATGATTATCTGAGATATCTGTGCCCCTCTAATTCTGGTCTCTTCAGCGTTCCCAATTGTAATTGCTCTGCTATTGGCGCCTTCAGCTGCCTAGGTCCTTAACTTTGGAACTCTTTCTCAGCCTCGTTACCTTGCTGTCCTTCAAGGAACTCCTCAAAACCTACCTCTTTGACCCAACTTTTGGTCATCTGTCCCAATAATACTCAGGCAGCTCAGTGACTTACTTTGTTTTGTAAATCTTGGGACATTTCAGTACGTTAAAAAGGTGTGATATTGCTGTTAAAGTTCAATAAGTTCTTAGCTTATAACTGCTGTCCTGGAGAACTGAATTGGAAAGTTTAGCAGAGTGGTAAATTTAATTATCAACTCCTTTCCTATATTATTTTTAAACTCTTCCTATTTGTAAAGGAAATGCGTGGGTGTGTCCCCAAAGCACTTTTGCAATGCAGCACAGATCTTTAGCATTATCCACACAATTAGCCTCATTTGATGGAGCATAATAAGGAAATATAATAATTTCCACATTACAAGATCTGCTCCACTCCTAATGCACACTAAAGCCAGAACAAAGTAGTAATTAAAAAGCTTGCAGATTACATGAAAGGAAGGAGAAATACTGTAGCCGGAAAAATCACAGCAGCAGCCAGATTGCTCTGGCAAACCTCAAAGTTACCTAACGGGACATTCTTCATAAATGCATCTAGACAAAGGATGCCCATAGGCCATTTAATACTGGTCAGCACGACAAGGAAATTTAGCCTAAATGAGATTCCACAGCAAGAAAAAATGAAACTGAATACTCCAGAATAGAGCATTTTTCAACTTTGACATTATGACACTGTCTACTAGACACGAGTCAGGGATGTGATAGAATGTAATTTGTTTTCTGGGCTAAAGAGAGTCTAATGTGGATACTTAGTACTTACATGTTCATGCTTAAACAGAAAGTAGATATTTTCCTTCTTCACTTAGCATTTAGATTTCTGAACACTTCACAGAATAAAATTGCAATTTGAAATGCATTTTAAAAATCTGAACAGATAAAAGCTGCAACTATCTGCAATTCTAACTGTTCTTTCTGTACTACAGAAAAGCCAAAAAATGTCTGCTCTTTAACAAGGGTATGCGACCAGTAATTGAAGAAACAACAACAAATAAAATGCAAAGAGAGGTAAAAAGGCTTTTGAGCTCTTGTACAGTCAAAATGTTTGCCTGTTTCTGCTTAATAAGCTACTTCTATGCACCATATTTCACTGCCCATTCAAGTAAGTGGAACATGGCCACCCACTTTACACTTGTCATTCTGTCCCTCTGCTGGTGCTTAGCAAATTTACAAATTCCAATAGGGACACTACCCGACCATTGCTGCTCTAACTTCAACAAATCTTTGATCTCAGCAGTGAAGGAAAATTACCAACATTAATTTGTGTCCTATCATTCATACCCAAGCATATCAATGTGATTGGAACCATAAGATTTTGTTCTCTTCATACATCTACAAATATCTAAAGGACACCTCTTAGTTTTCAATTGTACAATCCTAAATTCATGCGATTCTTTCATCCCAAGGGAAGTTAAAAGTAGGTTAGCTCAAGAAAATACACCCTCTGAAACTATCTTTACTCCACAAATGCACAGGTAAGAACAGCTGAGACAACTCCCGCATCCACACATTACTCACATGTAAGAGAGTTGGAGACCATGAACTGTGCCGAAGATGTTTCACCATCGAAATGTGTCGACCAAGGCTGCGATGTACACTGCAGCATTCATCACAAACTAGCACTCCACGGTTAATTGACGCCCAACCAGGATCTGTGCAAATTACAATATGCAATTAGTGGATACATACTATTTCAATTAAGGAGTTGCCGTTTTTAAACAAGGTAAAAATAAAAACATAAATCCTCGCTGAGCTACTGAAATACGTTTACAGGAAGAGCAATTTACAGGATTTCATGCATGACAATCATTGGAAACAGTATGGTATAAGCAGAGCTAAGCAATCCTGCAAGAAATGGAGCAAATTGAAGCACTATACTCCTACCAGATCTGGTCAGGAATATTGGTGTGTAACTGAACAATAATTGAGGAAGGTCAATGAGTAGTATCAGTGAATCTCTCACCACCACCACCCTGGGCATCTAGAAAATCAACTGGATGAGCCATATAAACATGACTACAGGAACATGCAAAAGCTGGGCATTCTGCAGCAAGTGACAAAACTTTTCCATTGTCTACAAGGTACAGATGATGTGGAGATGCCAGCATTGGACTGGAGTAAACACAGTAAGAAGTCTCACAACACCAGGTTAAAGTCCACAAGAAGCAACACTGAAAACTTTGGTGTTGAGACTTCTTACAGGTACAGGTCAGCAGTGTGATTCTGAATGCAACCCTAACAACATTAAGAAGCTTGGTACCATTCAAGATAAAGCTGTCAGCTTCATTGACATCCTATCCATCACTAACATTCTTTCCACCTGTGCTGCACCATGGCAGCAGTTTGTACCAATTACAAAATACACTGCAGCAACCTGCCAAGTTTTCTTGGCCAGTGCTTCACAAATCTGCAATCTCTGCTACTTGGGAAAACACAGGCAGCGGTTTCCCCTTGCAAGTTCCCTTCCAAGTAGCACACCTTTCTGAATTGCTGTGCCTTTATCAATGCTGGGTCAAAGTCCTGGAACTCCCTTCCAAACAGGACTACATAAGAACCAGAAGTAGACCATAAAGTCTCTCACGCTTGCTCTGCTTTCAGAATGGTCTTTTGATTTCAAGAAAAAAAATTATGCTCCATCTTAGTCGTGGAGCATCCATAATCCTCCACTGTAGAGATTCCAAAGATTGACAACTGATTGAAGAATCTTCTCTCCAATTTGGTCCCAAATGATCATCCCTTTATTTTGAAACTATGCTCAGTATTCTAGATTCCCCATCCAGTGGAAACAACCTTTCACTGCCTATCCTGTCAAGTCCTTTCAGAATCTTGTACATTATAGCACATCATAGAACAACCTTCTCATCCCAGAATCTTGTGCTTCTAATGCCCCATGCCTCGCTGATCAATTTAAGGCATATCCTTCTTAAATATAGAAATTAAAATTGTGTACAGGAGCTCCAGATGTGGTCTCAGACCTACACAATTGTAGCACATACTCCCTTTTACATGTACTCCAGTCCCCTTGGCAATAAAGGCAACATATCCTTCCCCATACTAATTTCTTGCTGTACCTGCATGCTAACTTTGTACACCTAGCACAAACCCACCCATGGATATACAAGTTTCACACCTTTTTAAATAAATATTCTGTTTTCTTTTTATTCTTACGACTGAAGTGAACAACTTTACACTTCTCCACATTATACTCCAGCTGCCAAATTGCTGCTTAATCACTTGACCTGGCAAGATCTCTTTACAATCTTTGTGCCCTCCTTATAGCTTACATTCTCACCAGTTTTATGTCATCAGCAAATTTGCTTACATTACACTGGGTTTCCTCACCCAAGTCAATAACATAGATTGTAAATAGCTAAGGCCACAGCACTGATCCTTGCTGCATTCCCACTAATTACAGCCTGCCAATATAAAAATGCACCATTTAACCTCTACTCTGCTACCTCTATTGGTTTATTTACCAAATAAACCTGTTTGACTTTAACCTGGTGTTGCGAGGCTTCTTATTGTGCTTACCTCAGTCTAATGCTAGTATCTCCACATCATGGCTACCTGTCTATTGACCAATCACCCAACCATGCTAATGTATTATCTCCAACTCCATGAGCCTTTATCTTGCCTATAAACCTTTCATTTGACACCTTTGTTGAATGATTTTTGGAATTCCAAGTAACATTTATTAGCTTCCCTTTATCCACCTGACTAATTATATTTGCAAAAAATCCCAATAAATTTGTCAATTATTTCCTTCTGCAAAAGCCATGTTGTGTCTGATCATACTTTAATTTCCTAAATGCATTGTTAAACAACAACGGATCCCAGCACTTTCCTGACAAGTGATGCCAGGCTAATTCGCATGTAGATCCCCATTTTCTCTCTCCCACAGAAAATTTATGATTGAGGCGGTCATTCGGCTCACCATATTCATGCCAGTCCAGTTACCCAGCCTAATTTCACATTCCTGCACTGGATCTGGAGACCTGTGGCCCTCCATTCTTGAATAGCAGTATAGCAGTTTAATGTTCAGTATCTTTCAATCCTCAGATTGCTCAGGAATCTGGGAAATTTAGGAAAATCATAACCAACATCTCTACACCTGCCTCTTTTAGTACCCTAGGGTTTAGGCTACTAGATCCTGGGAATTTGTTAGTTTTTAGTCCTTTAAATTGTTCTAATACTTTTTATCCTTGGATATGAATTACTTGAAGGGTCTTCACTCTTATTATCCTTGGTTACCCTCTATTCTTATATGGAATTCATATCTTTACGACAAAACTTGTCCAACCATCTCTGTTGTAAGAACAACTTCATGTGGATTGCAGCAGCTCATCACCTACAAGCAGTGAGGCAGACTCAATCATGGCTTTTGAAAGGGAATTGAACATTATCAGAAGAGATGATTTGCAAGATTACAGGGAAGTAGGACCAGCTGAGTAACCCTTAGAGAACTGGCATGGAGACAATAAACCAAGTGCCTCCTTCTGTGCTGTCTCCATTCTTTGATTCTCAATACTTATATTGAGTACTAACTTTGTCAGCAACTCCTCCAAGCCATGAATGCATAAAACAAAACACCGTAAGCAGTCAAAAACCTCCAGCCTTCCATACGCAGCTTAAACCGATTACCAAAATATGGTGTTAAAGGATGAAGAGAAACAAAGTGGCGAAACAAAGATACAGTTATATGAAAACAACACAATGGCAAAAACTATTTGCCTATGAGCAACACCATTTAAGGCTACCCAGTTTATTCTGTATTTCGTGGCATAGCTTAATTGAAACAGAATTGCCGACTGACCATTTGCAATGCCACTTTTAAAAAAATCCAACTTAAACAAAAAGTCCATTCATTCAGCATTTATTTGCTATCCAAGAGACAAGGATTTTCAGATTAACTTCCCTGCAGTTGCAGTACATTGGGGCAATTAGTCATAAATACTGAAAAACTGGTCACAAAGCTAGAAGTGGGGGAAGCCTCACATTTGTGGTTCTACACCAGCCTTTTATTTTATATCTGAAACATATGTAACAGGAGCAGCACTGGCCCATCAAATCATTAAAGATCATGACTGAACTTATGTAGCTCCAACAACAATGAGTCTATACACATCCTTAGTCTTGGCAGCAGTAAAGGCCATGATATAAGTTAGTATTGTATTGTACCGTACTTATTCAGCTTCTGGAAAGACCACCACCTCATACAACAAAAAGAAAGAGTGATTTATTTGATGAATTCAAAAGGGAATTTGATCAATTTCAAATCTGGCAGATTTAACAAATGGTTTAAGGTTGGATAGTAGAATCTGGTGACAGGCCACGCTGCCGAAGTCACCACTGGTCTCTCATTGTGACAGCGGATCAATTTGCAGAATTAACTTTCCAGGAAATCCTGTATAATGAATATAAATGGTGACTTCCTACTCTTTGATAGAATTTCAACTACAAAACAACTCAGTTCAATTTGATGGACAAACTGCTAATTATCAGTACAGGCACTGCAGCAGAGACCAGAAGGTAGAATTACAAGTACAAACTGAATTCCTAAAATTTATCATAACTGCAAGAAATGGAGTATCTTTAGAACAGATGATGCTGGTAAAAATTGATAGAATTGCTTTAGGTCTCAAATGTACATCAGGAGAAAGAAAATTGCAAAGCAACTGCAGGACACAATTTTATAGCATGTCCTGAATTTCAGCAAGGTCTTTAAAGGGGTTCTCATTACTGCAATTTATTGTAAGAAAACAGCATAATGCATTGAAATTTTCAAATCAGCCACGTTGTCATATTGAGTGGTGGTGGAATGGAGAAGAGGAGAGAAAATAACTGGCTAAGGCCTTCATTGTTGATTTTCCTCCTCATTGTTTAAATCTTATCTCAGTAAGTTTAGCCATTGGTATTCAATTTGAATCTAGAATAATCCTGAAAGTGCATATCATGCTCATGGCTTTGGTTTTTCAGGGAGTTACAAACCTCAGATCTGCGACTGCATTCCTGAAGCCAACTGCAATTTCAATCACTTGCCACATGGGGGCTGCAAACATTTGCAGAAATCCAGTCCAGGTCAAAATGCTAAACATTTATCAAAAACTCCACTTGGCCTTGAACGACTAAGTAAACCTGTAATCTCCAAACCAAACAATAGACCTATTTGTAGCAGTTTGTACTGAGAACATCAACATAAATTAGACGTAATTAATCCTTGAGCCTGGGACACATAGAACTAACCTGAAATTTGACAGAAGTTGCTCTTAAGAGTCCAGCAACTTCAAAGATGGTGTTGTAGCAAGCTTGAGTAATTTATTAATTAATTAAAACACTGGGGTTCGCACCCATTAAATGCAGAATTAAAGAGAAACTGGCTCATTGCCCCTTAACAAAAAAAATTTTCAACAACTATCTTGTGTGGAAATGCAATTAAATTTCAGATCAGATTTAGCATGTCTCATTCACCTTTTAATCCAAAATCACGTTGACCTATTGCGATGAGGTGGAAGAAGACAACCTGCACTATTCAGGAACGTGCACAGGAATTCTCAGTGTCTCCTTCCTACCCAACTACCAGCCCACCACCCCTTCAATACATACTGCCAAAGTACTGCTGAATGGCCACCTTCTGCACTGTAAAGATTCTGTGATAATGGCTTCTCTATGTATCTTTGATTCGATTTATTATCACATGTATTAACATACAATGAGAAGTATTGTTTTTTGTGCACTGTACAGACAAAGTATACCATTCATGGAAAAGGAGTGTGTGTAGAATGTAGTGTTACAGTCATAGCTAGGGTGTAGAGAAAGATCAACTTAATGCAAGGTCGGTCCATTCAAAAGTCTGATGGCAGCAGGGAAGAGGCTGTTCTTGAATCGGCTGGTACACGACCTCAGACTTTTATATCTTTCTCCTGACAGAAGAAGGTGGAAGACAGTACGCCTGGGGTGTGTGGGGTCCTCGATTATGCTGGCTGCTTTTCCAAGGCAGTGGGAAGTGTAGACAAAATCAATGAGTGGGAGGCTGCTTTGCGTGATGAATTGGGCTATATTCATGACCTTTTGTAATTTCTTGCAATTTTGGGCACAGCAGGAGCCATACCAAGCCAGAAAGAATGCTTTCTATGGTGCATCTGTAAAAGTTAGAAAGAGTTGTAGTTGACATGCCAAATTTCCTTAGTGTTTTGAGAAAGTAACTACGTTGGCGGGTTTTCTTATCTATAGCATCTGCATGGGGGAACCAGGGCAGGTTGTTGGTGATCTGGACACCCAAAAACTTGAAACTCTTGACACTGCTTTAGGTTTCACTGTGCATCATAAGCTTCAAAGTGATTGAAAGATAAAAAGGTGCTACATAGATGCAACTATTAAAAAGAAAAACGCTTCTGCTTCTTTACTTCCTCCCCTTTAATAGGAGATCTGCAAACATAGCTGTTTCCCTTTTCCAAACTACAATCAAAAATCAACTTGATGGTTATATAAACGCTAACATCATACGTAGCTTAACATTATAGGCACCAAACCCACCACTTTGATAAATAGGCAATATACCAATATCATCTTGACACCAATGAGATCACCTTTTCACCACATATTCAAATGATTAAGCTGTGGCTTATGACAATACACCAGATAGCCACAAGCAAATCACCTTCAAATGTTCATCTCTGATCCAGGGCCAGTAGTTTTCCATCTATACTGGCCCTGGATGAACAGAACAAACATTAATACCAGAGATATAATTTGGTATTGGTGAAAGCAAAATACAGCAGATGCTGGAAATCTAAAAATAGCAAAGTGCTGGAAACATTCAGCAGATCTGGCAGTAACTGTGGAGAGGGAAGCAGAGTTAAGGCTTCAAGTCAAGCTCAAAATTGATAAAAGCTACTGTCCCAGAGCAGTTCTGATTTAGATTGCTTCCCTCAACTGTAAAAAAACTAAAAAATTTGCATTTATATAGCACTCTTCACAATCACAGGACATCCAATTGCATCTTACAGCCAAATAAGAACTTTTTGAAGGGTGGTCACAGTTGACATGTAGCAAGCAACAGCCCATTTGTGTGCAAGTTTCCACAAACAGCAACAAAATACATTAGCAGATAATCCAGCATTTTTTCCCCAGTAATTTAGGTTGAGAAACAAGTATTGGCTTAGACACAGTTAAACAAGCTAGAGAAACTCATTTACAAACAAAACGGACCTTAGAAACCAGGGCATGGGACAGGGAGATGCAAAAAGCGCGAGTTACTGGGGCCCATGATTTGGGGGAAGCAGGCTAAGACAGCATGATCCCTCTCTGAAGCGACCACCTCAATGCCCCAGAGACACACGACCATATTCACAAGTTGCACTAACTTTGAAACCTGGCCAAGTCAACAGGATGGTGTTCTAATTGCCCAACTCCAGAGAGATTAACTGATAGGCAGAGCAGTACCAGTGCACCTTCTCTCCCCAGGCCTCGGCCAGTCCTTGTGCTGTGATCAGAGCTCACATTTAGCAGCTCAGATGAACAAGATGCAGCACTGCCCTTGGGTCAGTGATGCAGAAGTGAGTAGGTAAAAGTTGCTTTGCCACCTCCAAATGGATTTACAGGAATAGCAACATGATAGAGATGTAGTTGACTTTAAAATGTCCTCTGAAATAGATCAAGCCATTCAATTGCATCTAACCCCTGTAAACAAGGAGGAAGGAAACTGGATGGGTTACCTAGCATCAACCTAGAGACTAGTAACACAGCAAATCCAGCCTTATCGAAATTACTAACATCTGAGGGTTTGTGCCAAAACTGGTAAAGCTGTTCCAGACTAATCAAGCAACAGCCTGATAATCGTTCTCAGAATTATAACTTAATAGACAATGTACCAGATACCATTACTACCCACTGACAGGTAAGACCTAGTATTGGTAGCAACAGTTATATACAGTTGGGATGGAATGGCCCTGGAGTTCTCAATATCAACTCAGGAGGACTCCATTGACATTTCATGGCATCAGGTCAAAGGGCAAGGAAGCCTCCTACCCTACATACTACCATCCCTCCCCCTCTAGCTAATGAACTAACAAGGAGGAAGAATTACTTGTCATCACCAATCTACCTGTCGCAGGTACATCTGTTCATAACAATATTGGTTGGAGTGGCCATCGCACTCTCTTTGTGAAGACAAAGTGCCATCTGCACATTGAGGATACTCATCATGTTGAATGGCACCACCATTATGCTAAATGGGATAGATTTCAAACAGATCTAGCAACTCGAGATTAAGCATTCATGAGGTGTTGAGGACCATCGGCAGCAGCAGACTTATGCTCCAGAATTAGCTGCTCCTTTAGCCAAGTTCCTTCAGCACAGCTTCAACACTGGCATCTACCCAGCAATGTGGAAAGCTGCCCAAGTGTTTCCTGTCCACAAAAGCAAGCCAATTTCAACCCATCCAATTAGCACCTCATCAGTCTACTTGCAATCATGCACAAAGTGAGGTTAGGAGTCCAACAATGCTATCAAGCTGCCTCAGTTTGGGTTCTACCACTGCAGCTTCTGACCACATTACTGCATTAGTCAAAATGGACAGAAAAGTTGAACTCGGCCACATTTGACCGAGTGTGGCATTAGGGAGCCCAAGCAATACTGAAGTCAATGGAAACCAAGGGGAATGCCAAAGCTGGAGTCACACCTCACACAAAGGCTAATCACTGTGGTTGATGGAGGTCAATCATTTCAATGCCAGTACTTGACTATAGAAATCCCACAGGGTACTGTCCTAGGCCCAACCTTCTTACCTACATTATCAATGACATTCCCTCCAACATAAAGGTCAGATGTGCACATGTTCTCGGATAATCATACAATGTTTAACACCATTCATGACTCCTGAAATACTAAGGCAATCTGTGCCCATTTGAGACAAGGCCTGAACAAGACCTGCACTAAGTATTAACAATTGCGCATCTAAGTGCCAGTATCTAACACGAGAGAACCCAACCATCAACCCCTGGCATATAATGGCATTACCATGACTGAAGCTCTCACTGTCAACATCCTAGGGGTTATTGTTGACTAGAAACTGAACTGGATAAGTCTTATAAATAGAGACTATGCAAACAGGTCAGAAGCTGGGAATTCTGTGACATATAGCTCATCTCTTGACTCCCCAAAGCGTATCCACCATCTATAATGGAATACTTTCCAATTGCCTGGATGAGTACAGCTCCAAAACATTCAAGAAGCTTGACACTATCCAGGAAAAAGTAACCTACTTGATTTGTACCCCATCCATCAACTTCAACATCCACCACCATCACCACAGTGGCAGCAGCATGCATCATCTACAAAATGCATTGCGACAACTCACCAAGGTTCCTTAGACAGCACCATCAAAACCTGCAACCTCTACCACTGAGAAGGGCCTGCATGAAGGTCTTTTGCTACTTTAAAATTTGGAGCTGAAACGAGGAGACTTGCGCCAATCAAATACATCACTGAGTTTAAGACATTCTCACTTGTACATGGGATTATTGTCCATGTTGCTTGTGTCTGTTGGGTATTGTGGTCTAGACATAGCTTAGGGCCGGGTTCAAAGAAGCAAAATTGTTTGCATGATATAAATGACCAAGTTGTGTGCAATCGTCTGACAAAGCTGTGGTTGTAAAGTGTATCATAATGAAAACTGTGCTTTCATGGGCTTTATAAAAGAGCCTTAAGAGTACAAAAGCTATAAAGTTTTGCTGAACCTATATAAAATATGTTGACCCCCATTGTGACGCTGTTCCAGCGTCATTCCTTTAACAAACTAGTACCAGATTAATATATGGATATAGTTAGAAAAGACTTGTTTATATTTGACATTTGCACCTATTTTGGGCACTGGAAAGTAGAATTTAAAAAACCCTACTACAGAAGGATGCTATTCGGCCCATTGAGCCTGCACTAACAATAGTCCACCCAGGCCCTAACCCCTTTACCCATGCATTTACCCTGCCAGTCTCCCTGACACTAAGGGGCAATTTTAGCATGGCCCATCCACCTGACCTGCACGCATTTGGAGTGTGGGAAAAAACCCACACAGACATAGGGAGGACGTGCAAACTCCACACAAATCACCCAAGGTGGGAATTGAATCTGGGTCCCTGGTGCTGTGAAGCAGCACTGCTAACCACTGTGCCACTGGGCTCTAATTTCTCATTCCGAAAGCCATTCTAGCAACCTCTTCTGAGCTTCAGGAGGGATTGCTAGAATGGTTTCAGGAATGAGAGGTTACAGAGAAGCTGTGGCTGGTCTCCTTTGAGCTGAGAAGCCCAAGGAGGTTTGACGGTGTGAATGAAATTTTGAAGGGTTCAGATAGACTAACTAGAGACTTTTTCCAAAGGCTGAAGGATTGATAATCAGACAGCCATGATTTAACTTCATTCAATTTGATTGACAAAAGAATTAGAGCTGACACGAAGAAAATCTTTTATTCCAAGAGTGGTTAGGATTTGGAATACACTTCCTCCCTGATACTGAGGAGGATACAGGTCCAAATTAGTGTTCAAAAAGAAATTACATAAATAAATGAAGAGGAAATAGGGAAAGAACAGGTTGGGGCGAGGGGTGAGGTGCGGTAAGACTCACTGGATTTCTGTTCGAAAGAATAGTTGCAAATTTCAGTTGACTGAATGGCTTCTTTCTGAACTGCACTATTGCATTATATAGGATCCGAGGCACATCACAAAATTGCTCAATGGGGTTGAAAGGTGGAGGGGTGTGGTGGTGCAGAATCATCAGCCCAGAAACAAGAGAAGCAGAAGCCCATGATGTGTCTCCCTGGCCCTGCTAAGTGTCATCCAAACAAAAATTGTACTGATCAAATTCAAGAATGTGTCATTTGAATACTCACATCACTGATTCAATTCTGCTTCCACAAGTCAGAGCCAGAAAGCAGAAACAAAAGTGAAGGGAGGGGACTTGCAAAATGGAAACTGCCTTACGGAGACTGACCTCTGCTGCAGAAACTTAAATTTTGTCTTTACGATCCATGTAAAGACAAGAAAATGGGCCTCAGCTCCACTGTCAAATGTTAAAATGCAATCCAACAAAACCTAAAGGTGATTACAATTACTTGGTTATACTTAACAAAACCACTTTCAGAATGGAGTTTACTTGCTAGAGATGTAGAGGCAAAATACCCAACCCTTCAACTCAGGTAAGGCTTAGAGGAAAAAAGCAGTGGGGGCTGAGTTCAGCTTTCCCCTCTCTCAACAATGGAACACCATATTCTTGAAAGAAAACGATCTTACTGTTACTTTCAGAACACAATAGATCATGGGACAAGTGGAAGTTAACAAATATCAGTTCAGGTTCAAAAATTGGCTAGGTTTTTCATACAGAAAGAACTTGTATTTCTATGACAACTTTTAAATCGCGGCACTTCCAAAAGTACATTCCAATAGGTTGCTTTTGAAATGAAGTTACTCATAAGCAAATGCTGCAGCCAATTTTCATAGAAAGATTCCACAAACAGCAAATGAACAGCTACATCTTGTTGCAATCTCTCCCAGCTACTGGATAGTATCCAACACATTATCTGAACTTAAAGAGAAGGAAAAAGAGTCAAATGGACTCAAAACATTAACTGTTTTCTCTCCCACAGATGCTGCCAGACTTGGAGTTTTTTTTTGCTTCAGATTCCAGCATCAGCAATATTTTGCTTATTTCACGGTTTTTTTGTGAAAAGAAGAATGCTCGTTTAGGCATACACTGTTCATATTTGAACAGTGTCATCAGATTGCTCAGATACATCTTTAATGTAGGTTTAGTGTCATCTCCAAAAAACAGCATCTCTTAAAATGCAGCACACCCTCACTGCTGTGCATATGTGATCTTATCTGCCATAGGACTTGGAACAGTTTTCTGCATCAAAGAACATGAGTGCTACAGACTAAACAAAGCTGATGTTTGTGAAAAGTTTAATTTAATTACACTACTTGCAACATGCATGTGGATGTCTGAGGAACAATTCTTCTGGTCACAAGTTAAGAATTTGTGCTTTTTGTCACCCATAATAAAGATTACAAATTTCTGCTATGTGTGCATAACTAACCAACCAATTTCATAAAATTGCTGCTTAAGATAAAAGCATCCTTAGCATTCACTGAGGATCTTTTACGGGAAGGTACAGGATTCACTTAATTATTCTGGTTTGAACACACTTCCTTCCTTTTAGATTTCTTGCTTAACTTTGTGTTCCTCAAATATCGAGAGAATGTCACAATTTCTACTACCTTTTGCACTGAGGTCAGCTAAAACTTTGGGCTAAAGATGAGGCAATGTTATATCTATCTTACCCCAACAAGAATCTCCAATCTCAAACAAGCGTCTTCCTTTGTGCCATTAAGATATCTGTTTTCTCTCACTATCAGTGAAGGTTCCACAAAGGAAATTTCCCATGCAGATTCAAATGCAGAATGAAGCAAATTTCACTCAGAACCTTTAACAGCTGCCAAAGAAACTTTCATCCCATCTGTCTAAATGAAATTTGAACCAAGGTCCCAGATGTGAAGAGAACTGCCACGTTACTGGCACTGCAATGGAGGGAATTAAATTTGATAGCTTTCATTTTGGTTTCATTCTCCTCTGGTGTACTCATTATCCACAATAGCCTTTTAAGCATTTTAGAGACAGGTTCAAAAAAATGATTCTTCCATTTTTATTGCAAAAATATTATTAGGAATGGTCTGTTGGTGCAGCTATTTGAGCAAGCTAAAAACAGTCAGCCATGCACAGTCATACTGTTTGCCGTGATCTACCGAACAGCAGTGCAGTTCCAGCCTTGAAAAATGGTGTTTTTTAATCCAAAATGGCTCACCAATGCCTGCTCCTGAGGGGGGCAATGAATACGGACCAAGTCAGCGACACTGATGAGAATTTACTTTTTTTTTTGAAGTGCAGTTGCCTGGCTTTTTGAAGCTCCAGCCCTACTATACGAGTGGCGAGGGGCTTTTCCATTTAAATGGATTTTCTCCACGAAAAGTTATGAGTTATTTCTTTATTATTTCATGTGGCTGAAATTCATCTCGTCTTAATGGTGTGCAGACAATACCACGGGTGAAAAGATTTATAAAAATAAATAAAAATAATTAGGATACTCCATAGGAAATAATTTTATGTTGAGAATTTACAGTCGATTTCCTCAAGTCGAACAATTACAATCCACTGACCTTTAGCTTGCATTGCAAGCATATAGAAAATACAGCACAGCAACAGACCACGTGGCCAAATCAGTCCGTGTCAGCATTCATACTCAAATGCTCTTTTGGAGAGTTGCAGATTTGATGGGCCGAATGGCATTCTTTATACTGTAGGGATTCTATGATTCACTCCAACTATTGGTTAAAGTAGTTTCTTTTGAATTCCCTATTTGATTTCTTGCTGACTTTCTTGCATTGATGACACTTAGTTTTGCTCTTTCCCAAAAGTAGACATACTGCCTACTCCATCGAATCCTTTTGCAATTATGAAGTCCTTCACCAAGTCCAAAAGATGTCCAAAGATGTGTAGGTTAGGTGGATTGGTCATGGTAATGCGGAATCATGGGACAGGGTATGGGGGCTGCGTAAAATGCTCTTTTGGAGAATTGGCACAGACCTGATGGGCCAAATGGCTTTCTTCTGCACTAAGGATTTATCGTACAATAGGTCATCCTTCAAAGCCTTCCCTTTTCAACAGAATAGACACAGCCTGCTCTTCATTTCCCGATTTGACTTCATGTTGACTTTTCTCAAGGGTATTTTTAGAAATTAAACTGATACTCTAACTGGCTTCCATTCTAATAAATTGAAACAAACAATAAAAGTTTAAAACTAGAATCAGCAAGATAAACATACTGATGGCTTTCAGTCAGAAACAGATGGGAAATAGTTACAATTTAAAGTTTGCATAATTTCAAGTCAGTAACTAAGAAAGAGAAATTGATAAGGCCCATTCAGCCCCTCTACTACAGAAAGACTGGACTTTGTGATAGTCCAACCTCATTCTTACATCCAGCTTCTCGTGTGAAGTCACTCACTACACAAAGATCTATAAGTTTTTGCAAAATGTTTGCCCCTACATATCCTTACGTTTCTGACTGATTCTAGTTTTAAACTTTTGTCGTTTGTCTCAATTTATTGGAATGTAAGTTAGACTATCAGTTTTATTTCTAAAAATACCCTTGAGAAAAATCAACGAGGCAAAATCAGGGAAGGATGAGCAGGCAGTGTCTTTTCTCTTAAAAAAAGGCCGAAGGGTGACCCACAGACCCATAAAATCCCTACAGTACGGAAGGCGGCCATTTAGCCCACCAGGGCCCATCTACTCTCTGAAAGACCATTTTACACTTAAGAATACAGCTAGTTGTATTGCATGCAAGATCTATTAGAAATGTATTTAACCAAAGAATAATTAGGATGTAGGAGGCAATAGCATAGATGCGCTTATGGGGAAACCAAATATGTATATGACTTATTAGAAAGATTTGATGATCAGGTTAGATCAAGAAGAGTAAGAGGAGGCTCGCATGGAGCACATCCTGGTTGTGAGGACTATTACAATTCTGGAAGGTTATTTCAATACAAGTTCAAAATCCATTTTATTTGTGGGCCCCTGGGATTTCTTTAATGTTAAAAAAGCTATATCAATGCAAGTTGATTCAAACATCAAAATATGTTACAGCTTTTCTCAAAACAGATCATGATAATATGGCCACACTACATATGAATTATCTCTCATTTGTAGCACTGAATGGAATTCACTAATGATAATGCTGTGTAAGGGTTACAGCTCAGCCTGCACTGCATACTTGAACTATGTCAGAAGTATTTGCGTAGATACCACTGCTCCTATTGTGGACAATCCAATTGCTTTAGTGGTTACAATTGCTTAACAATGAAATGATGCAATGGATTCATATTGCAGCAGACTCTGATCATCATAAACACAGGATTACTCCTGTACATTCAGTGATAATAACCTGAGATTCCTAGTTCATTCTAGAGCATTTTGGAAAAAAAAATCTTTAGTTATGGAGTATTGAACTTGGTAATTGATATAACATGTAACTGAACATGGTGTAAAATCTATCTATATTCTTTGCTTAAACAAAGTAATTGTTAACAGTGTTTATAATGTAAAATGGGCACTTCCGTTCTGTAGCCTTTTAAATTCCAAGTAGAAAGGACAGAAATTTTAATTACACCAGTACCATCTTGAAAATGTCATGTTCTGTAGATTTAGTTTAATAGGCTCTATTTGTTTGTTAATTGATTTTAAAATGCTGCATACAGATTTGCCACTGAATAGCAAGTGCTGAGGACACGCGAAAGAGAAGTTTAACCCCTGTCCCCCCCTCCAGTTTAAGTTATAAGTTAGATGATTTCACTGACTTAATGCTTATTAATTATTATTCAGCTCCACCATTCTCAACTGATTTTCATCATTGTCATTTTTTGGTTGCGTTGAAAGTGTTGCCAAGTACTGACAGCATTATGCCACGTACGTGCTGTGCAAATGGCTCGAACTGTGGTCAATGCAAGAATTACCCCATTCCTACAATTAGGTGGGGGAAGCAAATAGCAATGATTTGAAATGCTATGGAACATGTTCCCACATGCCTGCTATCAAATTATGTTTAAATAGCAAAACAGATTAGCACATTAAGAAAAGGAACGCTAAATACAAAACTTAGAACTCATTTTACCCTTCGACACACAGAAGGAATTGCTTCCAGTTGCAGATTTAATACAATTTTTTCCCCACATATCCAATACTTAAACTCCACCAAAGCATTTTAAGCTATCCAGCAACATAAAACTGCACTTTCACATTCCAACTCAGTAAAGCATAAATGGTTGTGAAAGTGGAATTTGCACACCTTTTTGAAAATTAGCTTTCCACAACATAGCGTAATTGCCCAAGGTATTATCTTTGGCACACAAAGCTACAGTAGATTGCAAATTTGGCACACTTATTCTAATATACAAGTTTATTTATTAGTGTCAGAAGCAGGCTTACATTAACAATGCAATGAAGTTACAGTGAGAATCCCTTAGTCGTCACACTCCAGTGCTTGTTCGGGTACACCAAGGGGGAATTTAACATATCCAATGCACCTAACTAGCACATCTTTCGGATTATGGGAGGAAACAGGAGCACCCGGAGGAAACCCATGAAGACACAGGCAAAACATGTAGACTCCACACAGACAGTGATCCAAGTGGGTAATTGAACCCAGGTCCCTGTGCTGTGAAGCAGCAGTGCTACCCACCGTGCCATCCTTCTAGAACTTTAGCAGTTTATCTATTTTGTAATACTCCAAAGAAATCACAAGTAATCCTATGGGTGGGAGTTCTAATACATTGTTAGAATTCATTAGGAGTTGCTTATAAAATGAAGAGTCTCTAATTACAACTGAAAGCATGTTCTTCTCTAGAAACGTCAATATTCAATGGCTTTGAGGTCATTCTTTCCCTTCCAATCAATTGTTCCCTTGTCTGAAGTCAGTAGTTAATGCTGCAATATTGTTCCAAAGCACCAGCATCCCCCAGGTATCTTGCCTAAGTATACTTCAAGGGCAAGTCTTGGCAGATTAGACATTGAGGCAACCATAGCCAATCACGATCCTGTCAATACACTTGCTACCAGAAAGTCACTGGATATCAATGCGGTACATAAAGTATACATTTTTTCTTCTTTCTGGCTCAGGAATATCAGAACCAATTTAATACCACCACCAAGTGCAGCATGATAACTGAATGCAACCCAGGGATCTAACTGGGCATTTAATTCATCTGTTTAGTTCAGTAGTATAAACTGCTGCGCTGCTCAGCCCCATTTATGCTGCTTCAAAGATACCCAAGGGGATCAGTGTAAAGGGCAAGATTGACAAATGACAAACTGCAGAAAGTGAAAACAATTGGTGCACTGAATACAGACCTAGTCTCTCGGTCAAAAATTGTGCTTTAAAACCTACATGCCATATAATGTAAATACAAATAATTTTATAATTTGCATCTGATTGCTCATCATAACCTAGCAAGAATAGAACATATTCTGTAACCACAATCTACTGGGGGATAAGGTCAGTAATCTGGTACCCTGATCCATTTTAAATCATGAGGATTCCATGGCAGTAGCATATCTGTAATAAAAATCTTACTTTTTTTTTTAAAAAGTGAGCTCATTGTCATTATATGCCAAATCCAGGATATCACTGTGCCACCTCTTCATTACAAAATCATTTTTGTGCCAAATTGACGACTGATGAATTAGTTCAGGTATTCCCAAATTGGGTTCCATGGAACTCTGGAAAGGGTGAAGAACTGAGGTAGCAACCAATTTTTCTCTCCTAGCATTACTTATATTTGATAATAGTTTGCTATTCGTTTTGGAGGCTCAGCCAAAGCCATCTCTCCAAATGCACTGCCTCCTTTATAGATTTACCACTGAGCTGTGGCTTTCACTGGCAGCAGCTGCATTGTAAATGTGACTCTTTGCAAAGTTGTTTGACTTATTGTATGTTAATATAATATTCTTTCTTTAACATTTGTCTTCATCTCCACTATTTCCACTCTGTGGACTGTCTCCTTAATTCAGCGGATGCCCAGTCAAAAATATGCAAGTGTGAAATTTCAGTTTGCTTGATTGACTAAAGCCTGAACACAAACTACCACTAACTCAGTTCATTTGTGGCTTAATTTTCTCAATTAATATCTGTTTTTAAAAAAAATCTATAATAATTTTAGAGAATCAGCATTTTGTCAATTGACGTTATTCAATTTGTTTTAATGCTTCCCTGGAGATTTTAAACATATTTAAACACCAAGGGGATCCAATACTGGCCAGGAAATTGCATTCTATCAAGGGTCTTCCAACAACCACAATCGCTAATAGCCACTTGTAGGAGACTATTTGTAAAATATTCCTGCATAACCCCAAGGACACAAATTGGAAGACCACAGTATAATTGGCACCAAACAGTATTAAAGAAACACTGGAACAACAGTGGACTCTTCATCCCTTTGAACCTATTCTGCCATTCAACAAGGTAATGGCTGATCTGTGACCAAATGCCATGAAACAAAACCCATCAGGGGCCGGATACAATTACTTCCCATTTTTAATGACTGCAATGAGTTAAAAGGGCAATAGCTGCTTCAATCATTAAAAAATTCACTGGCAGCCTGATGTACGTGTATAAAGTTTTATGAAAATCTGTGCACAAAGCTCCATCCTGGCTCTCATTTGATAAGTATCTAACCAGGATATAGTAGTAACTGTTACCCAATTGCACCATTGTTAAAGATTCACCAGCACACTACAGCTGCCAGTAATAATAAGTGGGATGTTGCATAGCTCCATATGGGCAATTCAGGCTGGGCATTTAATTTGACCTGGAAATACTGTCAAGTGACTTTTTATATTAAAAGATGAGGATTATGGCTTAATAGTATGTGACAAGCAAAACAGAAACACTCTCCTAAAAAATCTCGAGTAAGAATAAATTGGGCTAATGTTGAATTCTGCATGCATTTGAGTTTTTGTTTACTGTTTTATTAAAATATTCACTTAAATAGTAGTGAAATTGTGAGCTTAACAATACATGTAAAGGGAGGTAACATTGATCTTGAAATGCACCAATTCAGAGAAAATAAGTGTAATCTCATTTGGGACAAATCAGTTTTACACCCAGTGATCCCAAAAGCTTTCCTGCTGTAAAATATGAGCAGAATGCTGGGATCTTAAATTGCACTGACTCCTATTTTGTTATCCATGTTATGGTTCCAAACAGCTTTAATCATGTTATTCTTAATTTCATAAGGGAGGAAACTACACCTTATCAACCTTTCCCAGCATAGCATTTGGATAAAAATATCTATATTAATGAAACAGGTGTAGAAAGACTGCAACTGAACTTTGTTGACCAATTAAGATTACTCACCATGAAAGGTTGCGTGCAAAATAAACGGAGGTGAAATTTATTGCACCAAAATGGTTTACGGCATCACAAACACGAGCTGGTTGTTAGTTCAAGTAACTTGCATAAAATTTAAGCAGTTAACAGTTCAATCTCACACACCCATATGATTGCCGGCTCTTCGATTGGAGCTCCATTTGAGATTTCTTGCACGCTTTTATATTCCCTCTCTTCAGCTATTTACCCAAATTTTTTTTTCAAAAAAAGGGGCGTTAGCACAAATATCTGTGATAAAGCAATTCATTCCTAATTACTGAATTAAACAATTTTTAAACTGCTGCTTTCATCCTTTCAGCAACATCTGGGCTTTCATTACTGATTCACCCATCAGTAGAAACAATCTTATTTACTATCTTAAAAATGTCAGTTTTTGAAACAATTAGATTTCCCTGAATCTTTCCTTATTCCTGTGAAAAGAGCTCTTTTGTATGTACTTGTACACCAGATAAAAATTCAATCATAATTAGTGTAGACTTCCACTCACTGCTTTTAAAAATGCATTCTATTGACAGCAAGCACTAAATACTAAAAACGTCATCAGTATAATTTTCAAAATGAATGGCTTCCATAGCATTGAAGCTTACTAAATTACATAAATTCATTTGCTAAAACACAAAGCTGTGTTTCATGAAAGAGACCTTTGTTTATGATTAGAAAATGAATATATTGCTAACTGTGGTTGGAAAAAGCTACTTGTGCTGCAAGTGCCACTGAAATACATTTAAACACTGATTTGTAGCGTTCCTATTGTGGCAACGGCCTTTATGGTTACTAAATATCCACTGGTTTCACCCAAAGTTATGCTTTCTCAGGTCTAGAGAAAGTTTTAAGTTGAGTCGAGTGAAATTGAGCAAGAGTTAAGCAGCTTTTATAGTTCAACTTACAGCTCCTAGCCGCTCTTAACATGGCCCTCTCCACAAGTGTACACAGCCAAGCATACTAAGTAATAGAGATTGGAAGTACCCTAGCACAATTTTCAATCCAACTTGAATTAGATCATAGATGGAACAATGAGAATTTTTTTTTAAAAAGATCCAAGCCTTCCTGCTCTATTCCTAACATGTCTGCTGTGCAAGAAGCAACATCAGGTTTGGCTGTAACATTCAACTAGGCTAACGCAAAGAATGGGAAGATGCAAGAGATGCAGGTGGACTACTGGTATGTGGGAAATTTTCTGTACTTTCAGAAATTGGTAATCAATGCCACTTGCTGTTAGAATTAAAGTGCTCAGCAAATTCACTGGTTTAAAAATATAAAAGTGTGTCAGATTATCAGTATCCCTATAAAGAAGCTGCTTTGTCTATTAATGCTGATCACACATTTAGGCAGCACAATGCAGCAGATGAGAAGGGCAAAGTGGTGAGCAGCCCACAAAATGGAGCATGAGCAAGGCTGCTGTTTTAGTGATTGATTAAACCAAGTTAGCTTAATTATACTTTATTATATAGTATTCCAGGACTATCACTGTTCTGGTGACTGCCAGTTTATATTTAAGGCTAATGATTTATATTGACTGAATAAATCAAAGTACCTATCAGGAATACAAGTTGACCATTTGGCCATCAAGCTTGCTCTGCTATTCAATTAGATGAAGGCTGATCATCTAAATGCTGCTTCCCCGCACTATAACAATATCCCTTGGTGTCATTAATCACCAGAAATCCACTGATTTCTATCTTGGACCTGCTCAATGATCGACTTTCCACAGCCCTCTGGGATGCAGAATTCCAAAGATTTACCACCCTCTGAAGAAATTCATCAGCATCTCAATCTTAATTGGCCACCCCTTAATCTGAGATAATGTACCCTGATTTTAGACTCATTAGCCATGGAAAATATCTTATTTACATCCACCTTGTAACACTCAAGAATTTTGTAAGTTTCAACAAGGTCACCCCTTGTTCTTCAAAATCTTAAGGGTTACAGATCCAGTCATGGTCTCTCCTCATACGACAATCTTGTAATGCTGGGGATGAATCTAGTGATCCTTTGTTACACTCTATCTACGGGAAGGATATCCTTCCTTAGATACAGAAACTAAAACTGTGCACACTACTCCAGGTGACCACCGAGGCTCCAGATAATTGCAGCAAGACGTCTTCATT
This sequence comes from Carcharhinus amblyrhynchos, assembly GCF_965287045.1. Taxonomy (NCBI): domain Eukaryota; kingdom Metazoa; phylum Chordata; class Chondrichthyes; order Carcharhiniformes; family Carcharhinidae; genus Carcharhinus; species Carcharhinus amblyrhynchos. The sequence goes on from NC_137346.1 coordinate 17,695,709, forward strand.
CCTGTACTTAAATCCCCTCACAAATGAAGGCCACATACCATTTACCTTCCTAATTGCATGTTGTACTGTATACTAGCCTTTAGTGACATGAACCAGGGCACCCACACTTATCATTTAAGGAATATTCTGCTGGTGAATTATTTCAGACACATTCACATTATATTCTATCTGTCCTGCTCTCGCCCACTCAGCCTGTTTAACTTAAGTCTTTTTGCATCCTCCGAGGACGGAATTGCGATCATGTTCTGCAATTCAGTACATTTTTCTTAGAAAAATACAGGTCAGTAGCCATGGAGCCATTTGTTAAAATGCAGAGGAAGAAACAAGGTATCAGCCTTGGTTTAGTGGTGGTCCTGACACCTTTGTCAGAAGGCTGTTGGTTCCACTAAAAAGCCATTTCTGGCACACAGAACCAAATGGTCTCCTGTGCTGTAGAATTTAAAGTCCTACTCTAGAGACTCATGTACATAATCTAAGATGGCACTTCAATCCAAAAGAAATCCCACAACACCAGTTTAAAGTCCAAACAGGATTTATTTGTAGCAAAAGCTGCAAGCTCTCGGGACAGCCTGTCCCTTCATCAGGTGGCTGGGCATTCACCTGCCACCTGACGAAGGGACGGGCTGTCCCGAAAGCTTGCGGCTTTTGCTACAAATAAATCCTGTTTGGACTTTAAACTGGTGTTGTGGGATTTCTTTCTGTTTTACCCCAGTCCAATGCCAGCATCTCCACATCATGACTTCAATCCGATACAGAGGGAGTGCTGCACTGCTGGAAGCACCGTTTGCAAATGTGATGTTAATACTGAGGTCCCATCTATCCACTTACATGAAAACATTTGAAAGAGTACATATTCTGATGACTTGGTCAGTATTTATCCTTCAATCAACATCACTAAAAACACTAAATTTCTGCTTCAGTTACCAGAAGCTCAAGGTCGTGCTTACAAACTTACTGGAGGTGCTCTGCACCTTGCTCTCCGTTCCATTAGAGATAGATTGAGGAACATCTCGATTCAGCCTGCAAGCTTGACTGAGTTTTTGATGCCCCATCATTTTATTTCTCTTCTTTACTCTATTCTGACCTCTTCAATCTTAGCTTTCTGTAGCTCCAATGAAGCTCATTTGGAAGCCTGAAGGGACAGCATCTCATTTTCAATTAAGTGTTTTTCAGCTTTCCAAATTCGAGGTCAACAATTTCAAATTAGTCACCACATTTTTCAGGCCAGCTGCGATAGTCATGATATAGTTATCACCTATAGACCCATCTTTGTTTCACTTGGTCCACTCTTTTTGCCTTGCACCATGATCCCTTTAAATTGCTCTTGCTTTCTAATCTATCACAGACCTTTCCTTTCTCTTTCTCCCCTCCCCTTTCTTTTGAACTTAAAATCTGATCCATCTCTTAAATTTTCTCATTGAGGAAAGATCAACCACCCAAAAAACCAACTTTTCTTTCCTCTTGCGAACAGACAGAATAACCTGGTGAATATTTACAGCATTTTCTGTTTATATTTCAGATTTCCAGCATCTGCAGTATTTTGTTTTCAAATAGGTACAAACAGTACTGCTAATTAATTTTGCTGCGATATTCAGCAAGGCTGTTGCTAAATTTAATCCACGTAGGAAAAAACTACGCTCTCCTGTAATAAGATATATTCTGTATAGATTTCTGAGCATGCTTCAAAAAGTAATATGACTTTGAGACAAGATCAACAGGCATTTAGAGATGCAAGGACTGATTAGGGACAGTCAGCATGGCTTTGTGCGTGGAAGATCATGCCTCAGATTTGATTGAGGTTTTTGAAGGGGTAACCAAGGTGGTAGATGAGGGCAGTGCAGTTAATGTTGTCGACATGGACTTTAGCAAGGCACCGCATGGCAGGTTGTTGCATAAAGTTATAGAAAGGATATTATTAAACTAGAAAGAGTGCAATAAAGATTTACTAGATGCTACCTTGATGGATTGAGTTATAAGGAGAGGCTGAATAGACAGGGACTTTTTCCTCTGGAGTGTAGGAGGCTGAGGGGTGACCTTATAGAGGTCTATAAAATAATGAGGGGCACAGACAAGGTAGATAATCAATATCTTTCCCAAAGGGAGGTGAGTCTAAAACTAGAGGGCATAGGTTTAAGGTGAGAGGGGAGAGACACAGAAGTGTCCAGAGGGGCAATTTTTTCCACAGAGGGTGGTGAATGTCTGGAACAAGCTGCCAGAAGTAGAAGAGGAGGCGGGTACAATTTTATCTTTTGAAAAGCATTTAGATAGTTACATGGGTATGATGGGTATAAAGGGATATGGGCCAAACGCGGGCAATTGGGATTAGCTTAGGGGTTTTAAGCACAAAAAAAGGGCAGCATGGAGAATGTGGGCTGAAGGGCCTGTTTCCATGCTGTAAACCTCTATGACTCTGACTATGACACGGGCAGAGCTCAATGCCTGTGGAAATACAGCCAAATTACTAACTCTGAAAGTTAACCTAATCTATTCCATCAAAGTCGCTCAATTCAGAAAAAGAAGGTTTTAAAGGAAGATATTCCATGATTTCCTTCAATGTACAAAAATTTAAACAATGAGTTAACAATCCCTTTGCATGGTGACCCACATTCCTGTGGGAAGTCTGCAGTAACCTCAACTATACAACAATTTACAACTGTACACTGTCTTGAACGTAGTAAACTGCCCCCAAAACACTTCACAGGCAAATGTGACCCCAAGTATCTTCAGACAGCAGAAAATGTGGCCAAAGGCTTTGTCAAAGTGGTAGGTTTTAATGATCATCTTGGAAGGAAGAAAGGAGCTTAGAGAAGGAATTCAAAAATGGGGACCCAAACAGTTAAAGGCACACATCAATGGGGACGGAAAGAAATTGGGAACGCACAATAGACAAGTGAAGAAACACGACTCAGAACTGGGGCAGGAAGAGATTATAGAAATAGGGTGAGGATGGGGAAAATTCAAGTATAAAGGAGAAGTTTAAATTTCAGATGTTGCTCGATTAGGTCAGTGGACACATGGGTGACAGATCAGGTGGTGCAAGTGGGGACAGCGGCAAGACATGGTGCAAGTGGGGATGGCGGCAGCAGATTTCTGGATGAGCGCAAGTGTACAGATAATGGAAGATGGGAAGCTGGTTGTGAGAGCATTGGAATAGTTGAATTTAGGAGTAACAACGTGATGGCTGAGGACTTCAGCAGCACACATATTGAAGTGGAGTGAAGACTCAAGATGATAAGAAACAGGAGATTAAGTCACAGTCCCTTTTGGGGCAAGTGAATTAATTTCTTATCTCAGTTCTCAATGCCCGACTGCTTATTCTGCGACTTTATTGATTACTTCTATATTCCCCATTCCATTATCTGTAGACTTGCGCTCATCCAGAACTCTGCTGCCGGCATTGCCACTTGCACCACGTCTTCTCCGCCAATCAAAAAGATCACTGTTCAATTCCACCTTCCAGAACAAACTCCCTATTGTTTTATTACCCCAGTAACCAAAAACCTCAGTTTTGAGCATATTCATCCACACCTCTCTAGGGTGGAAAATTCCCAACATTCACGAAATGAATTCATTTCTTATCTCAGTTCAACGCCCGACTGCTTATTCTGCGACTTTATTGATTACTTCTATATTCTCCAGCCTGGGGTAACACGTGTAGCCATAATCTCCAGGGGTATCGGCAAAGTATTGCAAAATGGGATTAGTGTAGTCAGATCTTTACTGACTGGCATGAGCACAATAGACCAAATTGCCTCCTTCTTGCTGTAAGCATCAGTGAATTTATGAAACGTGCTTCCAACATCTGATGTCAAGCCTCTTAAGAATTTGATTTTTCAAATTAGGTCACCTTTCACTCTTCTAAATGTTAAAAAGTAGTTTACTTGATCTCTCCTTTGAGGATAATCCCTGCATCCCTGGAATCAAGTAAACCTGCTTTGCACTAAGGCAAGAGTAACCTTCCTTGGGCATACAGCACTCTAGGTCCCACCAGGGTCCTATATAATTGTAAGATTTCTTTACTCTTTCACATTCAGTATCCTTTGTAACTAAAGATAATGTAGTATTTACTTTTTTAATTGCTTATATTGGCTGCATGTCAAATCTTCAGTGATTCTGTAAAGGACACACAGGTCCACCTGAATGCTGATGTTTTCTAGTGCCTCCATATTTAAAAATAATATTCTGCTTCCCATTTTTCCCTATCAAAGTAGATAACTTCACTTTTTCACATTTTATTCCAGCTGTCACATTCTCTTGCCAAAACACACAACCTATTTAAATTCCTTTCCAACCTCTCTGCGCTCCCTCCACCAGACACTTTTTCATGCAACTTTGCAATAATTACATTCAGTCCCCTCAGGTAAGTTTTTTTAAAGAATGTGAACAGTTAAGACTCCAGCACTGATTTTTGTGGTACCATACTAGAGACAATCTGCCAACCAGAAAATGATCCATTGATTCCTACTGTTCCCTGGGACTCATTTTCGGGATAGAAGTGCTATTGCAAGGTCAGCATTTAATATCAATCCCTAATTCTGCTGGAAAAGGTGATGGTTCCAGAATTTTGTCCCAGCAAAGATGAAAGCATGGTGACACATTTCCAAGCGAGGGTGGGGTGTGACATGGAAGAAAACTTGCAGATGGTGATGTTCCCTTGCATCTACTGTCCCTAATTTCTTTAGGTGGCAGAGGTTGCAAGTTTGGAAGGTTCTGTCAAAGGTGGTGTGACAAATTGCTGATGTATCACGTAGACAGCAGCACACTGCTGATGAAGGGAGTGAATGCCTAATGTGATGAATAGGGTGCCAAGCAAGCCAGGCTGATTGGTCCTGGATGATGCCAATCTTCATGAGTTCCATCACACACCTGATTTGTGCCTTGTATATGGTGGAAAGGGAATTAGGAAACAAGTTACTCAAATACCCATCCTCTGAGCTGCTCATGTAACCACAGAATTTATGTGCCTTGTCTAATGGCGATGAGTGATGTTACGGAAGTCTTGATGGGGCAGATGTGGTTCAGCATCTAATAGGAGACCAAATTTGCTCAGCCTCAGACAGTAACCAAGGAAAGTGATATAACTGGTACTAAGGAAGAGAGATTTTGGCAGGCGCCAGAAAAAAAAACAGCTTCAGTCTTCTCAAATATTAGACTGGAGGAAAGCATTTGCTTGATGGACAAAAAACTTGATAAATCACAGGCAGTGGAAGGGTAGAGGGATGATGATGAAGTACAGCTGGGTATCATGTGTAAATGTGGAACCTGATGGGTTTTTGAGAGTCAGCACGTTAATGGGAAGTAGTGGACGGGACAAGGGAGCTCTTGAGGGGGACGGGATGAAACTATGGCACCTGTGGAGGAACAAGGAAAGGGAACAGGAGATTTTCTGGCAACGTGTGGATCAATAAGAATGGATCAAGATATGGGCAATCCTTTTCACTTAATTCTTGCAATGTATAACAATAAAATTGAAATCAAATTACACAATTTTTCATTAATTTTAATAATTTTAGTTCCTTCATTCATTTTAATAATTTCCAACTACAATTTGTAACTTCTCTAAAAGATGATCAAATTAATGCCACAAATCCCTAACCCCCTTTCTCCCAAGTACTAAAACACAATAATTAGGTCCGCTTTTATTAATAGCTTACTGATACCACTGATGGCCATGCCTCCAGTTACCCAGACCCCAAGCTCTGGAATTCCTTCCCCACACTTCACCTCGCTACGTCACTTTCCTCCTTTAAAGATGCTCCTTAAAACCTTCCTCTTTGACCAAGCTTTTTGATATCTGACTTAATGTCTTCTCATGTGGCTTGGTGCCATAAATGAGTTTTTAAATGTCCATTGAAGTACTTTGGGTCATTTCAAGGCACTTTACAAGTTATTACAGACACCACAGTCAGTCACAGGCATTATTTGCAGCATTTCAGTTCAAAATGCCAAGCTCATTTCTTGAGATACAAATACAATGGCTATGCAGTCAAAACATATTCAAAATGAGCATCTACTTAGCGCAAAAATGCTAACATGATTTAACAGGATAAGTATTCAAATGCAGTAAATCTTAATCAGATCAATTTTAAAATTAGATTGCAGAAATCCATTAGGTTTACATTCCAATCTACATACTTGTGTGGAGTTACTTTTTAATTTCCTTTAAATGCGAGAAATACGCCTGCAATGTCATGATTTTTCAAATTCAATAAGCAAGCCTCAACTGGAAAAAGGCATGAATAGAAATATCTTTCAACTACTTCCTTGACAAAGCTTCACTAAATAATTAGACATTTAATACTTTAAAAAATATATGAACATACAATGGGAGTGACAGTATGTACGCCTGCATAAAATGAGAGTAGAATAAGGCCAAAAAGCTGTCTGAACAGGTGTTGCAGTCTATCATGCAAACCCAGATGACACATCTGAAAGGGTAACCTAAATGCAATAAAAAAAATACCCAAAGGATAACAGATGGCCAAGCAGCAAAAAACAACAGTAGCTGAATCAAGGGCCTGCAAAGAGATCAAAAACCGTAATAATATCAAATCTATTGCTGCCTTTGTATTCACAAGCTACTTTGAAATGCATGCACATACTGCTAGTATTTATCACTGACATATTGGTACAGTCAAGCTGCTATAAGGATGGAACTTCTTACAAATGACAAGTGAAAGGGGCAATCACAAACTAGAGATGTTAAAGCAGAAAGCACAAATGTGATTTGCATGGAGGAAATACAGGGTACTTTGCAGGATCCAGCACGCGGTATGTAACTATACTTTTGGTAGCAAACATAAATCAGTTGCAATTTCACACCTCAGAATGATTTCTAGAAATCAACCAGATATTTTTACAAAAATATGCAGGTATTCAATAATGATGTTTAAATAAACATTTATGCATTAACAAAAGGTAAAGAAATGTTTACTTTTAGAAGTGACAATTGGTAATGATTTCCAGTTCTTTTCAACTGCTATTTATGATAAAACGCTAAAAGAAACCCTGAGCTAAAATGAACATACTGAGAATACTATGCAAAATTTCAATATGATTGATCATGCTCAGAGCTATTCAAGTAGGTAACTTAATCAAGCAACAATACATTTTCAACAGTCAGTTGACTTGTCCAATACAATTCTAGTGGTTAGTCATCTGATTGAAGGCAATTTGGCTATAGTTACACTTTCCTTAGTCGAGAGAATTTGCATCAATGTCTATCAAATTTCTACATGACCAATTCTCTGCTCCTTTCTCCATTAATACAGAACTATAAATTAACCAGTATGAAGTCATTTGGTTGTAAAAAAAAACTATAGTATTGCTGAAAAAAGTATACACACCTGTTTCAGCCAACCAAAATAAGGGACAGCCATTTGCTGGTTCATTCCACATGGAACTGCCTTGACCAGAATGGAGTTGCCTGGTTTCCATTTCAACAATGCTTGGCAGTTAATTGCCAGTCACCATCAATTGGTACATTCTCCTTGACAACAAATCTACCAGAGTCCACTTGCCAACCAATCAGCACCCTCTTACATAGTACAAGGTCATTGTTTCCCCACTGATATTTGTGCAATTGTCCCAATAAGTGCAAGATGAAATGCTTTGACAAAATGTCTTTTTCAACAAGACACAAAATGAATCTTGACCCAGAGACAATTTGTAATGTCCATTAATACAATGGCCCTAAAACTTGTTCATTTCTAGATTGCACTGGATACCAGAAGTGTCATTCACAACCCAGAACCTTACAGGAGACCCTTCAACCCATTCTACATGTAACAACTTTTTGAAAGAACCATCAAGTACCATCCCCTATTTCTCCAAAGCCTTGCAATTTTTTTCCTTTTCAAATATTTATACAACTTTCTTTTGAAAGTTACTTATAGATCTCCTACTCATACCCTTTCAGGCAACATATTACTGGACACAACTCTATATGTGAAAAAAATCTAGTCTCATTTTTATTCTTTTGTTGAGTATTTGAAAGATGCCCTCGTGTTACTAACCCCATCTGTTAGTGAAAAGTATTTCTCTGCACTTAATTCATCATAATTAAGACAATCGATTAAATCTTTGCTTGAACAGCTCCACTCCAAAGAGAACAATTCCATCAATGGTCATCACCTAATAGAACAGGGTACCAATTTGTGTCAGAGCACACAAACAGAAGAATGCACCAACAGATGAAGCTAGAGATTGCAAAAGGACAGAATTAAAACAAGGGAACAGCAAAGGCGTTAACAGATATTTTATCTGTCTTCACTGTGGGAGACTGAGAAAAATTCCCAAAGATGCTCAGAAGTCAAATGATGGAGAGAGGAACCTATCACCATCACCAGGGAGAAGATGCTGGAAAAACTATTAGACCTAAATGTTGATAAGTACCCAGGACAGATGGCCTACCTCATAGGGTCTTAAAGGAAATGGCTGTAGATATTGCTCAATATCTTCTAAAATTCCTTAGATTCTGGAAGGGTCCAAGTGGATTGGAAAATAGTAAATTAACACCCTTGTTCAAGAAAAGCAGAAGACAAAAACAGGAAATTATAGGCCAGCTAGCCTAACATCTGTCATAAGAAATTTCTAGAATGCATTATTCAGGAAGTTATAACAGGAACAGGCAGAATCACTGTTTAATGAAAGAGAAACTGCATTAACTAATTTATTAGAGTGATGAAGTAACAAGCAACCTGGATGAAGAGGAACATATAGATATGGTGTGGTACATTTGGTTTTCCAAAAGGCATTTGATAAGGTATCAAAAGATTACTTCATAAGATAGCACACGGTATAACCTATTAGCATGGATTAAAAACTAACTAACAGGAAGCTGATTGTAGGGATAAATGCATCATTTTTAGGTTGGCAAGTCGTAACTGGTGGAGTGCCACAAATGAGTACTTGGTCTCAATTACAATCCATACCATTGATTTGGATGAAGGGACTAAATGTATGATAGTTAAATATGGCAAGTTAGGTCAGAAAATAAGCTGTCAAACAGAGGGAGGGAGTCTTCAAACATACAGAATGTTGGCATTTATTGCAAGGGCAATGGAATATAAAAGTGGGGAAGTTTTCTTGTAACTGTACAAGGCATTGTTGAAGCCAGATCTGTAGTACTGAGCACAGTTTTGGTTTCCTTATTTGAAAAAAGGGATATATTTGCTTTTTTAGTAGTACAGAGAAAGTTCACTTGACTCATTCCTGAGACAAAAGGCTTATCTTAAGAAAGGTGGAACAGGTTAGGCCTATACCCACTGGAGAATAAGAAGTGGTTTCATTGAAATATAAAAGATCCTAAGGAGGCTCAATTAGGTGGTATGTTTCCTCAAGGAGGAGACTATATAATACCTTTGAATACGAGCTCTCCCTTTTAAAATGGAGATGAGAAGGCTTTTTTCTCAGGTCATTAAAATAGCAAATTCTCCTCCCAGAAAGCTGCAGAGGCTGGGTCATTGAATTTATTCAAGGCTGAATTGGACAGAGTTTTGATAGATAAAGGGAGTTGGGGTGGGGGGGCGGTGCGGGTGTGGAGGAGAAGAGAAAGAGACATACAAGGAGAAGTCCTTCATCCTTGGTAACATTCTAGTAATCTAATTCTCTGCACACATTCAAGGCTCTCTTCATCTCTTGCAACAGCATCATATGAATGCTGCAGTAGAACATTGTCCATCGAACCTCAAGGATTACAACTGACAATCAGATTGATCATTTTAATGCGTCATTACATCACGTTCTTACTTGCCACCATTCTGTACTTGTGGTTACTCTACACTATCCTTCACACACAATATTTATATTCTGGCAGATGGATAAAAAAATGGACATTTAAAATGTCTTTTAAAACAAAACCTGGTACAATGTACTCAAATGAAGGAGTGATCACTCCCTCTAAATGTAAACAAGTTAACTGACACAGCAATTACATTTCATAAAGCAGGAGAATAATCCAAGCATTAGATTTAACAGATTGCTTGGATTTATTATCAAATCTACTATATTCCCAGCAGTACAAATTCAGGGTGAGTTATACTGCTAATTAATACACCTGTATCAACAAAGGCTTGCGGCCTATCTGGTATAGGTGCATTTAGTTTACAAGCATCTAACTTGACACCTACTCAATACCTTCCCAGAGATGGATCAATTTTATGCAGATGGCAGTTTGGGAAGTCAGAGTGTACATGAACCAAACAATGATGAAATCTTGGTTGATTAGAGTCAAAACTGTCCTCAGTTCCTTCACTTTAAAGATAAGCATTTGGACAGATTCATCTGAATCAAACAACCTGCTCTGAACGACTATGTACAAACTATTACGGTTTTACTATAATATTTATTAAAAATCTAGGTCTCTCAGCATTCGTTTGTATTGATCAAAAGCCCTGTGAAGCCAAAATCAAAATAAAAGCAGAGCATGTAACCAATTTGATGACTTGAATTTTTTGCACAAGCAAAGCATTAAAACGTTTCCTGTAGCATAATTGGGGTAATTACTGGTGACCACATTTCCACTGGGAAAATATACATTAGTTCATTCCATGATGAGCCACATCACTCATGTAATGATCTGATTCATGCCTAGCAAAGCAGCCAAATCTGATTGAAAGATGTTTCGCAAGATTTCAGCGCAACTATCCCTCACCCACATTCCCACCATTGCTTACTTGACGCATGATTTTTCGCAGCAAGTGGTCAATTAATAACAGCTATGATACTCTCAATCCTCCATGCTCTAGAAACTGATCAATTTGCCACATAACCCTACTATTTTGAGCATGCAAGAGTCACATTTCTGCTGAGTTGTTCTCAACATTCTCCAAGACGTTAATGTTTAACTCCAGGAGATCTGAGGGCACCAATTACCAATGGTTCAGATAAAGGCGATTCTGATGGATCTATGTAACCAAAAATGACAATGGCATAGGTGAGAGTCTGTGGCTGAATCCTTGAGGAAAAGGAGCTTGAATTCTTCCTGAGCAAGATTAGAATCTTGAAGGACTTTGTGCCTGAAATTTAATGCCATATGCCAATTGGGCTGTTTGATAAATCCAAAAGATGCATCATGTTGTATATGCTTTTTAATGTGTGGTTTGCCCATTATTCATGCTTAACAACTAAAAAAAAATCAACAAATTCAAGTCATAAAAAATTAAATATTGTTCATGGGATTTGTTCATTAAATTTGGCTCTTTCGGTTCACTGATCTCCACAGGGATCATGACATGACAAGGTGCAGCAACCTGGCATGACATTTTTCTTCTCTAATCCAGTGCCGTAAATATTGATTACATCACCTCTTCAGCTTTGCCAGCTTATATCAGTTAACAGTACGAGCTGCAAGCTTAGGAACTTCTTGTTCTGTATGGCTTAAAATTAGTATTTCAGTAATAGGTAGGCAGATAAACTGCCAGGTTGGATAGGGGCAGTTGTGAGCTGCCATGGGAACCTAACTGAAGTCCTTTAAAGCATAAGCATTTTGAATATTGCTAAAGAGAGTGACATGTTGTTGAAGTTCTTAGCCTTGCGCTCATCAGGACAAATGCAAGAATGTCAAATTTCAATTGATCACCATAATTTATACCACAGGAGAAAATGGTGTTGGACTCTGGTTGGCTGAGGTAGTTTCCAGTTGCTTTTTCCATGGAAATATGGGCTCTGCAAGTTTCCAGGTAATTCAAAAAGGTGCAAGGCTTGAACATATTCCTTTTGTTTGCAGAGAATGCATATCTCTCTTCTAGCAAGCTTAAATAAGCCATGTTACAATCTCAGCTGATCTTTGCTTTGGGTCTAGCAAGCATGGGCTGGTTGAATATGGTGTGCACGCTACCTGTTATGAATAACCAAAAGGAACATGCTGTTGCATTCAATCAGCCAATCGCTGGAACAAATAAACACCTACTTGTTAGATTTGATTTAGCAATCAGGCTGCACTTGCCTGAACAATTCTGAGTGCACAAATAGCTATGCTAATTACACATTTAAAGTAATCAGCACACTTTGTCAACGATTGTTTCAAATTTGGCAGTGTTTGTCCTGATGGGTACGAGACAAAGCACTTCGGTAATATGTCTCTTTAATCAGCAATATTCAAGTCTGTACTAAGTGAGAACCAGTATCTATAAAATTAATAATTTGAGAAACGAAGAATGATGAATTTGCAGAACTGATTCCTTCTGCACTATTAGAAACATAGAAAAACTACAGCACAAACAGGCCCTTCGGCCCACAAGTTGCACCAAACATGTCCTTACCTCCTAGGCTTACCTATAACCCTCCAAGTTCCATATACTTATCCAAAAGTCGCTTAAAAAACCTTACTGAATCCACCTCCACCACCACTGCCGACAGCCAATTCCATGCACCCACCATCCTCAGAGAAAAACGTATCTCTGACACCTCCTCTGTACCTAATCCCCAACACCCTAAACCTGTGTCCTCTTGTGCCAACAATTTCAGCCCTGGGAAAATGCTTCTGAGAATCCACTCGATCAATACCTCTCATCATCTTGTACACCTCTATCAGGTCACCCCTCATCCTTCATCTCTCCAAGGAGAAAAGACTGAGCTCTCTCAACCTATCCTCATAAGGCATGCCACCCAATCCAGGCAACATCCTTGTAAATCTCCTCTGCACACTTTCTATGGCTTCCACATCCTTTCTGTAATGAGGTGACCCTTTTGCTGATGACACAAAGATTGGTGGAACGGCAAATTGTGCAGAGGGTGTGGAAAGTCTGCAGAGGGATCTAGATAGGCTGGGTGAATGGGCAAGGAACTGGCAAATGGAATTTAATGTTGGCAAGTGTGAGGTTGTCCACTTTGGTAGGAATAATGGTAGGAAGGACTACTACTTACATGGTGAAAAGCTGCAGCATGCTACGGTGCAGAGGGACCTCGGGGTCCTTGTGCATGAGTCGCAAAAACCCAGCCTGCAGGTGCAGCAGGTAGTCAGGAAGGCGAATGGGATGCTGGCCTTCAATAGCGAGGGGGATTGAATATAAAAGTAGGGAGGTCTTGCTGCAACTGTACAGGGCACTGGTGAGGCCGCAGCTGGAGTACTGAGTGCAGTTTTGGTCGCCGCACTTACGCAAGGACATTTTGGCCTTGGAGGGAGTGCAGAGGAGGTTCACTAGGCTGATACCGGAGTTGAGGGGGTTGAGCTATGAGGAGAGGCTGAATAAACTAGGCTTGTACTCGTTAGAGTTTAGAAGGATGAGGGGAGATCTCATTGAGACGTACAAGATGAATGGGATGGATAGGATAGAGGTGGAGAGGCTTTCCCGCTCAGAAAGGACAGTAGGACTAGAGGGCACAGCCTCAAGATAAGGGGGGGGGGGGGGGGGCAGTTCAGAACGGAGTTGAGGAGGAACTTCTTCACTCAAAGGGTGGTGAATCTCTGGAATTCTCTGCCCGTTGATGTGGTGGAGGCTGCCTCGCTAAATATATTTAAGACGCGGGTAGATAGGTTTTTGATAGGCAAGGGGATTAAGGGTTATGGGGAGAAGGCGGGAAAGTGGAACTGAGCCACTTCAGATCAGCCATGATCTTATTGAATGGCGGGGCAGGCTCGAGGGGCTAGATGGCCTACTCCTGCTCCTATTTCTTATGTTCTTATGAGGTGACCAGAACTGAGCAGAGTACTCTAAGTGGGGTCTGACCAGGGTCTTATACAGTTGCACATTATCTCCTGACTCCTAGACTCAATTCCGCGATTGATGAATGCAAATTGTTATCTTGTGCTAGCATTTGACATTCCCAGGATGCACACAATGTCAGGAGTGTAAAATTCTCTGTTCTCATGGACAGAACAAATCCAATGTACTGCTCAGTTACTCAGTAACTTCCATTATTTTGATACTCGCATTTTTTGCCAAAAAAGACCACAGTACTGAAAGAATAGGCAGCTTTTTGTAATGATAATATGCCAAATTTTGCCAAGAATTTGCTAGTTTCGAATCTTCAAGTGTACGTCCACAACTGTCAGTCAGCCATGTAGTATGCCAGTCTTCTATGCATTCCAGCCTCTTTTCAACAAATTTCTGTATCTCCTCCTAGATGGTGGAAGCTTCTAGGAGATTATTTGTTTGTCTATGTTATTCCTTGCCTTGAACACTTGCTTGCATTCAGCTATCACTTTAGTGCTCTAGTTGCTGGGGCCTAGTCAATAGAGAATTTTGCTTCACATATAGATGTTGGCATTAGACTGGGGTGGGCACAGTAATGGTCTCACAACATCAGATTTATTTGGTACCACAAGCTTTCAGACCACAGATCCTTCATCAGGTGAGTGGAGAGTTGGGTCCACAAACAGGGCATTTATAGACACAGACTTAAATGCAAGATAATGGTTGGAATGTGAGTCTTTACAGGTAATCAAGTCTTTACAGACCATGTGAGTGGAGAAAGTGACAAGCAGAGACCCAAGTGAGCAATAGTGATAGGCGACTTGCTAGCAAGAGGCACAGACAGGTGCTTCTACGGCCACGATCAAGACTCCAGGATGGTGTGTTGCCTCTCTGGTGCCAGGGTCAAGGATGTCTCTAAGCAGTTGCAGGACATTAAGCACGAGGGGTGAGCAGCCAGAGATCATTGTGTACATTGGTACCTATGGGTAGGAAAAGGGATGAGGTCCTTAAGCATGGAGAGAGAGTTAGGCAGAAGGCTAAAGTGCAGGACCTCACAGGTAATAGTTTCTGGACTACTCCTGGTGCCATGTGCTAATAAGTAGGAATAGGAAGATTAGACATTGACAAGGCCACACTTGGGAGATACTGTGTACAGTTCCCTATTATAGAAAAGATACTAAACTAGAAAGAGTGCAGAAAAGATTTACTAGGATGGTACTGGGACTTGATGGTTTGAGTTAAAGGAGAGGCTGGATTGACTGGGACTTTTATCCCTGGAGCGTAGCAGGAGTGATCTTGTAGAGGTCTATAAAATGATGAGTGGCATAGATAAGGTAGATAGTTAACATCTTTTCCCAACGCCAGGTGAGTCTAAAACTAGAGGGCATAGGTTTATGGTGAGATGGGAGGTACAAAAGGGTCCAGATGGGGCAATTTTTCACTCAGAGGGTGGTGAGTTTCTGGAATGAGTTGCCAAAGGTAGTAGCAGAGGCAGTTACAATTTTGTCTTTTAAAAAGCATTTGGACAATTACATGAGTAAGATGGGTATAGAGGGATATGGGCCAAATGGAGGCAACTGGGACTAGCTTACTTTAAAAAAAAGAGCAGTATGGACAAGTTGGGCTGAAGGGCCTGTTTCTATGCTGTAAGTCTCTATGACTATGATCTTGCAGTCATGCCCATCTGTCCATCCTTGGCATGCTGCAGTGCTTCAGCGAAGCCTGGCACAAGCTGAGGTAGCAACATCTCATCTTCTAGTTGAGACCATTGCAGCTCGAGACATGAGTTCGGCGACTTTAGATTTTGACCTTTCTCCTCCATATTAAACTAGCTTTTTAAAAAATATTCCATACACGTACTGCCTCAATGCAAAACACCCTCTCCCAAATCTGGCCGTGTCAATTGTTCTTAAAGTCACTACTTTTTGTTGCAGTTTCTTTCGCCATAACCTTCTCCCTTAGCTCTGACAAAGGGTCTGTGATGCAAAATGTTAGCAGTTTCTCTCGGGAAAGATGCTGATAAACCTGCTGAGCTTTTTCAGCATCCTCTGTTCTTGTATTAGCTGCCACAAGATTGCCATGCTATGACTTTAGCAATATTTTTCAGTAGAGTAAATAGTCTGCCCTACATTATTGGGCAAGGTGTTATATCAACACGCTGACTCACTGGGCAACCTGGTGGCAGGTGTCAAAGTTACTGTACATACCTTGAAAAAGGGCATTAGAATCAGAAAACAAAATGTAGACAAACATTGCTTTCTTTAATCAGCTGCTGCACAAGTCACTATTACTAATATGATCACAAAGCCACTTTTGTAAATTGATTGACAGGTGCACAATCAGTTCAGGATTACTGTATGGTATGTCAGTGTTCTCTACTCTGCGCCATTTAACAAATGTGTGCCCACATAGCAGCTGCTTTAGTGAAGGCATGATATCAGTACAGAATTCTGAAATACAGCACCTTTCACTGACTGATGTGATGATGGATTTCAATTAAATTTTTCATCATTCAATATGCAAAACTGTCACCCGCCTTGGTCCCATTTAATTGTTTACTGTAATATTTGGAATGCAAGAGGCATGATCAACTGGAAAAAAATTCCCATCACTCACTAGTGCTGCAGCTGAGTGTCCACTGACATTTAGCTGTGAAAGGATAATTTAGGTCAGAATTTCAACTTCTACTGATCTGCATTTATTTCTGACAGACCTAGCTAAGGTTGATAAATTGAGTTTCTAAAATAAAAAGAACGTTCATTTTTTTCCCTAAAATCTAGCCCGCTCACCAGTTTAGTAAATCCTTCTAGGCAGAAAAAGGTATTACCCTTACTCACCTGAAACCATCAAGTTAAAATAAACAGGAAAGAAAAGGATTTTCATGCCATTGCAAGTGTCAACTGCAAACTTATTAACCAATTACAATGCCAATCAAGCTAGGCTACCACAGTTCTGAAATATCAGCATGTAACTGAGCCACAAGGATGTAAAACATTCAGGTTTAAATTTTTACTGTGTGCTGTGCTAGTTGAAACATGTATGTTTGGGGCACTACTGGTCTAACATGGTAAGAACAATTATAATCAACCATGTCCAGAGCTCCTGTCTCAATCTCGATCAAGCTGATGCCACTGGAAAACAATGGTGGAAACCCTAACAACAGTTTCATTACCGAATCTAAACAGTGAATGAAAAGAAATAACTTATTCACTACCCAGCCACTGGTTTGCGGCCCTGATAAATGGGGAGGGTTAGGGGAAGAAAGGGCATCCAGCTGTAAGATACATTGTCAAATCCAAAAGTTACGGCAGATATATGAATAGAACTAGGGAAGTTTGATCGACCAGCATTGTGGTAATCCCATCTATCATGGGGGAAAGCCATGACCCAAAACATTTCACAGCTAAGTACTCTTGAAGTGAAATCACTTCTGTAGAAAGGCAGCAACTAATTTACACAATGATATTTTATAAATAGTAATAATGACCAGATAATCTAAATTTCAAGTGATGATGATGGAAGGGTCAGTATTGCCCAAGACAACAAGAGCTCCCTCATTTCTCTTCAAAATAGGGTAATGTGATCTTTTACATCACAGAGCAGACGGAGATTCAGTTTAACATGTGATTCAAACATCTCAGGACTGTATTGCATCATTGCAAGACAAATGAAGAAGTACCATGAAAATAAGTTATTTAGATACTGTAGCAAGTTGATGGGCTATTCCAAAAAAGTTTTGCATATGTCTTCCTAATATTTAACTCTTCCTCCTTCCTTCCCCTCATCCATTGATGATCTGATATTTCTTTGTGCAGCCAAAATTGTGTAGCCAACTCTAACATAAGGGGCTCTTCTGGATGGCACACTGACATTAATGACAGAACAATTATTAACAAAGTAAATGGCACTTCACAACACAAATTTCACATGGTTTTGTTTTGGAAAATTTAGGTCAAAGTAACACATCCACCATCACCATTGATATGATCAGTAAAATTCTAGAGAACTGCACTTTCAAGTAGCAACAAACACTGATGTAAAGCCCCCCCGGAAGAAGGAAAATTAAATTGGTGGTGGTGGTGATGGTGGGGGGGTGGAAGCTATGGATTTGATATATTTATAAATCAAAAGGTATGGAGACTCGACAGAAAATTTGAAAATACTAATGATTCCATTCTGTTGTGTATATCCTTCCAAATGCAGCTACGCCCTTATTAGCTTAATAGCTACACATTGTAGCAAAGTAATACCAACAATTATAAAAGGAGACAATACAAAAATGTAAATTAAACCAATTAAGTGAATGTTGGATTGGACATGATATATCGCTTTTCAAACAGAGTTCGACTCAGCTCAGTTAGTAGAACAATCCTCTAAGGCTCAAATTTCAAGTTTTGCACCTGAATTTCAGCGTATCATCTAGCCTGGCCTATGGCACAATACTAAGGAACTGCCTAATCAAAGATGCTATCCTTCAGATGATAAAATGGGGAAAACACCTGCTTAGGTCAATATTAAAGACATTCAAAAAGCAGTTGCAATTCTCCTAATCCCTTGGTCACTACACTGCCCTCAGACAAAAAAAAAATTGTACTCAAGAAATTGGCTAACAGGAAATGGGGAATTGATCAAAACACTTCCAACAAACTAGCCCTGCTTGTGTTTTTTTCAGTTGTGGAGTACTGTGCCTCATATGGTTACTCTTGAGCCATTAACACAAAATTAATACTGAACTCAATTAATTCTGGAGGATCACCACAGGAATTTTGAAACAGACTTCTAACCTGCCTTACAGGGATTACAATTCAGGTAACAAATTACCAGTCAGCTGGAATAGAACTGACTTCATGCTGAACTATATCACCAGGCTTATTAACATGGACACCAACCGACAAACTTAAGTTTGACCAGCGAATAGGTGACAGTTGCTAGCAGAAGTTAACTGTGAGCTGCATAACCGATCAGAAAACATAACAGTGCCAGCATCCTCCTGAAGCTAGAAAGAAAGATGCACACCATATTCTGCTAGATCGCAAATTTACCAGTTGGTTAGTTTTCACAATTTTTCTAATGCAGCTGACTTCTTTACAAATCCAACCTTAATAGGCATAAAGCCCAAAAAATCTACGGTGTGTACATACCTTCTTTATAATGGGAAAACCAATACATGGAACCTTATGTCCTAGATTTCCAATACAAAGTGCTGGATCTCTTACCACATGCTACTTAAAACAAGGCTTCATGTAAATTACTGTGTATAGAGGCATGCAACCTTAAGGCTGATTTTCCAGCTAAGGGCACTTGGCACCACATCCCTTCTTTGCCATAACCACTTCCCTTAGTCATGAAACACCTACAACGTGGCCCTGGATTTCTCAAAGGCTTAAGAAGGTCTTCTGTAAAATTTCATAGCAAATCTGCAAACAAGAGAACATTTCATGCAAGAAATTTCTTATTAGCCCCATCATAGCATGTTACAGTGTTCATCCAAATTAGATTAACAGTGCAATATATATAATACAAGAAACTTGTCACCATTGTTTTTCCAGCTGACTGATCAACATCCAGAAAGCACGTTGCTAGGGCTACCTAATGAAGGGTTCATGTATGTGAAACACATTGGCTGTAAATGCAACGTTTCTTGCAATATGGGATGTCCATTTTTTTTTTATTATGGGCAACAATATTGTTAAAAGTTTTATATTTTTCCTCATTTCTATTCCACAAAATAAGAATTGTCAATGAAAGGTTGTTAGCAACTAGTAGAATGGCCTTGTTTTTTTTTTGCTTGTCTTGCAATTTTTGATTATCTTGCTGGATTTCTGCACACTCCCTTTTGCAGTTCTGTTTCCAGTACATGTATCCTGCTATTTCCAACCAAATGGGAAGTCTGTCCTTTACCTTTTAGTGAATGCTTTAGTGGAATTTTTATTCATTTGCTGTGGAGTGGAAGGTGAGGATCCGACTCTCAACAATTGTGTTTTGGATGGTGACTGTCTTAGTTTTTTCATTCTGTTCAAAAATCATCATTTTGGTGACTAAACTGGCATGGTGGTATTCCAATGCCCTAATCCATAGTTATGGAAGAATGAGTCTGCTTTCAGTTTACAAACAGCAAGTTTCAATATTTGTTGTGCCAGAGGGAGGAAGAAAATACTAACAGTTCCCCACTGAGAAGAGGGAGAAGTGAACTTAAATTAATTTATAAAATGAAATCATAATCTGGAAATTTTTGTGAAAACTAACCATGAAGGCAGGCATGCAAAGTCACTGAGGGGCAAATTTAAAAAAGTGACATCAATACTTTTTCAATTTTAGAAAACATGTGAAGTAGTGGAACAGATTCACAAAATAGCAACAACTGCTCACAATCTTGGATTAACAAAAGAGCTCCGAGAATTTGATAATTTTTCCATAGGAAATGATTTCAATGTGCATTGAAACCAGAACAAAACAATCCATTTTGTTTGACAAGTTGTTTTCCATTTTCACAGGTCATCTTGCAATGCTCAAAGTGATGATTAGCAGGCAATCTGCTCCCAAGCACCTGCCAATATCACAACACCAGTAAGACTGAGTGCTTTGCTTCTCCCTCTTCTCAGTGGGGAACTATTAGTGTTTTCTTCCTCCCTCTGGCACAACAAATATTGAAACTTGCTGTTTGTAAACTGTGAAAACAGACTCTTTCTTCCATAATTATGGATTAGGGCAATGGAATACCACCATGTCAGTTTAGTCACAAAGATGATGATTTTTAAACAGAATGAAAAAGTTAAGACATCACCATCTAAAACACAATTGTTGAGAGTCAGATCCCCACTCTCCACACCACAGCAATGAATCAAGATTCCACTAAAGCATTTACTAAAAGGTAAAGGACAGACTTCCCTTTTGGTTGGAAATAGCAGGATACATTTATTCAAAACACAACTGCAAAAGGGAGTGTGCACAAGTCAGCAAGATAATCAAAAATTGCAAGACAAGCGGAAAAATATCAAGGCCATTCTACTTGTTGCTAACAACCTTTCATTGACAATTCCTGTTTTGTAGAATAGAAATGAGGAAATTTTTGGTAGACTGTGGAATTATGCCAGGCAAGCCTCACTGTGATCCAAACTTCTTGACCTCATGCTATCTGAAAGCTAGTTAGGATATGAATTATATTGCTCAAAATTCAAATAGTTATGACAGAAATGATTTGAATGATGCTTTGATACAATTTTGAATTAATTTAAATGGAGTACAGCAAACGACGCATTTGAAACTCACTGATTTAGTTAGAAACAAAGATGGTTCTGAAAATTGAAACACAATTAGCACATTAGTTAGTTACTTGAAACTGGGAAAAAATAAGCTTGGGCTCTTGGCTGGCTTCATCCACTTTTGAAGTATTTTCTGGAGATAGCATTAGCTGGTCTTAGCAGCCAATCCTATGGATACTGTTCTTAAATGAAGAGTTGACCTTTTAAATGGAGTAAGGTGAAATTAACAAGCTCTCCGGCAGTAGAACTACTCACTCACTGCCCCATATCTTCCTTGCTAATTAAGTGATTTTAGCCAGGAAGGTAGCAGGGGGTGTTACATGACTGTATTGCTCTTGGGCTGAGGCGATAAAAGTCAGGATTCTCGCACCATCCTTATTCACTCATGCAGAAAAGTGCATGTGTTTGGAAACTGAGATGTCTAATCTGGTTCAACTGTGCACCCTTCCTGGGAAAGCTAGTTGGCCAGGTTCAAATCTGAAAACTGGTCACTTGGAAGAACAAGAGACAGGGGTCAATACCTTCAATTCAAGAGATTACTGAAGAGGATAAAACTAAAGGAGCCTCAAAATACTACCCAAGACAAAAAAAGTGATCAGGGCGTTGGGACTGCAGATAAGATTGCACATAAATCATTTTTTTTTCCCAGAACAGCCAGCCCAGGAGCTCAAGAATGCTAAACCAGAAAAGAAAATCAGATAGTCCAATGGGCACTAATTCTGCAGCTCGTTTCCATGGAGACTGTCTTTCCTCAGGAGCCTGTTCGTATGCGAATCAAGCTTGGCACTGGGCCAAGAGCCAGACCCAGGACAATAGCTAACCAGGGGCAACTCAACAACATTTCTGGGCTAGAAATGTAGTCTGGGATTTGGGCAGGTGAGGGAGTTCAGTGTGTCACGCCAGCCAGGAAAGGACAAGCTTAGGCACCTGCCAGAGTTTTGCTGTGGCACGGAGCACAAGAAATTTAAGACGACCACCACACAGCTGGTCAAGCCAGCTCCACCTTTCAAAACAATCATGGATGATCTTGGACTTAAATTTCACGTTTCTACCAGCTCCCCATGTTCCTTGATTCTCTGAAAGATCAAATTTTTGTCTCAGCTTTAAAAGTATTCAAGAATGAATGTGGCAAACACAACCCACTGAGATAGAGAATTCCAAAGATCCACAATCTTTTAAGTCAAGTAATTTCTCCTAATCTCAGTTGTAAATGACTGGCCCCTTATCCTGAGAATGTGCCTCAATGTTTTAAATTTCCTGACCAGTGGAAACAATTTCTCAACATCGAGTCCCTTCAGCATCTGGTTTGTTTCAATGAGATTGCCTCTTATTTATTTTGCAAACGCAAAATCCCTAAGCCAAGCAGCGTTTTCCAGTTCGGCTGTGTTGATTACAGATAGGCCTTTGTTGAACCTGTGGATTGGACACTCTTCTTTGTGGTGCATAACTTGCTTTCTCTCCAGGCACATAAGGGGCTGGCAGTAATGCCCAATCTATGGAGGTTGGCCAAACAAGGACAGTGGTCAATCTTGAACATGTTTAGGGTGGATCACTCTTTCCTTGGAAGGTTGAGCAAGGTAGCTGTTGGATTGAGTTTGAAACCAGGTTCTTGCTCGTCAGTTCCAATGATTCCCATTCATTTGTCCAGGTGGAATTTGCGTTGAAGTCCTGCACAGGAGGAATTTCTAAATCAGTCTTCTTGATAGCAGTCATTGCCTTAGGTGAGCTGAATAGATCAGCATGAAGTGATAAGTAGGGGTAAACTTTTTCTCTAATTTTGTTACAAGTCGACTGACAGAGGGAATGATGTTTGCCAGGAAAAGAAGCTAATGGTGTGGCGCTGAGCATAGCATTCCAGAAATGATACATATGGTAGCATTCAGCAGGATGTCAATTTCATGTGTGCATAATGATTTTGACCAAACAGGGGTGCAGTAATCAGCTACTGAGTATGAGTCCACCAGTGCTGAAGTTTGGACAGTGGTGGTAGCAGCACCCCACTTCGAGCTGGCTAGTTTGGCAATAAAGTTGTTTCGGACTTTACCTTGTCTGCAGTTGTTTTTAGGTACTCCAAGGAGGTTGGTGTCCTATCTAGGGTCACTCAGAGGTATGCTTGCATTGTGGTGGTGCTTTAATTTGCAGCCATTCATTTGATGTTGAGCTCTTTATTGACTGTGGCATTGTGAAGATGGAAAATGCTGGATACTGTATTTACAGGGCTTGGTTTGCGTCACCATGTAGTGCAGTATCGATCAGGTTTTAACAAGTCCTTTTTTAGGATGTGGTCCAAGGTGTTGAAATTGAGGGCTTGAGTTGCAAGCAGACATCATCAGCAGTTGTGAATTTTTGGGTAGTTATTTTTGGAAAATAATTTTTGTACAAGTTGAACAGGGTTGGAGCCAATACTGAGCATTGGGGGAGTCCACTTGTTTGGAGATCACAACAGCACAAATTATTCTAGATTCGGTCATACCAAAGTTGTGCACTTTGGGAGCAAGATTTCTTTATTCTTGTATTTGCAATAAAGGCCAATATGCCATTTGCCTTCCTAATTGCCTGCTGTACCCACATGCTAACTTCCTGCAATTCTTGTACAAGTATACCCAAGTCTTTCTGAACATCAATGGTTATAAGTTACACTCCTTTTTAAAACTACTTTGCTTTTCCATTCTTACAAAAAAAACGTGAGCAGCACAGGAATGGTGCTGTTCAGGGCAGGGACTGTTTGCATTGTTCTTGACCCCAAAATAAAAAATGCATCAAGGCCCCAGAGAAGGGAGAGATCAGCTGAAACCCGATTGTTTGATTTAAAACCAGACTAATGACCTCCTCAAGTTGGCCTCGTGCTGCCTGTGTTCAGCCAACTCAATTTTGGAATGAGTAGGCTTCAGTTAGATGTTAGGACCCATTTATGCATATGAAAATATCTTAACCGACTTCAGGCAGAAACACTTTATCTGCCTATATCAATGTTTTGGATAGCACACTTCCAGCATTTAATAAGCATGCTCATCCTGCCCACAGAGTACTTTGGTGCCCATTTTGAGTCTGAAAAATGGCCTGGAATCATCAAATTTCTAAGTCATAATTACAAATATTGCATTTGTAATTTGCAAAATGTACCAAGCTCAACAAATGATTTGATAAAGAGGTCAAACAGTAACTTTTCAGTTTTGTATTAATCTTCATTTTCTTAAACTGGACTTTAAAGTGTTTCAATGTAATTGTTATCAGGGCTCCCTCAACATTCTAGCTTTAATAAAGTTATTTCTCAATTAGGTAAGCACAATCAAAACATGATTAAAATTCAAATACAACCTGACACCTTTCTTCCTGCAATAACCTGAAATGCATCTTGCATCTAACACAAGGGCCTTTCACATCGTCAGAAAATCCTTAAGTTAATAGATGGAACTTTTTTGAAGTATAGCTCGTTTTGTAGGAAAAGGTGGCAGTCGATTTGTGCAGCGCAAGATGCCAATAAACAGCAAGTAAATGACTAGTAATCAGATTTTATAGTTGTTTAAGTGGCTAACTAAGGGTACGTACCGCTACCAAAATAAAGTCTGGACCTGACGTGTATTTGACCAAAACTGGGAGCCTCAAAACTAGAGTTTAGCAGATAGTTGCTATTACATTGTGTCACTAATTAAAATATCCTGGACAAACAGATAATAGGAACCTGCCAGAGTTTAAAGCACTGTATGGCAAACTAGATACTGACGGTGGTTAAAGTCATGATACTAAACCTTTAACGATAAAATCATGGATAATGCTCACAAATATGGGTGTAGCCTACTCAGGGAAAATAATGCAATTCAAAATATATCTTAATTTAAGAAAATAAGTTGATTTCTAGCTTACAGAAGACGACAAAATTGTCAGAAGGTTTGTCAGAATTTTAATTTCTCTTACAATCAATGCTATGCATGTTTTTAAGGTTTGGGTACACCATTACATTGTTTGTCAGAAGAGTAAGAGCACAATCCTGTAACGTGGATGCTGAAATTGGAAAGAAAGTTGCAAAATCTCAGCAGGTCTGACAGTATCTGTGGAGAGAGGAAGAGAATGAATGTTTCAAGTCAAATATGACTCAATTCAATTTCTCCCTCTGCAGGCACTGCCAGACGTGCTGAGATTTTCCAGCACTTTCAGTTTTTATTTTTTGTCAAAAGAGAAAGGTTATTGCAGAAATAGCACATAGTAGAGAAAGCTACAAAAACTAATCAAAATATATTTTTAAATGTCAAACTTCTTGACTGTTGAGATTAGAAGTGAAAAACAAACTGGTACATAAAGTTAACCTACTTCAATCATTTACATTTCAACATCACATTACAACCATTAACCTTAGAACAACCACTAGCCCAAATCATTGGGTGTCACAGACTAAACACAATTTTGATTGTGATAAAGTGTAGGCTAGTCAGTGCAAATTTAATTTTCAGCATGCCCAAAAACTGAATTTACCATCTCTAGTCCAGCTGCAACATTCCAATAGTGACTGAGCAATCCAGTAACACATGAGAAACAACAGGATTAGGCTTTTTAGCTCTTCAAGTTTATTCCACCATTCAATGAGATCATGGTTGATCTGCAATCTAACTCCACATACTCACCTTTGCCCAATATATCTTAACACCATTGGTTATTTCAGATTTAAAATTAATTGACCTAGCATCAATCGTCATTTGTAAAAAATTTCAAACTTCAAAACTTGTGTTGGGACTTTTCTACTTTCACTCACGAAAAGTCTGGCTCTAATGTTTGGTATGCTTCCAATGTCCTAGACTCCCTGACCACTGAAATAGTTTCTTTCAATCTACTCCATCTATTGCCCTTAACATCTTAAAAACTTTGGATCAACATGCTAACCTTCTGAATTATAGAAAATATAACCCCAGTTTGTGCAATCTCTCCTTGCAATTTAACCCTTGGAGTCTTGTTATAATTACGTTAAATCAATTTTGCGCTCCTTGCAAAACCAAAATAACCTAAGACCTGGTGCCCAGACTGCTCAGAGTAACTGCGGGAGTAGTCCAACCAAGACTTTGCACAAAGCAGCACAACTTCTACTCCCTTGTATTCTAACCCTCTAACTTTAGAGGTCAGCATTACATTAAACTTTGATTTTTTTTAATATCTGTTCATGCTATTTTAATTATCTATGTACCTAGATTCCAGAGTCTGTTTTGAACCACCAGTATTCCTAAGTTTTTCCCCTATTTACAAAATATGCACTCTTAAGAAATTATTCTTAGGCCTCTACCATGGATTTTCCATACACTGATGCTGGAACCTGCATACATTGATACACTACCTTATGCCCAACTATTATTGAACTTTAGGAAGTACAATATACCTCAGTACTCAGGCAAGTGGTATTAGGATATGGAAGACCAGAAACACAGGAAGCATTAGACAAAGATATTAACACATTGATGTTACTTTGGCAACTTGCTTTATTTTTAGTGATTAAGCAAACCTGGAAAGTAATACACACCAAGTTAATGGCTTCCAGCTATTGCACCTCCCAGCAGGCTGAACAATTAACACAGGACTCTTGGAAAATAGCTATTACTGAACTCAAGAATGTATCAATAAATCTGTTGTTTGTTAGGGTATCATTTCCCATTTGACACAGTCTGCAATGGAGGGTATTGACCTAAAGGCAAGAGCATTGGGAACTAACAACAAATAAAATTCTATAGAAAATGGTACTAATTGATGCCCATGGTAAAATCCTGAGTACGCAGAGGAAAACTCACGCAAACTGTTCAAAGTCAGTCACTATATCAGATTAGGAGAATATAGCTGAATTTCAGGTGGTAGCTGAGAAACTACAAATAAGTTGGGGGGGATATTACCCAAGTGACCGGAAGAAGTTACATGGACAAAATGAAATACAACACCTTAGAAGAACAATCAGGAAGCCACGAGTGATCACGGAATGATATTGAAACAGCAAAGTTGTGAAGTTGAACAGTGCCAAGAGCGTAAGTAAATTAATTGTTCAATATGTCTAATCACTGCAGAGCAGCAATTAAAGAAATCAGAAAGCCATTCACCCAATGGTGAAGAATCCAAGATGTACAAAGGTATGTTTAGGCCTTGGCCCAAGTGTCTGATTAGTATCTGCAATCCTGCTTAGCAAAACAACAAACACATTCAAATTTCAAAAACGTTGTATAGAGGATAATCTCTTGTATCAGTGCCCCCCCCGCCCTCCCCTTATCTTGAGGCTGTGCCCTCTAATCCTGCTATTCTTTCTAAGCAGGAAGAATCTCTCTACCTCTACCCTATCTATCCCCTTCATTGTCTTATATGTCTCTATAAGATGCCCCCTCAGCCTTCTAAACTCCAACGAGTACAGACCCAGTCTATTCAGTCTCTCTTCATAGGCTAGCCCCCTCATCTCTGGTATCAGCCTAGTGAACCTCCTCTGCACTCCCTCCAAGGCCAATATATCCTTCTGCAAGTGCAGCGACCAAAACTGCACACACTACTCCAGCTGTGGCCTCACCAGTACCCTATACAGTTGCAGCAAGACCTCTGTGTTTATATTCTATCCCCCTCGCTATAAAGGCCAACATTCCATTTGCCTTCTTGATCACCTGCTGCACCTGCAGACTGGGTTTCTGTGATTTGTGCACAAGGACCCCCAGGTCCCTCTGCACCGTAGCACACTGCAGCTTTTCACCTTTTAAATAATAATCCCTCCTACTACTATTTCTACCAAAGTGGATAACCTCGCACTTGCTAATATTATACTCCATCTGCCAGGTCCTCGCCCACTCGCTCAGCCTATCCAGATCTCTCTGCAGACTTTCCACACCCTCCTCGCAATTTGCTTTTCCACTCATCTTCATGTCATCAGCAAATTTCGTCACCCTACACTCCGCCTCCTCCTCCAGATCATCTGTGTAAATGGTAAATAGTTGAGGCCCCAGCACCGATCCCTGCGGCACTCCACTGGTCATCAACTGCCAACTAGAATAGCACCCATTGATTCCAACTCTCTGCTTTCTATTAGACAGTTTTAGACGCTAACACCTTACCCCCAACTCCGTGCACCCTAACCTTCTGCAGCAACCTTTTGTGACGCACCTTATCAAATGCCTTTTGGAAATCTAAAAACACCACATCCACCGGTTCCCCTCTGTCTACCGCACTAATCGCATCCTCATAGAAAGCCAATAAATTCGTTAAACACGACTTTCCCTTAACGAATCCATGCTGCATCTGCTCAATCAAACCATTCTTTTCTAGCTGCCTCGCTATTTCTTCTTTCAACTGTCGACTTTCAACTTTTTACACATTCGCTAACTGTAGGGCAAAATACAGTGTCTTTGCTCCGACTGGTTTATTCAGTAGGTTATGAACGTTGGCAGAAGCTTGCCAAATAAATAAATACATGTACCTGTCAAACATTTTCTGCTAAAATCAGTGCATGTAGTCAAGGCACATCATCGCCAGAGCACTGCCTAGTTGGCAATTTCCATTGGTGGGCATTGGCACAAGAACATTACTTCAAGTTAAATATTAATCAGAGACTAAGTACAGGTTTCGACAAGTGATAGACAAATTTAGGGCTTATGTCAAAAGGTTCTTCAAACAAACTATGAGCACAATGTGGAACGACTGTTTGGTACAGTACTGGAGAAAAATAAAACAATTACACATCAGGTTCGGAGAGGGAAAGAAAACTAGAATCTTTCTGGTTATTTAGCCAGGATAGAGAAAGAGGCTTTTTTCATCAATATCAACCTTGCAATCTTGAATCCCAAAGCACTCAAGCCAAATGGCATTATCTGCAGGACTGGTAGGAAGACATAAATTTAATCAAAGCATACAGATATAACTTCATATTCAAACAGTAAATCGGGGAGCAAACACACTTCAAGATTGAAAATCACACCAAGTCATTACACTGCACATGTGATTCCAATGTTGGCAAGGACAGTGATGAGTAATACTTAGGAAAAACTCATGGCAAAGCAATAGTTTATATCAGCTCACTTACAAGTCAGTAAAAATTTTTACCTCCAGTCTTGGAATCAAGGTCAGGATGACCCAGACTACAATCAATGTTCAGCGTTTACATGAAAGTCACTGTCTATAAATATGTTACAATTTTTTTGGAAGAATTCAATTTCCTATTTTACGTATACACCAGCCACATATGATTCTAATTCCACAGAGCCTTGGGCAATTCAGGTGGCGTTTTTAATTTCTGAAACTGAACAGCAGTAAATAACTCCATGCTCACGTAATTGGCTGCTACTGATTGTGCTGCAAATTTAGAACAGATCATATTTGTAGCCACGGGGCAATACTGCAATGATTTTGTATGTGGCAAGATCAATATCTAACCCTGCCCCCATACAAAATAAATACTGATGGACTCTTTGACCTCTGTCGGAATTTTCAAAGGAATGCCAGCTATCAAAGAAATACATTAGTAACGTAGCAAAAAATTCATAAATTTGACCAAATGTGAAGAAATCCAGTACTATTGAGAACCGCCCCCACACTAACAATGCATACCAATTCTTAAACTAGTTTGAAAACTTACAAACAGTATGTTAATGGAAAATCTGAAATAATGCATTCAGGACAGTGAACAGATTTCATTTCTTAAGTTGCCTGTAAACTGGGAAATTAATTTCCTTTCTGGTTATTTTCTGAAAACATTGCATTAGTCTAGGTTTGACTTTTTGTTACTCTAACAAGCTTCTTATCTCCATTCTGTGGTCTCCCAAAGTACCTACTCCAACACTCCAACTATTCCAAAACCTGCAGCTTGGCAAAGAATTACGTTCATCTGATATCATGTACCAGATATTACAATGACTACACACTCAAAGGGAAATAAACTGAAGTCATGCAATTTGCATTTTTTTTTATATATGAGGGGGGACCTAGACCATCTGCATATTGCTCCAAGAACAATATTCTTGATATTGAGTTAGTGTGACTTCTTCAAAGCTCTGAAATCTTTCGGATTCTAAATTAACACTATTGCTCTCTCCACAGATGCAGCCAGACCTGCCGAGTTTCTCCAGCATTTTCTGTTTGTTTTAGATTTCCAGCATCCGCAGTCTTTTGCTTTTATTCTTTATACGACAGCAGATACAGGTATTTTACTCCTAGTCAGTCAAGGACTGCAATACGCTAAGTAGCTACCACACTAATAGTCCCCTGAAGATGCAGGTCATTAAACCAGAGGTTGATTTCGGTAACTATATAAGGCAGTGTTCACCATCATAATGGTTCTCTGTGCACCACAATTTCTATCCCATCATAAGTGGCTGGAGGCACAATATGGGTTAAATGTCTTTCAAATAAAATCAACTTGGGTTTTTATCAAGAATCTAACCAGTCCCACATAAGTGTCTATGAACTGTAAATAATTGTGGGTTATCATTTAGCTTCACTGCAGTTCTTTGTTTCGAATTTTAGTGTTGCCCATTTTCCAAAGCAAAATGGTTCTCTTTGCATTTAATTTAGTTTGCAAAGGCCCATTTGTTGTCCTTTAAGTAAAATATAAAATCTTAAAATGGGTTTTTAAACTGGCAGTAAAAACTGACCGTAATGATCCTTACTCATACTTTAAGCTTGACAACTACAAAGTTGAAACTTTTTTTTTGGTAAAATGCCAACTTCTGTCAAGTCATCCTATAAAGCAGATATCACAGGTTTCAGGCTGCTCTGACACCTAGATTACCACATGACTTCACAGCAAAGGATTACTGCAAACTAAAATAGCACACTATGAAAGCTGGCTGCTTCTATCAACATAATTCAAAAGGCTTTTAAAACAAGAATCAACTAGTTAGTGTCAGCTGAGCTTGCACCAGCAACTGCAAGTATTATTAATGACTTGCTTAACAATAAATGCTCTGAAAAGTACCCTGGCAGTACGGTTATGATCCGGAAGACTTCTGTAGGTCAAACACAAAACATTTTTGTCGCATAAGGTTTTTGGTAAGGGAGCAAAAAGGAGCCATTTTCAACTTCTTGATCCTCATTTGCATCCACAGCATGCACAGCATTTCTCGCAGTGTGGTATTATAAATGCTGCTACCATGACTTTATTTCTTGGGAGAGCAGAGGGGCAGGGAGAGATGGGATTCAGGAAACAGAGGGAAAACAAAAGGTAATAGAATAATAGAACACACAAGCCTATGTACTTTAGCTAGTGTAGAATATTCATACCCTCATCTGCTAATGAAGTAGAAATGGTCGAGAGCTTCAAGTTTTTAGGTGTCCAGATACCTGCCCTGGTCTCCCCATGCCGACACTATAGTTAAGAAAGCCCACCAATTTCTCTACTTTCTCAGAAGATGAAGGACTTCTGAGCTACACCTCTCACCAACTTTTATAGATGTACCATAGAAAGTTGGTTGTATCACAGCTTGGTATGGCTCCTGCTCTGCCCAAGACTGCAAGGAACTACAAAAGGTTATGAATGTAGACTAACCCATCATGCAAATCAGTCACCCATTCATTGACTCTGTCTAGACTTCCCGCTGCCTCGGCAAAGCAGCCAGCATAATTAAGGACCCTATGCATCCCAGACATTCTCTCTTCCACCTTCCTTCAAGAAAAAGATACAACAGTCTGAGGTCACGTACCAACCGACTCAAGAACAGTTTCTTCCCTGCTGCCATCAGACTTTTGAATCGACTTACCTTGCATTAAGTTGCTCTTTCTCTACAGCCTAGCTATGACTGTAACATTACATTCTGCATTCTCGTTTCCTTTTCTATGAACAATATGTTTTGTCTCTATAACATGCAAGAAACAATACTTTTCACTGTATGTTAATACATGTAACATAAATAAAACAAATAAATTTGTAAACACAAATATTATTGAATGCTCCCTCTAGACATTGTCCAAGGTTGGAGTGTTAAAATTTAAAAATGCTGGCTAGTACACAAAGTTCTAATGGTCGAAGTATGAAAATTTCAAATGCTCATTTAACACAAATCATAACACTACAGCACAAGCATATGGGTAACAGCTGTGGAATTAGTTGCAGCAATCAAGGGTCTTGCAATAGATCATGTAGAGTAAAGCTTTAATATCAGAAGCTCATGATGCTGATATGACAACGACGTAACAGCATATGATTGAATTAACAGATCTGGGGGGAGTAGAAGTTCCACCCTCGGTGCAGAGTAGCTGTAAATAAAGTGCAATAGTTTTAACAACTATAGTTTCAAGCAGCATACTTATTGACAAACTCCAAACAACTCAGACTGGCCGTACGACAAGAAGAAAAATGATGGCAGTGAACAACAAGTAAAAGACCCAAGAAAAAACATTCCACAGAGCACTACAGATCTCCAAGTTAATAGGTCCTGAAAAAGGGCAATAGAAAGATTCAAAACTCACGGCACAGGGTTATCTCATTAATAACTATGCCTACAAAATGGTTTTCAAGAACGGCCACAGTCCCAAAGCCAAATAGCTCAATTAGAATCTGTGTACGTTTAAACTAACTAAACAAATGAGTAGAGTGCGAGGTTCACCCAATAGCCTCAGTGAATAACAGCATTGCCAAATTAGCCAAGACTAGGCCATTCACCAGATTAGATACACAGCAAATTTTGGCAGTTGCCTCTGGATAAAAATCCTGATCACTGACCACTTAACACCATTCAATTGTCATTTCTTCAACAGGTCATCATTGGAACTGTACCAGCTCCAGAAATTTTCCAGAGAACAATGACGCACAGATAGCGCAGAAAAAGTAATATGTCCTTTGAATGATATACTTGTAAATGGATCCCCGAGAATAGCACGACCATAGAGTTAGAGTTAGGCCTGCATCCTGAAAATCTGTGATGTGGAGATGCCAACATTGGACTGGGGTGGGCACAGTAAGAAGTCCAACAAGTTTATTTGGTAGCACAAGCTTTCAGAGTGTTGCTCCTTTTTCACCTGAAGGAGGAAAGACACTCAAAGTTTGTCTAACAAATAAACCTGTTGGACTTTAACCTGATGTTGTGAGATTTCTTACTGTCCTGAAAATCTTACAGAATCAGGCCTAGCTCTGAATGAAAAATGTGAGTTCACTAAGCATTTGTTACTTTTCTAGTTCACATTGTACAAGCCTCTGGAAAAACAGTCAACGCACAAAAAAAAACATGATCAGAGAGTTTCCACAATCCAGGAATTATACTGAACTTCAGAGATTCCAAGTAGACCAATTCCTACCAATTTTGCAGAGGCCACTGAACCTTTGAGGCAGCTGTTGACAGGATCAGTGGTGAAATTAACACTTGAAATTTTAGTGCATTACAACCCAGAACGACTGGTAACAGCAGTCTATAGTCTGGGTGCAGTATTATTTTCAAGTAAGAGGAGGAGAGAAAGAGAGAGAGACACAGAGACAGTAAACTGTTTATCATGCCCTAAAGACACAAAAGAAAACACATGCTACACTTGAAAATGAAACATTGGCATCAACTTGGACAAGTAAGAACTTCTCAGCTGAGGTAATGGAATTGCAGTTCAAAATTGAGACACGCCATAAACCACTAATCACTCTTCTGAACTTGAAAGATTCCGAAGATGCTACCGGGAATCCAATGGTTCAGATTAAGATTAATGAGATATGACTTCATAACAAAGTACTTTCAAGGAAAATTCCAGGCAACAGCAGATACACTATTGAGGATACTGGGTGAAGGAGGGGATTAAGAAGATTTGCATTTTAAATCGAAGAGGTGAAAGCGTACATATCTCCTTACTCAACACCTACCAGCTATTACAAATAAGTTGCAGGAAATAAAAGAAACAAAGCAGCAAGATGACAAATGTGTCCAAATAAGAAAATGCTGTCTGAAAGGATGACCAGATATCATTCCGAACAATCCAATACTATGGCAGTACTTCAAACACAAAGTACCTCACAATCACTGATGAACTCCTAGTTTTCCATGACAGAATAATCAAAAAACTTTTTGGCTTGATAATTCTTCAAATACTTCAAAGTCATTTAGGGATGGGAACATGTCCTGCAATCAGTCTGGTAGCCAGGTATTACTTGTTCTATAGAAGAAATGATTTCCAATTGTGCACTAAACAACCAAGAATAAAAAGGACCACCATCACCTTTTACGTTTCTGTCAAGGCCATGGCTGCATCTGGGGATGGATTAATTTGATTTTAAAAGACAAGGTATTCCTCATCATTGATTGCTATTCAAGGTGGATTGCAGTGAACAGTCAATCATTTGAGAGAATCCATATCACTCATGATATTCTGAATATTGTGGTGTCAAGGTAATGGTCTGTAATTTGCTACTGAATTATTCAAAAATTTTGCAAAGGAATATGGAATCATCCCTGCAACCAGTTCACCTCATTATCCTCGGATAAATGGAGAAGGAGAGAGAGGTTTGGGAACCAAAAACTTGAAGAACGAAGATCTTAATTTATCTTGAGTTACAGAATCTCATTGCTACAAATTGGTTACTCACCACTAGAATTGTTGATGGGAAGGAGACTGAAATACAACTTCCAGCTCTGCAACTGAAACTAAAACCCAACATTACCTTGAATGACGACGAGAGGCTGAAACAGTGCAAGGAAGAACAAAGAAACAAACAGGCTTGCAATATTAACTTCAGGCATAGAGCTTGAAAGCTATCAGTACTGACACTCCGGGTATACAAGTATAAGACCAAAAGACAGAAGGAGCTCCACAACTCAGGTCATGCAAAATTGAGGTGATCCAGGATACTATAAAAGGAGAAACTGTAGCATCTTTTTATCCTTGGAAATCCAGCCAATAGAAACTTGGACCTACTATTCAGATCTTGATGGAGATAAGAAACAAGACAAAGCTCTACAAGCACTTAGGAGGGCATTCTTACTGACAGAAGGGAGAAAGCTGAATATCCTTGATCTCAGAAAAGGATTAAAGGAGATTGCTCAAGGCATCTCTTGATGAAACTCAAATACTTTTATCTGAAGTTTGACGTCACAAACTCATGTAATTGACAAGTCCTGGGCCTTTTGTGTGTATGTCAGCCACACATGCACAGTTCATTTATTTTACCTTCTTCAGACCAGGAAACAATCCTGTGCACCTGCACACAAGCAAGCAAAGACAGAATGCAAGAAAGGTCAGATTCCCTGTAGGGAACCTATTACTTTCCCTGTAGGGAACCCATTACTGTCAACACAGGCCTTCCCCTGCAGATTTTGGATGCTGTGAGTTTAGTGTAGTTCTCAAAACACGCTGAACCAAATTTCAGTGCTTTCCTCCATGAGTGCTCCTGGAGTTGGAAGATGGCTGGTGCTTGTGTTGGGATCCCTGATTGGCACATTCCTTGTGCTACATTTCTGGGCCACCTTCTCCCTATCTTTCCAACTCTCCTACTCCACCTGAACATTTACCTCTTCCCTGTACTCATCTTTTATTCCTTTACTAATCAGCTGCAGTGTTTTCCAAAAGGGGTGGTTTCAGTGCAAAGGTTTGTATAGCTCCCTTTATAACAATGCTTGTATTATTTGTACTGACCACCTTGATGTTGTTTGACCTCATATAGTGTGCCATAGAAGATTTGTTTGGAGTTTGTAGTCATCTACGTAGGAGACATGACATACCCATACAAGTTGAATTTTCTACAGGGGTTTTTCCACGCTGTTGAGCATAACGAACGACCTCATTGTTTGAGATTTTGTCTTGTCTTTGAATTCCCACGATGGACCTCGGAGCCCTGCTCCTATATTTGATTATTGTTGGTGGAAGCATTCCAAAACTTTGAGGTGGTGCTGATAGCAGACTCAGGATTCTGCACCATACAGCAGGTTGGTAAGGACAGAAAGCTAATACCGTTTGATTTTAGACTGCAGTTTAATGCCATTCTGCTTCCCAGACATGACCATGGAGTCAACATGCTTTCTGGATGTGCCCACAAAGGACAGTATTTCTACAGTCTTCAGACTGATGCCATCAAGGGTTATGTCTGTTGCTTCAATGTGAATCTGGTGCTGGCTGAAACATAACCTTTATCTTGGGAGAGAATGATGCAGAGGCCAAACCTTTTGACAGCACTAAGGAATTTCTTTCTCGTTGCTAACAGCTAGGGTACAGTAAGGAGAGAGCATGCAGAAGCTCTCTGCTTACTGCCTCAGTCCGGAAAGATTGAACAGAGTCCAGAGTGGAACAAAGTTTTAATATACAAGGACACTGAACATTAACATCTGAATAAGTCCCTAATTTCATTACAACACAGATTGTTGCATGCAAAGTAAAAGCTTTCAAAATTTTAACTACAATTTAAGACAGCAGCGAATTATATGGGGATAAGTTACCAACGGCTCCTGGAAATGGAAGGTGACTTGGGATGGGATCCCTGATTTGCACATGGTGGGCATGGTACCTCTGTAGTCCACCCATCTTTCTTGTGCTATATCCCTGGGCCACAAGAACCTTCTCCTCTTTGCCAGATTTTCCCCCTCTCTCCCATTCTATCTGAACATTTACCCTGTACTCATCCTTTATTTCTTTACTTGTTACATGATCACTTCATTTTTGGCATGTACAATCAACTTCTATAATCTAATCACTCTTGCTTTCCATCCCAACAGAGACATTTCACTTTGTACTTTCCTCACTAGCCTCCATTTTCCTGACTGTGGAGTAAAAACAACTGTGATTTTTCCCTAAAAAGGATGCTGTTTCTTTCAAAGTTTTCTTATATCAGACTTGCAGCATTCACATTTTTGCTTCTGTTTTAGAAAAAGATTTCCTGTGATTGATGAATCAGTATTGAGGTAGTGGGGAAATAGATCCAAGTTTTTCCACATATTGTAATGTCAATACTAGCACCTATTGAAGCATAGCATTTAAGAGGGAATTGGATGAACACAACTAAAATATTGAGTAAAGGATACATCAGGAAACATGATGAGAATAGATAATTCCATTGCAAAGGAGTAAATAAGAACTGCTAAGTAGAATGGTGGAGGTGGGGTGGGGAGGAAGAGGAATGACTAATACTACAAATATACATGCAACAAAATTGATATGGTGCTTTGGAAGTCATTTAACAAGCTAATGTGATTTGAATATAATTAACAGAGATCATTGCATGTTTAACAGAATTAACAATTCTGGTTAAACATTTAGTACTGTCTGGTCACATTAGTCATTGTTATTCCAAGTCCAGATTCATCCATCCAAATTGATGGCTTCTAAATTCAGCCATACTCAGCTACATCTGACAAAAACCATTAAGTAATCACCCATTTAAAAATGTCAGGAATTAAAAAAGAGTTATGAAAATGTCACTACGTGTCTGTTGGGAGTAGCAAACTAGTACCTTGGAACAAAATAGGACTAAAACATTAAATACGCTTTCACGTCCACCTATCACATTATTCCAGGTGACACTAACAAAATTAGAAATTTTGTCTGTGTAAGCTTGAGCATAGTTTTATGTAAGTAACTCAAATTAAGATGGATGCTGCTTTTCCCTCAAATTTAAAAGAACATAAGGAGTTTCTTTTTGAGCAACATTCTGGTTAAGATAAAAACTGTTTGACTGGAATGTGATTGACGTGTACTTAAAATGCAGATGAAAGTTATACAATGTCAGCATCTCTGCAAACACCAAGAGCTCACTGACACCAACATGAAGCAGTTTCACTTAATGCTGATGCTGCATTATTGTGTAAAGGTATCTAATTCCCAAATCAAGGAACTAACAATGAAATTAAGCAAAGTGAGAATTCCTGAGGAGGGAATTACATACTATTTCAGTTTACGTTCATTCTGGTCATATCTGACTTAGGCAATGGTAGGGCCAAACTAAAACCACTTGGAACCAATCTTAAATTGGTAAGATGCACTCTTTTTTGACCACATGATGAACTTTAGTATGGCATAATAAGGCAGACCACTTGTATTTTAAAACATCCACCAGCAATTTACAACAATTAGCCCTCTAATAAATCAAAGAAATCTTTCCCTACAGCTCAGCAGTCAGCAATTTATTTCTTAATCTAAGCATGCCAGAAGGAATAAAGGACTCTGAAACATAAGCTAATATTGCAGCTTCAAGAAACTAAAACACTGCTGGTGTGGATTTTATTGGGTTGATTGTACCATTGAAACTGGTATGGATTTGTTTCTTAAAGAGGTTGTGTGTTAAGAGCTTTCCTATGGTAAATAATTTAATACTAAATTAAGACACTGCACGAGATAAGTGCAAATAAATATGGCTATGGTTTTAGCATGCAATTGTCTGGACTTGCCTTTTAAATTGATTGAACGAGAACAACAGAAAATTATATTTATATTGCACCCTTAACACAATGAAACACCCCAAGGCACTTCAGAGAAGCATTAAAAAAAGTAAGATACCAAGCCGCATAAACAGATGTTAGGCCAGATGACCAAAACTTAGTTCAAAGAGGTAGGTTTTAAAAGGGGAAGATAATGTAGAGGCGGAGAGATGTAGGGATGGTATCCAGAGCCTGAGGCCGAGTGCAAGGAGTGCAGATATTTCAAAGATTCTGGGGCTGGAGAAGATTGCAGACGTAGAGAGGGATGAGGCTATGAAGGGATTTGAAAAATAGGATGAGAATTTTAAAATTAAGAAATCGGTCGACCAAGAGCCAATGAGTCAGTGAGCAAAGATAACAGAAATTAGACAGCTTGCAGCAAGATTTTGGATTACCTCAAGTTTACAGAGGTGGAATGTGGGAGAGCAGCCAGCAGCAATTCTAAAGGTAACTAAGGCATGATTGAAGGTTTCAATAGATGAGCTGAGACAATCTAATAAAAGATGGAAATAAGCGATCTTAGTAATGTCACAAATATGCAGTTGGAAACTTACCTTGGGAGCAAATATGGCACCAACGCTGCAAACATACTGGTTTAATCTCAGACTGCTGCCAGTGAGATGGATGGAGTGACAACTAGGCAATACAGTTTAGAGCAGGGACCAGAAACAAGGATTTCAGTCATCCCAATATTTAACCAGAAAAAATTTCTGGTTATCCAATGCCTTTATCTGGAACACTGGAACAGAAATCAATAAGATCTGGTTGTGATCTCAGCTCCATTTTCCTGTCTGCTCCCCATAACCCTGGACTCCCTTGTCCATCAAAATCTCTCTCTGCCTTGAATAAATTCAATTAGCCTTCACTGCTCTCTGGGGAAGAGAATTCCACATACTAATGACTCAGAAAACATTTCACCTCAGCATTGAAAAGGAGACCTCTTGTTCTTGAGCTGTTCACCTAGTTCAATCTCAAATGGAAACATCATCCTGGTATCTACATGTTTCAAAAAGATCATCTCTCATCAGATTAGTATCTGATAATTTAGCAACAGACAAATCACAAGAGGTGATGAGTATCATCAATATGAAAGCCAATACTACACCTTTCAAGAGCTAGTTTACAGATATGAATTGGAGAGAGCCTAGGTTAGATCTCTGCTGAACACCAGAGAAATGCTGCAGCAGCAGGAAGAGAAGCCATTGTTAAGTGTTTCTCATTTAGAATTTATCACAGCAAATTATTTGATTCAGGGGTATTACTTCTTGCAGGGAACTAGTTAAAACACCAAGTGCATTCACAAAGGCCAAAGCAATTCATAATCATTACAAAATTAATGAAAAGACTTTTTTTTTTAAAAATTAACACTACATGAAATACTTTGTTACTCTTATTTACACAGTCCAAAACCCGAATACTCAAGTATGTGGAAATAATTTCCTCTGTCTAGTCACCAGCACAAATCTACTGACCCTAGAGGGTCAGACTCAAAATGTGAAAGCAGTATTTTTTGGGGAAGATTTTGCAGGAAATAAAATAGCTCCTCAAATAATATTCTCACCACTAAGTATCAAATTGCTCATATAAAAGCACTGAATGCACTCATTCCAGTGGAGCACCAACTCAAATCTCAGACCTCAATGTTTGCTTTGTGGCATTAGCCTATTAAACGTGGTCAAAAATTTTGAAGTGTAAGCATTCATCAGTGTTAAAGTATTATATTCCAGATGCCTATTAAGTTTGAAAGTTGTTTTGAGAAATGTATGCCTCGTGGTAGCTAAAAGCCACAAAACCACAGGGAATGGAACACATTCAATATGTAGGACTAGAAAAACTGGAAGTATCTAGTTTCTTATTTCAGTGCCATTATTTAATGAGGGCTTCTTGGCAATACACTGGATATACCAAGCATAATATTGTCCCCAGCACCATACAGGAAAGGAGCTGCAGAGTTTGCTTTTATTTTACAGTGCAAGAATTTGTTCAATCAAGTGAAAAATCAATTTTCCGGCTGAAGCCCCACTTTCTGGGATCCAATCCATCCTGATAAACCTGTCCAACCTGATTGGTCCCAATCAGATGCCAGACCTGCAGCTGGTTCCCAGCACGGCAACAGCTTAACCAGCCACCCTTCCCTGGCCTCAAATCCTCTGGTGTTTCCATCCGGCCTCATTCTGCCACTTTCCCACACAAATTCACACAAAGCTCTGCTAGCTTCATTGGGGTATTTGTTCAAAATTATCTCTATACAAAATGTTCTCATTTTAGCAGTACTTCAAACACAAATCAGAATAAGGCTGAGAAAAGATGAGTGGGATTTGGGATAGATTCACAAAGGGAAATAGCTGCCAGAGAATAAAAAGTGAAGATAACAAAAACACAGGAGCTGGAAGAACATA
Organism: Carcharhinus amblyrhynchos; assembly: GCF_965287045.1. Taxonomy (NCBI): domain Eukaryota; kingdom Metazoa; phylum Chordata; class Chondrichthyes; order Carcharhiniformes; family Carcharhinidae; genus Carcharhinus; species Carcharhinus amblyrhynchos. The sequence goes on from NC_137346.1 coordinate 17,736,319, forward strand.
GGAAAGAAAATAAATACATAACAAAAGCAGATGAGTAGGAGAGGACAGCAGTTATATGACAAACAAACAAATCTGCATCTTGGGTCATCCACGATCTCACTTTTAAAGCCCTGTTCCACCAACCTCAGTTCCAATCCACAATCTCATGGGCACCCTGTGCTTGGCTATTTCCTGTTCTTCAATCATTTTTGTTCACACTGACTCGATTCTCCAGCTCACTGAGAACAAGGATTTTGAAATTGTTTATAAATTCTTCATTTCCCTCACTCTATCCGACTCCACAATATTTCAGTCCATATCCCAATTTGCCTCTTCTGCTCTAGGCCAATGATAATTGGCTGGTTTCCATTGCCTGTTTCTCCACAGATAGTGGAACCTGTAATCATCACTTTCCAGTACACTTGAATTCTGTTCCTAAACACATCTGTTGTGTGTATTTCAATCTTCAAAAACTTCAAAACAGTCCCCTTCAACCACACCTTCAATCTGCACCTTTCTCAGTGTTAGATTTCTTTCCACTCTCCCCCATCCAGCTTTAATGAAATAGCTTATAATGTTTTGCCAAATCAAAGATGCCTTATTAAAAGACAGTTTCTGTCTGAGGGTCTAACTCCTCTTCACTAAAAGCACACCTGGCTAAAAAGTATTAAACAAAACAGAGCCAGGTGGTAGGCAGCCCAGAATAGCACAACTATATCAGGAATGAAAAGTTATGATTATGAAGGTGCAGAAAATTTACAGTTTTATCTGGAACTGTGAATGGCCCAAATACTGATTTGTAACATTATGAAAGCTTTTGAGGGGAGAACATCAGGTGATGAAGCAAGCAATATAACAGGTAACTTACCAACATTTTAATTATAGTACATTATAGCATGGCACTTCTAATTACACTTTGAAGAGATAATAATAAGTACCACTAAAATTTCAGCTGTAGATGTCCAACAGCTCCTATAATCTCCTTCCAAAATTTGCACTCATCATATTCCTAAACTACAAAATACAGGTAACTGTAACCAGGACACCAAACCTGCAGTACTGAATAAAAATCAGAAGTGTTTTAAACCACCCAATCGCCCTGAAACATAATAATGTCATTTGTTGAACATCTGATCGATCCAGAATATTTCCATTTGTCAGTCCACCAGTAATGTGCTTTATCACATGGCAATTTGAGTTTCAAGTAAGGGCACTGGTTGCAAGGATTCAGAAATTATATTTCAAAATAAAAGCATCACCACTCATTAATCAACGCTAGTTGGATTGATATTGACTGATAATAGAGCATTCTATTGCTGAAGCATAGAAGCTAAAAATGTAGATTTTACTTTTCCTATAGGATATGGACAACCATATTCAGAAAAATATCCCTTCAATTCATCCCACACAGTAATTAGGCATTGGATTAGTCAGGCATGTCTGAATAAATTATACATTTTCACACTTCTTCAGTTGATGAATATTCAAGGTACAAAAATACCCAGGTTCAAACTGGTAAATGAATGGCTTAGAAATTAAGGGGAGAATAACAAATTACTTCGTGAGTGAACACAACTCATTTTTTTTCCCTCTCACTGATGCAGGAAAATAATTAATTTGGGAGAAATAGAACAACCAACAAAAATCAATGTGTACCATAATATTTACTCCCAGACTGTCAGTATAATTATAAAACAAAAGCAACAACTTGTGTTTACATAGTCCCTTGAAATGTTATTCATTCATCAGGTGTGGGTGTTGCTGGCTTGGGCTGCATTTCTTGCCCTAGCCGGCAACATCCATATATATTTCCAAGTCAGGATGGTATTTGGCTTGGAGGGGAACTTCGAGGTGGTGTGTTCCTTTGTGTATGTTGCTCATGTCCTTCTAGATGCTAGTGGTTTGGAAGATACTGTTACATAGAAACTAGAAGCAGGGGCCCTTTGAGCCCGCTCTGCCATTCATTTTGATTATCGAATTAAATAACCTGGTCCCCCCTTGCCCCGTACCCCTTGATCCCTTTAGCCTGAGATATATCTAACTTCATCTTGAAATCAGACAATGCATTGGCCTCAACTACATTCTGTGGTAGTGAATTTCACACATTCACCACCCTCTGGGTGAAGAAATTTCTCCTCCCCTCAGATTTAAAAGATTTACCCCTTATCCTCACAATATGATTTGTTATAATTCAGGTCAGAAACTCCAAAGTATTTATGAAGCCTACCAGGATCATAAGTTATGCACTTTGAATTTGGCTAGGATAAGCACTATATGGTATGGAGGAGTTTCTGGCGCAGATGGAGGAGGAGAAAGTGGGTTCCCGGACACACGTCCTTTGTTTGAACAGAGGGGAGTATGGTAGGATGAGAGAAGAATTGGTGAATGTTGACTAGGGGAGCGCGTTGGAAGGTAGGTCTGCTGAGGAGCAGTGGAAGATCTTTAAGGAGATCTTTCTTGGTGCTCAGCAGAAATTTATTCCGATGGTTAAAAAGGACCGTAGGAGGAGAGGTAATAAGCCGTGGATAACGAAGGAGGTGAAGGAAAGTGTTAAATTAAAAGCGGAGGCGTTTAGAGTAGCTAAGAGTAGTGGGCAAGAAGAGGATTGGGAGAGGTTTAAATGTCAACAAAGATTGACAAAGAAGTTGATAAAGAAGGGTAGGAGAAACTATGAAGTTGGGCTAGCGCTTAATATAAAAAAGGATAGCAAGAGTTTTTATAAATACATAAAAAGGAAGAGACTGGCTAGGGTGAACATTGGACCCTTAGAGGATGAGAGGGGGGACTTAGTGGTAGGGGATGGGGAAATGGCTGAGGTCTTGAATAACTTTTTTGTTTCGGTCTTCACGGAGGAAGACGTGAATAATTTGCTGGGTGTTAGCGATGGAAAGGTGGTAGGACTGGAGGGTCTCAATGACATTATTGTTACTAGAGAGGCGGTGCTCGACAGACTGGAGGGACTGATTGTGAACAAGTCCCCAGGACCGGACGGAATGCATCCGAGGGTTCTGAAAGAAATGGCGGAGGTGATAGTGGATGCCTTGGTGGTTATTTTCCAGACGTCGCTGGATTCCGGGGAAGTGCCGGAAGATTGGAAAACGGCTAATGTTACGCCGTTGTTTAAGAAGGGTGCCAGGCAAAAGGCAGGGAATTATAGGCCAGTTAGTTTAATGTCTGTTGTAGGTAAAATGTTAGAATCCGTCATCAAGGAGGAAATAGCGAGGCATCTTGAGGGGAATTGCTTGATAGAGCAGGCGCAGCATGGTTTCGTTAAGGGGAAGTCGTGTCTGACAAATTTATTGGAGTTCTATGAGGATGTTTCTAGGGCAGTGGATAGAGGAGAGCCGGTGGATGTGGTTTTTCTTGATTTTCAGAAGGCGTTTGACAAGGTACCTCACAAGAGGTTATTGCAGAAGGTAAGTGGGCATGGAGTTGGGGATAGGGTGTTAGCGTGGACAGAGGATTGGTTGTCAAATAGGAGGCAGAGAGTGGGGGTTAATGGGTGCTATTCGGATTGGCGGTTGGTGACTAGTGGAGTGCCCCAGGGGTCGGTGCTGGGGCCTCAGCTATTTACCATTTATATAGATGATCTGGAGGAGGGAACCGAGTGTATGGTGTCGAAATTTGCTGATAACACCAAGATTGGTGGAACGGCAAATTGCGCGGAGGGTGTGGAGAGTCTGCAGAAGGATCTAGATAGGCTGGGCGAATGGGCCAGGAAATGGCAAATGGAATTTAATGTTGGTAGGAATAATGTTAGGAAGGACTATTTCTTACGTGGTGAAAAACTGCAGCAGGCGAAGGTGCAGAGGGACCTCGGGGTCCTTGTGCATGAGTCGCAAAAACCCAGCCTGCAGGTGCAGCAGGTGGTCAGGAAGGCAAATGGGATGCTGGCCTTCATAGCGAGGGAGATTGAATACAAAAGTAGGGAGGTCTTGCTGCAGCTGTATAGGGCACTGGTGAGGCTGCAGCTGGAGTACTGTGTGCAGTTTTGGTCGCCGTACTTACGCAAGGATATTCTGACCTTGGAGGGAGTGCAGAGGAGGATTACTAGGCTGATGCCGGAGTTGAGGGGGTTGAGCTATGAGGAGAGGCTGAATAAACTAGGCTTGTACTTGTTAGAGTTTAGAAGAATGAGGGGAGATCTCATTGAGACGTATAAGATGATGAATGGGATGGATAGGATAGAGGTGGAGAGACTCTTCCCGCTCAGAAAGGACAGTAGGACTAGGGGGCACAGCCTCAAGATAAAAGGGGGGGGGCGGTTTAGAACGGAGTTGAGGAGGAACTTCTTCACTCAAAGGGTGGTGAATCTCTGGAATTCTCTGCCCGTTGAGGTGGTGGAGGCTGCCTTGCTAAATATTTTTAAGACGCGGGTTGATGGGTTTTTGATAAGCGAGGGGATTAAGGGTTATGGGGAGAGGGCGGGAATGTGGAACTGAGCCACGACAGATCAGCCATGATCTTATTGAATGGCGGGGCAGGCTCGAAGGCCTACTCCTGCTCCTATTTCTTATGTTCTTATATATGCTTAACTTCAGGTATGATTCAAATGATCTAGCCGGGAGGGAGCTTTTATCAAACAAAGAATATAGTTAATATGTATGGAAAGAAAATTAGCAATAACCTTTATCAATTACAAACAAAAACAAAACAACCAAAATAACGTATAACTCAGAACAAATATATCTAAAACTTGCCATAGATAAATAAAACCCTTTCCGTTGGATTAATACAGCAAAGACTAATGCTCATGTGATACTGGGGCTGAGCCCTTTGGATGAATGGTGCAGTTCTCTTGAGGCACGCAGACAAGCAGAACAGCTTCCCAGAACACCTGGGAGAGACACTGTTCGAGCCACCAAGAGCAGATTCTCTACTCCAGGAAGGCAAGAAGCCTTGCTTTCAGTTAAACAGTAGAAATTCTAAAATCGGGGAGAGAAACACTTCTAAACTGCTGCCAGCCAAAACAGAAAAATGAAACCTTAAATTCACTAGGAAGAAACACTGTCCAAACACATGACCTTCCTCCTAACAATGCAGGGTCAAAAAAATCCCAGAGTAAAAATAAACAAACCCCATTTAAAGCACTGAAGGAGGAGTAAAAGGACTTCTAGCAGCTAGCCCAGCAGCAATGAAACCAAAACTGCTTACAGCTACAGAGAACAAGGTACACTAATTTCACAAACTCCTAGTTCTGGACTCTCCCACCAGTGGGAACATTCTTTCTGAATCTACTCTGTCTAACCCTGTTAGAATTTCATAAGTTACTGTGAGATCCCCTCTCACTCGTCTAAACTCCAGTAAACATAATCTAAACTGGCTTAGTTGCTCCTCATATGACTGACCTGCCATCCCAAGAAACAGCCTGGTAAACCTTCCCTGTACTCCATCTATAGCAAGGACATCCTTCCTCAGATAAGGACACCAAAACTGCATGCAATACTCAAGGTATGGTCTCACCAATGCCCTATACGACTGCAGCAAAACATCCCTATCTCCATACTCAAATCGCCTCACTATGAGACCCACTATACCATTTGCCTTCTTTACTGTCTTCTGTATCTGCTCGTTACTTTCAGAACCTGATGCCCGAGGACACCAAGGTCTCTGAGTAGCCACCTCACTCAACTGACACCCATTCAAGTAATAATCTGTCTTTCTATTATTGCTACCAAAGTGGATAATCTCTCATTTATCCACATTATACTGCATCTGCCTACAAACACACACACAGCCTGTCCAAATCATGAAGTATCTCTGCATCCTCAGCACAGCTCACCCTCCCACCGAAATTTGAAGATAATACTTTTGGTTCCCTCTTCCAAATCATTTATGTGAATGGCTGGGGTCCTAATACAACCCCTGCAGAGCCCTACTAGTCACTCACTGCCAATCAAATTTATGCCAACTCTTTGCTTCCTATCTGCTAACCAACTTGCTATCAATCTCAAGATCTCAATCCCATGTGCTTTAACTTTAAGAACTAGTCTGTTATGCAAGAGCTTGTCGAAAGCCTTCTGAAAGTACAAATAAACCACACCCGCTGTTCTTCTCAGTCAACTCTACTAGTTACATCCTCAAAGAATTCCAATAGTCATCAAGCATGATTTCCCTTTTGCAAGTCCATGCTGACTTTGATTATACCACTGCCTTCCAAATGCTATGAAATCCTTGATAGTGGACTCTAGCAACTTCCCCAATACCGCCACAGGCTCACTGGTATATAGTTCCCTGTTTTCTCTCCACCTCAAGGTGGCACAGTGGTTAGCACTGCTGCCTCAGTGCCAGGAACCCGGGTTCAATTCCCCACTTCGGTTGCAGTCTACGTGGAGTCCGCATGTTCTTCCCATGTCTGCGTGGGTTTCCTCTGGGTGCTCCAGTTTCCTCCCTCAGTCTGAAAGACGTGCTTCTCAAGTGCATTGGCCATGCTAAATTCTCCCTTAGTGCACTCGAACAGGTGCCAGAGTGTGGTGACCAGGGGATTTCTTACAGTAAGTTCATTGCACTGTTAATGTAAGCCTACTTGTGACACTAATAAATAAACTTAAACTTTTTGAATAGTGGGCTTACATTAGCTACCCTCCAATCTGTAAGAACCAGTCCAGAGCCCAAAGAATTTTGGAAAATATCCACCAATGGATCTACAATTTCCAGGGCCACTTCCTTAAGTACTCCAGGATGAAAATAATCAGGACCTGGAGATTTATCCACCTTTAATTTCCCTAAAACCATTTCTCTACTAATGCCGATTTCCTTTAGCTCCTCACCAAAACTGTTAAAGAAGCTTTGGTGAGTTTCTGCAGTGCATCTTGTGGATAATGCACTCTGAACATAGGAGCAGGAGTAGGCCATCTAGCCCTTCGAGCCTGCCCTGCCGTTCAATAAGATCATGGCTGATCTGAAGTGGATCAGTTCCACTTTCCCGCTTTCTCCCCATAACCCTTAATTCCCTTGTCTATCAAAAACCTATCTACCCGTGACTTAAATATATTTATCGAGGTAGCCTCCACCACTTCAACGGGCAGAGAATTCCAGAGATTCACCAACCTTTGAGTGAAGAAGTTCCTCCTCAACTCTGATCTGAACTGCCCCCCCTTATCTTGAGGCTGTGCCCTCTAGTCCTGCTATCCTTTCTAAGTGGGAAGAATCTTTCTACCTCTACCCTATCCATCCCCTTCATTATCTTATATGTCTCTATAAGATCCCCCCTCATCCTTCTAAACTCCAAGTACAGACCCAGTCTATTTAGTCTCTCTTCGTAGTCCAAACCCCTCATCTCTGGTATCGGCCTAGTGATCCTCCTCTGCACTCCCTCCAAGGCCAAAATATCCTTGCACAAGTGTGGCAACCAAAACTGCACACAGTACTCCAGCTGCAGCCTCACCAGTACCCTGTACAGTTGCAGCAAGGCCTCCCTACTTTTATATTCTATCCCCCTCGCTATAAAGGCCAACATTCCATTCGCCTTCTTGATCACCTGCTGCACCTGCAGACTGGGTTTTTGCGACTCGTGCACAAGGACCCCCAGGTCCCTCTGCACCATAGCACACTGCAGCTTTTCGCCTTTTAAATAATAATCCCTCCTTCTATTATTTCTGCCAAAGTGGATAACCTCACACTTGCTAACATTTTACTCCATCTGCCAGGTCCTCGCCCACTCACTCAGCCTATCCAGATCCCTCTGCAGACTTTCCACACCCTCCACGCAATTTGCTTTTCCACTCATCTTCACGTCATCAGCAAATTTCGTCACCCTACACTCAGCCCCCTCCTCCAGATCATCTATATAAATGGTAAATTGCTGCCACTGTGCATTGGTAGGGGTGGAAGTGAATGTCTGTGGATGATGTGCTAATCAAGCAGGCTTCTCTGTCCTGGATGGTGCCAAGTTTCTTGAGTGTTGTTGGAGCTGCACTCATCCAGCCAAGTAGAGAGCATTTCCTCTCACTCCTGACTTGTGTCTTATAGATGGACAGGTTTTGGTAGTCAGAAGGTGAGTTACTACAGGATTCCGAGCCTCTATCTGCAATTGTAGCCAACATATTTATGTGGCTTTAATGTAATAGCACATCCCTAAGAGGTTCGCAGGAGCATTATCAAACAAAATTTACTATTGAGCCATATAATTAAGAAGCATCTTACAAGGTGAGAGAGAGAGATAAAGGCGTTGCAGTTTTCAGGAAGAGCTGTGGAGCAAAGGTAATGGCTTTAGTTTTCTCAATCTTTAATTGGTGAAAATTATTGCTCAAACAGTGCAGGATGTCAGATAAACAGTCTGACAATTGACAGTGGAGGGGTCAAAAGAAGTAGTGGAGAGGTAGAGCTGTGTGCTCTCAGCTTCCACACAAACATGCGGATGTCAAATGGGAAGGGGCCAAGGATGGATCGTTGGGAGACACAAGAGGTTACAAACAGTGGTGTGGAAGTAAAGCCATTGCAGATAATTTAGAATCAGTCAACTCCAGGGTTTAGTTACTGAGTAGCACAAACAGAAACTTATTAGAAAATCGCCTTCCCATTCGATTGTCTAGGGCATTGTAGATAAGGAAAATAGGGGACCTAATAACCAAAAATCTTCAAGATCCCAACTTGTAGTGACAACCAGAATGAAGCTGCTTAAAGCTAATTTGATTTACTTTGGTGGTACACATATCAAATGCAAAGCAAAGCGCCCGAATCCATTTGCAACATTAAGAACAGGAGTAGGCCATTCAGCCCCTCCAATCTGTTTCACTGTTAATTCAGTGACATTGCCAATTCTCAAAGAGGAGTACTTACAATGCCAATGATCATTTTTGTGCTGAGCAAAGCAATCCTAATAAAAGTTCAGACAATATGCATATATTTGCACATTTGAGATATGGAATTTTAAAATGGTGTCAAATCAATGACAAGAACAAAGAAATTTACATCAATATAAATAGGTAAAAATGCATGTCTGGTCTCAACACAATTCAAAAAGCAATAAAAACAAAGTTCTAGTGCTAGAATTACACAGCAGGTCTAGCAGCAACTGTGGAAATAAACAGTTAATGTTACAGATCAACAATCTTTCATCAAACTGCCGTGATCTTTTAGATTAGCAGCAAGAGAACATCAAAAGCAAAGAAACAGCCAATGAGTCTAAAGATGCAAGTATATAACTTAAATTCAATTTTGCATTAAAAAAACTTCTCTCCCTTTATCTTCAGCAATCCCTGTACTACAGTCATGGAAAGTTAAAAGAAATGTTGTATTGAATGGAAGCTGATGACCAATGGTGGTTGAGAGGAAATTATGAGGGGTTAGAAGTAAATGTAGCAAGATTACATATTCTCCAATGTGTTCCAAAGGCCATCCACAACATGTAGATTTCAGAGTCGCCACGATTTAGTGAATCCAAAGGCAAATCCACCCAATTATAAACTAACCTATATAAATTACAACCAAAATGCATATATGAAGAAACTAAATTTTAAAATACCAGTACTCCTTCACCGATTAAAAGTTGACCAAGCAGAGATAATGAACTGCTATCATTTTATAAAACCTGTACAAACCTAGTGAGTAAGCTTTCATGAGTTCTTCAACCCTGAATGGAAACATAGAATTCCTACAGTGCAGGCAGTCATTCAGCTCATTGAGCCTGCACCAACAACAATCTCACCCAGGCCCTATCACCATAACCCCACATCCTTACCCTGTTAATCCCCCTGACACTAAAAGGTAATCTAGCATGGCCAATCAACCTAACCAACACATCTTTGAACTGTGGGAGAAAACTGGAGCACCTGGAGGAAATCTACAGGCACAGGGAGAACATGCAAACCCCCCACAGTAACCCAAGGCCAGAACTGAATCGGAGTCCCTGGTGCTGTAAGGCAGCAGTGCTAACTATTACGCCATAATTAATGTGTTTAATAACAGCCAGTAAGATTGTTAGAAATGAATACCAATAGATTATTAATATTGCTAACCAATGAGATTTCTTAAAAGCATCAGGAATGAGGGTATGATGAAATGTATCACTTTTTTTTAAAACATGTAGTTGAATGAAGAGCCTCACCACAATGATGTCAACTCTGGAAATCACTGTGCAAAATGAAAAGACTCTTGTCACTTTAAAAAAGAACTGACTGATTCAAGTTGTTTAGCTTTTCTAGAATGTGTTTTACATGTGCAGTAAATAAAAGATAGTTAGCTAACAAGGCATAGTTACTGCCTTGGCGGAGGCTCACCATTTGCAGAACTGGTGACTTGTCTATACAGTCTCACCCATACAGATGCTCATTTCACATGGTTATCTCTTTTTATATACTACGCCAGAACCTGACACCCAGTAGTCCATGATTTTCCATTACTCATCTGCTAGAAAACACCATAACTTCCTCATTCCACAGTCATATCCCCTACTCTCCTATTTGGACACAGTTAATAATTGAGTGGTTGAAGTTCCATTTGGAACAAAGTAAGTGAAAGAACATCAAATCCAACCTTCTCTTGACACCAAGACACACGCACTTCAAAGCAGTGATCAATAGAAAAAGAGCACGAACTGCTCCCTGGCCAATTTTTCTCTTTCCAAAACCAGGGACACTGACTTTATTGAACCTGTACCGTTTCACTGAGAGCAGTCAACCAAGTGCCACGGCTGGGATCTTGCTTACAGAACTATGCATGTTAAATGGGCAGTGTATTCATTACCCTTGCTGTCATATTGAAGGAACAGGTTGAATTTTTAAAGCAAGGTTTAAAGTTTGTCATAAAAATCAAGCAGTAAAAATTTTCAAAAGGTTTTGCAAAAATAGAAATCACAGGATGAACTAAAATGGGTCAAAAACAAATTGGAACAACAGGTTCATTTTCAAACACCCACTGATTAAGAAAATATTCTCAAAACGTTTCAAAAGTTTGCATTATTGACATCTTGTCAAATTTTACAAACCTACTTTAAATAGAGATACAATTGTTTTCAAATTCCCTATAGTTAAGTAATGTGCCACGTTGTGTGGTTATCTAATGACAGCCAAAGCAACATTGAGGCAATACATATTAGCATCTCTGGGTACAGGTGGAATAAGAAAAGGAAAGTTAGTCAGTGTTCCACCACATGACTGTTATCAAGGCAGGTATAGATCGATGACTGCCAAAAGCAGTGATTGCCAAAAGAACCAGATGTGGCATGAGGAAAACTTTATGCAATAATGGTTAAGATTTGGGATGCACTGCCTGATGGATACAGATTCCATAGTAACCTTCATAAAGGTAACTAGAAAATATTTGGAGAAGAAACTTTGTAGAGACGAAGAAATTGGACTAATTGAATCTCTCTACAAGAGGCAGCACGGTCTTGATTGCTGAATGGCTTCCTTTCCTGCTGTACTGTTCTATGATTTTACATAAAGAACAATCAGTCCACACACCATAAACTATCAAGAATCACCTTATAATTCACTCTACCATGACATCCAATTATATTTCCTAAATAATTTAAAGGTGAAAAGGTGAATTAGAAGGACATGAGGAAAATCTCTTTCATCCCCAGGATGGTGGGCATCTGGAATTCGCTCCCCAAGTTGGTGACTGAGGCCGAAACGCTCAACTCATTTAAAAAGGTACCTGGGTCTGCATCTGAAGTGCTGTAGCCTACATGGTTATGGACCAGATGTAGGAAAATGGGATTAAAATGAGTGGCTAGTTTCTTTTTTTTTGATTGACACAGACACAATGGCCTGGATATCCTTTATCTGCACTGTAAATTTCCAATGGTTCTACAATTTCATAGATTCACTCACTGCCTGATCCAGGAGATAATCAATTGTTTTGTGAAAATCTTCTTGGCGGAAGTCTTGCATTTATTTGCCTTTTACTCAGATGAAGCCATGTCCGATGCTGCGATATAACATTGTCTCAACATTAAATAAAAATAAGGATCTGAAACACTCAAATTAACAAAACATATCTCATTCATCTCCTTTTGAAGCTGAAAACCCTAGGTTTTGCCATTCTTTCTGCACAAATCGGTCCTTCACTGGCCTCGTTTGAATCATGCCACAAACCATTGCTGAAACAGTAAATTTTAAAATGAGGGGGCTACTTGAAAGAGTGGAACATTACAGGCTACAGAAGCAAATCGCTGAAAGTGGGATCAGACCAAGTAGTTAATGCATCAAGAGTAAAGGGACAGTCTTGATTGGTCAAATAGGCTATGTCATGTCATAAGATTTAAGAATGCTTTACAGAATGGAAATTTGTATTTCATTACACTCTTGATGATAGTTAACTTAATTGATAGATCAATTTCTCAGGCACCTTGATTGGACTTCATTTATTTTTGAAAAGGTTAGGTTTACTTTTCCTACCATGATTGCAGCCAATACACAATGGTCAGCTATTACCCATAGGAATAGGAGTTGGCCATTTAACTCCTTGAGCCCGCTCTGCCATTCAATAAGATCATGTCTCATCTGTGATCCAATTCCATGTACCTGCCCTAGGCACATATCCCTGCTCATAAGACAATTGTCCATCTCAGACTTGAACCTAACAATGGAACCATCATCCACCACCAGTTGAGGAACAGAGTTCCAAATTTCCACCACAGTGTGCATGTGTAAAAATGTTTTCTAACATCCCTCCTGAATGGCTTGGCCCTAATTATTCACTCAATCAATGTCTTGTTGTAGTTTTACACTGTTCCCATCTGAAAATGTTTCACTGAATCGTGTGATCAATCTTAAATTATAACCGATAGCATAAGATTCACAAATTGGTTGTTCAGAAAGCAAATACACTTTAGTGATCTTTGGAAACAAACTTTAGTAACTTCAGATCACTCAGCTTGCGCAATCTGCTTAACATTTTCCTCTTCAGAGTCTATTGCAAACAGCACAGTCCATTGCTATGTGCATTCCAACTCAATATCTATTTGCGTAGGTGTGCGTTCATGCCACTTGCTTAACACATGCACATATGGTTTGGGCGTTCTCTGAAATTCTCCTTCCTCTTGGAGGATTTGAAAATTTGAATTTCTAGAGAAACTTCTGACATTTTGGTAAATTGTCCTGTGTCAAATTCCTTTGTTTGATGTTATCAATAGTCCAATTCCTTTATTGTTAAAAAGAGGATTCGCCCATCTGTGCCAGTGAGCTGGAACTTTGTTAAGTTGGTGGCACTAATAATGCAGTTAGCTTGCATCAACAAAAACAACTTACACTCCCTACTTTAAATTGAGTCATGTAAATGTTCTCATCCACCATCCAAAAGACAGATATTGGTTTGAAATCAGTAACATGCAAAATGGTTTAATTTTTAGCAGTATATTTCATGCTACCTGCTTTAAAAAGTGCATAGCTATTAATTTGGAGATGAAAAAGACTGCCTCAAAATGTACAGAAATTTAATGTTTAGGGATACAGAAGTTGACATAATCCTTATGTTTAAAAAGCGTACTTGCAAAACATTTCACAATATTATCCTTGATTTCCTGAGCCTCACAAATATACTCACAGTAACTGTAAACATAGTTAACAGGTTCACCACTCATATAAAGCCCTAAACAGTAGAAATTATGGATATCAATTGTCTTTTATTTATGACAGGTCTTGAGTTACCACTAAGAACACCACCTCTGACTCTTTGCCAACCTAACATTTTACAAATGCATGAAAGGAGTCTCAGCTGGACAATTCCACCATCCCATTGGACCCACGTATCCTCATTGCACCTTGAATAGAAACAAGTGCAAACTACTTAACACAGCAAGAAATCCTATGCCTGATAAAAGCAAAATACTGCACTAAGATAAAAGCATAGTGGCAGTTCACATCCTCTGCTTGAGCCTGAATGAACACAGTAGCTGATCGGAAAACCATTCAAGGGTGCATTACATTCTAAACACCAAACGTACACAGAGAGGATGTCAAACATAGAAACAAACAATTTCAAGAGATGAATATCTTTTTTCTCCATATTGGAAAGCAGGAATAACACAAATGTAAAAGTACGTCAAAAATTACCACAGGATAGATAGGAATTCTTAATTAGCCAATGTATTTTACTGGCAGTAAATTGTATCACAAACTTAAATACAATTCAAAATGTGAAGATAACAAGTAAATAATGTTCCAATGACATAAGATCTTAATTACTGCGAACTCCGACTTTAAACAAAACAAGCAAGGATTTTGCTCCAACAAATCTGATATCTGCTAAATCAAATCTGATATCTCCCACATCAGACCTAAATCACAGCCCAACTGGCAGGAAACCAACTTGCATTTGCGCCTCAGCTGTTATATAACCGAGTGAATTTCGCAAAATAGAACATTTCAGATGAACTGAATGTGTGTTTAAAAAAAAATCCGAGTATTCAGCATTCCACCTCAAATTAAAAGTCAAAACGCTAGTGCCTACTGGCAAAATGCAGTGGTCGAATCCACAAACCCGATGCCAATGAAAAGTTTTACACATCAATTGAAAGACTCTCGGTGGGGGTGGATGAGCTGAATTAAAGTCGTTGCAGAGCGAAGGGGGGGGTGCATAGAATAGGAATAATAACATGAGTCACAAAGAATCACGGTTTATTTCTTACGGCTGGCAATGTTAACTCATCGAGCAGCTCACAGCATCGAATTTATGAAGCCTCGGTACAATGGGGAACTTAACATTTCCAAAATATTGGGGACTTTTATACGAATAACAAAAAAGGGTGGGGGGGTCACTGACAACAATAAAAAAAGGGAAGGAAAGGGACCATCTTCTCCACATTCAAGACGACTAATGGGGAGGGAAAGGGGGGGTTACTTTAGTTTAATTTTTTCCCCACACAAAGTGGGCTCAACACATCCACATTCAAAACGGCAAATGGAGAGGGAAAAGGGAGGGGGCACCAGTTTAATTCTCTCACACACAAAGTGGGCTCACCCAGCTACTGCTGAGCGCTTTGACTTGACAGGCCCTGAGTCAACTTACCCCATCAAACAACCGAACAACCACCCCACACACACACACACCCTCTGATTACCCGGGCCTCCGACCACCACCACCCTCTGTCCCCCCTCCCGCCCCCAAACCCCTGATTCACTCGGTCACGTACCTGAGGCGCTGCAGTCGGCGCACACTTCGTTGGGCCGCAGCTTTCGGGACATCTTTGTGGTTGGTGTTGGTGGGGGTGAAGGTTTGTATTTTTGCCCCCTTCAATACAATTATTATTCTCTCTCCTCCTCGTCCTCCTCCTTTTTTCTCTTGTTTATTTATATCCGACACTGACCCCCTGTCCCCCACCCCCTCCCTAACCCACCCACCCCGACACGGCCTCTGAAGTCTCCCAGGGCCGGTCTATGTATGTATGTGTGTGTGTGTGTTTAGGGCAGACGCATCCGGTTCCGAGACTCAAGTCGTTGGAAAACCGCAGCTTCCCTCACTCCCCTCCCCCTCCGACCATCCGGAAATGACGACACGCGTACGCCGTTTTTTCCCCCATTCTCAACCTGCTGCTGGAATTCCCACGCGCCGTCAGCTGATTGACAGGCGGCTCGAACCAATCAGTCAGGACGGCCGCCTCCATTACGTCACTTCTGGCCAATCATCTCCCGCCTCTCCCTCGCTCTCTCTCTCTCTCTCTGTTCCCGTCCCCTCCCTTCCCCTCCCTCTCCTCTCCGCCCCGCCCCGCCGTCGACACCCATCCAAGACCCCGCCCACTTTTAAATCTGGCAGCCGCAAGGGATGCCGGGATCTGTAGTCCTCCCAGCCCAGCTGGTCCCAGGGTGATGTCATGGGGCAGGCTTCAACACATTGAGCTGCATGCCACTATCTGTATGTGCCAACATTACTGCCCAGGGGGTTTGTCCAGAGGCTGCGGCGCCTTCCAAATTAAAAATTGCCATCAATAATCCTAACCTCCAGCCGCTGAACTACAGCTCCCAGGAGGGTTTTACAGCCGCGCACCTCCAATTTTGCAAGCAATGGGGGTTGCCCATCAAAATACAAGCCCAATGGTTGCATTTTTCCCTCACAATCAGACCTCCAGGCTGAATGCACAACAGATTATATTGCATGCCCACTGGCCACCTAGTAGATTTTCCCACATATTATTGGTAGCCTGCACTCCCTCCTCGTTCTCTGTATGCAGGTTTCCCCCACGCTAAGGTGGTAATTCCTCGCTCTTCGATTTTTCTCCCACTTCCTCTTTCCCAGTACAGTAGAAAGCAAGAATTACAGCGCTTCCTATCGTCTGATATTCAGCAGCCGAGCAATATAGGGATTGGTGCCTGTTGCCAGGGTTTTTTTTTACTGTCTGCTGCAAAGGTAGTTTGTATGATATCTGGAAGACAAGAATGATATCAGAATGATTTCTGCGAGAAGGGTGGCAGAAAAATATCCGTTGCACTATCTGGTTTGGCATAACAAATACAAGGAGCTGGAAAAGGAACTTAGCACCAAGCAGGTGGGTGATGTATGTGCTTGGGGTGGTGCAATGCAAGTGGAATTGCCTGAATGCTTGTCAGATGCAGTAGCATCCGCAAGTCGCTGTTCAATTATGTATCGGAAATTAAATGCTGTCAATGAGAAGAAGGGTATTTAATCTTGCTATGTTAAAAAAACTCGAATTGTGGCAATGTCCGTTTTCATGCATTGGGTTAATGGAATTGTGCTAGCCCAGTATAATGAGTTGATTCCTTCGTTGGTTTAGGTATTGTCTCAATGTATTTCTTCCAAAAAAAATTGCGATCTTGACATTTCCATTATTTATTTACTTTCTGTCTAAATTTTCTTCGGTCACTGGAAAACGAAATGTGCGGTTACTATTCTCCGCTTACTATCTCGTATGGAAATGAGGCATCCATAGTAATACGGAAACCGTATGCCTTGTGTAGTGGAAAGAAGATTATGCCAAGTGCTTTAAAATATTCCTGTAAAACTCTGCTGCACATTTAACTCTCTCCACAATCGAAATGGTTTCGCGTTTCAGAAAATCTGAAAAGGGAGGAAGTTGTATTAGACTGGCCAATAAAAAAAAAGCTTTGTTTGTTTTATCAAATTAAATGTTATGCGGAACTAAAACAACAAAAGCTTGCAAACTAAACACACACCTACATTCAAAATAAGCACAAATACTAAACGAGGCTGGTTTATGTAACAGAAGTCTGCTTAAAAATAAATATTGCTCGCGTCAGGACCTGGCATTTCAATTTATTTCTCAACCATGTAGAGAAATAAACTATCTTCCGTAGTGTTGAGCCCGTTTCCTATCCCATGGATACATTTTTCTGTCTGATGTAGCTTGTCTGATGTAGCTACGTTTGATGAGCAACTGCAAGCACCTTTGGGCTCGGGGTGTCGTTTAGCCAGTTTCTCTGGTGTAAAATGCCTCAGACAGAAACTTGATACAAGAACCAAAAAGAAAAAGGGGGGAGGAGGTGGTCGGTGTCTCTGTATGGGTTGTACTTTCACAGCTGTACGCTTTAAAGAGCTGGATGCACAGTTAATCGCGCAGGCGTCACTGCGCTCCTTCCACTACTGTGCCATCCAGCTGTAACATCGCTCTGCCAAGCATGGTCCCTCTGTCAACCACAGCTGATTCTGAACCCGTGTAAAATTGCTTGCAGGAAGGCACAGGAGTAAAAAAAACAAGGAAAATCCTTCCATTAATTAAAATGTGTCAATATCGTCTTTTTTAAAAAAACATCATTTCAATTGAAAATTTAGAAACGGCTATTTACCACCGCATTAAATAACATTTTGACGGATACAGGAGCACAAACAGGAGTTCAGAAATGTCCCCGCCAATTCTACATTCTGACTGTCGGGTGTCCCAGAAAAGCTTTCGTACAAATAGGGGGTAAATCGCGTTTTGTTTTTAATTGATTGGGGGCAATTTACACAAAATGAGTACATATGAATGAATGTATTCTTGTTTGGGGGGGGGGGGGGTATGGTTGTAGCAAGTTACTATTTTCGAAAAGATTGTGGAGGGTATGTCCAAAATTGAAGATTGGCAGCGATTAGGGGACACGCAGGATACAATTAAGAAAAGCTTATCGTATTTATTTCTCAAGAGGATGTTCATATTCTCATTTACGGGCTGGTTTTGACACGGACGTGCAACATAGCAATTCGAAACCAGACTGGGGAACATTTCGGCTGTGGTCTGCGTCTCCGCAACTTCAAGGACAGTTTTAGATTTGCAGTAAAGCCGAACCTGTATAAATGTTCACATCACAGAGACACAATCTTCTCCAGCAGTGAGAGAACTGTGTTAATGTTAAACACGCCTGGATCTCCAGTGCCAGTGCGAATAGCCTGAGCTGCTGACCATGTTTCACCTGGCCCCGGATCCGCTACATTTTGGAGCTCCGGGATTCCCAAAATCCACTTTCTCCACCTCTTTTTGGAAAGAAGGACACCCCCAAAATCATCCCACCCCACAGTCAGCTGAACCTCACCACGTTGTGACGAGCAGTAAATAAATTCTTTGTGACCAATCTGTTGCCTTTGGCACACTGTGGCAGCGTGTAAGCACGGAGAGAGGCAGCATCGCACAAACCACACCATTCCCACAACAGCTTTTAAAACCACAATCCGCAACTGGCAGGTTGAGAAAAAAAATACCCATAAAGAACAGATAGGCATTACTCTGGACCGGAAATGCAGCAAACGGCGCAAGACACATTTCTAGCACCTCTTTGTAAATGGGGTAGGGAAATTATAAAAAGGCTCTTGAGCTGTGGGTGGATGTGGCTTAATTCACCTCGACTTTGCAAACAGAGAACCGCCACGGACCTTCCGTGTAGCCCGAGAAACACCCGAAATATCACTAGCCAATTATTGGGAACTAATTTGGACGGCTAGCATGTTAGGAATAGGGTGCACTGAGCTTCCAGTTAATCTGGTGACTGCAAAGTTCTAGACGGTGGTGGGAAACCCATGATGTTCATCCCCGCTGGCGATCTACAGGATATTAGACCGTGGATCTTCTTCCAACAATAATCTCGTCTCCCTACCCCCGCCCAAGTCAGGTCATTAGAACAAATATTTTACAGTCTACAGGTCATGTACAATATTTGGACAACTCTGTGGGCAAGGTTATATTTCGTGTATAATTTCAAAACGTGTTCCCAATTGGCTCGAATGTAAAACACAAAACAGCCTTTCGTTACTATGCCATTGTGGAAAGTTTGGTGCCCATTTCAGCCTTGGCGTGGCCATCAGTAACAAGATTCAGCAACCTGTGGTCCAAATTGTTCTTCCCCCGCCGCTCCTCCTTTTTCTAACCCACAGCTCTGCAACTAACAACGAATAAAACATTTTTATTTAAATCGCCCATACAGGATAATGGAAATAGACATGATTCAATAACAGACATTGACTGGGTGGGGTGGGAGTTCCTCTGCTGGTGCAGATACTGCCTGCAGCGAAGGAGGCAATGGATGCCCGTGAGTTCGATTTCACAGCATTGTAAATCCAACCGAACTTCATACATACATCCCTATGGTGTACATTCCCGAATGTTTACTGGAAATCAGGGCTTTGCTGTTGCGAGTGCAGTAAATTTGAGAATTACTTCAAAATGCAATAATATTTGCTGAGAAAAGACACATGCTGTCAAAGCTTTTTCTCTTGCACTCATCAGAACAGATGCCAGAATGCCCAAATTCCAAAGGGAACAACAATGAAAAAAAGTGCGTTGATTGGTTGGGAGTGAGCCCTTGATTAATGAAGACATTGCCATGGCAAATGCGTCAGGGAGCTTTGTTCCCCCGTACATGCTGAGTCATTGGACTCAAAATGTTAACTCTCTCGCCCTTCAGGTGCTGCCTGACCTGCTGAGCATTTCCAGTGTAGTTCTAATAGTGTATTTCTGTTGTAAGAGAGCACATTGTGATTTTTTACCTAATTCCCTCTTTACTAATAGGAATTGATAATGCATTGTATCATTACTGATACAATGTTGTTTACTGGAAAAATGAATACACATTTTTACTGGAAATGCAATAAATAAGTTTGATGAGTGCATGTGCAGATAGTCACATGGGAAGATTATGTTGTGGAAATAATGACTCACAAAAGGGCAGGACTGGTTATAAATATTCTTACGTGCAAGGTCTTCAGGAAAGTTTGGGAAGGAAGAAAAGGAGCCAGGGTGACAGTCTTGATTAAGGAAAATGTTACCTTACAGTAGACAGAGAATGTCCTCGAGGGGGTAAAGGACAGAATCTATTTGGTTGGAATCAAGAAACAACAGAGGTACGAATATATTAACAGGTATATTCTGTGGGGCTGTCAACTTGTGAGAAAGATATGGAGGAAAGCAAAGCTCCTTAGATAATGAAAGAGATGGAGAGTAAAAAGAAGCAACAAAAAAGGTGCAGATCACAGATGTCAGGGTGAACTAGGTTGCATGTAGAACAAGAAGGTGGCACAATGGTTAGTGCTGCTGTCTCACAGCGGTAGGAACCCAGGTTTGATTCCCAACTTGGGTCACTGTCTGTGCGGAGTCTGCCTGTGTCTGCATGGGTTTCCTCCGGACGCTCCAATTTCCTCCCACAGTCTGAAAGATGTGCTGGTTGGGTGCATTGACCACGCTAAATTCTTCCTCGGCGTACCCGAGCAGCTGCCTATTTCACAGTAACTTCATTGCGGTGTTAATGTGAGCCCGCTTGTGAACTAATAGTTAAAACATTTAAAAGGGGCATAATGATGGAGAGTGTGAGAAGAGGTAGGAAACTAACATAATAGATATCTACAGCCAGTTATTGGCATATAAATAATGTAAAGGTAATAGGAACAGGGTGTGACTGATTTGTAACTAAAAAGATGAATTTTTTATGAAGGCAGAAGGCATGACTGAGGTACTAAATCAGTACTTTGCATCTGCTTTTCCAAAGGAAGAGAATGCCAGCAAAGCTATAATGAGAAAGGAGGTAGCTGAGATAGCAGATGGGCTAAAAATTAATAAAGAGGTGGTGTTAGAAAGGCTGGCTGTTTTTAAAGGTAAAAAGTCACCAGAACTGCATGAGATGCATCTGAAAACATTGAGGGATGTTTAGATGAAAATTGCAGAGGCGCTGGTTATAAAGTTCCAATTCTCCTTTGACGCAGCAGTGATGCCAGTAAATGTTGCACTCTTGTTCAAAAGGGATATTAATATAACCCAACAACCTCAGTCCAGTCAGTTTAACTTCATAGAATCCCTACAGTGCAGAAAGAGGGCCATTCAGCCCATCGAGTCTGTACCGACCACAATCCCACCAATGCCCTATTCCCGCAACCCCACATATTTACCCTGCTAATCCCTTGACACTAGGGTCAATTTAGCATGGCCAATCAATCTAACCTGCACATCCTTGGACTGTGGGAGGAAACTGGAGTACCTGGCAGAAACCCAAGCAGACACAAGGGGAATGTGCAGACTCCAAACAGACAGTGACCCGAGGTTAGAAGTGAACCCGGCTCCCAGGCATGTGAGGCAGCGGTGTTAACCACTGTGCCACTGTGCCGCCCTTCAGTGATGGGAAAACTTATCAAAGTGATAATCTGGGTCAAAATTAATATTTACTTGAACAGGTGCAGATTAGTTAAGGAAGGTTGGGTGAGTGACAGGAAATAGAGTCATGCTAAACAGTTGTCTTTCAGAGATTCCCCAGTGCTAAGACCACTGCTTCTCACATTCTATATCAATGACCAAGACTTGGGTGGACAGGGTACAATTTCAAAATTTGCAGATCTGAAGTATGTTGAACTGTGAGGAGGATCGGAGTAGACTTTGCGAGGACAGGTAGAGAGAAACATTTCCCATTTACCGCAAAAAACGGTCAGACCCAAAGGCTGCAGGTTTAAACCAATTAGCAAATGGATCAGCAGTGACATGAGGAAGAATATTTTTATGCAGCGTGTGTTTAGGAACTGGGATGTACTGCCTAAACGTGTGATGGAGGCAACTCAATTGTGGCTTTCAAAAAGGAATTGAATGAGCGCCTGAAGAAAAAAAATGCAGGATTACAGGTAAAGGACAGAGGAGTGGGATTAGCAAGGACACAGTGGGCCAAAAGGCCTCCTTCAGTGCCATAACCATTCTATGATATGAATGCTCTGATTAACCATGCAGCATTATGGTTTGGAAGCAGAACTCTCCTTGCTCAGTATTCTTTTCCCTAACGTGATATAAAGATATGTTGTTTTATATTCTACACACACAATGCATTAATGCAGCGGGGAATTGAACTGTTCCTGATTTTCACCTTTGCAAATGGTAATTGTTCATCTTCAGATATCCGTAGTTTAGTCAAGTATTGAAGCCCACATAATGTATATGTGAGAATTCTTACCTTTACCCTAATTTAGTTGGATGCTAATGCAGTGATTCTGATTAATAAGAGTGAATTGATGTTGAAATATTAATAGCATGCCATTGGGGCTTTCTTACATCTAACAAAAACGTATGCAAATTGAACAACAATTTTAGTATTCAAGATGGCAGTGAATGAACAAGCTTTTTGGCAATGTTACAATGTTTATGGAGTGGTTTAATGTCATTATTTTTGATGAAGATTACACCTTTACTCTCCACAGGGACATTATTCTATAAGATGGCAATGGTCATTTTTACATATCTCTGCTTGGATTTGTAATGCTGAGAGTTCCGTCTGCCTGAAGCATTTGCCATGCAGCATTTCTTTCTTTTATTTCTACATATTGCAGATTGCTCCAACTGAAAAAAAACAGGCAGTGTTGTTTGAGAGATGAAATGTTGAAATTGAACGGTGGGCGTTGATTCTAGACTAATTTGGAGCTCCTGATTGAAGATGCTGAAATGTAGAATTTGACAAAAATAGCAGAACCTCTTTCATCCAAGTGAGTTGTGGTCCACCATTCAAAGGCTGTGTTCCACTTAGCTAGTAAACCTGCATGCATAATGGAATAGTTAGGTGTGCCAAAGGACTGTGCTTTGAGTTGAATTGTGTGAAAACTCAGTCAAGTTCCATAAATATATGCACAAATATATTTATTAAATATGAGTGGTGGCAATATTGTTATAATTTCAAAACATAAATGTTGTGTTTGGTTGCTGATTTGGTTTCAAAGAATGAAGTGAATGAAAACAGAAATTTTCCACAGTCCTTCAAATCATTCTAAATTCTGGAATTTAGCTGTGTCGAATATCTGTAAGTTAAAACTTATAGCCATCATAATTAGATTGCAATCAACGAAGTAGTACAAGAAGATGAAGTCTATTGAATTCACCTTACCTGTAACAGCAACTTTCCTTTTCAAATAGAATCCTTGTTATTCATAATTATTGATAATTCATTGTCATGGAGTCAGATCATATTTATTTTTGAATGGAAAACTTGACCATATATTTTTTGGTTAAAACTCATTGTAAATATAATACTTTCAGTTAAAAAAAATCTTAATTTGTGAGTAACATTTATTTATCAAAAGTGAGTATGCAGTATAAAGTGCAAAGCAAAATTTAATCCAGTAACCAAATTATTGCATATAGGGCAGTCACAAATTCACAACTCTGTCAGCTGCAGATATAGGTTCCGGTTCAGTTGAAACAATACTGCCAAACATGGACTGCTATGAATCAGTAGAGAGAACATGATTCCACAAAAGCTCAAAATTATAACACCTTTCCTATAAGATGACAGTTCGTGTTTATGTGTACAGAATAATCAATTTGAGATCATTTGTAAAGTGCGACCACTACATTGCTCTTAATAATAAAATTAATCATATCTAAATGATATACTCTTATATAGTTGTGCCCTTCATACATGGAGTCACAATCAATCCCTCTCTCAGGCTTTATCACAGTAACTTCAATTTAGATAACTCTATTTTAAGTACAACCTAATCCCTTTACAGCTGCATTCCTGCTATAATGCAATACCCAGAGCTGTTTTGTTGTAATACAGATACTGGTCTCCAATGTTAATTCAGCATGTAAATACATTTTATGTTGAAGTACAGAGCTTTCAGATGAGCAAAGCCCCATTCCAATCCATGCCTTTTGCTTTGTGAGCTGATTTTAGTGAAAATAATAGTATAGGTAAAATGACCGGCTTCGGAAATAAAGAGGATAATACAGGAAGAGGTCATGCTTCTGATTGTTAATCGACTGGCCCCCGCTGTGTGTGGGAGTAGGGCACACTTGAAAGGAAAATAATTTACAGGGCTATAAGGGAAAAATACAGGAGATGGGACTAATTGAATAGCTCTTTCAAAGAGCCAGTTCAGCCCTGATGGGCTGAATAGCCCCCTTCTATGTTGTATGAGGAAGAAACTCAATGGGTTTGGGCTTTATGGCTGTGTCTCCTACAATTGACTATCCGCCAACATTTAATGTTTAGTCTCATGCATGAAGAATGGCTGTGTAGATGAGATACTGGAGGTCTGCCATCAACCATCAATCTATGCTGTATGAATCATTACCTTCAGAAGAAGAGAGGAGAGCAAACTTTTTATCTTGCTAACAACAAATTGCCAAATGAATTAACAACATTTAAAATGCAGCAAATTTTCTTTCAAAAATGAATAAATTACATATCTGTAAATGATTTCTGGCAAATGTTTTAATACTACGCGGAAAGTCATTTTTAAAGCATTTATTTGTACAATGTCCAAATCCAAGTTCGGGCAGATATAAATCATTCTAGATAAACGTGTCTTAAAAGCTACTTCAGATCATTAGCACAATGTATTATTATTAATAATGTTGACATCGCACATTATTTGTTCTCCACAAAATGATTCAAACAACTAAACACAATGGAACAGCCATTCAATATATAACAATTTACCTACCATTATTTTCTTTAAGAGGCTGAGGGAGGGAATGAAAACCTATTGCTGGTCAGGTTGAAGGGCAAGGATAGAACATAAAACATTACAGTGCAGTACAGGCCCTTCGGCCCTTGATATTGCGCCGACCAGTGGAACCAATTTAATGACCCTCTAACCTAAACCATTCCAATGTTATCCATATGCCTATCCACTGACCATGTGAACGCTCTTGAAGTTGGCAAGTCCACAACTGCTGCAGGCAGGGCATTCCATGCCCTTACTACCCTGGTGGATAGGTGGATGGGACACCCCCACCTCTGTTCCACCAGACTGTAGTGGGAAGTCTGACTGAATGGCTCGCAAAAAAAGAGATTGGGAATTCACAGTTGGGCTTTTAAAAGATGAAGGCTCTGCCCAACCCTTATGAGTCATGATGTGGAGATGCCGGTGTTGGACTGGGGTAAACACAGTAAGAAGTCTGACAACACCAGGTTTAAGTCTGACCAATTTATTTGTTATTTAAACCGACTTATTTATATCAAATAAATCGGTTGGACTTAAACCTGGTGTTGTCAGACTTCTTACTGTGTCAACCCTTATGAGACCAGCCATGTCTGAGGAACCTATCGACCATGATTGAATGGCAGAGCAGACTCAATGGGCCCAATGGCCTAATTCTGCTCCTATACCTTATAATCTTATGAGGTGAAGCCAAAGGGAAAGTACTTCCTTTCTGCCATTTCTCGAAGGAATTGACATGAGACTGGAGTCCAGTCCACCTGGTGAGATGAGGCTTATTATCTACTGGAACTGAACTCCAATAGGAAAGTCATCCAGGAGATGGGGAAAACTTTCAGAAATGTTTGCACTGACCCAAGTACACACAGGACCACAAAGGGGATGAAATGGAGTCTTGGAAGCAGCCTGGACATTCTTATTGCCTATGTGGCAGCTGGGTACTGAAATGTCTGACAGCGTAGGGAAGGTAGCTCCTTGAGATGTGGCTATGGTATTGCACACCTTGCAGTTGAGGTGTTCCCCCAGTAACCGTGTATACCCCAGATGTGATCCAGAAGAGGCTCCTGAGGTCATGTCACATGCAATTTCACTATGCAAATCTTTTGTCAAGATGCAGAAAGAAACTCCACTGTTGGAAGAGGAAACAAAAAGGAGCCTTTGAAGTGGGAAGAGGTAGAATTAAGGAGGCAGAGGGGAAACCTGACTATGGACAGGGGAAGGAGAGAGGATGCCAAAATTCTATTCAGGGAATGGGATAGGGAGCGGGTAGAGAAATATTGCAATGAGGAAGAGAGGTAGAGAAACCTCCTGAGGGGCGTGTAACAGAGAAATCCTATTGAGTGAAGGGGAAGGGGATACCTCATATTGCTTAGGGTACTTGATTGATGCGTATAAGACTATGAGGGGTATGGACAGGATGAGTCAGGAGCAGCTGTTCCCCTTGGTTGAGGAGTCAATCACAAGCGGCATAGTTTTAGGGGCGGGCAATTCAGAAAGGATTTGAGAAAACGCTTTTTGACTTAAGGGCTGACGAGAATCTAGAATTCACCGCCTGGGAAGATATTCAAGGCCGGAAACCTTGCAACCTTTAAAAAATATCTGGATGTGCATATTACGATGTTCAAGGATGTGGGACAAGAGCAGGAAAATCAGATTAGAGCGTCTTTAGTGATAGATATTGTGGATGCAGACTTGATTATCTGAAAGGTCTGACAGTGGTAGATATTGTTGGTGCAGACTTGTCTGTCTGAAAGGCTGAAGGGCCTTTTCTGTACTGTATGACTCAATGGCAAAATTTTCCTGTCCCACCCACCACGGGAATCGTAGTGGGTGAGACACGGATCATACAAAGATCCATTGACCTTGGGTAGGATTTTCTGGTCTTGGGGCAAGTGTGGCTGGAAAATCCTGCCCTATGAGTCTATCCAGTGACCCTGTCAGAAAATGGCATTTCTGGATATTGGGCACTGCAAGCATCCAGCTGGTATAGGCAGCAGAAGTATAGGTTAATGTTTGGTAGCTTTTGGTTTACACATTAATGAGAGCTCTGGTCTCAGGGTGGGCTCTGCTCTAAGACATTCTGTGACAAGTGTGAGCTTCTACGACGCCACATTATCAAGCAGCTTAATGATTCTGACCACGGTCACCAGCAATAATTACGGAGTCCCTGCCAACACCAGAATTTTGACATTGCTGCCACTACTGCTATCATTGCTGTGGACTCAGGTTTCACAGACAGATCCAGCAGATAAAGACACTTCTGACCTTGGCTTCTTGGCATCTTTGATTCCTGTTCTATAGCCTTTGATTGCTTCTCGCAACTGTAATCCTGCTTCTGTCACAGTCTCTGGGCTACTGCTTTGCTGGCTTACCTTTCTTTGGCTCTTCACATTATAGGTACACACATCTACTCTGTACCCTCAGCCTCATACTCAACAATCCATAAAAGGAGTAAAGCAAGAACGACAAAAATAAATTCACAAAATATCGTTGCAGAAAATCAACAAATGGAAGAATATATTTTATTGATATCAACTTCTCACAGTTGCAGAGTACATGATTAACCTATTTTAATAAGTTGACATTAAAAAAAACTCACCATCTTACATGCAAAGATTTATTAATTTGTGCATCACCGCAGTACATGATGGTCACACATTCATTTAGTTCCCTGTGGTTGGTGTACAACACTTGATAATTATCTGCTCAATTTTCTTTATCCTTCAGCATTGCTGCAGAAGATTCAATGATGTTATTTATAATGCTTGTGTATATTTTCTAAGGATAATAGATGGGGAAGATTTCAATGAAAATAACCTCATCTCAGGTCTCAGGTTGTAATAAATCGGTCAATATTTTCTTGAGGTTTGGATTTGTGACACGGTCTGAAAACTTAACAAGGTTATTTTCTCATAATCAATCTTATCCACTCATCATTCTGTATAGTTTTTAGAATTTCATGCAAAACCAGAATGCCATAAATCATTTCAAAGAGGAAAAAAAAATCAAGCATCATTATCAAAATCTGTTCCTACATTGAAATCCCAAAAGATTGCTGCACTCACTCTACTCAAATGTTTGTATTCTTACATGGAATGACTAAACTGAAAGAAAGCTTCAGTGGCTTTTTGGTGTAGGAATTGAGATCAGTTGTCCCCATTGTTTGGGTGTTTGTAGGTGTTATTTGGGGAACAAAATGTTGTCTGCAGCATGCACGCATACTTTTGGGATGAGTCATTTGATTTGATTTTTGATTTGATTTGACTTATTATTGTCACTTGTATTAGTATACAGTGAAAAGTATTGTTTCTTGCACGCTATACAGACAAAACATACTGTTCATAGGGAAGGAAGGGGGAGAGTGCAGGATGTAGTGTTACAGCCATAGCTAGGGTGTAGAGAAAGATCAGTTTAGTGCGAGGTAGGTCCATTCAAAAGTCTGACAGTAGCAGGGAAGAAGCTGTTTTTGAGTCAGTTGGTACGTGAGCTCAGACTTTTGTATCCTTTTCCCAATGGAAGAAGATGGAAGAGAGGATGTCTGGGGTGCGTGGGGTCCTTAATTATGCTGGCTGCTTTTCTGAGGCAGTGGGAAGTGTAGGCAGAGTCAATGGATGGGAGGCTGGTTTGCGTGATGGATTGGGCTACCTTTTGTAGTTATGTTGTAGAAGCATTGGCGGGTTTTCTTAACTATACTGTCGGCATGAGTGTCATGGCCTGAGTCATGCAATTTTGGTGAAAGGGTCAGCATTGTGCAAAGATGAATGTTTGCTGGAGTACACAGAGTAGGCCGATTATGACATCAACAAAATGTGGAGATTGAGTTGATCTTTCTCCACACCCTAGCTATGATTGTATCACTATATTCTGAACCCTTTCCTACTCCCCTACATACTCCATGAATGATATGTTTTGTCTGTATGGTGTGCAAGAAACAATACCTTTCACTGTATCCCAATGCACGTGACAATAATAAATCAAATCAACCAGAATGCAGTGCTGATTTGGTGATGGTGCTTCAGCTTTAGCTTGCACATCTGAAAATGTGTAAAGTTGCAACATGACCTCTCCCTAGATCTCTACGGTGAAATTACATGCAACATACGCTTGGATAGTGCTATTCAAAATACCATCAATTGCTCGTAGGTTAGTTGCTGTTTGATTCCTTCTGCTTGTTGCTTTGATTCCACAAATGTTTGGTTCTTTCTGTAGTTTGAATTTTCAGAAATCTGCAGGAAGGGCTGTGACAGATGCTGACGGAATTATTGTTGACTTCAAGGTTTCTGCATAAAGCAATTTGCTCCCAGACATGGATCCAGTAGGACTCATTCCCCTTCAAGTCGGGCGTGACTTGAAGTATAGTCAGAGGACATTCAGGGCAGGACAAGTCCAGGAAGCAAACAGACAAAAACGTCTACACCTAAGAGACAGGACTGAAGCAGACAACGTCCGTCTCTTCCAAGTTGGCCTTACAGCTACACCAGGGTTACTGGAAATTGAGAGAAAGCAGGATATTGATCATGTGGCTTCCTCACAGTTTCCTGACCTGCCCGCACAATTATTTCCAGAGGTAGTAATCCAGGCTTATCCAAGACTTCATGAGCAAGGGGCTTACAAGGAGTCATCCTCCCAGAAGTAAAGATGGACAAAACCATCAAAAGGAACTAGCTTCAACCCAGCAGACAAGGATAGGGATCATATCAAAAGCAGAGAGTGGGATAAACCCACAAAGTCCAATCATGAGCCAAATGTTGAATGAGACAGATATAACAGCAAGGGGAGGAAAAAAGAGGATCACGTCTAGATCCACATGGGAGAACCTTTAATTATACATTTGAGAGACTCAGAGTCAAATTGGCAACGTACCCAATACTGTATTTCTTATAGAAAGCCAACCAAGTCAAAGCAAACAAGCACTGGGAAAACTCAGCAGGCTTGCCAGCATCTATCAGGAAAGGAACAGAGTTAAAGGGTGCAAATTTGTGGCCCCGCTCATTCCAAAACCGTAAAATCCCACCCGAGGTCAACGGGCCTCTGCATGGTCCGCCCCTCACCTGCTCCGAATTACAGTGGTGGCGGGAATGGTAAAATGTTTCGAGTCACAGACTCTTTCTTTGTCAGACCTAAAAGGAGGAAGAATGTTACAGTGAGAGAAACTGCAACAAAAAGTAACACCATTAAGAATAATTGACACATGGTCAGATGTGAGGGGGGAGGGGGATTTTGCATTGAGGCAGTACATGTATGGAATATTTAAAAAAAAGAAAGGGTAGTTTAATATGGAGAAGAAAGGTCATAATCTAAAGTTGCTGAACTTGACGTTAAGTCCCAAGCGCTGCAATGTGCCTAACCAGAAGATGCTCCAGCTTGTGCCAGCCTTCACTTAACATTGTAGCAGGCCAGGGATGGACAGGTGGGTGTGAGAACAAAATGGTGCACATCAGGAAGTTTAGGGTCATGCTTACGAACTGAGCGAAGGTGTTCTGCAAGCAGTTGCCTAGTCTGTGTTAAGTGCCCCCTACGTAGAGGAGACCTCATTGGGAGCAAAGAATACCATAAACAAAATGGAAGGAAGTACAAGTGAAATCTTGCTTCACCTGAAAGGAGTGTTTGGGGCTTTGAACGATAAGGAGGTAAAGTGGCAGGTGTTGCACCTTCTGCGATTGCAAAGCAAGGTGCCATGGAAGAGTGCCATTTTAATTCAGCACCTTGCTCTCATGCCCACATGTCTGTCCTTGGCATGCTGCAGTGAAATCTGCAGGAACAGCATCTCATCTTCCAGGAAACGGGATAGTATGTAAATAAGAATGTAATATATATTTAAACAAAGATGTGGAGG
Organism: Carcharhinus amblyrhynchos; assembly: GCF_965287045.1. NCBI lineage: Eukaryota > Metazoa > Chordata > Chondrichthyes > Carcharhiniformes > Carcharhinidae > Carcharhinus > Carcharhinus amblyrhynchos. Next base: position 17,766,926 of record NC_137346.1, read on the forward strand.
AGATGTTGCTTTGGGGTGTTTAGGGCAGGAAAGTATTAATGTGTAGAACTAGAGAAACAGTACATGATTTTGATTTGATTTGATTTATTATTGTCACATGTGTTAGTATACAGTGAAAAGAATTGTTTCTTGCATGCTGTGCAGACAAAACATACCATACATAAGAAAGAAAAGGGTAGGGTGCAGAATGCAGTGTTATAGTCATAGCTGGGGTGTAGAGAAACATCGACTTAATACGAGGTAGGTCTACTGAAAAGTTTGATAGCAGTAGGGAAGAAGCTGGTTTTGAGTCAGTTGGTACATGATATTAGACTTGTATATCTTTTTCTCAATGGAAGAAGGTGGAAGAGAGTATGCCCGGATGCATGGTATCCTTGATTATGCTGGCTGAGGCAGCAGGAACTGTAGACAGAGTCAGTGGATGGGAGGCTGGTTTCAGCAATGGACTGGGCTTTGCTCATGATCCTTTGTAGTTCCTTGCAGTCTTAGACAGAGCAGGATCCATACCAAACTGTGATACAACCAGAAAGAATGCTTTCTATTATGCATCTGTAGAAGTTGGTGAGAGTTGTAGCAGACACGCCAAACTTTCTTAGCCTCCTGAGAAAGCAGAGGCATTGGTGGGCTTTCTTAACTATGGCATCCACATGAAGGGACCAGGACAAGTTGTTAGTGATCTGGACGTTTAACAACTTGAAGCTCTCGACCATTTCTACTTCATCCCCATTGAGATAGACAGCGGCATGTCCTCCACCAGGCTTCCTGAAGTCGATGACAATCTCCCTCATTTTGTTGACATTGAGAGAGGGATTATTGTCGTTGCACCAGTTCACCAGTTTCTCTATCTCTTTCCTGGACTGTGACCCGTCATTGTTTGAGATCCGACACACAACAGTGGTGTCATCAGCAAACTTGAAAATCGAGTTGGAGGGGAATTTGGCCACACAGTCAAAGGTGTATAAGGAATAGGTAAGGAGCTGAGGACACAGCCTTGCGGAGCACCAGTGTTGAGGATGATCGCGGAGGGGGTGTTGTTGCCTATCCTTACAGATTGCAATCTGTGGATTAGGAAGTTCAGGATCCAGTTGCAGAGGGAGGAACCAAACCCGAGGCCACAAAGTTTAGAGATGAGTCTTTTAAGATGATGTAAGAAAAAGACAAATTACCAAGATTTTACAATGAGAAAGCTCCTGGTTTAGACTGAGTAACACCTGTAGTCTTGTGTGTGTAGTTACAGTCATAAACCAGTTATTGTTCCGGCATATCTATGTCTCTGCAATTGTTCCTTAGCCAGTTGCAACCAACATACAACACCTACTGCCTTCTGGTCCACTGTACGGTAGGCCTTCTGGCCCCAGTGGATTTGGGCCAGTTCTCCCACTTTCCATCTCTTCTGCCAAGGTCTCTGGAGCGGCATCTGAAAACCTTGGAGGCCACTCCCTCTCCTGTGGCACAATTCTTCACCATTTCACAGGCCGGATTCACTTTCTGCACAAGTGCCAGGATTGCGGCAGCCTCCCTTTTCAGAATCGTAGGCTAACTGAAAGCAGCGCAGGTTGGTTTTTACTGATGCTGGCTGCTCACAATTTTCGCTTCCCTGCTCAGCCAATCAAACCAACCAACGTCGCGGTGAGCATTGGATGCTAAAATTGTTTGAGAAAACGGGTAGCACAAAGGTGATATGCTTTCTGCATTGTAGATAATGGGAGGAATTTAATAGCAGATCACAATCCCCCATTTTGGGGGGGCTTATGAATTTCACCCTTTTATCTTCTAATTGATAATGAAAAATGGGAAATAAAACAAAGGCATGATAAAAATATACTTCTTTGCAGTATGTTAAATACCCCCCACCCCTTTATAATAAACAAATAAAGCTCCTGACTGCAGTGCATTTAGCTGGTACCAGGCTCACATGCGCTATTACCAAATTTCCCTTGAAAGGACATTCAGTCTTATTGATAGGTGGTGATTTGTGATTTTTAAAGTTAAAATTTATTTATTGGTCACAAGTAAGTGTTACTTAACACTGCTCCCTTAACACTGCAATGAAGTTACTGTGAAATTCCCCTCGTCACCACACCCCGGCACCTATTCAGGTCAATGCACCTAACCAGCACATCTTTCAGACTATGGGAGGAAACCCACACAAACACAGGGAGAACGTGCAAACTCCACACAGACAGTTGACCCACGCCGGGAATCGAATCTAGGTGCCTGGTGCTGTGAAGCAGCAGTGCTAACCACTGTGCCACCCATTGCATCACATTAGATTAAATAACATCTCAAATTGTGACTGTTAATCCTGATTAATGCCCTTCGATGGAGAAATGTCAGACAAAGTACAAATATTTGTATTTTGGTATGGTGTCATATTGGCAAGCTAATACTGCAAAGTTGTTTTGATTGATCTCAATTTATTTTTTGGAAAAATCACCTTTCTTCTTGACCGTGCTTTGCCTTGGTGAAATTTGACTCAATACCTCACTTTTGTGTGAACCCGAACTGCGAGCAAAGGGAAGACGTTAGAGCCGAACTCAATCCTGTCCTCAGCTGATTAACAGACGTTGGAGTCCCTGGACACCATTCAGGACTGGCAGCCCAATAATTCTGGGAGCAATCACAGCACCCCTCGGCTAAAATTAGGCATTTAACGCAGACCTTTCTTACTTTGTCTGGCCAGCACCACACATAGTGTTAAATTCTGCTGCAGAACCCTCACGGGAGTCAATGTTTAAAAGAAATCGCAACCACAAGAGCTCTGCGGGGAATCTTTGTGAAAAAAAAACAAGTGCAGTAAATAACGTTGCATAGACAGATGTGTTTGGAAATCAGCTTACTGCCTTGGACCTGACCCAGCTGAATCCTTGACACATGCTTCATTCATTTGAAACACTCTGGCCCACTGCCCATTCCAATAGGTAGATGATTCACAACAGCGTGGAAATAACATGAGATTAAATAACCCACTCAGAATCAAGTTATGGAGGCCTCAATCATAAGTGAAATATAAAATCACAGCCATTGAAGGAAATTAGGCACTCAAGGTGTTAAGAATTTTACTGGTCTCGATGTAACAGCCCGAAATACTGGGATCAAACTGTTTCTGGGAGAAAGAAATAAAATCACTTGCACTTTCTACATAGCTGATATATCTGTAAAAATGTGTAACTTTGAGTGTTAGGAAGGCAATGTTTAGGCCTTCAGTCTATCTTCCATATTGCAGCAATAAATTTTCTGTATTTGTGATGGTAAAATTGCCATCATAATAATGCTGCTGTGGAAGGATAATAAACTTCAATAACCACACTTCAAGTACCAGCGTATTTATAAACAGGAGATCCGCAAATTATTTTGATAATTCAGACTTAAGATATTAAAGAGCACGTTGTCACTGAATATGTGAAAGGTTGTTTTATTAACTATTTAAAATGAAGAATATTATGGAGATGGTGTTTAGATTTAGACAGGTGTTAAACCCAAATGTTAAATGGTATAGTCATAATTAAACATTGCAATTGTTCTCATGTAAAATTCTTCATTGGAGAATAAATTGAGCTCCCCCAATGGAAGGACCTTTTCTAATCTAAACACTGGAATCCTATAGCGAGGAAGGAGGCCATTCAGCCCATCGAGTCTTCACTGACCACAACCCCAACCAACCTCATCCCCACAACTCCATGCATTTTCCCTAGCTCATCCCCCTAAACACTGAGGGGCAATTTCGCATGGCCAGTCCACCTAACCAGCACAGCTTTGGAGTGTGGGAGGAAACCGGACACCCGGAGGGAAGCCAAGCAGACATGGGGAGAACGTGCAAACTCCACACAGACTGTCATTCATCCAAGGCTAGAATCAAACCCGGATCTCTGGCACTGTGAGGCAGCAGTGCTAACCACTGTGCCACTGGTGGACTGGTCATGCTAAATTGCCCCTTACTGACAGGGGGTTTAGAAGGGAATGGGGCCTGGGTGAGATTGTTGTCAGTGTAGGCTCAATGAGCTGAATGGCTTCCTATTACACTGTAGGGATTCTATGGGATTCTAGGGCCAGAATTTTACCGGCACACCCATCCCGATTCTGAGGGTGGACGAGGCACGGAGAACGGCATTCTCCACTGGTCTCGGGTGGACGTGCTGGTAAAATTCTGCCCTCGATGTGAACTCCTTAATTTTCAGATAATAGCTTGAATGTTCATAATGGATTCAAGGAGTTAATAAAAGAATGGCTTTAGTAAGATTTCTCACACGAATTGAATACATTTAAACAAAAACTGCCTGAAACTCTTTGTCAGCAACAATGAGTTCATTACCCAGTGTGCAGCTGAACCATACAGACAAGAAGGAGTCTGGTCTGATTCCTGATCTGTGTTGAGTTAGCTGAGCTCAGTCACGTGGATCCATTATTCATGTGTGAGCCGCAACTGTGAGTGTTAGCAGGTTATTTAAACATGAGGTCAAAATTTGAATTTGATCCTACACTTATCCAACATCCGCAGATGTACTGCTGGTGAGGTTCACTGGATAACAATTAGGAGTGGAAACCCTAGCTGATTTCAACCAATCTATAACCCGATTAGTGAGATGATTTGCAGTCTCTGTATCAAACCTTGGCCAAGATCATTAACTCAGCACAGGGTTGGGATCACAGCTCAGTGACAAACCTTTTAGGTAAAGGAGGCATTAGTAGGATTCCCATTCCTAATTGCTGCACATGAACTCCTGTTGTAGAAGTACATCTATTATATTCTGCAGAAATGCCAGAGAACAGGCAAATACTTAGACCAGGATTTTATGATTTCCCCACGGTGTATCTCCCCCCAGCTGAGGCGGTAGGCCATTTAAATTGCTGTTTACTTCAGCAAGACTGTAATATCTACTGGGGTAACTGTAATACCCTGATACCCTGCCTGGTTAGGGAGGTGGTGGTGGGAATGGAGGGGAGGGTGGGGGGTGCTGTAGCATCTTGGCCTGATAGAATTGCACCCCACGTGTTCGTATTCTTGCAATCTTTTCTGGTGGGATCTACTGGCCAGGATTTAGTCAAAGGCATGCCGTTCCTCGTATCGTAATTGGAACTGAGTGCCAGTTACCCTCACTTTCCTTTGCCCATTTCCCTCATGATTACAGTTAAAATTCTTAAGTGCCCCACAGCGTAGATAGAAAAGGCCTGGGATTCAGCCACAGGGGACCAATGAAAAATGTGAGTCAATGGTGAAGGGGTGGGGGGAGAGGGAAGTGATTGTGGAGTGGGGTTGAAGGTATGGAGGAGTGAAATGGGAAGGACTTGGCACCCTGACTGTCATGCGGTGCATGTTGGGGATAGTCAGTAAAGGTAAGAAAGTATGTGTCCATCTCAGGTTGTTGGTTGACAAGAGTATTTTATAGGGCTTTGAGTTGACCTACAACATTTCAGTTATTCCTGTTTAGAGTGACCGAGGACAACATCCTTTAAAATGCATAGAAGGCAGCACCAGTTGAGCTTGAAAGTTCAACTATATCTTACATCACGTAACACTAACATGAACATTCAACAGTGAACAAAAAAAAACAACATTCTTTCTCCCACAATACAGGGCATGTCCCTAACTCTTCTTGCCACCAGTCCCAAGCCTCCATGCAAGTTGCTATTCTTTTCTCACCTCACTTGCGCCACAGAGCTTAATAAGGAAACCACGCTGACCCTACGCACCACCGCGCAAATCTGACTGGTGCACGCCACCTTTAAATGATCATGAAATGGGTGCCACAAGATTCTCATGTGCCACTGACTTTATTAAAAACTGTTTCTCGCTAATGTGTGTTCATGGCACACATACACTCAACTGTACTACAAGAGTGTACCCGCCATGGGGTGGCGGGGTGCATATGATGCTAAATATGCTGCAAACATGTTGCTGTCTTTATCTCCATGTCTCAAACCACCATGGGGAAATCAAAATTTTGCATACCACCTAATTAGCTGGCGTTGCATGCTATGTTTCCCACCCTATATGGGCTCCATAAAATCCTTCCTCTGTGAACCTTTGCTGAAATACTCTGACTTGTTAGGTAAAGGGACAAATCTCATGTAAATTTCTCTCAATAGCTGTCTGTCACAGATCAGTTTCATCAGGAATGTCAGGATAGTGTCATGACTGTGTCATGAGTCCATAGAAAATCTATATTGGAACAAAGGCATATTCAGGTCATTGAGCATTAGAAGAAGCATTATAATCATTTTTTGCTGCTGCATTAGGAGTTGTATTGATGTTTTCTAGAATCTTTTTAAAAAAACAACTTAATCATTACCTTCATTATTTTTGTGTTTTTTTTCATGTTATTTTTGCAAGCCTCTCACTCCATCCTTTTCGCCATAAGGCTCTTATTGCCAGCTGCATCTCCAAGATGGGAATTGCTTTTGGTATTCCTTTGTCACTCAGCAATGAGGAGTGTCGAAAGGAGGAGCTATATCCATCTCTGTGCCTCTCGCCATACAATAGATGTTGGGGCATCTCCAGGGATCTTCATGGAAACAAACAGTTGTCCAGCGTGGAGTAGGGGGGAGACCTGAAGTAGGTTTTACACGCTGACTGCCTCATATATTTTGGAGGCCAAATTCTCAAAAGCTGCAGTTGATTCAGGAAATAAACTTGTCGACTGTCCCTGGCTATGGAGTTGAATGTGCTCCATGGTGACCTGCAGTTCTTGAAAACCATCAAAGACCACTCCACAGATGTTCAGTAGTACACATTGCCACATTTCAAGCAGATTTGAACATTAGCAAATGGCTTGAAGCTTTGCTGTTTAGTCTCACTCTGTATGCAGATCCAGAATAGTCCCAAACCCTGGCCTCAGCAAACAACCAACATTCAGCTGTTCCTCTGACCAATTGGTTCCAATTGCTCCACCTGATGAACTCAATATTCTTTTCTTAATTGAAGATGACAAATCCTCCTGGCTGAACCTATTGTTAATTGCATCTAGTGGAATGAAATATACCTTCTTTAATGTACTGCCTTTCGTGACTTCTGGATGTCTCAAAACAATTTGTGCACTGTAAGATCCCAAAAACAGCAATGATTTTTGATTTGATTTGATTTATTATTGTCACATGTATAAGTATACAGTGAAAAGGATTGTTTCTTGCTGCTATACAGACAAAGCATACCATATATAGAGGAGGAAAGGAGAGGGTGCAGAATGTAGTGTCACAGCCATAGCTAGGGTGTAGAGGAAGATCAACTTAATGCAAGATAAGTCCATTCAAAAGTGTGATGGCAGCAGGGAAGAAACTGTTCTTGAGTAAGTTGGCATGTGACCTCATGGTCAACTGTTCCAGTTCAGCTCCAGATCAAGAGTCTTCAGGGTCCTGCGGATAGCTAAATCTGAAAGAGATTGAATGGGAGCATTGTTAGAGAGTTAGAGTAGAGTTTTAGAAGTATGGAACAGGAGTAAAAGAATTAGAGGGAATGCTGGGGACAACTCGCGAGAAGTCACCTCGCTCCGCGCCTTGTGATAAATGATCAGATAATGTGTTCTTTTTAGTGAAATTGATTGAAGAATAAATATTGGTGAAGGGTACCAGTGATAATTTCCCTGCTGTATTTCAAAATAATGCCAGGGGATCTTTTGTGTTCACCTGAGAGAGAGGAGCCAGGGCTGCAGGAAGGGGTCTTGGTTTAATGTCTCACTGGAAAGAGGGCATCTGTAACAGTGTAGCACTCCCTCAGTACTGTAATGGAGTGTCAGTCTAGGATCATGTGCTCGAGTGTCTGGAGGGGTGCGCGAACACACGGCCTTCTGATTCAGAGGTGAGAGAGTTTTTCACTGAGCTATAACTCACATTTGGATGCTGCTGTCAGGTGCTAGTTTGTTTGCTGACAGCACAGCTGACACTTCTTATTCAGAAAAGGTGAAAGAAAGGGATCTGTTCCAACAGAGGAGACACGATGATGTGCTTTGTGACATGTAGTTAAGGAGCAATCTGTGCCTCTGTTAGTGAATGGCTAGTGGGAAGAAAAGAAGAAAGGGATGCTGTTAGTCGTGAGCTTGCACAGTGGTTACAGCGTCAGGGACCTGGGTTCAATTCCCGGCTCAGGTCACTGTCTGTGTGGAGTCTGTACGTTCTCTCTGTGTCTGCGTGGGTTTCCTCCGGGTACTCCGGTTTTCTCCCACATTCCGAAAGACATGCTGGTTAGATGCATTGGCCATGCTAAATTCTCCCTCAGTGTACCTGACCAGGTGCCAGACTGCGGCGACTGAGGGATTTTCACTGTGACTTCATGGCAGCGTTAATGTAAGCCTACTTGTGACACTATAAACATACTTAAACATCTATGTTTTTCTTTCTGTGATCTTTAAGCCAATGAGTTGTAGAGACAAATGGTAAAACTTTCTTCTGTCTATTACGTGCAGACTTTTCACATCAGCAGATAATAATTGTGCGGGTTTGTTACTGTGTTTTTGGAAGACGAGTGCCCTGCCTATGTGGCTCTTCTGAGAATGCACAAAAAGAAGTAGCTTATGGTTATCCTCTGGTGACAATGTGCTTTGTGGCCACAACCACCAAGAGTTAGATCATGTTAGAAATGAACTCCAGTGCGAGAAAGGGATTCTTCTGGACAGTATGCTCAGCTGGGACAGTCTTTGTTGCTTCTTCTCATCCCCATTCTTCTGCCACTTCAGAAATTCACTTATTTACTCATCCATACACGTAAGTACCGACGGTGATGGCCATGTTTCTTTCTCACCTACTATTCTGCACACCACTGCAAATGTCCTTCATAACGTATTTAAATATTAGCAATAATCTATGTCAGGCATGTAGGCACGGGTGACACAGTTGTTAGCACTGCTGCCTCACAGCACCAGGGACCATGATTCAATTCTGGCCTTGAATAACTGTCTGTGTGGAGTCTGCACGTTCGCCCTGTCTCTGCATGGGTTTCCTCCAGATGTTCTGGTTAGCTCCCTAAGTCCTAAGATTGATTGGCCATGCTTAATTGACCCATGGGCCGGAATTTTACCACCTCAACCACCCCCGAATTAGGACAGATGAGGCTCACAGAACGGAAATCTCCGTTTGTCTCGGGTAGGATTTTACGATCTCACCCAACCGAGGTTGTAAAATCCCGCCCTAGGTGTTAGGCTGATTAGCAGAGTAAATACATGAGGTTATGGGGATAGGACCTGGGTGGGATTGATGTTGGTGCAGCCTTGATGGGCTGAATGGCCTTCTTCTGCAATGTAGGGATTGTATGATTCTAATCAATTATATCCAGGCAACTTAATTTCTGTTGTCACCATCTTTAGTTGTTCTAACTACATCTGTAATCGCTATGTGAACATCATGCAGTCAATTTTATTATGACTGGAATTTTAAGGCCCCCATTCAAAATAGCAACACCAGAAAACCCTGTTAGTGTAGGAGAGAGGGAGGTGGAACCACATCCCACCTTCTACATGCCATCACTGGGAAGTTTCAGGTTCTGGTTGCTAGTGAAATCTCTCTCAACATTGTCACCATCTTGTACGTAAAAATCTGAAATGAATGCACAGACTGTGGGCCACACCACAGGCAGTTTAACAACTTATATAAAACAATCAACATTCAAGAGTTCCGAAATAACAAATGCATAACTTACAAATACATTTACAACATCTTACCATACACTCAGCAAGGTTTCAGCTTCAAAGTCTCCCAATTCTAAGCAGCCTTGACATCTCTCTGTTTTTATTCCAACTCAATGGTGCATAAGGCACCCATAGCAAATGCTTTCCTGAAACAGGTTGCCAGCTTATTGCCAGAAGCTTATAACTCAAGGGGCTCCATTCGGAATCAAGTATGGCTGACCAGGAGACTCTCCAGATCTTACTGTCTGCCATTGATTTACAATAGAAGAATTTGATTTGATTTTATTTATAGTTGTCATATGTATTAGTGTACAGTGAAAAGTATTGTTTCTTGCATGCTATACAGACTAATCATACCATTCATAGAGAAGGAAACGAGCCAGTGCAAAATGTAATGTTATAGTCATAGCTAGGGTATAGAGAAAGGTCAACTTAGTGCAAGGTAAATCCATTCAAAAGTCTGACAGCAGCAGGGAAGAAGCTGTTCTTGAGTCAGTTGGTACGTGACCTCAGACTTTTGTATCTTTTTCCTGATGGAAGAAAGTGGAAGGGAGAATGACTGGGCTGCGTGGGGTCCTTAATTGTGCCGGCTGCTTTTCCGAGGCAACGGAAGTGTAGAGAGAGTCAATGGATGGGGAGGCTGGTTTGCGTGATGGATTGGGCTACATTCACAATCTTTTGTAGTTCCTTGCGGTCTTGGGCAGAGCAGAAGCCCATACCAAACTGTGATACAACCAGAAAGAATGCTTTCTATGGTAATTTCCTTGGTCTCCTGAGAAAATAAAGGCTTTGGGAAAATTTTGAGGATTGATACTGTTTGGCTGCGTTATGAATGTACCTTCCTTGGTCATCTTGGCTTTCAAATCCTGAGGTGGGACTTGAATCTGGAGCTTCTGTCTCAGAGGCAGGGACATTAGCCACTGGACCACAAAACTTCCCTGCTCTGTTTTATGGATAGTTATTTTATTATACTACTATGTTCTATGGATCTCTGTGCAAGAATTATTTTCCTCTGAAAATCTTCGGGGTTTCTCCTTCTGTGCAATTAGTAACCTTTCCAAGCCTTCCCAATTAATGTTGTGAGTATTCCACAGTTACCACTCGTGATGAGTAATTTTGAAAAATTCTATTCATTTTCAGGATGTGGGTGTCACTGGCTTGGCCAGCATTTGTTGCCCATCCTTAATTGTCCTTGAGTAGCTATATTTCATTTAAAAGTGAACCACATCGTGGATCTTGAGTCACATGTGGATCTTGAGTCTAGCACCAGGGACATGGCTTCGATTCCTGGCTTGGGTCACTGTCTGTGTGGTGTCTGCACGTTCTCCCCTTGTCTGCATGGGTTTTCTCCGGGTGCTCCCACAGTCCAAATATATGCAGGTTATGTGGATTGGCCATGCTAAAGTTTCCCTTTAGTGCCCAAAGATGTGTAGGTTAGGTGTATTAGTCATGGTAAATGTATGGGGTTATGGGGATAGGGTAGATGGGAGGACTGCTCTCCCAGAGTCAGTGCAAATGCGATGGGCTGAATGGGCTCTTCCTGCACTGTAAAATTCTATGCAGGCCAGACCAGTAAGGATGGCAGATGTTTCCTTAGCGAGCCAGATGGATTTTTATGATAATTGAGAATGGCTTCATGGTTCTCATCATTAGACTTTAATTCTAGAGTTGTTTTTAAATTGCATTCAAATTCCATCATCTGCCATGGTCAGATTTGAACCCAGGTGCCCAGAGGGTCTCAGGATCACGAGTCAAGTGACAATACCACTGTGCCACTACCTCCTCCTTCCAACAGGAGACCCAATAGATTTGTCAAATGTGTTCACTGCAACTAACATAACCCATAACCTACTAATTTTCTCCTGTTTTGCAGATGCAATGTAATATAGATAGTACCCAGCTTCTTGTCCACTCACGTTGTTTGGATTCCTTAAATCAGAAGAGCAAAGCTGTGAACGTTTGTCACAGACTTCAAACTGAAAAGTATGCGACAGCTGTGAACACACTCCCAATGATTGCTTTCTGAATTAGATATATAATTTAATTTTTAAAAACCTTTTGAAGCTTTCCAGTTGAAGTTTGTATTTTACATTCCTGTCAACCATGACAATTATCGATGGCAAGCTGCTCAGCGGGGCTGTGTCATGCGAAGAATGATTTATGGTTAAAATAGGGCCAGCTAACAAAAGGAGACCTTATAGAGCGTTCTGCACTCTGGGCAGAAATTTACTGGCCCCCAGTAGTGGTCTTTGAGGGGGGGTTACAGGTGGTGCCAGGAATCATAGAATGCCTATAGTGCAGAAGGAGGCCATTCAGCCCATCGAGTCTGCAATCCCACCCATTCCCTATTCCTGTAAACCCACATTTTTACCCTGTTATTCCCCTGACACTTTTAATTTAGTCAATTTAGCATGGCCAATCACCCTAACCCACACATCTTTGGACTGTGGGAGAAAACACATGCAGACACAGGGAGAACGTGCAGACTCCACACAGGCAGTCACCCAATTCCAACCAAGGCTGGAATTGAACCTGGGACCCTGGCACTGTGAGGCAGCAGCGCTAACCAGTGAGTCACCATGTCACATTGAGAAAATGGGAAAACGGTGGGGAGATGTCTAGGACAGGCACCCCCACCGAGGCAGACCTTCAGACAGGGGGCAGCCTAGGAAAAGGATCAGTCGCCTGCATCAAAGAAGTAGCCGGCCAATTTGCATGTTCAAGGCTGCTCTAAGGGCAATTTAGAGGCCTCATTATCTCTAACCCAGTGGCGGTGTGACTTCCCACTGCATGCGGAAGCCACCAGATTATTGGAGACAGCTTCCCTGTAGCAGACATGGGGAATCACAGCAGCCGCAATGAGAGGGAATGGGTGGGATTGTGGTCAGCACAGACTCGATGGGCTGAATGGCCTCCTTCTGCACTATAGGGATTCTATGAATCCTGGCACCACCTGTGTCCCCCCCTCAAAGACCACTACTGGGGGCCAGTAAATTTCTGCCCAGAGTGCAGAATCTGAGGGATTGCCCCCTCAGGCCTGGCCCTCTGATTGATTAACTTAGCTTTGCCTCCAGGATGGTACCTCCGTTTTGTGTCCCCCCTCAAGGCCTACCTGCTTTGGCAGCGTTCAACTCGCGCAGTTGGCCTCCCGAGGCTCTTGCCCTGCCAGCTCTCTGATTGTCCAATTATGTTGGGAGTCTGCCGCCCACAGAGCTTAATAGGATAGTGAGCGCAAATTTTCCCTCTGGGAAAATCACCGGACTGGTTCAAGTGCTAGCGAGTGTCGGCTCAGGATCCCTATTTGACTTATCAGGCAGTTCATACTCTAGCAAGCCAACCTCATTAGCCTGGCTGAAGTCATCACAGGCAGGCAATTGTTATCTCAATCAGGGAGCTCATGCTCCAAGAGGCCCACCTTGTGGGCCTCGTTGATGTCATTACAGAAATAACATTCCCTGCACACTGTTGAATTGCGAGTGAGCCATCACCAAGGCAAACAGAGTATTACGCCACCTGTTAGCTTTGAGAAACATCACCTCAAAAATGAGGCAGTGGAGGGCAGCGTTTGGAATGGAACTCTCTTTTGTTTCCGCTCCCTAACAGGGCCAATACTCCATTCATCGCTCTAATAGTAAACTATGGTTCATGCTGGCAGCAAAAAATATTGAAAGAGGAGCTCAAATATTCTGATGGATGGATCTGTAAGGATCCGGACTAGTAATTTTGCAAGTGCCTGGAAAAGAGCAGCTCCCGTGAATTTTTGATTAGTGCCAACTCAGATAGAATCATTCATACGACAAAACGATATTTATTTTCTAAGGGTTGAGTCAATGCTGCAATCGGAAGCCCAACAGAAACTATTCTCTGTTAATGGGAGCAGCATAAATATCTGATATACATACATATACATCAGCTATCAGGTCATGTAAGACTGTTGAGAAGTATATTACAATTTTCCTATTACGAACAGCTCCATAAGTTGCCTTGATAGCTTACTGGGGAAATGCATCATAGTGTGACACTAGATCATAAAAAGCAGCAGGTCTTTTGTTTGAATGTTGACCTGTATCCTGTTAGCTGTTGTCAACATACTCCTGGAAAGTGGTGCTGAGGGAGGGGTGGGGATGAAAATGGGATTTCCTGCTCCTGGTGTGTGTGCAGGCCTTGTCTGCAAGGTCACACATGATAAATGGCACAGCAAAATGCACTGTTTAGGGTCACATAGGAAGGTAGTCACTTGGAAGGCATTCTGAAGGACACCTGGCGCTTGTGGAACTGTGACCAATGAAGGGGCCAACACCTTTGGATCAAACTGAGCTATTATATCTCATAACTGGTAGTTACATCTGAATGTACAGCTGAGGGATTGCTCATTGTATCAATGCCTGGTGTTGTTTTGGCGTTCCATCAGATGGCTTGCCGTTTTTAAGTTTGAAGTTTATTTATTAGTGTCACAAGCAGGCTTGAATTAACAGTAAAATGAAGTTACTGTGAAAACTCCCTACTGGCCACACTTTGGCGCCTGTTCGGGTATACTGAGGGAGAATTTAGCATGGCCAATGTACCTAACCAGCACATGTTTCAGACTGTGGGAGGAAATCGGGAGCACCCAGAGAAAACCCACGCAGACACGGGGAGAACGTGCAGACACTGCCCAGACAATGACCCAAGCCGGGAATCTAACCCAGGTACCTGGCACTGAGGCAGCAGTGCTGACCACTGTGCCACTGTGCCGTCTGCATCTTCCTCTACAATGCTGCCTGAAATATGAAGTGGGTGGAAAGGTTGCTGAAATGCCAAAATATCCTTGGTAGTCGGCCAGAAGCAAGGAGTGTGTTTTGGGAAGTTTTTCTATGCTAACCCCAGTGTGTGCATGATGTTTTCAGTTTAGGTGACTTTGTATGGCAATTCAACGATTGACATGAAGTGAGGGTGGAGCTTCCTATTTGTTGCCACATCATTGCACTGCCTGGCACTTGCTTGTCACCATGGGGGCGATTACTATGCAAAGACCCAGGAGACAATACATTGAACATGGGTCAATTCTGTGTTGGATTTTTTTTTACATTTTTGAATAGGTTTTTTTTTGGCCGGGAATCTTGTTCAGAGGATGTACATAATTGTACACAATACCCTGCTGTAGGCTCTCTAACATTCTACTGGGACCACAGGCCGACAACTCCCATTAAATCATCGTTGGCTGAGAAGCAGCTCTGCCTTGTTTTTAATGATCAGGCACTCACATAGCATTGTGCACAATAGCAGTCCCCCCGTGAGACTAAGATAGTCAGGCACAGTATTCATTTGAACCATAATAAAATATTACATTGCCTACAGCATCACATTTTGCTACCGTGCCATTACAGTTTTGGCAGTTAGTAAATTAGGTGTATTTTATGTCAGAGAGCAGTCCACTCCATCAGGCCTTTCTCGGGTATGATCAATGTGAACTTGTCCCTCACAGCGCTAGGGACTCCAGGTTCAGTTCCTGGCTCGGGTAACTGTCTGTGTGGGGTTTGCACATTCCCCTTGTGTGGGTTTCCTCCGGGTGCTCCGGTTTCCTTCCACACTCCAAAGATGTGTAGGTCAGGTGGATTGGCCATTCTTAAATGCCCCTTAGTGTCAGGGGGACTAGCTAATGCATGGGGTTAGGATGGGTTTGTGGTCAATGGGCCGACTGGCCTCCTTTTACAATGTAGGATTCGATGAATTTGTGCCTGCTTAATTGTTATTCCCACAGTAAATGCAGTGTGAAAAATAATGCACACGTGATGCAGGCAACTAGTGGTGAATCTTACTTATTTCTGTGTGTATATCTACCCTTAGTAGCATGCCTGGTGTTGCTTTGGACTGTCTTTGCTTCGATGAAATGCAGGGTGCCCCTCTATCTTGGTGAATGAAATAGAAATCTTCCATCAGAGGAAGTACTGTAGGAGATAGGAGGGAAACTGAAACAGGTTTGCCTTCAGATTATTCTATTCCACCTTTTAGTTCAAGGGGAGTGGATGAAGAAACATGAAGCGAAATGTTCCTTTTTTACAACGCATGAATGGCACAGTGGGTGGCACAGTGGTTAGTACTGCTGCTTCACAATGTCAGGGACCCAGGTTCGATTCCCAGCTTGGGTCACCATCTGTGCAGAGCCTGCATATTCTCCCTGTGTCGGTGTGAGTTTCCACCGGGAGCTCGAATTTCCTTCCACACTCCAAAGATGTGCAGGTTAGGTGAATTGGTTGTGCTAAATTGCCTCTTAGTGTCAGGAGGACTAGCTAGGGTAAATGCATGGAGGTTATAGGGTTAGGGCCTGGGTGGGATTGTGGTTAGTGCAGACTTGATGGGCCAAATGGCCTCCTTCTTCATTGTGTGATTTTATTCCACACCTGAATAGGGATGGAGTGTAACAATGAGGGGGGGATTTTCACAGTAACTTCATTGCAGTGTTAATGTAAGGTCACTTGTGCAGTTAATAAATAAACTTTAAAACAGTGATCCTCTTTTTAAAAAGAGACTTTGGTTTAAGTAGCATCTTTCATGACTTTAGAATATCATCTGGCATTTTATAGCCTGTCAAGTACTTCTGAAGTGCAGCCACTTTTGTGATGTAGAAAACTCAGCAGCGATCTCCCGCAGGCAGCAATGTGATGACGATGCGATAATCTGTTTCTGTAGTATTGAGGTTTATATACTGCCGTGCCAGGACATTAAAGGCAACTCCCTTCTTCTTCTTTGAAAGAGTGTTACATGATCTTTCATTTCCTCTGTGCTGCACAGGAGTGCCAGCTTTGATTCTTGTGCTGAAGAGTGGGACTTGAACCCACTCAAAGGCGGGATTGTGACAAAGTCATGGCCAATAGCTCATAATATATATCAAGCTGGATTAAGGCCTAGATATTCAATCTCACTGCGGCTATTTTACAGATGTAAAATCATTGAGTCATAGAATTTGTGCAGTGTAGAAGGAGGCCATTTGGCCTGTGGAGCCTGCACCAACAACAACCATACTCAGTCCTATATCCCCGTAACTCCACGCATTTACCCTGCTAATCCCCCTGACACTAAAGGGCAATTTAGCATGGCCAATCAACCTAACTCACACAATAGTCTAAGGCAGTGAACAGAATGTGTCTTCTTATTCTGTCGTATCATAAATATACTGTACGATATTGCATAGGATATCCTGTCTGGCTATCTGTCTGAAACAGGCTCTTATAAATGCAATTCAGAGGCATAACACATATTACAGGCCCATTTGTGAAATTTGTTTATGACTCCCCACATCAAACCTGTCCTTAAAATAATGACAGCACTGAGATTGCTACTCAGTTTGGATATGATCCATTTCCTAGGCCTACATTTCTGATTTTCATATTAACTTACCCTGATATTTTACTAGGAATATTAGTTTGATTTTTTTCCTGCCTTGTTTACCCCATGTTATCCTTTAGTCCAAATCAAAATCGTGTGAATAAATTGCTCCATAGAATCCCTACACTGCAGAAGAGGGCCATTTGGCCCATCAAGTCTGCACCGATCACAATCCCACCCAGCCCCTATTCCCGGAACCCTACATATTTACTCTGACATTAGGGTCAATTCAGCATGGCCAATCAATCTAACTCGCACATCTTTGGACTGTGGGAGGAAACCGGAGCAAATGCACGCAGAATGTGCAAAATCCACACAGACGGTGATCCAAGGCTAGGATTGAACGTGGGTCCCTGGCACTGTGAGGCAGCAGTGCTAACCACTGTGCCACTGTGCTGCTCCAGCTACTAGCAAAAAATAACTTGGCAAAAGCTTGAAGAGTATTTAAATGAGCAAAAGGCTCATGTGATGTTAATTGTTGTTATTGTATAAGGTCAAGGTTCGCCAATGCATCATGGGAATTAGATCCTGATGGGAAAACCACATTCCCATGAGTCACAATTGTAACACCTGCTCCGATGAGTGCTATGACCACTTTGGCACGCTAAAGTTGTATCTGTGGCTGCTGCATTCACAGTCAAAGATCACGAGGTCAGACTTCAACACGTCTCCATACAAAATAAATTAAAGAGTACATTTCTTCTGAATGTTATTTTGTGTCCTTATTTATCTTTGTTTTTAAATGGAAAATCCAACCGAAAAGCCAAGGGCAGTCAGATATTGCCAGGGTCGACAAGTATAGAAGAGAACTTGAGATAATCCAAGCAGCAGATTGAAGCATGTAGTTTAGATCCAGAGGAACCGTGGCAGCACAGTGGCACAATGGTTAGCACTGCCTCACAGTGCCAGGGACCCAGGTTATGGGGGGGGGTCTTAGTCTTGAGTCCACAGCTGAATGATAAGCAGGATTTTTGGGGTCCATTGCCTGCCCCCAGCTCCTATTTTTCTTTCTACACATTATTATTCAAATGACAATTTTGGGCGTGTAATTTTCCAAACCAGATTATAATTCCTAATTCGCGCCCCCCCCCCCAGCCCCCACCGCCGCAACCACCAGCCCCCCCCCCCTCCCCTCCCCCACCCCGGCCTAACTACCTTTGCTTCTCTTTCATTGGTTTCCTTATACTGTTCAGTGGCAGCAGATAGAGGTGGGTGGCATGGTGGCACAGAGGTTAGCACTGCTGCCTCACAGAGCCGGGGACCTGCCTCCAATTCCAGCCTTGGTTCACTGTTTATGTGCGGTTTGCATGTCCTCCCTGTGTCTGCATGGGTTTCCTTCGGGTGCTCCCGTTTCCTCCCACAATTCAAAGATGTGCAGGTTAGGTGGATTGGCCATGCTAAATTGTTCCTTAGCATCAGGAGATTAGCAGGGTAGATGTATGGGGATACTGTCTGGGTGGGTTGTTGTTGATGCATGTTCAATGGGCCAAATGGCCTTCTTCTGCACTGTAAGGATTCAATGATTCCATGGAATGGAATAGAAACACTTTTATTATGGGGAACAGAGGAATCTTGAGGTCCGATCAACGTTATCTTCACCGCCACTGATTTATTGTTTTTGAGCTGCAGTAATCTCTAACAATTGAGTCAATTGTCAACAAGGCTTTGGCCACAGAGGACATTGAACCTTGGGATTTGGAGTATACACACTGGAATAAGGTGTATACCTCTGTTTATCTGATCCAGCAATTATACGAAAGCCAAACTAATCTGACTTTAGTCATGCTTTCCATATATTAAATAAAGATTCTCACAAAGGCTGTACCAGAATGCCTGGGGATTTATAATGCGACTTACACTGATAGCTACAATGGAGTGGTCATGATATATTAAGATCTTCATTAAGCAAAGCTTTTTTTTTGGTATATATTTGAAAAAATACTTTTAAATCACTTATGCTTGATGAGAGCTTAAGCAATGTAAACTTTAACTAGAAGAAAATCTTAACATGGAGAGAATGAAGCACATTCAGAGTCAGCTTAACAATATTTTCAGACAAAGCTCATTTGCTGCAGTTCAGTTGTATTCAGGAAC
Organism: Carcharhinus amblyrhynchos; assembly: GCF_965287045.1. Taxonomy (NCBI): domain Eukaryota; kingdom Metazoa; phylum Chordata; class Chondrichthyes; order Carcharhiniformes; family Carcharhinidae; genus Carcharhinus; species Carcharhinus amblyrhynchos. The sequence goes on from NC_137346.1 coordinate 17,785,999, forward strand.
TTCATATTTGATATCAGATAAAGGTGAGTGAGCAATACATTTAATTAGTAGAATTTAGCATATCCCTGGTAAAGGTACCTAGTTACTTCATGTCCTCAGTACAAGTTTCATGTTAATTCTCCGGTTAACTTCTTAGACTCAAGTACACAGCATCTCAGCTCAGATGTAGATGAAGAAACTAAGTGTAACAATGCCACTGAGAATTGGAGAGAAGGTGAAGTGAGTGAAGATCGGCACGGTGACACAGTGGTTAGAATTGCTCACAGCGCCAGGGACCTGAGTTAGATTGCCATCTTGGGTCGCTGTTTGTGTGGACTCTGTGCGTTCTCCCCGTATCTGCATGGATTCCCTCCGGGTGCTCCGGTTCCTTCCCACAAGTCTGAAAGACCTGCTGGTTAGGTGCATTGGCCACGCTAAATTCCCCCTCAGTGAACCCGAACTGACGGTGCAGTGTGGCAACTAGGGGATTTTCACAGTAACTTAACTGCAGTGTTAATGTAAGCCTACTTGTGACACTAATAAATAAACTTTAAATCAGGTTTGGTTATACATAACAACTTCAAATCTGTCTTTTCCTTTGAACAAAATATAATTTTGCCCCCTGAAACCTGATGAAATCCAAAAATCAGCCTCATTGGCAAAATTGAATTAAATGTAAGTATATATTTCTAAATATTTAAGTTTAGTCCTCTGTTGTCCTACCCCAGATTTAAATTTTTTTTTAATTATTCATTCATGGGACATGGGTGTTGCTGGCTAGGCCAGCATTTATTGCCCATTCCTAGTTGCCCTTGAGAAGGTGGTGGTGAGCTGCCTTCTCGAATCGCTGCAGTGGGTTGACCCACAATGCCATTAGGGAGGCAATTCCAGGATTTTGACCCAGTGACTGTGAAGGAATGGCAATATATTTCCAGGTCAGGATGGTGAGTGACTTGGAGGGGAACTTGCAGGTGGTGGTGTTCCCATGTATCTGCTGCTCTTGTCCTTCTAGATGGAAGTGATCGCGGGTTTGAAAGATGCCGTCTAAGGATCTTTGGTGAATTGCTGAATTTTGGGCTAAGTTTGTTGACATACAGGGAAAGAATGTTATCCTACCAATCTATGGCACCGTGACTCACCTGAAGAAGGAGTGACACTCTGAAAGCTAGTGCTACCAAATAAACTGTTGGACTTTAACCTGGTGTTGTGAGACTTCTTACTGTGCCCACCCCAGTCCAACGCCGGCATCTCTACACTGTGTTAGTATGCCAATCCTCTGCCTCCTTAAGATCCTGTCCATGCCATCTATCCCGAATCCCAATCTGATGATGGTGTAACAGAGTTTGCCTAAATGGAGAATAGTTTTTTCCCTTGTCACAATGTAGACAGAGAAACTTTAGTCTGATTCTGAAGCATTGCATAACTTGTAATTAATCTCCTCCGTTTTTGCTGTAGTCTACTATTTGCCTTGGACTTTGTGTATTGAAGTCTAAGGGGGCCATGAAAGGTTAGTTAGTGGCAATAGTGGTATATGTTTTCATTTAATGAGAAAGATTGCTGTCACTTACAAATCCTTGTCAGATACCTAAAAAGAAGTGATGGATGTGATTGTGTCGAGACTGTTTAAACTTGATCAACCTAATTAAATTGTACTTGTAATATTGACCTGTAATGTCAGAACCCAATATGGTGTGAAGGACCTTATTTAAGATTCTTGTTCAGGTTTCATCTCTGCTTTGAAAAAAAAATTTGATGATGGAAAGTGGTGGAGGTTAACAAGTAATGCTAAAGAAGACCAAATTATTAGGTCATTCCCTTAATAACAATGAGTTGAGCCAACAGACATCTAAAAATAATTCATGGAATGTGAGTGTTGCAAAGCCAGCATTCATTGCATAATTGCCCTTGGGAAGGTGATAATGAGTTGTCTTACTGAACCACTGCAGTCCATATAGTGTACATACGCCCACAGTGCTTTATTCTGTAGTGATTTGATACAACTGAATGGTATGCTAGGCCATTTCAAAGGACAGTTGGGAATCAACCTCATTGCTGTGGATCTGGAGTCATGCGTGGGCCAGACCAGGTAAGAATAGCATTTCTTTCCTGAAGATCATTGGTGAACTTGGGTTTTTACAACAATCTAGTAGTTTCATGCTTATTATTAATTAGTCTAGCATTTTATTCTGGATTTATTAATTAATTGAATTTAAATTTCCTCAGCTGCCCCAGTGGGATTTGAACTCATATCTATGGAACATTAGTCCTAGCCTTGGGTTACTAATTTTCAGTAACATTACTACATTGCTACTGTCACACTTTTGAGCCAAACTACTGTATGAAGTCCTGAGCCATTCAAGGACTCTGAATGGATCCGGAGATATGACATCAATTAGTTGATGTCATATCTCTGGATTAGATGGTCCTAAAACGTCTATTAGTTGTCCTATAGTAAAACATCATTAGTTGTCCTACAGTATTAGTTGGTCCTAAAACATCTTATCAACTATTTTCATATTACTTTCTGCAAACATGCCTTTTTATGATTTTAAATAGAAATCATAAAATCCCTACAGTGCAAAAGAAGGCCATTTGGCCCATCGAGTCTGCACCTACTTTCTCTGATGGTGTACCTTCCCTATCTTTTGAACTCTGCTCATTTACCATGGCTAATTCATCTAACCTACGCACCTTGTAATGCTAAGGGACAATTTAGCATGGTCAATCCACCTTACTTGCACATCTTTGGACTGTGGGAGGAAGGTGGAGCACCCAGAGGAAACCCATGTAGACTTGGGGAGAACTTGGAAACTCCACAAGACAGTGACCTGAGGCTGGAATTGAACTTGGGTCTCTGACGATGTGGGACAGCAGTGGCAATCACTCTGACACCTTGTGCCATGTGTTGATCAGATTATGTAGATAGTATTTAGGGTCAGTGTTTAGTATGTAAAATGATATGAAGCTCTCTCAGGCACACAGTTCTCCTACTTATAGGTACTAATTTGTCCAAGGATTGCTAAATTGTTGAAACTGGGAATGAATGTTATCTACAGGGAAGGCAGTTTACACTGTATTCTTTTAGGGATTTGCTCATATTTTCAGATAATATGCTTCTTTCATTTAATCTTAAAAGTAATGAGATAATGCTGATTCTCAGTAGGCGTTCTTCTGCTTGCTGAACAGCATGTCCTCACCCTTCAGCTTCAAGAAAAAAAGTTAACTTTGAAGAATAGGCTGCATCTTCCTCTAAGTTTTGAATTTCCTTTTGTGATTTTTTTTTTGGATGGGAGAGTGCAGTGGGCAGGAGGGAATGGGCAACCTGGGGCTCACATAGGATTTGGGAGTGAAATAGATCATCAGGGACTTGGCAGCACTAGAGGAAGTGACTGGGCCAGCATCATTCCGAGAGATTGGCCCAGGATTTGGCCGTGTGTGAGCAGATTCATTTTACAATGAGATAACAATGAAATGACCGTATACTGTGAAAGGAGTGAATTCTTTTTACAGACTAGCGAATCCCTTGTGGCTTTGCTGATAGTTAGTTGAAGCAATTGATACATCTTTTAGCTTGCCGACACAGGCTAGATTGATGGGTGGAACAAGTCAGTGTCATAAGTAGCTGGAAGGCTGACTAGTAACGTTATCCACTAAAGTAATAGGATCGAGTGTCACCATTACACTTCTTGGAACTAACTTTTAACATGAACAATGTTAGACTATGATATTGTTGGTGGGAGGAAATAGGCATGACAAACAGGAAGTCTCAAGCATTTATAGGTAGTAATTTTTAATTGTTTTAAGTTTATTTATTACTGTGACAAGTAGGCTTACATTAACACTGCAATGAAGTTACTGTGAAAACACCCAAGCTGCTTTAGTCCAGGGTCTGTTCAGGTACACTGAGGGAGAATTTAGCACAGCCAATGGACTTAACCAGCATGTCCTTTGGACTGTAGGAGGAAATCGGAGCACCTGCAGGAAACCCATGCAGACATGGGGAGAACATGCAGACTCTGCACAGACAGTGACCCGAGCTAGGAATTGAATGCAGGTCCTTGGTGCTGTGAGGCAGCAGTGCTAACCACTGTGCCACTTTGATTTTTTATATGATATTTGGAACCATTCAACAAACTTTGTTCCCAATTGAACATTTTCCTATGACCTGCGATATGCCCAGACATTTCTTATGATGCAGTTAATTACAGGTGGGTTCAGGCACAAGTTCTCTCAAACCTCATGGAATAATATGACAAATGTGACATTCCAATCTTTACAAGGAAAGAGCATTGATCTAGTACAAATCATTGTGGAGATTGTTGATGGCTTTGTATTCATTAATAATGATCGGACAGTCAACCAGACCACAAGAGGGGAGTCACTGCATTAGGACCATGCCTTGTAGCAGATTTTCTTTGAGATACGTTCATAAGTTTGTAAGATATAGGAGTAGAATTAAGCCATTCAGCCCGTGGAGTCCACTCCGCCATTTGATCATGATTGATATGCTCCTCATCCCCATTCTCCTGTCTTCTCCCCATAACCCTTCAACCCATTACCAATTAAAAATCTGCCTAACTCCTTCTTAAATTTACTCACTGTCTCAGCATCCATCACACTTTGTGATAGCAAATTCCATAGATTCACAACCTTTTGGGAGAAGTAGTTTCTCCTCAACTCTATTTTAAATTTGTTACCCTTTTTCCTCGCATCCTAGCATGTCCCACAAGAGGAAGCATCCACTCCACATTACACAGGACTCAGATTTGCCCCTGTGATCATGGTCTCAGTAACAAGTGGTCCTGACTAGAATGAGTAATTACAGTGACAAAAATGTAGAAGATGCATTTGCAAATTAGCCACAGATCAGCTCTTTATAAATCACAGGAAACCATTTCTGTCAAGTACGACGGTGAGCGATTATATTGTCACCCTGCACTGAGTAACTTTTTAAAATAAACGTTCAGCTAACTTTCTGTGTTTGGGGAGGATTATTCACTTGACGCAGGGGCAAATCTGAGTCCTGTGCAAAATGACTGCGTTAGGTTCTCCCAGTGGCTGGTTTGGTAAATGCACCATGCAATGCTATACTTGTAGTTATCTCTCTTTACTCTTGTGTGGCAGTGCACAGGGAGCTAGTTTGAACATCAGCTCATTTACTGTGCTGCTGCGGACGGCAACTGTGACGATTTTAATCAGACAATTGAGGTTGGCCTACTTGAATATGAACTCCTTGATTAGGGGCCCAAACTGATGGTCCAATCAGGGAGCCCCATGCTCCGTAATCAAACAGGAGTGTCAGTTCCTCTGGCACTCCGGATGCAGTGGCATAGCCGGGTTCGAGGGTTAGGGGGAGCGAACACATTAAAAAAGGTGCCACAAAATAAAAAAATGACCGCCCTCTCATTACTATTCTGCCAGGCCCTGCCTACCCTGTCTAGACCCTGCCCCCCCCCCCCACTGACATCATCACAGTCTGGCGTCATCACGTCGCATGCAAAACAACTGTTCTTTTCTCAGTAATTTATTTTCTTTCCTTTAAAAAAAAATCTATTTTTGAAAAGGCACCACTTCTGGAAAATGATTACAGGCTGAATCCCGATGTTTATCTGTAGACCGGGCCGTCCCACTGACGGAGCGGGGCAGAGGAGATCGTGGACACGCCATGCTGTGGTTGGTGAACTCAGCTGTCAGTCAGCACTAAGTGAGGTCCCGTGTACCAGACTGGTGGATCGGGAGGGGGAGGCGGGACGTATCGTCCTCGGGTTGGTTTATCGAGCTGTCAACCAGGGGGTTGGGTGTGAATCTTCCCCATAAACCACAATATATAACCACAAAGTATACATTTTTAAAAAAAAGTCAATAATCACAGGTAGGCTTGAATTAATGAATTCCGTGCACAAAGTTCGAAAGGCATTCAAAATCCCCTCATGTGGACCCTTGCAGACAGTAGGAAGGACAATGAGTATTTCTCTCTGACACTATAATCTCAGGAGTGCTGCAAGATAGTTAATTACGACAGAGAAATGGAACATTTCAACTTCATAACTTCTGGCTCAACTTTGTGACGGAAGGAAAAGACACAGTGTAATTAACAAACGAGTACTGGTGTGTTTATCCGCTCACCTCCCTGCACTTTACAGGAGTGTTTCTGCCATTCAGTTCCTAGGTTACGTAAATTCCCAATACAGGTTCCAGCCTCTCCATAAACCTGTCAGTTAGTGGGTGAGGAGCCATGCTCTGGATTGGTTTATCGAGCTGTCAGTCAGGAGGTTGTGTGTGGGCGAGAGTTAGTGAGTATAAAAGGCGCCACTTCTGAAAAATGTGCTCAGGGGAGCAGTTGCTCCCCCTGCAAACCCCCCTCCAGCTACACCACTGTCCGGATGTAGACTGCACTCTAAGTGCACTCTGTATAGTGTTGTGGGATCTTGTAAAGAAAGGTGAAGCGACTTCCACCTCCGAGGATTTACGACGGCAGCCCTTACTTTGCAACCAGCATAGCGAAGGAAACAAGGTGGTGTTGCTGCCTGCAGAGGCTCTGTGTCCCTCCTCAGTGGTAGATTCCCCCACTGCCTTTCACTCACTGGGGTGAACAGACCAATTTGGGTGATTGATGAAGGTGCCAGTCATTGTCATGTAGAAAATGACATATTGTGATGTTAAAACAAATGGGTATGCATGGATATTGATTTGTTGTTCTCGAGTTGTGTGAATGCCCTCCACGCAATTAGGGGAGCATTTTCCACGCTATCAAAATCCAGGGCTGACACTGCAGAATCACTGCTTGGAAATGTTCCTGCAATAGAAGTAGACACAGCATCAATGAGGGGGACAATGATTGATGGAGCACCAAACTTCACCAGTGTTAACTTACAGTAACATGGGCCTCATTTGTCACAAGGTCAGGTGTGGTACACTATTCTCTGAATATGGTACACTTCTTTCATTTACCATGTTTTGCAAAACAGTAATTGGTAACCAGTTGTGCATATAATCATTAAATTCAAAACTTTTACCTGTCAGTTTAATGGATGAAGCTTCAGTTCAGTTTATCAGTTTGATTGTAATACTCAGTGGCAACCAGAGGTAACGTTTAAATGTGTAGTCTGATGACCAAATAACAAAAACACAGAGGAAAATCATAGAATCCCTACCGTGCAGAAGGAGGCCATTTAGCCCATCGATTCTTCACCGATGACAATCCCACCCAGGCCCTGCCCACGTGTATTTACCCTGCTAGTCCTCCTGACACTAAGGGACAGTTTAGCATGGCCAATCGGCCTAACGCACACATCTTTGGAATGTGGGAGGAAACTGGAGCCCCCAGAGGAAACCCATGCAGACACGGGGAGAACATGCAAATTGCACACAGTCACCTATGGCTAGTATTGAACCCAGGGCCCTGGCGCTGTGAGACAGCAGTGCTAACCACTAAGACATTGTGGCACCCTCAATATCAGAAAGAAAAACCTTTAAAACCAATAGAGTCTGTAAGGGAAATTCACACTTAAATAATATCACAATAACCTTTTTAACAACAAAATATGTTTTAAAACCATTAGCTTACTGTGCCACCCTTGTCTGGTATGTAAATACTGAGGGGGATTTCACAGAATCATAGAATAGGATCACTATAGAATTATAGAATCCCTACAGTGCAGAAGAAGGCCATTTGGCCCATTGTGTCTGCACCAACAACAGTCTCACCCCTGCCCTATCCCCATCACCCCACATATTTACGCCACTAATCCCTCTAACCTACGCATCCCAGGGCACTAAGGGGCAATTTTGCGTGGCCAACCAAGCTGACTCACACTTCTTTGGAGCGTGGGAGGAAACCGGACTACCTGGAAGAAACCCACGCAGACTCAGGGGGAATGTGCAAACTCCGCACATCCAGTGATCCAAGCCGGGAATCGAATTCTGGAGCTATGAGACAGCTAATCACAGTGTCACCATGCCATCTCCCAAACTTACAAACTTTTGTCAGTTTTAAATGTTATTTTCTCCCTGTATCAGGTGCCTTCTCCACTGGGAGGGGCAATCCCTGTAAAGGATGCTCACTCCAGTTTCCCCACAGTGTGTAGAGCACTGTGGAAGAGGGTGAGAAACCAGATGAGATGTTTCAGGAGGGGGAATAAATAGGGGTGGGGTAGATAAGCCATGAGGAGTGCTTATGGGGGCAAGAAAATGGGAGAAGGTGAGAGCAAAACTTTGGGAATGGAGTTTGAGGGGAAGAGCAGTGCCAGTATTAATTGGTGGAAAGGGGAGTGTCAGCATTGACTGATGGAGAGAGAAGATGGGAAATGTAAGCATTGGGTATGTGGGGAATGAGGAAGGAGGGCAGATGGGGAAGAACAGAGCCATCATTAACTCAGGGGTGGGGGAGCATGGCAAAATGGAGCATAGAACATTCCAAATGAAGCAAGGTGGCGGACAAAGAAAATAAACTGCATTTAATAGCAACATGGAGGAACAAGAAGCTTTAACTAAGGGAGGGGGGATGAGAAGGGACATTGCAACATGAACGGGGGGTAGGATGTCACTGTGCATTGACATGATAGTGTCTGTATAACTGCAGTCTTAGTTCCTCACTAGTTACAAAGCTCTACTTCAACTCTGTTCCACAAACAGGTGACTTCTATACCTCCAGTTCCCTGCCCAGTCACACACCATCCCGACTTGGAAATAATCACCGTCACTGGGTTACAATTCTGGAACTCCCTTCCTGACAGCACTGTGGGTGATCCTACAGCACGTGGACTGCAGCGGGTCAAGAGGCAGCTCACCACTCACTCGAGAGCAATGAGGGATGGGGCGATAAGTGTTGGTCTGGCCGGTGACACCTACACCCCATGAATGAATTAAAACATCCAACGATTTTCATGGTGCTCTGACAATATACAGTGAAATTAATCCATTGCATTCTCATTGGCTGTTCCTCATATTGGGAGGGGTAGAAAAGGTGATCCTTTCCTAAGTTCACAAAACTAAAGAACAAAGGTGCACTTGACTCTGACCTTCTGGCAGTGCAGTCCTATCAGCCTTGTTAGAATGTTATTAATTCTCATCAGATCATTCAATGGTTCTAAATGTCAGTGTCACCATATTGTACTTGTACATGGCCAAGTGCATCTTCTTGTTGTGATTGACATGACAAAAAGATGCAGTTGCTATGAGAGACACTGTAGGTTGTTGCTGGGAGTTTCAATAGCGCTCAAAGTTTCAAATGCCTCAAAATGCCACTACAGTCATAACCTTTTGCCTTCGGATAAATCAATAATGCCTCCTGTGGAAAATTAAGACACTCTTGTGGATTTGTGTAATGACAATTTCTTGGAAAGCTCAATGCAGATTTGCTAATTGTGCGGCCAGTTTATCGTGGTCAGATGAATGTTGTACAGGAAGGTCAGTGTCACTGTACACTGATCTGATCTGCTGCATATGAATGCCTTGTGCAGATCATAACTCCCCCACCCCCCCATCCCCCCTCCCCATGTTATGCTCCATGTAAAGAAATGGATAAGCAACAAAACAAAATTCAGAGGTGCTGAAAATGCAGAGCTGGTCAGCTGACACCGAACGATAAAAATGACTTGCCATTTTAGGAGTGCCCCTTCATCTAAGCATGGAAGGATGTGATGGCCCGTGGTATTATCGTTAGACTGTTAACCTAAAAACTCAGCTAATGTTCTGGGGACCCGGGTTGAATGCCACCACAGCAGATGGTGGAATTTGAATTCAATAAAGAAAAATTGGCACGGTGGCACAGTGGTGGGTGGCACGGTGGCAGAGGGGCTAGCACTGCTGCCTCATAGCGCCAGGAGCCCGAGTTCGATTCCCGGCTTGGATCACTGTCTGTGTGGAGTTTGCACGTTCTCCCCATGTACCAAGGGGCAGTAGCGGGATGGGCTTTCATGGCTGCCACATGGGTGGGGAGTTTCTAGTTATGTGTAGTGGCAGGAAGAGCGCACAGTGAAGGGGGGATTTGTGGGCAGGAGGGTGGGGAGAGGGTAGTGCGGTGGGAAACACCGGCAGTATGTCTATGGTGGTGGGGGGTGGTGGGGGGGGGGGTGGCGGCAGGGGAGAAAGAGCCTCTGATATTTGTGTGTGGTTGGTGGGAAGAGAACTCTCGATGATTGTGAGGGGGGCGCGGTGTTGGTAGGCCTCAATGCCTCCATGGTGGGGGAGTTCTGCCTCAGTGCTGATGGGAGCACCCTCTAAAGATGGTGGCCTGATCTGTGTGGAGCTGGCCTTGCCTGCTCTATCAGGTCCTGGTCCACCATAGTGATGGAGTAAACCCCACCCATTTTAAACTCAGAGCAGATCAAGATCTAGGGAGAAAAATGGGCTGTGCGACTGGAGAACTTCATGCTGGCTTTCAGCCTGACACTTTGGAAAAAAAAGGTAAGGTTCTGCCAAATTTACCATTTAAAGGATTAGAAATGTCAGATCTGAATTTGCTGTGGCAAGTTTATTAGACAATTAATTGGCAAGTACAGCAAGTTCCTGAAAAAAAAGGTGAGAGTAAGAATGAGCAGTGTAACTTGGACAGCAACCTTTATATCTTCAGATTTAACCACACAACTGTTCCTTTTCTGAAGTTTCTGTCACATTTACCCCGTGTATAAGGCAAATGCCGTTCCCCTTGCCATTATTTATAACAGCAAGTCTAATTTGTTGGCAATGGTGCAGGTAATCATTTAACACATTTACATGACATTCCTCTGTCTGTTACTTGAAGTTTAAGTTTATTTATTAGTGTCATAAATAGGCTTACATTCAGACTGTGGGGGAAGCTGGAGGAAACCCACGCAGACACGGGGAGAACGTGCAGACGCCGCACAGACAGTGACCCGAGCTGGGAATCGAAACCAGGTCCCTGGCACTGTGAGGCAGCAGTGCTAACCACCCCTTTGAAATAAATGTGTCATTGTTTACACAAAAACAGTTGCAGGCTGATATCGCCAACTTATTCCTAAACTGTAGTGATGGGAAGGAAGGCATTGCAATACAAAAGCTGAGGTGCACGGCATCAAATAGAAAACAAGGTAGTGACAGTTTGAAGTGTGCAGATTGAATGTTCATCATTATAAATAGGGGTCAAAACAAATGATCCAATAAATAACTTCAAAATGTACATTTTTCTAATGCTTGCTTGGTGCTACTTAATGAATATTAAACAGACATGCAAATGAGATGTATTTGCATTGGTGTGTGTTTTGTTTATGCAAACAAGAATAACGTATGTGTGCACCAATCCCTCAATAATTCATTATTCCCCAGTTGTATTATTAATCTCTTGTTTCTACATTGTAGACCCTGTTGTCTGATGGGCAGGTGCGCAGTTAGTACAGCAGTTCGAACAATGGGCATTCAATAGTGGTGTATATTCTAACAAAGTTGTCAAGAAAAGCACAAATCAACACTGACAAAACAAAATGGTCCATCTCCCTCTCTCCCATTCCTCCCCAATAATCCACCCACAGTGTATGTCATGTGATTGTGTGTGACTATGTGTGTGCACGTGTGTGTGTGTGTGTGATTGTACCTGTGGTATGTGTTTGTGTGTGTGTGTATGTATCTATGTGTGTCATTGTGCGTGTGTGTATGTATGGATGTGTGTGGTTGTGTGTGTGTAGGTATGTGTGTGCTGTTGTGTATGTGTGTGTGTGGTTGTGCATATGTGTGTATATATGCATGTATGTGTTTGGTTGTCCGTGTGTGTGTATATATGTGTATGGTTGTGTGTATGTGTGTATATATATATATGTATGTGTGTGCAGTTGTGCATGTCTGTATGTGTATGTATGTGTGGTTGTGTGTGTGTGTAGGTATGTATGTGTGTGTATGTATGTGTGGTTGTGTGTGTGTGTGTAGGTATGTATGTGTGTGTGTGTATATGGTTGTGTGTGTGTGTGTGTATGTATGTGTGTCTGTGGTTGTGCGGGTGCACATAACTGACATGAGAAGGGATATTGAGGCACCAAATCATGCACTACAGATAAGGAAAAACACTGCAGACACTCTGCAAGTCAGTCAGCAGCTGAAGGAGGAAGACTGGTGATAGAATGTTAACCTGTCTCTCCTTCACAGTTACCATCATATCTGTTGTGCATTTCCAACATTTTCTATTTTAATTTCAGATTTCCACCGTTCATGGTTCATTTCTTTTCTCTGCAGTAAAACTTGTGCTATCTGCCCGGCAGCCCGTATTTATGTGAATGTGTAGAAAAAGCAATTCCACATCAGTAAAGCACAAATGTATTGGTCGACAAAAGCAATCATCTATCAGTGCGAAGAAATACTCTAGTTTTTAATTTTCATCATAACGCCTCCAGAAGATGTACTTTCTTCTGGTTGCTGCTTCAATTATAAAAAAATGTGAATGTAAAGTAATGTTCCTGTGTAGTACTTTCTGTGCACACAGCTACTCTATTTGGTTGAAATATTCGGTGGAAATACTCTGTACACCCAAATGTCCCAGCCCATAATGCCCACCATTTGGCATGATGTGGAGGTGCCGGCGTTGGATTGGGGTTGGCGCTGTAAGAAATCTCACAGCATCAGGTTAAAGTCCAGCAGGTTTATTTGGAATCACGAGCCTTCAGAGAGCTGCTCACTCATTTGATGAAGACATATGAGGCAGGACTCAGTCTGTCAGACAGTACAGGGTTGATATTGATTTGATTATTATTGTCACATGTACTGGAATACAGTGAAAAGTATTGTTTCTTGCATGCTACACAGGCAAATCATATGGTTGTTGAAGTACAAGGGGAGAAAGAAAGGAGAGGGTGTGAAATGTAGTGTTACAGTCATAGCTAGAGTGTAAAGATCAGCTTCATATATGATAGGACCATTCAAAAGTCTGGTGGCAGCAGAAGCTACTCTTGAGTTTGTTGGCATGTGCTTTCAGACTTTTGAATCGTTTTCCTGACAGGAGAAGGTAGAAGAAAGAATGTCCTGTTGCGAGGAGTCCTTGATTATGCTGGCTGCTTTTCCGAGGCAGCAGGAAGTGTAGACTGCATTCAGTGGATGGGAGACTGGTTTGCGTGATGGACTGGGCTACATTCACAATCCTTTACAGTTTCTTGTGGCTTTGGTCAGAGCAGGAATCATACCAAGCTGTGATACATCCAGAAAGGATGCTTTCTATGGTGCATCTATAAAAGTTGGTGAGGGTCGGAGTGGACATGCTGAATTTTCTTAGCCTCCCGAGAAAGTAGAGGCGTTGGTGGGCTTTCTTAACTATAGCATCAGCATGGAGGGACCAGGACAAGTTGTTGGTGATCTGGACACCTAGAAATTTGAAGCTCTCAATATTCCCACTTCATTACCGTTTACGGGGCATGTCCACAACTATATTTCCTGAAGTCGATGACTATCTCCTTCATTTTACATCATTAGAAACTCTCTTGTGGGGACCACGAAATGGATTCAATTTGAATTTGGTTTTTGGAACAAGCAAGGAGATGGATTCAGATCAGCTCAGCCTGCTCTGCACGTTGGCTTTGTAACTTTGTAAGAATGGAGTAAAAAAATTTTTTAAATCAATGAGTTTCGCTTCTGAGCCTTTTGGCTAAGAGTAAGCATAGGATCAAGTTCAAGATGCCTTTTCTTGTCAGCTTGGATCTGTACGTCTCTTCTGTAGAGACAATGAATTAGATTCAATTTAAATTTGAATTGGCTTTTGGAGCAAGCAAAGAGATGGATTAAGGGATTGTCTTGTCCATTCTGTATATTGACTTTGTAACTTTAAGAATGAACAAAAGAATCAATGTGTTTTAGAGTCTTACTTTGCCTTTATGCCAACTGTTACATGTCAGATTTTGCCTAATGATAAAAGGAGAAGAACATAAGAAATAGCAGGAGTCCCATTTTCCTGCACTAACCCCCCCATACCTTGATGCAGAAATCTGTCAATCTCAATCCTGAACATACTCAAAAACTGTGAACTTTCACAGCCCCATGGGGAAAAGGATGCCAAAAGCAGTCTCCCGAGTGAAGAAATTCCTTCTCACCCTAGTCCTAAGGGACACTAAGGGGCAATGAAACATGGCCAATCCGCTTAACCCGCACAATTTTGGACTGTGGAAGGAAAGCGGAGCACCCAGAGGAAACCCCATGCAGACACGGGGAGAACATGCAGCATCCACACAGACAGTGACCCGAGGCTGGAATGGAACCTGGGTCCCTGGCGCTGTGAGGCAGCAGTGCTAACCACTGTGCCACCCAACAAAAGGAATCTAACATATTGATCAAACAGCCCCAAACACTAATTCCTCACCTGTATTGGATTACTTCATCTCAACTGAGAGAGTGACACGAGCATAAAAAGCTGACAGTCTGATATCAAGGAAAGGAGAAACCAGCCAGGTTTCCTGCTCTTGTTTTTAATCAAGTGAAGGCGGGTTTATATTCAACTGTGATGCCTTCGAACAAGAACAAAAGGGAAGCTTACATCACCCTTGTGTGATTCACTGATTTCAGGAGCAGAGGGAAACACATCAGAGAGGGAATAGTAGAAAAGAAATTCAAACTGCTTCTTATGTTTCAGGGTTCTGGAATGCAGTGGTGAATGCAAAATAATTCTATATATTAAAACTATCTTTCCTAGAATCCCCACTGTGCAGGAGGAAGCCATTTGGCCCATCGTGTCTGCACTAACCACAGTCCCACCCAGGCCCTATTCTCCTAACCCCAAGTATTTACCCTATTAATCCCCTGCCACTAGGGGCAATTTATCATGGTCAATCTACCTAATCCGCACATCTTTGGCCTGTGGGAGGAAACTCACACAGACATGTGCAAACTCCACACAGACAGAGACCTGAGGCTGGATTTGAACCTGGGTCCCTGGCACTATGAGGCAGCAGCGCTAACCACTGTGCCACCTTGCCGTCCAACAATAAATTGAGTAATTTGGTCATTTTGAAAAGTTCCTGTTTAATCTATGATCGAGGTTTCCGGCTTGTTCTTTCTACTTGTATTCTAGAATTTATATAACAGAGCACTTTAGTCTGACATCTCTCACTGCCTTGTATATTTGCAAAAGCTTTTCTGGGGTCCAGGAGTGCACACTTGCTGCTGTCTCCTACTAAAGCAACGATTATGGTCCTCTGAAATTGCTCTCTCTGCTGTAGTTGATGATTATTTTCCCATTGATTCAAGAGTGCTGAAAAGCCATTTTCCATTCTGTTCCTTCTTCATATCATTGATCTCCAGTTATTAGTCACCCCTATTATTCATACTCAACATTTCACTCTGCAACCATAAATTTCCTTCAGACTGTATTCCCCCGGTGTTCCCCATCTCCGTATCTTTTGGAATGCAGTGGCTGAATCCATGCATCTGAATTCTTGTCATTCCCTTCAGTGGAGCAACAGGAAACTTTATGTTAATAAAAATATTTCTAAGGAAGTCCCTTAATTTCTCATGATTCTAACGAACACCACTCTTTCCTTTGAAACTGTCTTCATCTTTGGAAGTTTATGATTCCACTATCTCCCCTGATGTTAACGGGAATTTCTAGGTCACCTGCATTGCTAAAAATGCATCCTAATTTCAATCTCTTCCCCTTAATGACTCAGAACTCTCTATAAACTCAGTCAACAGTGATAGCTCCCACACAATACCAGGAAGAAACTAACATATTCATCTCATATTTGAAAGATTCTCCTCAGATCCCTGGGCAATGGACAGCTTGTCACCAAACATATGATCCGTTTCATAACTCTAACCTCCAAACTCTCCCTTCCCTTGCAACATTATGTATTTTTCATTGACGACCCAACTCCTGTCTTTCTCCAACACTTTAGATTTCACAGTCCCTTTTGCCTGGTATTTTTTTTATTCATTCATTCAAGGAAAGGAGAAACTAGCCAGGTTTCTTGCTCTTGTTTTTATCTAGTGAAGGCGGGTTTATATTCAACAGTGATGCCTCACTGGCTGGCCAGCATTTATTGCCCATCCTTTGTTGCTTTGCGATGGTGGAGATGAGCTGCCTTCTTGAGCGATTGATACACCTAAGTGGCTTGCTATTTTCAGAGGGCAGTTGAGAGTTAACCACATTGCTGTGGTTCTGGGGGTCACATATAGGCCAGACTGGATAATGATGGCAGATTTCCTTCCCTAAAGGGCATTAGTGAACCAGATGAGTTTTTTTGACAATCAACAATGGTTTTGTGGTCATCAATGGATTCTCAATTCCAGATTTTTTTTTATTGAATTCAAATTCCTTCATGTGTCATGGTGGGATTCGAACCTGGGTCCCCAGAACATTTGTTGAGTTTCTGGATTAACAGTCTAGCCATAATACCACTAGGCCATTGCCTCCCTCCATCATCATATGTGAACCATAGCTTTCTCTAACTGTCTGGCTTTGCGTTAGAAAGGAAAGGAAGCCCACCAAAGGGATATAGAGTCATTGAGGTTATATTACTGAACCACTTATCTAATAATCTGGGGAAAGAGTTTAAATCCCACCACAACTGGGGAATTTAATTTCAATTAATTAAGTACATCTGGAATAAAAACTTAGAATAGGAATTTTCCAGCTCCATTATGGTGGGACTTACTGTGGGGATGTGGCGGGCCATCCTAAACTCCGTCCACTTTCAGCGGGACTGGAAGATTCCGGTAGAGGGCGGGGCCAGAAAATCCCAGTATCAGTAATGGTGACCATGAAACTACCTCTATAACCCCATCCGATTCATTCCTATAAGGAAGGAAATCGTCTGTCCTTACCTAGTCTGACCTAGATGTGACCCCAACTCCTCTCAGTTGCCCTCTGAGATGGTTGAAGAAATCACACACGAGAAGTTGTCTCAGTATTATCTTCCCAAAGGCCCTTGGGAATGGGAAATTCAAGCAGACCTTGGTAGCAGCATCCACATTCCATGTATCGTGAAATCTCCACATTGTAGAAAGGGGCTGTTCAGCCCATTGAGTCGCACCGACTCTCTGACAGAGTATCTTATCCATGCCCTATCCCTGTAACCTCACATACTTACCCCACTAATCCCCCTAACCTACAGATCTTGGGGACACCAACGGGCAATTTATCACGGCCAATCCACCTAACCTACGTGTCTTTGGATTGCGGAAGGAAACTGGAGCACCCGGAGGAAGCGCACGCAGATACGGGGAGAAAGTGCAGACTCCGTACTGACAGTAACCCAAGCCGGGAATTGAACCAGAGTACCTGGTGCTGTGAGGCAGCAGTGTTAACTGCTGTGCCAACGTATCACGTGAATAAAAAAAATCAGCTAAAGACCAAACTCCAGATTGACATCAAAGAAAGTGGATAAGTAAATAGAAAATGCAAAAACCTGCTTATACTTCTCAAAACTTTGGGATACCGGCAACGTAAAATGAAATGGATGGATGATCGGGGATTTGGATCCAAGTCTGGCATCTATGCGGCCTTGCGGATGAGTTTGACAGCCTCAGCTGTTCTGTCTGCTTGTGGCAAGAAAAACAAGCCTCACTGATAGGCCTTTGTCACCGCTTGACTGATTGCTCACAGCTTCTGAGGGAACAACTTTGACAGCCTTCATAGAGTTATCTCTGGACTGGAGACTCTGGCTCTCCCCACTGGATAGCACACCATCACTGAGTGTTAGCATTAAAAAGCACTGACAAAGAAGAAGTTATTTTTATAAAGCACTGTGCTCATGCAGAAGACTTTCACACAAGAAACAGCTTTGGGAATATTTTTTAGCCCTGTGCCCAGAGCGTACTTGTGGCATGCTGCAAAAAACCCAAAATTACATTCAAAGCAATTTGCTTTTTTTTAAAAAAAATCCTCCTAAACATAAGTTCAGACTTTTCACATGGAAAGGGCCATGAATAGAAGGTTAATGGAATAGGGCAAGAAACAAAAGACTCAAAATTACCCATATCGCTTCAGCAGCTTACAGCTGAGTGTTCAAAACGAGACTGTCTATATTTTATGGAGACTGTGTGGTGTGAAATCGAATGGGAAAGTGGCTGAATATAGATGAAATCCACTCTCTGTGAGCCTAGTGGCTTTATGCTGTCTGTTGATTTTTCTCTCCACACTTCCCTTCATTCTCCCCTGAAGGCTGAGTGGAAGGAGAGAGAGAGACAGAACTGAAGGAGAGGGAACCATTAACAATGCCAGCTAAAATGTGCAACACGAAGGGAAGTTGTGTGGTGGGGGGGGGTCAGTACTTTATTGGGAAGAGGGGCACAAAAACAGGAGGCAGGTCTGATGGACAAGGTGAACCCATGGAGGGAGTGATTGGGGGGGGGGTTGGTATACGAGACTAAGCAGAGAAACATACAAGAACAGAGATAGGGCAGGAGGGAGTTTGGAGGAAGTTTGGCTTGGGGGACTAGGGGAAGGGAGGGAAGTGGCAAAGACAGCTAATCGAGTGGTCTCAATTCCGGTGACAAAGAAGTCCAGGAGCTTCTTTCAGTTGTTTTTGGAGGTGAACGTGGAGATGGCAGGAGGGATAGATTTAAGAAGATGCGATAGAGCTGAGTAACTGAGAGAGTTGGGGGGTGGTGGGGAGGGCAGCCTATGGTCACCTGAGACTACGGTGACTTTACCTTTCCCTTTTAGATGGCAGTGGCCATGGGTTTGGAAGGTGCTGGCAACTCCTACATCAAATAAAACAGGATATTTAATTCAATGGCGCTTTTGATGAGTGTGTTTTGTTGTGAAAATGTCTAGTTTCATCATTCGTGCATTGCAGGAACATACCTTTTAGCTTGGGGATTGGAATTTTTAAAAGTAAGATAATGGAAGCACCTGGTGAGAAACTGATAAATAGATGTAAAGCAATTTCAGTTTAAAGGGCAGATGTCCTGTGTTTATTTAATAAGGTAAGAGTTGGAAGAGGGAAATCATTAAACAATGGATGGCCCTCTTCTGAGTCTTGAGGGAGATGTCACCAGTTGTCTTCATAAGGGATACAAAATATACACCTAGGTCCCAAAATCAAAGGATAATGGTAAAGATGACTAGTTTTAGTCTTTATATGGGACATCCTAGAAGTGTTATGTTGCTGTGGGGATAGGTGCCATGGATGTACTCCTGAGTTTATCTGTGTGATTTTCCACAGAAAACAGGCAGTTTATGTCTGGAGCTGGAACAGTTTAAAACAAGTAGAGAGAAAGATGTCAAGAGTCGAGATGATTTGTCCTGAGGGCAGCCTCGAAAACACAAGAATTCAAGAAATAGGAGTGGGAGTAAACAACACGGCCCATCACGTTTGATCTACTATTCGATATGATCCATTTTCCCATCTTAATATCCCTTAATTCCCTGAGAGATCAAAATCTGTCTATCCCAGCCTTAAATGTTACTCAACATTTAAGCACTAACAACTCTTTGAGGTAGAGATTCCAGGCATAGAATTTTCCAGAAGCTGCCCACTAGTAGCAGAAAAGCTGTCAAAAACAAAAGGCGTTGTCTGATTTTGGTGTCACTGAAGCAGTGAGGCTCATGCTAGAGCCAGGATCTCCATAATCACAAGGTACTTAAAAGGAGTTGGATGATTGCCTAAAATGATGGTAATGGAAGACCCTCAAAAAGTTGCACACCTCAGAGAATAGCAAGAACACTGAAGGCAATCAAAGTGAATTCCTAGGAGCTGTGGCACACGATGAATTGATCCCAGGGGAAGTGAAAGAACGTTTAAGATCCTGGAAAATATAGGGAACTTGTGGGTGGAAATAAGAGCAGAACAGAAAGTGTTCTGTTGAGATTTTCAGGCTGAAAGAATCAATGTTTACTATATATAATGTTAAGGTACTTGCTTTGTGGAATTCTTGCACAGTAAATGTTTTTAAATAGTGAAGCCTTGTGAGTTTGAATTGCTTTTTAAAGTTAATGGCCTCCCTTGAGATCATATCAGTATTTCTACTGGCACCGGCTTGGCTAATTTCATTCGGTCTCACGTTAAGTAATAAAGTGTTAATTCTCTCGTTGCTACAATTAAGCTTTGAAAGTGCACAGACTGAGCAATTGCATTAACTTGGAAGCAGCCTTGGTCGACCTCCTGGCATTGCTTATTGGAGAGGAACAAAGCATCATTCATAGGTCTCCATATTAAATTTGTTTGATATTTTTACCTTGCACTTCCCTCTGACAGCACAATTCACTAAAAGTTTCATCAAATGTCCATAATTATATTGAAATTGAGTTGTGGGAAACATGCCTTCACATAAATTTAACTTGAAGCAACTGGGAATGGAAGAAACTGATTTCAAATTTTATGCTCAGCTATAAAAATAATGGGTCTGTGTAGATATACTCTCACTCTTATGTAGCTTCCTCTTCCACACGGAGGAAATCATTCCATTTTGTGTTTCTCTGGGTGGAATTTTACCCTGTCTTTTCACAGTGTCAGCCTCTGACTGAAAACTGTCGCGTAGCCCTCCGGTGGCAAAGCCAAGTTTTCGCTCCAGATCTTGAGATTTGTGCCATTACTCTGGTGGGGCACGGTTTGATGGAACTGGCAAGATCGGATCCTTAAAGATCAAGGCACTATCTTTAAAGGGCGCCCCAATCAGTACATAAACTGAACTGCCCCCAGCAACCATGTAGGTGTTAGGACCCCCCCCCCCACTTCAGAAACATTGGTGACCCCTCAACCCCCTGACTGCACAAGTAGCAGGGGCTTGACTCACCCTCCCCCGACTCCAACACTGGGCACCCCACCCTTCACAGGCATTGGTGCGATTCATAGAACCTACGGCACGCAGATAGGCCCTTTGGCCCAAACTTGTCTATGACGCCCAAAAAAGCCCATCTAAGCAAACCCCATCAGCCTGCATTTGACCCATATTCCTCTAAACCTTTCCTATCCGTGTATCTGTCCAAATATCTCGTAAATATTGTCCATATCCCTGCCTCAACCATTACCTCTGGCAGCTCATTCCACCCTATTCCCTCATCACCACAGTCTTGGGCCCAACCCTGGCACTGACTCTGGGCACAATGCCAAGCTGTGGTGGTGCGTGGGCACTGCATGGGCATGTCCATCTTGCGCGGGGGTGTTTATACTTACCTTTGCACACCCCCCCACCCCCCCAATGCCCAGGGAAATCCTTCAACTGAATTCCATTTTTAAAAGCTGTTGTGAACCTCACTGATGTGACAGTTGCCAAGATTGGAATATTCAGAGAGGGGGAATGAGATGGCGGGGGCTGGCTAATTATATTAAAACATATTGAAACCATTTAAATGAGGTTCTCGCCCCTTTGTGGGTGTGGACCTCATAACGTCATGGACAAGGGCCTTGGATAGTCGGGAAATGCAATCTCTCGGGAGAGAATCACAGGGGCGATTCTCCCAAAAGGACGGAATTGGTGGGAAAACTGTTCTAGATCATGATTTTCCCAGTTCAACTTCACACTCAAATCTCCGCAGTCTGTGCACTGCAGAGGTCGCAATGGTGAATGGTATTAAAAACCTGGGAGAGTGGGGCTTATTCGCGCTGGAGGTTGACAGCTCTGGAACTCTGCCCTTACGCGGTGATCCCAGTCTGTCAGACTCCCCATTTGCTTAGCTCAATTGCTGGCCAGCTCAGGACCCCCGCAGTGCCGGCCCTGACTCCTCCCCCTTTGCCCTGGAGCACCCCGATGTCCCCCACCCCCCCTCCCCAAGTGGCAATCCCCCACCCCCCCTCACCCCAGCAGGCTCCCCTCCACCCCCAGAAGACCAGCCACCCTGATCGCTGGTCACCATTCAACCCAGACCAATCACCATTCAAAGTGGCAGCGGGACCTCCCACCCCCACCGATTGCCCCTAGGCCTCACCCACAATAGGCCCCTGCCCCCCCCTTGGCACTGCCCAATGCCCGGTGGCCAATGCCAAGATGCCCCTTGGGCATGGACACTTTGCCCCTTGGGCAGTGCCAGGGGGCACAGGCTGGCACTGCCAGGATGCCCATGCCCAGTGGGCACCACCTCCACCTTCTGACCCTGGGGAGGGTCCTGATTGCTTCCCCTTCATTCCAGCAGGGTCTCCCCTAGTTCCCTGAACTACTCAAGTACTCCTGGTGGGGTGGGAGATTCAATCGGGACCAGCAAGTTCCTGATAATCGCCTACGAAACATATTTAAACCACATTATAAAAGAAGCTTCAAATTACTTACCTGTCTTCCTGCTGGTTTCCAGCATGGTCTGGGCCTGTGACTGTTCTCCGGCTTTGGGAGGTGGGCATGCCTTCCCGGCGCATGCTCAAATCCCGGAGAAAGGGTGACGACGCGCATCTCCCAGCCCGACCTGCCAGAAAAGTTGTGGGTCACGATGGGAGAATCGCTCCCCATGCCCCACCCCACGTTTTCCGATTCTCCCGGAATTTTCCCATCTGTGTCAGCGATCCCATCGCGGACCACAACCTGAATTCAAAAGCACCCACCCTTTTGCAAATGTGAAGACTGGAACGGTTAAAAAGTAAAACCAAGACAGCCCTTACTGCTGCTTCAGGGACCTGGGTTCGATTCCCGACTTGGGTCACTGTCTGTGTGGAATTTGCACATTCTCCTCGCGTCTGCACGGGTTTGCTCCGGTTTCCACCCGCAGTCCAAAGATGTGCGGGTTAGGTTGATTGGCCATGCTAAAATTGCCCCTGAGTGTCCTGTGATGTGTAGGTTAGCGGGTAAATATATGGGGATAAGAAATGGGTGGGATTGTGGTTGGTACAGACTTGATGGGCTGAATGGCCTCTTTCTGCACTGTAGGATTTCTACGATTTCTGTACTTTTCACCCAGTGACTTAAGTCGATGGAGGCAACACCCGAGGTGGTTGCCAAAAAATTACACACAAGGAAAATCCTCCAGCTTTCATCCCTACTTTCTGTCTAGTTTCATTTCATCTTTGCGAGGGAGCAGCTGGCAGGTTGTAATTGGTCCCAAAATCCCAGGGCTGGCAACAGGAAGAAAATCAGACAGGGTTTTCCAAGAGTGACCTCCGATGGAAAGTTCATCGTATAAAGCTTGATCAGGCTTGACGCTATTGCCTCTCTCAGTTGAATTACCCACTGGAATGCTGTCTCGGGGGCAATTACTTTTCTTGATTGTACAAAGAACAACAGGGGAAATGCTGGTTTTACAGCCCAGTAATGAAATGCGGGTGCGCAGTTTGGAAAAGTGTGCTTTTTGAAAATGTAATTTTGGAATATTTTTTAAAAAATGTTCCAATCGCAACATACCTTTAAATGATACTTTTTAAATCAGGTTTTTTTTCCCTCTGGTTCCTCATCAGATCCTGGGAGCAAATGTGTTTCCTTCACATCCTCTCCATCGGATAATACGTGTCCCGGTTTCCTCCCACAATCCGAAAGGCGTGCTGGTTGGGTGGGAGGAAACCAGATCACATTTTATCTGCAAAGAAAAGAGAACACATTTCCTACAGTATCTCCTTCCAGCAACGGACGGGAGAAAGGGATCTGTTCCGACAGAGGGGACATGTTGATGTGTTTGTGACATGTAGTTGAGAAGCAATCCGGGCCTCTGTTAGTGAATAGCTAGTCAGAGGAAAAGAAGAAAGGGAAGCTGTTAGTCGTGAGTTTGTACGGTGGCACAGTGGTTAGCACGACTGCCTCATGGTGCCAGGGACCCGAGTTCGATTCCCGGCTTGGGTCACTGTTTGTGACCCAAGACAGTGGGTCTGCACATTCTACCTGTGTCTGCGTGGGTTTCCTCTGAGTGCTCTGGTTTCCTCCCACAGTCCAAATGACACGCTGGTTAGGTGCATTGGTCATGCTTTGGGGCAGGATGGTGGGCTTGGCCATGTGAGAGAAGGATTATAGCTGCTTCAAGTGCTACAGCAGGGTAAACACCCTGATTGGAGAGATTTAAACATCAGGTTGCAGGAAACATGAGCACAGGTTTCGGAGGTGACACCATGCTCCAGGATCTTGGAGATGAAAGGGGAGCTGGAGAGGGATCTGGTGGATTGTAAAGGGCAGGAGCTGGTGCCCATTTTTATATCTCATTTCACAAGATTGTGAGATTATTACAGATAAGAAAGACCATTCGGCCCATCTCAATTCATCCCTCTTAAATTTCAACAAAAATATTGCTGCATTGCGCAGCAGAGTCCAGCAGGGTTACAGAGGCTGGTACAGATCAGAATATCTGAAAGAGAAAGGTTACACGTGGAGATTGCTCAATTTTTAGGTGATAGATAGTCCCATTAATTTATCTTCTTTGTACTGTTGATTACAGTCACCTTTAGATGTTACACCTTTGTCTGGTGCTGATTTTAATTTAATACATACTATACCTCCCCTACCGTACAGCGGAGGTGATGGCCTAGTGGTATTAACGTGAGACTATTAATCCAGAAACTCAGCTAATGTTCTGGGGTTCGAATCCCCATGTGGCAGATGGTGGAATTTGAATTCAATAAAAAGAATTGGAATTAAGAATCTACAGATGACCGTGAAACCATTGTCAATTGTCAGAAAAAAAACCACTTATGTCCTTCAGAGAAGGGAATCTTTTGTCCTTTCCTGGTCTGGCCTACATGTGACTCCAGTGCCACAGCAATATGGTTGACTCTCAATTGCATTCTAAAGGCAACTAGGGATGGGCAATAAATGCTGGCCAGCCAGCAACACCCATGTCCCATTTGCAAATCACTTTTTTGTTCAGAGGACAACATGAAGAACATACATATAACACAATGCATACATGACATCCTTTGGCCTGATTCATAGAATGGCCTTTGCAAACTAAATTACCCTAATGATAATGCCCTTTGAAATCAATGGGAGAGGAACAAATCTGAAAAACATTACCAATGATCAGATCTCTTTTGGTCTATTTATTTTAATAGAAGCACTGATGCAAGTACATCGATGTGCATTCAATTAATTTCTTAACAGCATTGCATTCGCACTGAGAAAAAAAATGCAGCTATTGCTAACTAGGAGAAGGAAAATCACATCCTCTCGAGTTGTCAGAAAGCACTTCCGATCGTGGAAAAATCACCAGAAAAATAGAAGCAACAGAGAATCAATTTCCTTAATTTGGGACAGCTGACTGCAAACAAACTGAAGCAATTTGGTGCCAGAAATGATTTTAACCAGGTTAACTCCACTCATACATCCCTGTTAGAATGGATAGGAGGGCATCATATCAATGAATTAAATATTCACCTATCATTATTGCCAGTGTTAATCTCCAGTCGTTCACTTTGACTGATACATTCACAGTGGTGAAGTTGGCCCAGGGACCTTCTACATAAATAGGCTTTTCCTCCCGGTACTTCACATCAAGTTTGCACCGACAATAATCGCACCCAGGTTCTGTTCCAGTAACCCTACATATTTACCCTGCTAATCCCCTGACACTTGGGTCAATTTAGCATGGCCAATTAACCTAACCGACACATCTTTGGATTGTGGGAGGAATCCAGAGCACCCGGAGAAAACCCAGCATGGTGATATGGTGGCACAGTGGTTAGCACTGCTGCCTCACAGCACCAGGATCCCAGGCTCAATTCTGGCCTTGTGTCTGTGTCTGTGTCTGTGTCTGGCCACACTGTCTGTGTGGAGTTTGCACATTGTCTCCATGTCTGCGTGGGTTTCCTTCAGGCACTCTGGTTTCCTCCCACAGTCCAAAGGTGTGAGGGTTAGGTGAATTGGTCATGCTAAATTGTCAGGGGGACTAGCAGGGTAAATGCATGGGGTTATGGGAATAAGGCCTGGGTAGAATTGTGGTTGGTACAGACTCAATGGGCCAAATGACCTCTTTCTATACCATTGGGGTTCTATGATTCTCTGATTCCGTTCAACTGAATCCAGTCACTCATCGAATAAAATCATTGAATCTCTACAATGCAGAAGGAGGCTATTCGGCCTATCGAGTCTGTACCAACTTTCCAACAGAGCAGTTAGGGATGGGCAATAAACGCTGACCCAGCCAGTGACACCTGCCCCCTGTAAAATGAAAAAAGGATGTTATTTGTTTTAAGTAGATTGTGGGAAGTATATTGTTTAAACTGATAAGATATATAATGGGAAAAGTGAGAAACAAACTTCTATTCAATGTATTATAACTGGCCTCAAATTGAAGTGTATCTGGGTGTTTACTGTGTTGTAGAATGACTGTGCAGTGACTGGATTGCCTTTTTTATGCTTCAGAGATTTCCTTTGCTGAGAAAGAAGTTGAATTTTTATTTCAATCGCTCATTTTATTGAAGAGCTTCTGTTCATCCTGGCCTTCAAATCAGAACCAGTTTGGGGGGAGATGGTTCTTGGAGCTTCATTCTTTTTCGATTTCCACTGTAGTTGGACTAATGGGAGCTGAATCAAGTGTTCGTTCAGCTCCTGTTTGGTGCTATGCTTCGGGTACAAGTGTCAACTGAGGACAATATCCAAACGTTCAAATTATCATCCCATCAGCCCAGAGCAAGAGCTGCCAGCCTCCTTATACACACACAACTCTTACTTTCTTTGATTTGATTTGATTTATTATTGTCACATATATTAACACACAGTAAAAAATACTATTTCTTGCGCGCTATACAGACAAAACATACTGTTCATAGAGAAGGAAACGAGAGAGTGCAGAATGGTCCCACAAAGCTGGTTGCCAACTACAGTCATTACTAGTAAGAAGAATACATATTAATGTAGAATATTGAACATTTAATGTGTGAATTGATATTTATGATTTTATTACGAATAGATTTGAAGAATTTAATTGAAATAAAGGTTTTTTATGTGAAAAATTGGCTATGAAATACAACCTTGAGCAATAGTCCAGTTTAGCACAGTAAGTCCCTATGATTCACAACACGACAATCATAGAAGCTCTACAATGCAGAAGGAGGCCACTTGGCCCATTGGGTCTGCACTGACCGCAATCCCACCCAGGCCCTATCCCTGTAACCCTTCTTATTTACCTTGCCAATCCCCCAATACTAGGGTCAATTTAGCATGGCCAATCAGCCTAATCCGTACATTTTTGGACCGTGGAAGGAAACCAGAGCACTTGGAGGAAACCCACGCAGACATGGGGAGAATGTGCAGACTCCACACAGACAGTGACCCGAGGCCGGAATTGAATCTGGGTCCCTGGCACTGCAAGGCAGCAGTGCTAACCACTGTGCTACCGTGCCTTTGAACAATGAAAATGAACAAGGCTGATCTGATAATGGTCTGTTCCTTGCTGTGAACTGATATCCTTTGGGTAGAATGACTATCACTGCAAGACAATGCAACACCATTTGTGGTGCTTAGGAGAATCGATTTGGTCAATTCATTTGAGCATTGGTATCAGAACCTTATTTACACTTTGATGTTTGATCCTAGCTCTGTCCCCTTCCTTGTTGATGGTTTTGTATGGGAGAAGAGAACCAAAAATAACCCTCTCCATGGGTTCAGAGACACAGAAGGTGAAGAGACATCTTCAGGATTCACAGCTCAAGAAAAGGTGAATCTATTAGACCTGATGCTGGAGCAATTAGTGAATTACTGCTCCATCATATCACACAACTCTATAGTTAAAGTACCAACACCATCTTGCCAATATGGTGGCCCATCTGTTCACCATGTGGCTTCCAGGCCACCGGCACCCAACTTGTCATTCTGGCTGATTTGCAATCATAGAATCCCTACAGTGCAATAGGAGGCCATTCAGCCCATCGCGCCTACACCGACAACAATCCCACCCAGGTCCCATCTCCATAACCTCACGTATTTACCTTGCTAATCCTGCTAATGCTAAGAGACAATTTAGCGTGGCCAATCAACCTAACCCACACAACTTTGGAGTATGGGAGGAAACCCGGAGCACCCAGAGGAAACCCATGCAGTCACGGGGAGAATGTGCAAACCCCACACAGACAGTGACCCAAGAATGGAATTGAACCTGGGTCCCTGGCGCTGTGAGGCAGCAGTGCTACCAATGTGCCACTGTGCCGTTCCTAAGAGGAATTTCATTTCCAGATAAGAGGCATGAGGATCTGATCAGCATCTAATGGCCTTCCTTGAGGATAGTCTCTTACAGGAAGGTGAGATCAGTCATCACAGTCTACCTGTTGGTGAGGAAGAGGAGATGCCGTCCTTACTGGAGAACACACACTGACTACAACCCATTCACCCTAGTCTACCAAGGTGTGACTGAAATCTGTGTTAAAAGACATATTGTAAAAGGCAGAGTGGTGAGATGAAATGATTTAAAGAGGGTGTTCCAAATTGAAGGCCCGAGGTGACTGAAGGCAACTCTATGAAAGACGCTAACCGTGAGTGTGATAATAACCTGAACAGCCTGGTTGACCATTGAAGCAGCCTAGCTGTTTTCCTTCTGAGAGTGAAACCCACTTTAATTATGAATGTGGGCGAATTGAATGGTAACAATTATTATGGCTACATTTCTGCTGATGCAACGCTGCAAGTGCAAGGAAATAAAAACCCATTGAAAATGTAAATTGGTAGTGACTATGTAAATGTGGACCGAAAAGTTCCATTGTCAATGTGCCCAATGATTATGAAATTTGTTTAGTTAACATTTCCTTATTGAGAAGGTAAAATTCCCAAACTGCAGCTTGTCTAAACAGGTAGTTACAAGACTACGTCTCAGGAGACTGCCTGGACGTGACTAGATTGACACCACACAAAAGGTATAGACCATGTTGTTTCCAATTTGTCCATACACCATGTTTGTTGTTTCCTGTTGGTCTCTTTACATTACAGTATCCGACATGTCTACCATTGATATCCAAACACAAATATTAATGGACTGCAGCCTCTAGATATCTCGCTAGCTAACCATAAGATGAGGTGTATTGCTCTAACCATAAGACCAGATGTATTACTGAACTCATGCAGAGCTTATTACCGTAAAAAGTCTGACAACACCAGGTTCTTATTACCACCTGAGGTCTGAAGATCTGTGGCAAGTGAGTTGATCTTGAACAGATTGACAGTGAAGATGGGATGGGGAAAATGATCAGCCAAGGTTTATGGTTTTATCTTCTAACTCATGCTGGAAAGAATGGTTTCATGTTGGAGACAAGATTCGGCTCAACCGCGTTGTTTCCCCTCCAAATAATCCCCAGAGTTAAAGTGCCTCACTATCGCCAAGTTTATCAGCTCGACTGGTGCAGTAGCGAGATAGTAATAGAAGAAGACTTAACTGCTACCTGGCCACTGAAGGCTTTCTCCACTTGGCCAGCTTTCTCTCCTGCCTTAAATACACAAGAGCTTCGTTAATCTAGCACATTAGATTCTTAGAGCATAGTTATGGAATTTAGAGGAATGAGGGCAGATCAATTTGAGGTTTACAAGATGATAAAATCATAGAACCCTAGAAAGAGGCCCTTTGAGTCTGCACTGAACATAATCCCACCCAGGCCCTATCCCTACATATTATACCCACTAATCTCTCTAACCTATGCATCCCTGGACACTAAGGGGCAATTTCTTAGCATGGCCAATCAACCTAACCTGCACATCTTTGGACTGTGGGAGGAAACCAGAGTACATAGAGGAAACCCATGCAGACACAAGGAGAATGTGCAATCTCCACACAGACAGTGACCCGAGTCAGGAATTGAACCCAGGACCCTGGAGTTGTGAAGCAGCAGTGCTAACCATAGTGCTAGCAGATGCTTTCTCTTGTGGGGCATTCTAAGACAAGAGGTCATAGTCTGAGGATAAGGGATAGCAAATTTAAAAAAGAGTTGAGGAGAAACTACTTCTCCCAAAGGGTTGAGAATCTGTGGAATTCACAACCCCAAAGTACAGTGGATGCTGAGACAATTAGTAAATTTAAGGAGGAGTTAGATAGATTTTTAATTGGTAATGGGTTGAAGGGTTATGGGGGGAAGGCAGGAAAGTGGGAATGAGGAGCATATCAACCACAGTCGATTGGTGGAGCAGACTCAATGGGCCAAATGGCCTAAATCTGCCCCTATATCTTATGAACGTATGACTCCAATGCTATTCAGGTGCTCCAGATGATAACAGGCATGCTGGACTGTGGAGCTCATTGTAACATGGCCTAACGAGCAGCCTAATAACTACAGGAGGTATTTCAGTATGTGTTTCCGTTTTCCAGGATTTCTGCTGCCCTCAGAAAATGTCAGGGAAGCCTCCCAATTGAGTGTTCCTTCCGTCTTAGTCCCTCTTACTCCCACCTACTTCATCTTGCCTTGACATAAAAGTCGGGGCAATCCTCGCGGACATAATTGTACCCATGGCTGAAATTCTCCACTGGATTTTGTGCCAATGTCCTTCACGTCCCCGATGTGAGGCAGCATTAGTGGCACTGCTGCCTCACAGCGCCAGGGACCTGGGTTCGACTCCAGCCCAGAGCCCCTTAGATGAGGGGGATTAGTGGGGTAAAACAGATGGGGTTATGGGAATAGGGCCTGGGTAAGAGTCAGTGCAGACTCGATGGGCCGAATGGCCTCCTTCTGCAATGTAGGGACTCTATGCTAATTCACCTGACAACGCACTGGATTTAAATGAAGGCTGCTCACCAAAATTGATCTGGTCTCTTGCTGAGCTCACTGCACGGGCCGGTCAGAGCAACCAATCCAAACGCATAAAAGCCCAAGCCTGGGCTCACAAATGAAAATAGGCCATTTGAGGGTGGCACGGTAGCACAGTAGTTAGCACTGCTGCTTCACAGCTCCAGGACCTGGGTTCGATTCCCAGCTCGGGTCACTGTCTGTGTGGAGTTTGCACATTCTCCTCGTGTCTGTGTGGGTTTTCTCCAGGTGCTCTGGTTTCCTCCCACAGTCCAAAGATGAGTGAGTTAGGTTGATTGGCCATGCTAAAATTGCCCTTCGTGTCCTCAGATGCTTAGATTAGAGGGGTTAGTGGGTAATAATATATGGGGGTGGGGCTTGGGTGGGATTCTGGTCGGTGCAGACTCGATGGGCTGAAGGGCCTCTTTCTGCACTGTAGAGTTCTATGAGATGAGGAGCTGGGGAAGCTGCACCACTGTGAATCCAATATAAGAAACTACTTTTGGGAGAATAGTGGAGGAAGTTGTGAGAAAGACACTCAAAGGCAGTTCCAAGATCAGATAAACCATCATACCCCCTGCAAGGATTGCTGCCAGTCAACTCTTTCCAATGATACTCGCAAACAAACCCATGCAGATAAATGACTAGCAAAACATACACAGCTGGGAAAACATATACCTTCACATAAATAGCCAAAAGAGAAATCGCTGGAAATTCTCAGCAGGTCTGACAGCATCTGTAAGGAGAGAAAAGAGCTGACGTTTTGAGCCCAGACAACCCCTTGTCAAAGCCTTCACATAAAAGTTAGGAGTGGACATAGTTGGCTAAAATCTCCAGTTATCCAACAGAGACAGAAGGCCAGTAGAAAGCATTTCTACTACAGTATTTTTGTTTTATTTAGTAGTGTCACAAGTAGGCTTATGTTAACATTGCAATGAAGTTACTGTGAAAATCCCCTAGTTGCCTGTTTGGGTACACTGTGGGAGAATTTAGCATGGCCAATGCATCTAACCAGCATGTCTTTCGGACTGTGGGAGGAAACCCATGCAGATACGGGGAGAACATGCAAACTCTGCACAGACACTGACCCAAGCCAATAATCGAACCCTGGTCTCTGGTGCTGCAAGGCGACGGTGCCAACCACTGTGCCCCATGCTGCTCCAATTCAAAAAAGGAGTACTTCTGAAATTCTCAGAGGACTCTCTGTGAGATGGAATGCATTAACACTGCAATGAAGTTAGTGTGAAAATCCCCTAGTGGCCACACTGCAGCGCCTGTTCGTATCCTGTTCATACGGGATTTTACATTTCTGGAGCAGCAAACACTGGTGCCAAGTTGTTTAGAAGCTATAATTGTCAGTCTTATTTTCCGATCGCTCACCTTTCTGTGAAGCCTGAAGCAAATTGTCATAGACTAGTCATCATCCAAATATATCTTTCCCAAGGGGACTGACTATACAGTGTGAGACTGGCACAGAAGGCGGTCTCCTCTAGCTCCAGTGACTGCCCTTACTCTGTAGCTACAGTGCTGCCACAGTTAGCTCTTTCTGTCGGTACCGCCATCTCAGTTACCTAGCAATTCTGCTGCTAAAATCAGGGTAACCACTGACAACAGCATTGTGAAGTAAAGGTACCATTGGTCTGCCTCAAGGAACCAGCAAATAAAAATTAAACAGGCTACAAGGTAGTGATGGAATACCATAATCCAGTATTCAGAAAAAGGTGGATACCAGTAACAATGAATACTGACAGAGTAACCAGATGACAAAGTACCTGACCAGTGTGTGTAAATGAAATAGGCAAGAAACCTATCATATTAGTGCCGATTTTTGGGTACATGTATCTTTAGATCTCCAAAATGAGGTCACATTGTACATATACAATTATTTGATTTGATTTGTTATTGTCACGTGCATTAGTAACCTTGAACAGAATTGTTTCTTGAGCACTATACAGACAAAGCATACCATACATAGAGAAGCAAAGGAGAGAGTGGAGAATGTAGTGTTACAATCATGGTTAGGGTGTAGAGAAAGATTAACTTAATGCAAGGTAGATCATTCAAAAGTCAGATGGCAGCAGAGAAGAAGCAGTTATTGAGTTGGTTGGTACGTTACCTCAGACTTTTGTATCTTTTTCCCAAAGGAAGAAGGTAGAAGTCAGTGTGTCCGGCATGCATGGAGCCCTGATTATGCTGGCTGCTTTTCCGAGGCAGAGTCAATGGATGGGAGGCTGGTTTGAATAATGGACTGGGCTTCATTCACGACCCTTTGTAGTTTCTTGTGGTCTTGGACAGAGCAGGAGCCATACCAAGCTGTGATATAACCAGAATGAATGCTTTTTATGGTGCATCTGTCGAAGCTGCTGAGAGTTGTAGCAGACATGCCAAATTTTCTTAGTCTCCTGAGAAAGTAGAGACATTGGTGGGCTTTCTTAACTATAGTGTTGGCATGGAGGGACCAGGACAGGTTATTGGTGATCTGGACACCTAAAAACTTGAAGCTCTTAACCATTTCTATTTCGTCCCCACTGATGTACATAAGGGCATGTCCTCCACTACACTTCCTGAAGTCAATGACTATTTCCTTCATTTTGTTGATATTGAGGGAGAGATTATTGTTGCTGCGCCGGCTCACCATATTTTCTATCTCATTCATATATTCTGTCTTATTGTTGGCAATGGTGGCCTTGGATGCAGGTTCATTCGAGACTTCTGGGTGGAGCGCATGTTTTCATTGATCTCTTTATTGAAGAACAATAGAAACCCTACAGTCCAGAAGGAGGCCAGTCAGCCCATCGAGAATGCACCAACTCCAACAGAGCACATTACCCAGATCCATCCCCTGCCCTATTCCCTTAACCCCATACATCTACCATGGTTAATCCCCCTAATCGACACATCTTGGGACTCTAAGGGGCAATTTAACATGGCCAGTCTACCCAACCTGTGCATCTTTTTGGGTGGAAAGCAGAGCACCCAGAGGAAACCCATGCAGACATGGGGAGAATGTGCAGACTCTGCACAGACAATCACCCAAGACTGGAATTGAAACCGGCTGTCTGGCCCTGTGAGGCAGCAGTGTCACCAGGTTCCAGTGAAGGCTATTTGGAGTACAGTTTTGGTGGCCTTATTTAAGAAAGGATATAAGTATATTAGAAGCAGTTCAGAGAAGGTTCTTTCAACTGATACCTGGGATGGGGAGTTGTTATGTTGTGAGGAAAGGTTGGAAGGCTGTGTCTGTATCCATTGGAGCTTAGAAGAATGGGGGGTGATCTTATTAGAACATATAAGGCCCTGAGGGGATTTGACAGGGTGGCTCAGACCTTATGCTGCTTCACCATCCGAATTGGTCACATTCACTTATTACCTGAGTGTCAGCACATTTGCCAGCTCCTGCATGCAGCCAATGAATGGTACAGTCAGCACTGGCTTCACAGAGCAATCACTGACATCAGCGGATAGCATGATGTTGGATATGGGTAAGGGTTAGTTGATTATTCATTTTCCGGGGGTATTCAATTTAGTCCCATATGTGCATCATTGGCATTATTGTAGCAGTTCTCATTAAAAAAAGTCTTCCATTTCAATAATTTCTTGGAGATTTGGTCAATCAGTGCAGATACAGAACCAGTAATAAAGATGCTGCCTGGCGATGTAATTATTTTAAAGAATTATTCTTTCATGGAATGCATGACGAAACCAGCATTTGTTGCCTATCCCTATTTTCCCTTGAATTCAGTGGCTTCCCAATTCAGAGGGCAATTAAGAGACAAGCACATTGCAGTGAATCTGGATTCACATGTAGCCCAGACTGTGTAAGGATGGCAGATTTCCCTCCCTAAAGGACATTAATGAGCCAGATGGATTTTTACAACTCTTGACAATGATTTCATGGTCACCATTGCTGAGACTTCAATCCCAGATTATGACTTGAATTCAAATTCCACCAGCTGCTGTGGTGGGATTTGAACTCTTGTCCCTAAAGACATGAGCCTGGGCCTCTGGTGACATTACCACTATGCCACTGTCTCCTCCAAGTGAAGTTCTATCTAAAGAAGACAGATATACAGTTGCTGGATTTCAATTGCCTGATTCCTGAATTGATACTCTGCGATCAAACTGAATTTGATTTTGGGAAATGCTGCTTTGTAACCCAAATAGGCATGGAACTGGGATTAGTTGGGATTTTCTTGGATTGTTTATTTTAGTTACACTCTGTGCCACCGTGCAGGGTTAGCACAAAGAGTTTGGGCTCAATTTCAACTCACTCAAAAGTCATTCGCTGACACAGAGTTAAAATTGGGTTCTTTGTGTTAAAAAGCAGGAATATTTGGGAGGACTTGTGATAAAAGCTCATCCACTCACCTGGCATTTTATGGAGACCAGCTGGATGGTGAAGATCTGAGTATAGCCATCCAACCCTGGCTGGATCTCTGCCACCTTCCTGTTGCTTTCGAAAGGATGCAATGACAATTGGCCTGCCATGCAACCATGTTTTCAAGTATGTAGGACCATAAGACATAGGAGCAGAATAAGGCCACTCAGCCCATCGAGTCTGCTCCGCCATTCAATCATGGCTGATATTTTCCTCATCCCCCATTCTCCTGCCTTTTCCCCATAACCCCTGACCCCCTTATTAATCAAGATAATGTCATGTAGTAATGAGCCTAACAATGTTCTCTTGAGTTCTGCCATACTTTTAGCCAGTAACACAATACATTAAATTTCCAGCAGCTTGAGATCCATATGTGAGGCAACACTCCATTGAACGTAGTGGAAATGTGGCTTGACATTGGAATTAAGTGTTGAATGGAACCAGAAGCAACACGTTTGTTTACCATAGAAAGCACTATCTCCCGAATGGCATTCACAATAATGTGGTTAACCTCCTACCTTTATTCCCACACAAATATTCTCAGGTTATAAAGTGACACTGGTTATCATTATACTCAGATCTTCACCATCCAATTGGTCTCCATAAAATGCCAGGTGAGTGGATGAGCTTTTATCACAAGTCCTCCCAAATATTCCTGCTCTTTAAGACAAAGAACCCAATTTTAACTCTGTGTCAGCGAATGACTTTTGAGTGAGTTGAAATTGAACCCAAACTCTTTGTGCTAACCCTGCATGGTGGCACAGTGGTTAGCATCGCTGCCTCACAGCACCAGGAGCCCAGGTTCAATTCCAGCCTTGGGTCACTGTCTGTGTGGAGTTTGTGCATTCTCCCTGTGCCTGCGTGGGTTTCCTCCGGGTGCTCCGGTTTCCTCCCACACTCCAAAGATGTGTGGGTTAGGTTGATTGGTCATGCTAAATTGACCCTAGTGTCAGGGGGATTAACAGGGTAAATATGTGGGGTTACGAGAAGAAGACCTGGGTGGGATTGTGGTTGGTGCAGACTTGATGGGCTGAGTGGCATCCTTTTGCGCTGTAGGGATTCTATGATTCTATATATGGTTGTGTAGTGATGACAGCTTTTACGTTTGAGGGGAAATTATCTCATAATTGTACTTGGACACGACAAAGGCTTCGGCCCAAGGAGGGCAGTTTTTTGAGCAAGCTATCCAGAAGATTTCCACAACGTTAATGGGGCACTCAAAGTTCTGTGTGGAGATCCTCCTGTTTCTGCACTACTGAATCACTTGAGTACAGGGGATGGAGGAGGGTTGAATGAAGAGGTACGCATGTCCGTAGAAAGCCGGACCAAGTTACTTCTCCATTCATTTATGTGGGCTGCCCTATCGATTCCTCCCCTGTCCGATTGTTTTAGCCATCCCACAGCTCCAGGACCAGAGAAGTCAGCACATTGTCCCATTCAGAGCAGTTGATCTCTCATCATCCAGGATTTGAAGCCTCTCTTCCAATTTGTTTTGGTATTTTTGCAGACGTACAGCAGTATCTGGCGGATATAAGTTTTCCAAACTTTCACATGCTCTTTGACAGAATTATTGAAAAAGGCTTATTATTGTGGCCCCATTCAAAAAATGTTTCTAATGTCCTTAACAGCCTGTTTTGGTGGTAAGTTTGGATTTCTCAGGTAACCTAACAGTGAGCAACACCCTAACAATGGGTGTGGAAAAGCTCAGCATGGTGGAGCAAGGAGCTATGCAGACAGGAGGTCTCAGGTTAGATAGTGGTATCAGTCATGATTATATTGAGACATTATGCTTCAACACCCAATTGGCCGTCTCACATTGTTGCCGCTCATAGCTTTTAGTTCATCTCCATAAATGCCAGGTGAATAGATGCAGTTCCATCTCTCACACAAGGTTGTTCAGTCATTTAAAATAAAACAATTTCATTTAATTTATCAAGGCAGAACCCTTTTCAAGGTCGATACCAGGGGTTTCCAGTCAGATTCACAGAATAATTGGGTGGCACGGTGGCACAATGGTTAGCACTGCTGCTTCATAGCGCCAGGGACAAAGGTTCAATTCTCAGCTTGGATCACTGTCTGTGGGAAGTCTACACATTCTCCCCATGCCTGCATGGGTTTCCTTTGGGTGCTCCGGTTTCCTCCCACAGTCTGAAAGATGTGCTGGTTAGGTGGATTGACCATGCTAAGTTCGCCTTCAGTGTACCCGAACAGGCACTGGAGTGTGGCGACTAAGGGGTTTTCATAATAACTTCATTGCAGTGTTATTACCTACTTGTGACACTATTAAATAAACTTAATGATGTCAAACACTGACTATTTCACTGACATTAGAATCCAGGCCATTTGGTATTCAAAACTGGGAAGAGAAAACATTACTTATGCTGCACATAATCACAATAAAATCAATTTTTGCTTAATTATGGTCAAGGACATTGTATCCCAAAACTCCTATAGCCACTTAAAGCACTTGACACATCTGCTCCTTTGCTAGATTCCTAACCATTCCCAAAGTCCATTTCCTCTGCTCCAAAACTTTATTTACTTGTCCCCTTGCCCACCAAAAGATGGCATGGTCTCTATTCCAACTGACCCCTGAGTAATAGCATTCCATTCACTAACAATTCTGTGTGAAGGGATTTCTCCTAACCATTGTCCTTGAATTATTTTTCGAGCGTGCTTCCAATCTATCAACTTAATTATCAATTTACATGTTGTGTCACGAATTTGATTTGATTTATTATTGCCACATGTATTGGGATATAGTGAAAAGTATTATTTCTTACGCGTTATGTAGATAAAACATACCGTTCATAGAGGAGGAAAGGAGAGAGTGCAGAATGGAGTGTTACAGTCAGAGCGAGGGTGTAGAGAAAGACCAACTTAGTGCAAAGTAGTTCCATTCAAAAGTTTGGTGGCAGCAGGAAAGAAGCTGTTCTTGAATTGATTGGCATGTTACCTCAGACTTTTGTATCTTTTTCCTGATGGAAGAAGGTGGAAGAGAGAATGTCTGGGTGCGTGGGGACCTTGATTATGCTGGCTGCTTTGCCGAGGCAGCAGGAAATGTGGACAGTGTCAATGGATGGGAGGCTGGTTTGTGTGATGGATTGGGCTTCATTCACGACCCTTTGTAGTTTCTCGCAGTTTTGGACAGGGCAGGAATCATACCAAGCTGTGATACAACCAGAAAGAATGCTTTCTATTGTGCATCTCTTAAAGTTGGTGAGAGGTTTGAAACAAACGTCTTTAAGTCAAACAAACTGACTGCCAAGTAAGAGCTTCAAACTCCAAGTTACCCGATCCTTCAATCTCTCGGACAGATATCTATGTCTGCTTTATGAATATCATGTCGGGTTCTAAGTATTTGATGTGGAATTACCCCACGTGGTTGACTTTCTTTTTAAAACAAGGAAGGCCATGTTTTCTACTTTTGTCCACTTGGAGTCTCTGTGATCCTGAGGCGGTTGTTGGTATATCTGCTTCACTCCTCCTCCCCCATCCCCTCCGCCCCACCCCCACCCCCGCCAGAGTGCACTGTTAGCATTTCTGCCTCACAGTGTCAGGGACCCTGGTTTGATTCCCAGGTTGGGTCACTGTCTGTGTGGAGTCAGCATGTTGCCTTCGTAGGTTTCCTCTGGGTACTCCAGTTTCCTCCCACAGTCCAAAGATGTGCAGGTTAGGTGGATTGGCCATGCTAAATTGCCCCTGAATGTCAGGGGGATTAGCAGGGTAAACACATGGGGTTTTGGGGATAGGGCCTGGCTGGGATTGTGGTCGGTGCAGTCTCGATGGGCCAAATGGCCTCCTTCTGTACTGTAGGATTCTATGATTCTAAGTCCTTGCAGTAAATTGTTATACATGTCGTGAGTAAATTGGTTTACTTTTTTTAGACAATTATCATTTGACAAATCTTTGAAAATGGTTCTGCCTTGATAAATTAGGTGTAATTGGTTTTTTTAATGTCATACTATGTCTTAATTACTGCTGAACAACCTGTTTGACCCTGCGGAACTAATCTTCTATTTGTAGAATGTCAAACCTCTGCATTCTGTGATATAATTTCCATTAATTTTTATAATAAAAATATATTTTTTTTAACAGAGGGCCATTATATTTCAGATTCTACCTTATTTCCACGGGTAGGTCTGAATCTGTAATTTGCTTTCTCAAAAATTCCAAATGGCGAATGATAAAATCTGCCCTCTACTTCCTGGTTTGCTGTCTGTCAGAATTCTTCAACATGATTGGCTGCTCAGCTGGCTTGATGACATCACCATTAGACATCACCGGAGGTGGTGCCAGAATGAAATGAACACTAGATAAGGTGAACTCTACGCACAAGAGAGCTCACAAGATCTTTGAGGGCGTCAGCATGTGCCATTGCCAAGACCCAGGCTAATATTTAAAACGAGAGAATTCACGCTGTCAGCAACCTTTCACTCAGTCTGTCCTTTTCCTTGACCTGCTGAATTGCTGTTCATCATACGGGAGACTGGTCACAATGTATGGATCTGATTGACAAAATGGGATGCCTGCCCACTGAAGCTCTGCATTCAATTATAGAGTGCGTCAGAGGGGAGAAAAAGTTTGCAATCTTGTCTCAAGGGAATTGTTGCACCTTACCCTGGAAACTGATGATCACTTTTGTTTTTTAAATTTAGTTTGTTACTGTCACAAACAAGTAGGCTTACATTAGCACTGCAATGAAGTTACTGTGAAAATCCCCGAGTTGTCATACCCTGGCGCCTGTTCGGACACACTGAGAATTTAGGATTCAGGAGGGAGAATTTAGCATGGTCAATGCAACGTAACCAGCAAGTCTTTCAGACTGTGGGAGCACCCAGAGGAGACCCATGCAGACACGGGGAGAACGTGCAGACTCTGCACAGATGGTGACCCAAGCTGGGAATTGAACATAGGTCCCTGGTGCTGTGAGGCAGCAGTGCTAACCGCTGTGCCGCCATGCCTGGATCTATTACTCTGTGTGTAAAATATGAAATGTCTGCAGCTAACTAATAACCCAGGGAGCC
The DNA here is from genome assembly GCF_965287045.1 of Carcharhinus amblyrhynchos. Taxonomy (NCBI): domain Eukaryota; kingdom Metazoa; phylum Chordata; class Chondrichthyes; order Carcharhiniformes; family Carcharhinidae; genus Carcharhinus; species Carcharhinus amblyrhynchos. Next base: position 17,825,850 of record NC_137346.1, read on the forward strand.
CATGCATAAAGAGCTCAGCTGGTGAGTCTGATCAATATAATCTCGCACGCCATCAGCAGCAGGCACGTCCATATCTGTGGCATCACCTACTGGAATCCATTGGGAAATGAATTGCTTTCCCAAAGAGTAACCAAACCAAAACAGGCTCAAGCTGCTTGGTTTGTAATGTGCTATCAAATAATTGGTAATGGCATGTCGAGGCCAGTGATGACTGGAACAGTTAGTGCTAAGGTATAAAAGCCTTGACTGGAATGGCTGGGGGAGCAAGATAGCAATGTCCATTGATTTAGCAATGAAGATTCAAAATGAAGAGATAGCAGCAGGCATGCTAAATAGGCTATCCTCCCCCTCTCTTCCTTTACATATCACCAGTTCACTGCCTCATATTGTCTAATTACAAAAATGAAGGACAGGAAAAGACTAGCTTGTGCAGTGAGCCAGTCCAGCATTGTCGTAAGTTCATAGATCCATAAGATATAAGAGCAGAATTAGGTCATTTGGCCCATTGAGTCCACTCCGCTGATATGTTGGCATATCATGGCTGATATGCTCCTCATCCCCAATTACCTGCCTTCTCCCCATAACCCTTCAACCCATTACCAATTAAAAATCTGTCTAACTCCTCCTTAAATTTACTCACTGTCCCAGCATCCACTGCAATTTGGGCTTGCGAATTCCACAGATTCACAACCCTTTGGGAGAAGTAGTTTCTCCTCAACTCTGTTTTAAATTTGCTACCCCTTATCCTAAGACTATGACCTCACGTCCTAGAATGCCCCACAAGAGGAAGGATCCGCTCCACATCTACTTTATCCACACCTTTTATTATCTTGTATACCTCAATTTGATCTCCCCTCATTCTTCTGCATTCCAGAGAGTATAGGCCTAAACTGCTCAATCTCTCTTCACACAACAAATCCCTCATCTCTGGAATCAATCCAGTGAACCTTCTCTGAACTGCTTCTAATGCCAGCACATCTTTCCTCAAATAAAGGGACCAAAACTGTGTATAATTCTCTAGCTGCGGCCTCACCAATGCCTTGTACAGTGGTAACAATACTTCCTTACCTTTATATTCTATTCCTTTAGCTATAAATGCCAATATTCCATTCACTTTCTTTATTATCTGCTATACCTGCGTGCTAGTTTTCTGTGACTCATGAACAAGGACACCCAGATCCCTCTGCACTGGAGCACCCTGAAGTCTCTCCCCATTTAGATAATAAGCTTCCCATTTTTCGGACCAAAATGCATGACCTCACATTCATCCATATTAAACTCCATCTACCACATTTTGGCTCACTCTCCTAACCTTTCTATACCCATTTGTAATGTTCTTATTTTGTCATTGCAACTCACTCTCCTACTTATTTTTGTGTCATCTGCAAATTTGGCTACAGAGCCTTCTATCCCTGTATCCAAGTCATTAGTATAGATTATAAATAGCCATGGTGCAACTTCTTGCATGGCGCCAACCAGCTGTACCAACCTATGCCAGGAGGCACTGCCTGGTCATGGCATGTCCCACTCCCCCCATGGGTTACACTCACCTTAACCGCCCCTTAAGAAGAAATATTGGGAGCTTATGATAAAGTGATGGCAATAATCACGGGTGATCCCACGACAGTCTCACCTCTGGGTGAACCTGTTGTAAATGTTACATCAATAAGGTTTGAAAATACGTATCGGGGTCAATAGATGGTGGGGGGGAGGTGTTTAATTGGATGAAAATATATTACAATGTATAAGCTTCATACCCAATGGGCGTGAACCTGATTACGCTATGGGCATGGGGTGGCGAAAGTCAGATATCGTGATCTCGTCAGTGAGATTTGTGATTAATGGGTTTCGCCGGATCTTGAGCCCCCACTGCCAATCCCACAGACAGAGACTGTGGGCTCAGGGTCCTGCCCACCATCTTAATTATATTCCAGGAACTCTTCATCCAGGCTACTATTGTCAATCCGATTATTCCCATTTATCTGCAGCTTAAAATTACCCATGGGATTAGCAGGGTAAAGACAGGGGGTTTTGGGGATAGGGCCTGGCTGGGATTGTACTGTAGGATTCTATGATCCTATGATTATTGCTTTATCACTTTATCATAAGCTTCCAATATTTCTTCTTATATACTTTGATCTTCATTGTGTTTTACTGTCAGGGAGTCTGTAGACCACTCTGATAGGTGACTTCTTTCCCATACTATTTCTCATCTCCTCCCAAACCAATTCTACATCCTGATCTCCTGAACCAAGGTCATGTCTACCTATTGCACCAATCTGTCCTTGATTGACACAGCTACCCCTCCACCTTTACCTAACTTCCCAACCTTCTTGAATGTGACGTAGCCCTCAATGTTCAGGATCCAATTCTTGTTACCCTGCAGCCAAGTCTCCGTAATGACTATCTGATCATATTTATTCAATTCACTTACTTTGTTGTGAATACTGCACACTTTCATATACAGAGCCTTTTAACACTGTCCTTTCGTTACCTTTGTAGCATTTTGAGGGCGATCTTACCAGAACTTGGCAAAGTGTCAGTTCAGACAAGGAAGCTGAGGTGAAGCTCTTTAAATACACTGAGCAATTTTTGCTCCAGATTTTGAGCCTCTTAGTCTGAAAAGAAAGAGTAAGCGTGGTTTACACCGTCACTTTGGTGATACTTAGTACCAGCAAGATCAGCTACACCTAGATTGGGGCACTGTCTATAAAAGGAGCCCAATCAGAACACAAAGCTCTCTGTGTCCATCCCCCCACCCCACCCCCCCCCCCACCCCCCCAAACTCCCACAGTTGTTGCCAGCATCATGATCCCCATCACCACCCCTTCATCTCCGGCATTCCCATTCCCCCACTTTCATCACACCCCCGCCCAAGTGCCTGCTCCCCCCTCCCCCACCCCTCACCACCACAAATAGATTAGCCCCCCCCCAGTGAGGTTGCCCTCAGAGCCTGCCATTGGTACTGGCCCTGGCACAGTATGGCAATGATGTGGGTATGCCGGCGTTGGACTGGCGTAAACACAGTAAAAAGTCTGACAACACCAGGTTTTAGTCCAACCGACAACGGATGAATGAACATCGCTCGACAGTCACCAGGCAAGACTGTTCCCTTCCTGTTGGTGAACACTTCAGTGGTCACGGGCATTCAGCCTCTGACCTTCGGGTAAGCATTCTCCAAGGCGGCCTTCACGACACACGACAGCGCAGAGTCGCTGAGCAGAGACTGATAGCCAAGTTCCGCACACATGAGGACGGTCTCAACAGGGATCTTGGGTTCATGTCGCACTATCTGTAACCCCCATGACTTGCCTGGGTTTGCAAAACCTCACTTACTGTACTGTCTGGAGACAATACACATCTCTTTAAACTGTGATCAGTGCTCCTTCCACTCACATTATCAGCCACTTCAGGTCTTGAACAGCAGGTTAGGTGTAAGGATTCGCATTTTAATCAGTAATCTCTAAACTGTCTGTGCTTTATATGCTCTGTCTGAGGCCAGAACTCTCCATTCACCTGACGAAGGGGGTAACCCCGAAAGCTAGTGAGTATATTATCAAATAAATAGGTTGGACTAAAACCTGGTGTTGTCAGACTTTTTACAGTATGGCAATGCCAGAGTGCCAATCTGTACCGGGGGGTAATGCAGGGAGGCATTGACAAGGTAGTGCCTGGACATGTCCCCCTCCCCTGGGGCTATACTTACTGTTGCACCCCCCCCACCCCCCCCACCCCGGAGGGGAACTCCTCCACAGGTTTATATCTGGTCAAACCTGTCGAGAACCTGATGTGACATCCCATCGGCAAAGTATGAAGATTTAGTGAGAGGGATAATTTGGCCATTTATATTTAAATGTATTAAAATCTATTAAAAACAGGTTCATTATTCATAGCAGTGAGGGGTGGGGAAATCGGAAATCCAGTAACCGTGCACACAGACAGCCTGGGCTCCCGATCTCTTTATGTTTTGATAGTTGGTGCATTTTTATGTCTTCTCTCTCTGTACCTTCGTGCAATTCTCTGACTATCATTTCTCCTGTTACTATTTTCCTCTCTTACCTTGCTTCTACTCTTCAACATGCCACATTTTTCCATACTTGTTCCCTTGCCCCCATTATTTCTACTTCCCTACGGTTCAGAAGAACATCAGTCCCAGCATGGTTTAGATGTAGACAGTTCCTGCCCTCACTTTCCCCAGTACTGATGGCAGTGCCCCACCAACTGGAACCCACTTCTCACACCAGCCTTTGAGCCACGTATTCACCTCTCTAGATTCATGTACCCTATGCCAATTTGCACATGGCTTAGTTAATAATACAAAGATAGTAATCTTTGAGGTTCTGCTTTTTAACCTCATGCCTACCTCCTCATGCTCTCCATGCAGAACTTGTTTTCTAGTTCTACCAATGTTGTTGGCACCTAGGTGAATAACGGCAGCTGGATCTTCCCCCTCCCACTGCAATTTCCTCTTCAGCCTTGAGCAGATATCCCACTTCCTGGTGGGCGGACAACACAGCATCTGGACTCTTGTTCTTTTCTGCTGAGAAAAGTGTCAATCCCCCTCACTATACTGTCCTCGATTGCCATCACATTCTTTTCTGATTCCCCCCACTTGAATGGCTTCCTGTATTACAATGCCATGATCAGTTTACTCATCCATGCTGCATCCAAACAAGCTGAGAAAACCTCAAACCTATTGGACAGTTGCTGAGGCTGATACTCTTGCCCTCTCGGTTGCCTTACCTGCCTGACTTGCAGTCAAACCCTCCTTTCCCTGATGAAATCAGAAGACTTTGCCCTAAGTGGTATGACTGCCTCCTGGTACAAAGCATGTAAGTAACTTGGTCCCTTCCTGGTGTGTTGCAGTGTCTGCAGCTCAGCCTCCAGATTCACAACTCAGGGTCCAAACACCTTCAGCTAAAAACATTACTGCAAAAGTGTTTGCCCTCGATCACACCAGCATCTAGGAGCTCCCACATGCTGCAGCTGCAACACAGCACCTATCCTGCCATCCAATGTGTTTTAATTCAGTACTTAATTATATTATGCATTTATTGATGTTGCATTCTTTTATATATTTTGTTAACTTTACCACCAATTTGTATACTATTTTAAACCTTAGGAATAGAATAGACTTTAACCATTTACCAGATATTTACAAACAGCTAGCTCCTTCCCCAGTTGTAGAGTGAGCACCAATTCCCACATGGTGCAAAAAATAGAAAAAGCAAGAGGAAATGGAGTCCTCCTCCAATGCCCCACCTCCCCGACCCCAACCACAAACCCAACCCGAACCCCAACACCAAACCCAAACCCAACCCCAAACCCAACCCCCACACCACCCCAACCCCAATCCCAACACCAAACCAAATCCAACTCCAACTCCAACTCCAACCCCCAAACCCAACCCCAACCCCAACACCAAACCCAAACCCAATTCCAACCCCTACACCCATCCCAACCCCAAACCTAACTCCAACCCCAACACCAAACCCAAACCCAACACCAAACCCAAACCCAACTCCAACCCCAACCCCAACCCCCACCCCCACACCCACCCCAACCCCAAACCCAACCGCAACCCAAACCCAACACTTTGTCAAATTCCTTTACTCACCAAACTCTCAGGTTTGTACCCAGGTTGCCTGGCTACAATGAAGAACCTTGTATTTCTAGCCAATTGAACTGGGGCTAGAGAAACCAGATTCAACCAATTAGCTAATTTACTACTCAGTTCTCTCGGCAGAGTGTGTTTGGCCTGTCCAAGCTGTGAGAAAGAAAGAAACTTTAGGGTGGGATTCTCCGGTCCGGTCTCCGGGACCAGTTGTGTGCGAGAATGGAAAGTCTGGCATTCCAGTCAAAAGCCCATTCACTGTCAGCAGCACCTGAAGATCCCAGCCGCGAACCAGGATGGAAGAATTTGGCCTTGGCCTAACTTCACAGTACTTTCCAATTATCCCTGATTATAGACTAGATTAGATTTTAAAATTAACACGTTAAACTCTGCCACTCACCAAACTAAAAGATTTGCACTTAGCTGCATTCATTTGTCCAGCTCATAGCTACACTCTGGAGATATATATTGATCTTTTTGTTTCCCAGATTGTGTCTGGTGCAATTTAAAAGGACAGGTATCTTATTGATATAGGGTATAATTCTCCCATCCCGCCCAACATGGGAATTGTAGCGGACGGGAGGCAGATCATGCAAAGGTCCATTGGCCTTGGGTGGGATTTTCCGGTTTTGAGGCGAGCCTGGCTGGAGAATCTGGACCATAGTTCTGCTTTTTAATAATGTGTTTTGATTTTCCAATTTCTAAATGGCAGCGTTAAGTCAGAGCTATGGGGATCACTTTGACTTTGGTTGACAGTGTAAAGGGCGACACGGTGGCACAGTGGTTAGCACTGCTGCCTCACAGTGTGAGCGACCTGGGTTCGATTCTCAGCTTGGGTCACTGTCTGTGTCTGCACATTCTCCCCATGTCTGCATGGGTTTCTTTTGGGTACTCCGGTGTCCTCCTACAGTCCAAAAGGCATGCTGATTAGGTGCTAAATTCTCCCTCAGAGAATCGGAACGGGCACAGGAGTGTGGTGACTAGGAGATTTGCACAGTAACTTCATTGCAGTGTTAATGTAAGCTTTCTTGTGACACAAATAAATAAAACTTAAATCAGGTGACACCACCTCATCCATCCGTTTAACATTGCTTTGGATTTTTATTTCTAGTCAGTAAAATCTTTGGAAAGGTGAATAAGCACCTTTGATTTGACAATAGAAAATATTGGAAATTCTTCCAGCCTCTTTGCGAAGAGAAATAGAGTTAACATTTCAGCTCAATCACTACCTGAAATGTTGATGCTGTTTCTCTCTCCTTGGATACTGCCTGAGCCTCTGAGCACTTTGAGCATTTTCTGTTTTTATTTCAGATTCCCTGCATTGGTGGTATTTTGCTTTACTATTTGAACAGAAATTACCGTCTCCCGAGGTCCAAACCAATCTCTGATAAATTTGAGTAGATTTTTAGCTGTGAAGCTACTAACAGCCTCCGCGGGGAAATCCAGAGTGAATTTCACTGAAACCTGGGCATTTTAAATTCTTATTGATTTTGCTAGCTTTTGGAAAATGCCTGCATCAATTATGTCAGCCTGTCTCATAGCCCAGTCATTCATTTCTCCATGACTGTGCATGCTTTTTGCTGGATAAATGTTTACAGTGAGTGGAATAGTTTGAAGTAAAAACTGGCAGAGTGAAGAGTTCTTTCAATGAATACAATAAATGTCCTGCTTGGGTGAATGCAAGTGTGAAAACGCTGATTGACTTCAGTAGCTGATACATAGATTCCCTACGGTGCAGAAGGAGGCCATTCAGCCCATTGAGACTGCACTGACAACAATCCCACCCAGGCTCTATCCCCTTATCCCTTACTTGTCCCCCTGACACATTTAACACGGCCAAACCACCTAACCTGCACATCTTCAGAGTGTGGGAGGAAACTGGCGCACTTGGAAGAAACCCACACAGACACGGGGAGAATGTGCAAACTCCACACAGACAGTGACCCAAGCCGGGAATCGAACCTAGGACCTGGGAGCTGTGAAACAGCAGTGCTACTGTGCTGCCCAATCAAGCTCAGGTCCCTGGTGCTGTAAGGCAGCAGTGCTAACCACTGTGGTGACCAATGCATGTTTAACACTTTTGTAAGATACTCTTGGTCCTCTATTTTAACATATACCTTAAACTGTTTATTTTACATTGGTCAACACCCTTGCTAAAATAATAATTACAACATTGACATGTTGGCCAGAAATCTATCACCTCACCTGCCCAGAATCGGAACAAGCAAGGGTCCAACAACAGAGATCTCCATTGATCTCAGGCGAGAATTTCCAGTCTTGCCTGAGCAAGGCTGTAAAATCCCTCCCATTAAGATTCATCCATAAATAGCAGAAATGGTAATTTCTCAGCTTTAGTTTATTTAAAAGCTAACAGTGCCTTTTGTCTACTTCAGTGAAAGGCTATTATGTCGTGTAATGTTGAGTGTAATTTTATTTACCAAATAGTACAGCATTGCAGGCACTACACACAATACACAATCTGTGGGTCAGTGACACTCATTTCCCCATTGTTAACACACTATTCTGGCAGTTATTCATCGGTGAGTAAGGCAGTGAGTGCCTTCTGAACTCTAAACTGTGTGGTGCTTATAAATATACAGTTTGTTTTTTTAATTGGAGCTCTAACAACTTGTACAAAATTCAAACCCTATCATTTTGGCAGTACCTTTTCTGGTCTCAAATTGAAGGGTTGATGACGAACCTTACTAAAACACGGGTGTCCTGTTTAATTTTCTGACCCCAAAACATTCAGAAATTAATTGTTTGTGGCACAAGCAAATGGGAAGTGTTTTGCGGAGGTTAGCCGTCATCAGTTGCCAATTTTAATGCAGTTAAAATGTTGCGTTTTGACCTGATTCTTAACCTTTGTCAAAGAATGAAAAAAAGGCAAATATATTTTTCTTTCAAGTGATAAAATAATGAGTAAGAATAAATTGCCCCTTAGTGTTCAAACATGTGTAGGTTAAATGGTTCAGCCATAGTAAATGTGCAAGGCTATAGGGATAGAAACATAGAAACATTGAATCTAGAAGCAGAAGTAGGCCATTTGGCCCTTCGAGCCTGTTCTACCATTCATTATGATCATCAAATTCAGTATCCTGATTTCCCCCTTCCCCCAACATATCCCTTGATCCCTTTAGCCCCTAGAGCTATGTGTAATTTCTTCCTGGAAACAGACAATGTTTTGTCCTCAACTACTTTCTGTGGCAGTGAATTCCACAGGTTCACGACTCTCTGGGTGAAGAAATCTCTCCTCACCCCAGACCTAAAAGGGTTATCCCTTATCCTCAAACTATCCTATTTCTAGACTCCCCCACCATTGGGAACATTCTTTCTGAATCTACCCTGTCTAATCCTAGTAAGTAGTCTCACAACACCAGGTTAAAGTCCAACAGGTTTATTTGGTAGCACGAGCTTTCGGAATGCTGCCCCTTCATCAGGTGAGTGACGAGTTCTGTTCACAAACAAGGCATATATAGATACAAGCTCAAATCCCCTGTCCAATCCTATTAGAATTTTATACATTTCAATGAAATCCTCTTTCACTCTTTTAATCTCCAATAAATACAATCCTTAGCAACTTAGTCTCTATTCATGTTACACACCTGCCGTCCCAGGAATCAGCCTGGATAGGGCAGTGGGTGGGTCTGGGTAAGATGTTGGAGAGTGGATGCAGACTTGATGGGCCGATTGGCCTCCTTCTGCACTGTAGGGACTCTATGATTAATGATTCTATTATTTTTAAACATAGCAAACAAAAAGAAAAAGTCACTGAAGTTATACCATCCTCTTGGTTCTGCTTCAAATCACCTTCAGTTGTCTCTTCCCCTCAGTTTCCCCTCTGGACCTTTGAAGATACTAACTCATACTGGATTGTGTTTGTCCCACAAGTACCTCACTCTATGGTTGTTTTCTATACATGGGTTTATTGAGAAATTGAGGAATAACCCCTTGCTCACGTGAAATAGAAGTGTCAGTGAAACTCAAGAACTCAACAATTAACATCAAACCAACTATTAGCAATTTAAACCAACTTGAGATATACAAGCACCCCAATAAAGGGAAGAGTGGCCTATGGTTAAAGTTACTTTATTAGTCACAAGTAGGCTTACATTCACAGTGCAATGAAGTTACTGTGAAAATCCCCTAGTCACCACACTCCAGCGCCTGTTCAGATACACGGAGGGAGAATTTGGCATGGCCAATGGACCTAACCAGCACATCTTTGGACTGTGGGAGGAAGCCAGAGCACCCAGAGGAAACCCATGCAGACACAGGGAGAATGTGCAAACTTCACGCAATGACCCAAGGTAGGAATCGAACCCAGGTCTCTGGTTCTGTGAGGTAGCAGTGCTAAACACTGTGCCACTGTGCGGTCCTCTGGGACAATGGTGATTTTACCTTTACCTTAGCTTTATACCCTGCCCTCCCAAAGAATAGACCTCTTTGGGTGCTTTGGTTTCCTCCCAGAGTCCAAAAGATGTGCTGGTTAGGTGCATTGGCCATGTTAAATTCTCCCTCAGTGTACCCAAAGAGAGTGCGGCGACTAGGGGATTTTCATAGTAACTTCATTGCAGTGTTAGTGTAGGCCTACTTGTGACTAATAAATAAAGGTTAAACTTTTTTACCTACAATATATCAATGTGTATTTCCTGCCAACTTCTTCATTGGTTAGAGCCTTTTGTACATTGAAGCTGCCAAATGTAAACTTGTCATGTTGTAACTTTGTCCTCCCACCAGTGGAGGAGCTGCAGCCCCTGCATTGGTAGACTGTGATCACAATAGGACAAGTTTACTTGGATATTTTCCATTATAAATGTAAACATCTAAATTTATAGTAAAGATATCAAAATAAGGACAGAATTTATGATAGTAAAATATTGTCTCAACTGCACTGTATACACACACATTATACCCAATTGCTGTTTGAACTGATGACCATACTATGCTTGACTTCCCATATTTATTTAAAGCTTAAAGTTTAGTTATTTATTAGTTATAGGTAGGCTTACATTAACACTGCAATGAAGTTACTATGATAATCCCCTACTCGCCACACTCTGGTGCCTGTTTGGGTACACTGAGGGAGAATTTATTATGGCCAATTCACCTAACCAGCACATCTTTTGGACTGTGGGAGGAAACCGGCACAGCCGGAGGAAACCCACGCAGATACAGGGCGAATGTGCAGGCTCCGCATAGATAGTGACCCAAGCTGGGAATCGAACCCGGGTCCCTAGTGCTGTGAGGCAGCAGTGCTTACCACTATGCTACCGTGCTGCCCCTAATGCAACACCACAGATGATCTCAGAGAACTTTACTAAAACACCTGCTTACAGGAATCCCTTAAAATATTCAGTGGGCGGGATTTTACAGTCCCGCTGGACCTGAGACCGGAAAATCCCACCCAAGGTCAACGGACTTTCCCATTGTCTGCCCCTCGCCCGCTCCAATTCCCAAGGTGGGCGGGACGGTAGAATTCTGGCGAATAACTCAAATCAGAGTCACAATTTAAAATTGGTCATTGAATTTCTTAATCCTTCTCAGCCAAAATGTAACAGGGGCACAAAATAATGGTAACAGGCCTGAAATTGTCCCCTCAAAACCATATTCAAGAGGAGTTATTCACCATTAAATTTCCCTGAAATAAACCATTCCTTCCAGTCACTCACTTCTGGTAAATCTGATCAACAATATACATCAAGGGAAAGTGAGTAATCTTCATGAGAGACAGCAGAAGATTTTTGGGACATTAAATTAGGAAAGGTGAAAGACTGACTCAGGTCCCATGTTTGATCCCTGAGCTATATTGTGTTAGTCAGTAGCTCCTTTTATTCTGGTGCCATTTTAATTCGGGTCCTTTGAGCCAGCGTCTGCATTAAGAGATTGAATCACACATTAACTTGACGTGTTAGCATGGCCTTGCGTTTGAAAGGAGCGTGGGCGCCACGCAATTGGTGAGGCAATGTTAAGCACTAATCTCACAACTAGAATATTGCAGGCCACACCTAGAATATTGTGTGCAGTTTTGATCTCCTTTTCTGAGGAAGAGTGTTCTTGCTCTCGAGGGAGTGCAGTGAAGGTTTACCAGGCTGATTCCGGGGATGGCGGGACTGATGTACGAGGAGAGAGTGACTAAAGAACAAAGAAGAAAGAAGAACAAAGAACAACCCAGCATGGGAAACAGGCCCTTCGGCCCAACAAGCCCGCGCCACCAATTAGGTTAGGATTGTTTTTGCTGGAGTTCAGACAAATGAGGGGGGATCTCGTACAGACTTATAAAATTCTAATAGGGCTAGACAGGGTAGATGCAGGAAGGATATTCCCAATGCTGGGAGTATTTGGACCAGGGGGTCAATATCTGAGGGTACAAGGTAGACCATTTAGGACGGAGAGGAGGAGACATTTCTTCAAAGAGTGGTGAGCCTGTGGAATTCATTACCACAGGAAGTAGTCTTCATAGGTTTTGTTTGGAGTTGACTTCCCTCTACATCAAAATGATTCAAGAGGTGGCCAGACATAGCACTTGGGGCGAACAAGATCAAAGGTTATGGGGAGAAAGCAGGATTAGGCTATTGAGTTGGACAATCAGCCATGATCGTGATGAATGGCGGAGCAGGCTCGAAGAGCCGACTGGCCTCCTCCTGTTCCTACCTTCTATGTTTCTATCTTCTGGGAGCATGGCTACTTGCTATAGACACCAGTAAGTTATGGGGAGGTGGTGGTGTAGTGGTATTATTACTGGAAAAGTAATCCAGAGACTCAGGGTAGTGATCAGGGGATCTAAATTTGTAATCCCAACGTGGCAGATGGTGAAATTGAATTGAATAAAAATCTGGAATTAAAAGCCTGATGATGACCATGAAATCATTGTCAATTTTCGTAAAAACCCATCTGCTTCTCTAATGCCCTTGAGGGAAGGAAATCTACCATCCTTTCCTGGTCTGCATGTGTCTCCAGTGCCATAACAATGTGGTTAACTCTTAACTGTCCTCTAAGATCAATTAGGTATGGACAATAAATGCTGGCTCAGCCAGTGACATCCACATCACATGAATGAATAAAAAAAAAAAATTTTTCAAACTCACAGTTTGATTGTTCTCCATCATTCATAGAGATTGTGTAACCCCTAAATTCTCTTCTAAATTATTACATGCTAAATTTCATTTTGATGTAGAGAGAAGTCAACTCCAAACAAAACTTGTGAAGACCCTACACCAACCTAATGCCAGCTACAGTTTCTTATCAACTTTGTCAGGTGTAGCTCAGTTGGTAGCACTCTCACCTCTGAGACACAAGGTTCTGGGTTCAAGTCCCACTCCAGGGCTTGAGAAGAAATATCCAAGCTGACATTCCAGTGCAGTACTGAGCGGGTGCTGAGCTCATCAGGACTGAAGGAAAGCTGTTCTGTTGGAGGCATCCTCCTCCAGATGAGACGGGCTGGATGTAAAAGACTCCATGGTGCTACTTTGAAATAGAGCAGTGGAGTTCTCCTCTCCTGGCCAATATTATTCAACATCACAAAAACAGCATTGCCCATTCCAAATTGCTTCTGAACTGTCGTTTCAGAGGGCACTTAAGAGTCACCCTCAATGCACTGTGGATTTACATGTAGTAAGAAGCCTAACACCAGGTTAAAGTCCAACAAGTTTATTTGATAGTAAACCCACAAGCTTTCAGAGTTTGCCCCTTCATCAGGTGAGTGGAGAGTTCTGGTCTCAAACAGAGCGTATAAAAGCACACACAGTTCACAGAATACTGATTAGAATGCGCGTCTTTACAGCTAATCAATTCTTAAAGGTGCAGGCAACGCGAGTGGAGATAGCATTAAGCATAGATTTACATGTAGGCCAGACCAGGTAATGACAGCAGATTTCCAAAAGGGTATTAGTGAACCAATGGGTTTTTACAACAACTGATGATAGCTACTCAACGGTCAATATTTCCAAGACAGCCTTCAAGTCCAGATTTTATTAATTGGATTTCAATTCCACCAGTTACTGTGGTGGGGTTTGAACCCGTGTTCTCAGGGCACTAGCCCAGGGCTCTGGGATTATTAACGCAGTGAAATTACCACCATGTCACTGTCCCCACACATCTCACGAAAAGCAGGAAATATAGGTGGCACGGTGGTACATTGGTTAGCACTCCTGCCTCACAGCACCAGAGACCAGGGTTCGATTCTGTTGAAGTTTCCATGTTCGCCCCGTGTCTTCGTGGGTTCCCTCCGGGTGCTCCTGTTTCCTCCCACAGCCCCAAGATGTGTGGGGTTAGGTATATTGGCTGTGTTAAATTTCTCCTTAGTGTGTAGGTTAGGTAGATTAGGGATCACGGGATTCGCGAAGGCAAGAGTGTGGGCCTGGGGTGATACAGTGGTTAGCACTGCTGCTTCACGGTGCCAGGGATCCAGGTTCAATTCCTGGCTTGGGTCACTGTCCGTGTGGAGTTTGCACATTCTCCCTGTGTCTGCATGGGTTTCTTCTGGGTGCTCCGGTTCCCTCCCACATTCCGAAAGATGTGATGGTTAGGTGCATTGACCCGAACAGGTGCCGGGACTGTGGTGACTAGGGGAACTTCACAGTAACTTTACTGCAGTGTTAATGTAAGCCTTACTTGTGACTAAAAACTAAGATTCTGATTCGGTGCAGACTTGATGGGCCGAATGGCCTCCTTCTGCGCTGTAGGAATTCTACAAGTGCAGGTCTTTCTTTCACTCCCTGAAGTTGTCTGATTTTCCATTTCTTTCTTGTTTACATTTAGCAGCTTTCCACCAGGAGCCTTATGTCAGGCTTTCCAAAGGTCCAGATATGTGACATTGTAAGACTTTGCATAGTCCACTTCCTCTAAGTAAACGAGGTTGGGGGTGCCAGGAATTTTTTTCCCCCTGAAGCCACGCTTTGGGTTATTTTCAGCATCAATTCCAAGATCCTTTGGCCTGTTGTCGGTGATGGATTGCACTGTTTTACCCATTAGCGATGTAGGAGTAATGGGCTTGCCGCTTGCTGGAGTGGATTGTCACTTCTCTGTAAAATATAAACACTGTTCTAGCTTCTTTCCTATCCAGCAGCACACTCTGCATCCTCCGACAAACAATAGGTTCTTTTATATTGCGGAACTCCTGGTGATTCTCTCAGCTCCAGGCTGCAAGCCAAATGCAAAACAGTCAGGATTTGCTGATGCCAGGAAACTCCACGAGAAACATTTGGTGAATATTGTGATGACTGTTAGCACTTAGAATTATAATCCCCCTGGGCTGGGGAACGATTGGCTAGATTCCTGATAATTAAGCAGAGCCCTGCTGTAAGGGAACATGCGTACAGGGCTTTGGTGAGAGAGCAGTCAGAGTAGGCCATGATTTCCCTCTGCCCCTGCGATAGCCTACAGATATTCAAGGCTAAGATCACAAAAAGAATGGTCACTTGGACAAGAAACGGGTGGCATAGTGGTTAGCACGGCCGCCTCACAGCTCCAGCGACCCGGGTTCGATTCCCGGCTTGGGTCACTGTCTGTGTGGAGCTTGCACATTCTCCCCGTGTCTGTGTGGGTTTCCGCCGGGTGCTCCGGTTTCCTCCCGTTAGTCCAAAAGATGTGCAGGTTAGGTGGATTGGCCATACTAACTTGCCCCTTAGTGTCAAGGGGATACATAGGGTAAATGCATTTGGTTGTGGGGATAGGGCGTGATTGGGATTGTGGTCGGTTGCAGACTCGATGGGCCGAATGGTTTCTTTTTGCACAGTGGGATTATATTCCCAATTGCCTGCTTGGGTCATTATGTTTGGACTTCGCACGTTCTTCCAGTGTCTATGTGGGTTTCCTCCGGGTGCTCTGGTTTCCTCCCACAGTCCAAAAGACCTGCTGGTTAGTTGCATTGGCCATGCTAAATTCTCCCTCAGCCTACCTGAACAGGCGCTGGAGTGTGGCGACTAGGGGATTTTCACAGTAACTTCATTGTAAGCCTACTTGTGACTAATAAATAAACTTTAACTTTTTATGATTCTGTCTATGAATTGGATAAGACAATTGGAATTTCTAGTTAAGAGATATCTGACAAGTTTCATGTCATTGAGGATCATAGGTTGATCGGCTGGCTAACTTGCCCCTGGGATGAGTGGGTTAGAGGGATTAGTTGGGTAAATATGTGAAGTTATGGGGATAGGGTGTGGGTGGGATGGTTGTTGGTGCAGACTGGATGGGCCAAATGGCCTCCTTCTGCACTGTAGGGATTCAATGATTTCAATGAAGATACAGGCAGATGTGAGGACAGGTGGAAATATTTAAAGTTAACCAAAATCACAACTGGGGGATTCACCAATATGGACTGCAGTGGAGATATTTGGTTAGAAAAGGGATTCCCAGAAAGTTTGAAATGACCATCTTATTAAGACGGGCACCGTTAACTGTGTTAGGCCACGGATTTCTTTACTGCAGCAGGGATACTTCATGAAATACAGAATCACAGACATTGTTGCTAGCTCGGCTGGGAGTTAAATTATTGATGTCTCTGAGACTTGAATTCGAGCACAACTGGTCATCAGTAACTCGGAACTAATAATCATGTTTATTATTTATGATGAAAGATGGTTACAATAAAACTGCAAGTGTTCACAATTAAATGCTAACAAGTCCTTCAGAGAGCTGAAAAGCCTCTTCCTAGGCTGTAACCATTCTAATTCTGCTACTGGGCTTTTACCTACCCATCGGAGCTGGGGGTGGGGGGATGAGGGGGTGGTGGTGTTTGCAGGATAATGGGGACCAAAATGCCCAATATATTCACGCCAGTCGGAGAGATTCCCAGTGGTGGAAGCAGCAGCGCGCGGCCACTCCGGAAGTAGGCAAATGTACTAACTCCACGGAGGTGAAACTCCCATCACCAAGTTACTCTTCGGAGCAATGTATCAGCCTTGTGCGTTTCCTCTTTGCTTTTACCACACCACGGACATTCCTTTCTGTGCACTGGTTTTAAGTATTTCCATTATGATGGGATTGTCATCGGTGCAGACTCGATGGGCTGAATGGCCTCCTTATGCACTGTGGGGATTCTATGATTCTACAGTGGACAAACGTGAACTGCAGACTGAATATGTCAGCGTACAATTTCCATAAAGCTTCTTCTGCTCAAACACAAAGGATCTTAAAATATAAGCATTTGGCCTTTGTTTATTGTTGGACAAAAGATGTAGCATGTTAACTGTCGAACTTACCATCACTTTCAGTTCCCTTTCTGTTTCTCCTTTATCATGCAGTACATCTCATAGAATCTCTAAAGTGCAGAAGAGGCCATTCAGCCCATTGAGTCTGCACTGTCTCTCTGACAGAGTATTTTACCCAGGCCCTCTCCCCCACCTTATCACTGTAATCCCACACATTTACCATGGCTAATTGCATCTAACCTACACATCTCGGGATACTAAGTGGCAATTTAGCATGGCCAATCCACCTAACCCGCACATCTTTGGACTAAGGGAAGAAAGCGGAGCACATGGAGAAAACCCCCGCAGACACGGGGAGAACGTGCAAACTCCACACACGCAGTGACCTCAAGGCCGGAATTAAACCAGGGTCCCTTGAGCTGTGAGACAGCAGTGCTGACATATAGAGTTAATTTAGAAAAATCTTTCATGGGGTATAGGGATTTCCTGGCTGGGCCAGAATTCATTCGCCATCACTAATTGCCCTTGAGAAGGTGGTGGTGAGCTGCCTTCTTGAACCATTGCAGTCCATGTGGTGTAGATACACCCACAGTGCTGTTAGGGAGGGAGTTCCAGGATTTTGACCCAGAATGGTGTGTGTTTTTGAGGGGACTTTCCGGGTGGTGCTGTTCCCATGTGTCTGCTGCCCTCATCCTTCTAGCCAGTTGTGTTTGCAGGTTTGGAAACTGCCCTCCAAACAGCCATGATGAGTACTACTTACATCCACTGCTGACATCAGTACCCAGCATGCACCTTTCCCCGTTAAACTAATCCTTTACCTACGCTACAATTCTTGTGAAACTCATTTTCCTTTCATATTTCATTTCTAATTGTCTTAGTATCTTAAGAAGCTGCGTTCCTTAATCTTAGGCTTGCTACAGTACTGATAATACCCTAAACTAACGTATTAGTAGAACATTCTGTCAAGTCAACCTATTTTAGTTCCTCGCTGTCATCTTTATAGTTGACCTTGCAGAAGGTCAACCCAAATAAACCCCAGATCATGTTGAGATTAGTAGTACGCTTGTTACAGTTCACCTGCAAGGATACGCCGGTGCAAGCAATAAAAGAACTAACTTCAGAAGGTGAATCAAATAAAAAATTTTAATAAAGAAATTTCATTATACCACAAACTCGGCTACACAACTCCACACAATCCCCGTCTGTTTTCTATTTATACCAGGTCAGCTGACCATCACATCATTTTGCCATTGGTTACTTGTCTACCGGGCCAGCCGGCTAGCTGACTTTCACAGCATGTTACCATTGGTTACATTATACCAGATTCCAATGTTATCATTGATTACATTTATAACGGTTACCAGCACTAAAGGTTTAAATGTCTGTCGTGGTAGTCATGTGAAGGTTGGAGAATTGTGTGCCATATCAGTGGACTGCCACTAATAGGACAGTGTTTGATGAGTTGTCAATCTTCAGACGAGGGAGAGAGAGCCAGGAGGGGGATAGTGATGAAATTAGAGGGAAGCTGAGAGGAGCATAAAGAAAGGTGGTCTTACATTGCATTTGGGTCTCATACTCTCAAAGCGTACAATCCCATACCAGCAGAAGTGAAAGTGAAGGGCATGTCGTACTGAGAAAAGATAATAGCCTTCTACTTTTCAGAGAGCCACTAATAAATCATATGGAATCCTCAGAATCTTTAGAGTCATAGAATCCCCGCAGTGCAAAAGGAGGCTGTTCGGCCCATCGAAACTGCACTCCCACCCAGCTCTATCCCCGTAACCCCACATATTTACCCTGCTAATCCCCCTGACACTAAGGATCAATTTAGCACGGCCACTCCACCTAACCTGCATATCTTTGGACTGTGGGAGGAAACCGGAGCACCCAGAGGAAACTCACACAGATGTGGGAGAACGTGCAAACTCCACACCGACAGTGGCCCAAGCTGGGAATCGAACCCGGGTCCCTGGCGATGTGAGGCAGTGGCGTTAACCAATGTGCCACCGGGCCACCCAGTCATTAAAACTGCAATACCAAGTATATTTTCCATCATTGCAGAACTGAGCTGTATCTTTGTCTGTATCTCACTTTCCCTGGTGTCAAATTTGTTTCCACTTTGTATAGAATCACAGTCAGATATGACACAGATTATTTTGTGTGGAGGTGCCTTTGTTAATAGTCGCAAGGCTCATTGACTTGGCGCGAGTGCAGAGGGTGCAATTCAGGAACAGATAGCGCCGCAGTTATTTGAGACAGCAGAGTAAAATATCTCGCTGCACATGTGTCGGCAAATGAAAGCAAGCCTGGCTCCATTGTTGTCATGAAAGCCTGTCTATTTGGGACGTATAATGATGTGCATCAGACTGTTACATCCGAAATGGGTTGGGACACCATTATGTTGCCACGGTAATCGTTATTGCTGCAGTGTCCACAGGCCAGTCTTCATGATGGCCCTGTGAAGTCCAGGCAATTTAACACTCTTAATAAAATGACTGAGCACCTAAAATAGCCACTACCCTGAGCGATCAGGCCTGCTACGGGACACACAATTTGCAGGCTGCTTCCTGAAATTACACTGCTCACTCCTGACCTTGTTAACCCCACCAGTCTTCAATTTCATTTGCAATTTTCGCGACATTTATCGTGTAGATCTGCTCCCACTTAAGGCCTGAAAAAAAAAACACATTAGCAAGGCAGATAGCAGCCAGGAATAATGGCATCTTGCTGTTTAAAAGCTGCTGCCTCCAGAGGCGCCTGGGAAGGCCACTTTCTCGTGTGGATCACCAAACCTCCGGAGACAAAGAGATTGCCTCCTGACATAGCAGCAAAGGAGCCTGGAACTGATAAACAGTGGGTCAATATAAAATTATCCATCATCTTTCGACATGCAAGTTTATGAGATACGTCTTGCACAGTTCCGCCCGCTACACTTACCCAGTATTGTGGCACGTTAGAAAAACGTTTCTAAAAAGTCGTTTTGTTTCCCTCCTCTTTCAGAACAATATCCTCAGCAACGCAACATGCTCTTATTATTGATCTCCCAGCCTTCCTAAACCTGATTAATCTCTAATTGATCGGAGAAAGTATCTAAATGCAATTAATGCCTGGCTGCCTGGAGAATGTGTCAGCTCACAAAAAGGTTCATAAAAAGGAGAATAATCCATGTCCTTAACGCTCCTCTGGTTACAAAGCTGACTTTTCGTAAACAGTACCTCAGCAGACACAATAGCACTTAAACAAAGAATTATCAGGAGGTGATTGAATTCTAAACAAACAACTTTTAATTTTAGATTAGTTTAATTTTAGATCCATCACTAGAAACTCTTGGCTGCACAGTCTGAGCACTGTGATAGAAATCATAGAATCCCCACACTGCAGAAGGAGGCTACTCAGCCTCTTCAACCTGCACCACCCAGGCCCTATCTCCATAACTCCACATATTTACCATGCTAATCCCCTTGACACTAAGGGGTAATTTAGCATGGCCAATCCACCTAACCTGCGCATCTGGAGTGTGGGAGGAAACCAAAGGAAATCCATGCAGACACGGGGAGAACGTGCAGACTCCACACAGATGGTCACCCAAGGCCGGGATCGCACTCAGGTCCCTAGCACTGTGAGGCAGCAATGCCGACCACTGTGTCACCAAGCCATTCCAGGTCCTCGGCACTATGAGGCAGCAGTGCTTACCGCTGTATCACCGCGCGGCCCAGGTCCCTCACACTGTGAGGCAGCCATGCTAACCACTGTGTCACCGCGCTGCCCCAGGTCCCTCACTCTGTGAAGTAGCCATGCTAACCACTGTGTCACCGCGCTGCCCCAGGTCCCTCACTCTGTGAAGTAGCCATGCTAACCACTGTGTCACCGCGCTGCCCCAGGTCCCTCACACTTGTGAGGCAGCAGTGCAAACCACTGTATCACCGCGCGGCCCAGGTCCCTCACTCTGTGAAGTAGCCATGCAAACCACTGTGTCACCGCGCTGCCCCAAGTCCCTCACACTGTGAGGCAGCAGTGCAAACCACTGTGTCACCGCGCTGCCCCAGGTCCCTCACACTTGTGAGGCAGCAGTGCAAACCACTGTGTCACCGCGCCACCCCAGGTCTCTCGCACCGTGAGGCAGCAGTGCAAACCACTGTGTCACCACGCTGCCCCAGGTCCCTCACTCTGTGAGGCAGCAGTGCTAACCACTGTGTCACCGTATCATCCCAGGTCCCTCACACTGTGAGGCAGCAGTGCTAACCACTGTGTCACCGCGCTGCCCCAGGTCCCTCACGCTGTGAAGTAGCCATGCAAACCACTGTGTCACCGCGCTGCCCCAGGTCCCTCACACTGTGAGGCAGCAGTGCTAACCACTATGTCACTGCGCTGCCCCAGGTCCCTCACTCTGTGAGGCAGCAGTGCTAACCACTGTGTCACTGCGCCACCCCAGGTCTCTCGCACCGTGAGGCAGCCATGCTAACCACTGTGTCACCGTGCTGGAGGAATTTCATTTCCAGTATCAACCCACATTTTTTTCTAACAATATGACCTTTTGATATAGTAATAAAGATTTGCAAACGAGAACCTATTCTTGGTGAAATGTTGTAGATTTTATGTAGAAAGTATTCCCCAACCCAAACTACAATAACAAATACCAATACAACTGGTAGTCTATTTTTCACAACTAATAGTCTGTCGGAACAGTCCTGAGGTTTTACAGAAGTGACTGTTATTCAGCAATATTCTGCACAAAATTAATATTTCTGGAATATCAATCATATGTACCAATTGCATTTCCAAATGTAATTATGTTTAAATATGTTTGAAATTTAATATTCATTTCACTATTTAAGTATAGACTGTGCTGTGTGGGTTTGCCATCCAGCAGTTTTAATAAACCTCACCAGTACACAATGCTAAAAGACTTCTGGGCTGCTCCTTCACATATGGTCTCCTTGCAGACTGTACATCTGGCAGCCATGAGTCAGTCAAGGACCTCGTTTCTTTTCCCGCCCTGAAGGCTTCCAAAAGCGTCTGATGCATTTACCATTCCACGTTACTCGTCCATAGGCCACCAAGAATCATCAGTTCTTCCAAGATAACTTATTTCCATCACCGAACCAAAATTCCTCCTTCAGTTAAAAGGAATCATTGATAGGTGCTGCCACACTGTTGCGGTGATACAGAAAAATCAACGGATCTGAGTTGGATTTTTCATATAACCCACAAAGGCCACACTCCATTGGTTTTAGCAGTAAGAAAGAATGGCAAGAGAGGCAACTTTGTGGTAATGTTAAGGTTTCCAGCAATTCTACCGGATTTCTTGGGTGCTTTTCAATAATGGTCTATAGCGCACTTTGCCCTGTGAAAGACCCAAATGGCATTGGTCTATCTACAAGAATGTTCTGATGTACCTCAGCTTTACTCGGCCTGAGTGCAAGATAGAAGCCTGACTGTTTGTTAATGTTACACTCCATCCAATATTCCCAATGGTGGGGGTCATAGTTTGAAGATAAGGAGTAAACCTTATCTAACTGAGGTGAGGAGAAATTTCTTCACCCAGAGAGTGTTGAATGTGTGGCATTCACTGTCACATAAAGTAGTTGAGACCAAAACATTGTTTGATTTCAAGGAGAAATTAGATATAGTTCTTGGGTCTAAAGGGATCAAGGGATATGGGGGGAAGGGAGGATCAGGATATTGAATTCAACGATCAGCCATGATCAAAGTGAGTGGTGTAGCAGGCTCGAAGGGCTGAATGGCCTAATGAAAAACAAAGAAAATTACAACACAGGAACAGGCCCTTTGGCCCTCCAAGCCTGCATTGACTTTGCTGCCTGACTGAACTAAAACCCTATCCCTCCGGGAACCATATCCCTCCATTCCCCTCCTAGTTTCTATGTTTCCATCTCTCACACTGATACACGCCCCAAATTAGTTTGGATTGATGTGAATGTGTTAGTGGAAGAGTAGTCAAGGATAGACTATGGTAAAGTCGTTCAAATTCCCCATTAGCTCTATACTTTTTGCCCTTTTGATATCAACCATTGGATCTTCCTGTGGATTTGTGACAATAGCCAAGACTACATGAATTTCCCTCAGAGAGCACGGGTAATGCTATAGTCACATGCACAGCAACCTCTGATGTTTATGAAGCTCCCTCTCATGTCAGGATTCTGAAATTGCAGAGGTGACTATCGACAACAGGAACAACTTACACTTATGGTGACTTTAACACAATAACATGTCCCAAAGTGCTGCAGAGGAGCCAATCATAAATTACAAAGCCACATCAGGAGATATTACATCAGATTACCAAAAGCTTGCTCAAAGATGTGTTTTTCTATTCATTTGTGGGACATTGGGTGGCCAGCATTTATTACAGTAAGAAGTCTCACAACATCAGGTTAAAGTCCAACAGGTTTATTTGGTAGCACAAGCCACAAGCTTTCGGAGCACTGTCCCTTGTTCAGGTGTTCAGAAACAGGGCATATATAGATACAAACTCAATTTACAAGGTAATGGTTAGAATGCAAGTCTTTACAGGTAATCAAGTCTTAAAGGTACAGACAACGTGGATGGAGACAGCGTTAAGCACAGGTTAAAGAGATGTGTATTGTCTCCAACCAGGACAGTTAGGGAGATTTTGCAAGCCCAGGCAAGTCGTGGGGTTGGGGAGAGTGTTGGGGGGGGTGGTGGGGGGTGTGTTGGTGCAGGGCTATGAAGGCATGTGAAAACAAGGATTGGAATTTTAAAATTGAGGTGTTGCTTAATCGGGTCCAATGTATATCAATGAGCACAGAAGTGAAAGGCGCACATGGCCTGGTGTGAGACATGGACAGCCTGATCATCTTTTTTATTCATTTGTGGGACATGGGCATCACTGGCTGGCCAGCATTTATTGCCCATCCCTAGTTACCCTTGGAGAGCAATTGAGAATCAACTGCATTGTGGTGACTCTGGAGTCATATGTAGGCCAGACTAGATAAGGACATTAATGAACCAAATTTTTCTGACAATCAACAATGATTTCGCAGTCATCAATAGATTCTTAATTCCAGATTTTTTTTTATTGGATTCAAATTCTACCATCTGTCGTGCCCCTGATCATTAGTTGAGTTCCTGGATTAATAGTCTAGCAATAATACCACTGGGCTATCATCTCTCATTCTGCATGTGACCACAAGTTTATGGAAGGAGGAATCTGGAAGATCAGCCAAGCGTGTGCCACGTCCAGAGAGTACATATATGAGAAAGTAATATTTAATAGATTTGCACACAATGTCATGTTTTGTTTGCGTCTCAGATAGCTTGTTGCACTCAAATATTGGTGTATGTTTATGTGTTCCCTTTAAGATCTTATTCTGGTTTTTGTATCAATGATCAACTAACAGGCAATTTTGCATCTGACGGCAATCAATGCGTATTAAAATTCTCAGTCAGGTCATCCAGATAGCTATTAATGTGCACATGTTGCTCTCAGCACCAGCTTGAGCAGTGGGAATTCAGAGCCATTGGAAATGAATAATTGTTCTTGGAGAATTGCTACTTGGCTAAGGCTCTGATAGGCGGCTGGCACAATATCCCAGTTTCAGTCAGCACCGTCGGGGCAGGCAAGAGAGAATAGAAGAGATAGTATTTTGAAAAGGAGCAGAGCTACTCCCCGACCGTACTCCACAGGGTAAGCTCCAACAATGAGCCTAGTTTCACGACTGAAAGATCTGCTTGCAAGGGACTGAAATTGTAATTATTTGAAGCGCGCTAAAAGGCAGCAGAACCATTATCTGTTGGTAACACTGGTGAAAGGCTAAAGACAAGGGAGAAAAATGTTCAAAGGATTTAGAATACCTTTAAATACAATAATGAATGTTTAATGGTAGACTAGAGATCTCCCTTAAATAGGTACACAGCATCAAAATTTAATGAAGATCGCAGAAGTTATTTAATTCAAGTTGACAAAATTTCAGAGCCATTTGAACAGTTGCCACAGAGACTGTCTCTGATAGAATCATTATTAGTGAAATGATCGTGGAATGAGAGCCAGATTTTCTACTGTAAAGCTGTTGTATGGAGGAGTATGGAGCATGCAATTTCTTTCTAATTGCATTGCCCTGACAGCTGCAACAGTCCAAGTTGATTGACAGCATTTTTTAACGTTAAGAATTAAAGGGAGCAGCCTGTCAAACAGCACATTGGCGATTTAATCTGGGCCCCAGTGAAATCCAGGTCAATTGCTTCAGTTGTCATGGGATGTGGGCATCATTGAGAAGGCCAGCTTTGATTGCCCATCCCTATGAGGGGGTGAGCTGCCCTCTTGAACCATTGCAATCTGTGTCAGTACGCCCACGGTACTCTTTGGGGAGGGGGTTCCAGGCTTTTGAGCCAGCGATGGTGAAGGAACGACGACAATATCTTTTCCAGTCAGAATGAGATGGCAAGGTGGCACAGTGGTCAGCACTGCTGCCTCACAGGATCAACTTAATGCAAGGTAAATCCATTCAAAAGTCTGATGGCAGCAGGGAAGAAGCTGTTCTTGAGTCGGTTGGTACGTGTTCTCAGACTTTTGTGTCTTTTTCCCAGCGGAAGAAGGTGGAAGAGCATATGAACAGAATGCATGGAGTCCTTAGTATGTTAGCTGCTTTACTGAGGCAGTGGGAAGTGTAGACAGAATGATCAGGTGGGAAGCTGGTTTGCGCGATGACTGGGCTTCATTCATGATCCTTTGTAGTTTTTGCCATCTTAGACAGAGCAGGAGCTGTACCAAGCTGTGATACAGCTAGAAAGAAGGCTTTCTATAGTGCATCTATAAAAGATGGTGAGAGTTATGACAGAAATGCCAAATTTCCTTAGTCTTCTGAGAAAGTAAAGGTGTTGGTGGGCTTTCTTAACTATAGTGTCAGTGTGGAGGGACCAGGACAGGTTGTTGGTGATTTGAACACCTAAAAACCTGAAGCTCGCTACTTCATCCCCTTTGATGTAGACAGAGGCATGTCCTCCACTACACTTTCTGAAGATGGTGATTAATTCCATCGCTTTGTTGACATTGAGGGAAGATTATTGTCCTTTCACAGTTGTGGACTGCCATGGTTTTGTTAGCTGATCATCATAATTGAGGGAAACATTCCTCATCAACATGAATAAAACTCACTCATTTGATACCTCACCCACCGGAGACAAAGTTTCAATGTCTCTGGTCAAAATTCACTATTCACCTTACCAGATAGATGGTGGCTATTAGCACCTCTGCAGGTACAATGAATTTCAATGGATCTCCCTTTGTTAGAAGTCTAGGTTGGGGAGTCAGACTTTCTGTTGCTACTGTGTTTTCTTTGCTTGGATTCACACGATGATAGGTGTGAGATTCCATAAGGAAAAGAGTTGAGTGTTGTCTTGTAATAACTGTTGGATGTTTACACAGCCAACTTGCAAATCATGTGACCTGTAGCGACCATCCTTTTGGTCCAGCGGTAAACAGAAAGTAAGGTTTGACTTAACCAGTTTATGATCCTTTTCATGTGTGACGGACATGACAGGGGTTTGGAAGCTATTGTTGAATGATGCTTGGCGAGTTGATGCAGTGCATCTGGCAGATGATGTTTGCCACTGTCACTCTGTACCCATAGTGAAGGGAAGGGAATGGATGTTCCAGCTGGTGGGGGAGGTATCAATTGAGTAGGCTTTATTCATGTTGATAAAGAATGTTTCTCAAAATCATAAATGATCAGCTAACAAAACCATGGCAGTACACAACTGCGAAGGAACAGCTGAGAACATGATTTTACTGGCTGTTAAATAACGAAGGAGAATAACAGGCATTCTTCCAGTTATTGTGAAAAAAAACCATTTTCACCTCCCACTGTTCAAATCTGCACTGAAATGCTCAATCTTCTCTAGCTCTTGGGCGGGACAGAGGTTTTCATGATAAATAATCTTTAATTCCTAACTTTAAATAGGGTGATGTTCCATGTTGCTGCCTTATCAGCATTGCTCATTGGAAACAATTCATTTGTATTAAACTCATAGCAATGAACAAGTGACATTCTGACTGTACTGAAGTCTGAATTGACAAGATTAGGATTAGATTTGAGCTGCCATGTAATAAACACAGTTCTGTCCAATCTTAGCTTTTTTTTAATTCATGCATGGGACATGGAGGTCACTGACTGGCCAGCATTTATTGATGTGGAGATGCTGGCGTTGGAATGGGGTAAACACAGTAAGAAGTCTCACAACACCAGGTTAAAGTCCAATCAGTTTATCTGATAGTAATCCCACAAGCTTTCGGAAATGCTGTTCCTTCTTCAGATGTGTGGAAGGTTCTGTAAACTGTGTGTGACTTTATATGCCCTTCTCTGATCGGAACTTTCCATACACCCGATGAAGGAACAGCATTTCCGAAAGCTTGTGGGTTTACTATCAAATAAATGGGTTGGACTTTAACCCGCTGTTGTGAGACTTCTTACAGCATTTATTACCCATTCCTAGTTGCCCGAGGGCAGTTGAGAGTCAACCACATTGCTGTGGCTCTGGAGTCACATGTAGGCCAGACCAGGTAAGGACAGCAGGTTTCCTTCTCTAAAGGACATAAGTGAACCAGATAGGTTTTTTCCTGACAATCAACAATGGTTTCATGGTCATCAGTAGATTTGTAATTCCATTTCTATTGAATTCAAATTCCATCACCTGCCATGGTGGGATTCGAACCTGAGTCCCCAGGACATTAACTGAGTTTCTGGATTAACAGTCTAGTGATAATACCACAAGGCCATCGCCTCCGCGAATGAAGGAGATAATTTTGGTGCTGCTGTTGATTCCATGAGACTTGCATGTATGGAGCCATTAGTGGGAAAGCAACTTGAGAAGAATCTCAGTGGATCTGGTTTTGGGTGGCACAGTGATTAGTACTGCCACCTCACAGTACCAGGGACCCGGATTTGATTCCAGCTTGGGTCACTGTCTGTGCAGAGTTTGTACATTCTCCCTGTGTCTGCATGTGTTTTCTCCAGGTGCTCCGGTTTCCTCCCACAATCAAAGTATGTGCAGGTTAGATGGATTGGCTGGACTAAATTGCCCCTGAGTGTCATGGGGATTAGCAGGGTAAATATGTGGGGTTACGGGGACAAGGCCTGGCTGAGATTGTTATCGGTGCAGGCTCGATGGGCTGAATGGCTTCCTTCTTTAAACTTCCGTGATTCAAACAAAACACTGAACAAATTGCCCTTCAGATCCATCACTGTGAAAAGTAAACATTTACAAAGACTTTCCTTTTGAACCAACATCCCGTATGTTCAACAGCCCAAACCAGTTTGGACACAAACAACTGGATGCTGAGAGTGCATTGCTGTTCCGGTATGGTACAGTCAAACAAGGTGCCTTTGATGTTGCTGGAGGTGCCAGTCAGCAACAATGACAACAGTTTGCGTTTATATTAACATATAAAGAGCCGCGAGGTACTCCAAACAGGGAGTAAAGAGGCAAAGGATGAAGTGGGGCAGACAGCACCAAAGTGTTGTCCATCACTGCACCCAGCAGGAACCTTAATCCATTTAATAATAATGGGTAGCACAGTGGTTAGCACTGCTGCCTCACAGCGCCAGGGGCCCGGGTTCAATTCCCGGCTTGGGTCACTGTCCCTCAGTGTGTCCAAACAGAGTATGGCAACTAGGGAATTTTCGCAGTAACTTCATTGCAGTCTTAATGTAAGCCTACCTGTGACACTAGTAAATAAACTAAAGAACTTGCATTTAATTTTAAAAAATTCATTCTTGGGACATTTGCTAGCTGGCCAGCATTTATTACCCATCCCTAGTTGCCCTTAGAGGACAGTTGGGAGTTGTCTACATTGCTCTGGAGTCACATGTAGGCCAGACCGGGTAAGGATGACAAATTTCCTTCCCTAAAAGACATTAGTGAACCAGATGGGTTTTTCCGACAATGGTTTTGTGGTCATCAGTAGATTCTTAATTCCAGATATGTTTGATTGAATTCAAATTCCACCAATCTGCCATGGTGGGATTTGAACCCTGCTCTCCAGAATATTAGCTGAGTTTCTGGATTAATAGTCTAGTGATAATATCACTAGGCCAATGCCTCCTCTGTTACTTACTTCTGAGTCCTCGTGACACAACGTCACACATAATGAATTACTTTTTGAAATGTACTGAGTTGACAGCCAACCTGAGAAGGAGCAGCTTCTCACAACAACCATCCAAACACCTAATCTGTGGCTTTATTTGAGATGTTGGCTGAGGGATAAATATTGACTTGGACTCTCCCCTGCTCTTTGAATAGAGCTAACAAAATCTTTTACAACAGCCCTGGGTGGCTTTATCTTTAACATGCTCCCAAATGAGAGAAGCTCTGAAGCTCTGCACCAAAAAAGTTGATTCGCTGGTTAAAAAGAAAAAGGAGGCTTATGTTCGGATGAGACGTGAGCACTCGGATAGTGCACTAGAGAGCTTTAGATTGGCTAGGAGGGAGTTGAAGAGCGAGCTAAGAAGTGCTAAAAGAGGACATGAGAAGACTTTGGCTGATAGGGTTAAGGAGAATCCTAAGGCGTTCTATAGGTATGTCAAGAACAGAAGGTTGGTTAGGGCAAGGTTAGGGCCAGTTATAGACGGCAGAGGGAAGTTATGTGTGGAACCGGAGGAGATTGGTGAAGCATTGAACCAATATTTCTCTTCGGTGTTCACGCAGGGGGACATGGATATAGCTGAGGAGGACACTGGGTTGCAGGGGAGTAGAATTGACAGTGTTACAGTTGATAAGGAGGATGTGCTGGATATTCTGGAGGGTCTGAAAATAGATAAGTCCCCTGGTCCGGATGGGATTTACCCCAGGATTCTCTGGGAGGCAAGAGAAGTGATTGCAGAGCCTCTGGCTCTGATCTTCAGGTCGTCGTTGGCCTCTGGTATAGTACCAGATGATTGGAGGTTAGCGAATGTTGTCCCATTGTTTAAGAAGGGGAACAGAGACTTCCCCGGGAATTATAGACCGGTGAGTCTCACTTCTGTTGTGGGAAAGGTTTTGGAAAAAATTATTAGGGATAGGATTTATAGTTATTTGGAGAGTAATGAGTTGATTGGAGATAGTCAGCATGGTTTTGTGGCGGGTAGGTCGTGCCTTACTAACCTTATTGAGTTTTTTGAGAAAGTGACCAAAGAGGTGGATGGGGGTAAGGCAGTGGACGTGGTGTATATGGATTTTAGTAAGGCGTTTGATAAGGTTCACCATGGTAGGCTTCTGCACAAAATGCAGATGTATGGGATTGGGGGTGATCTAGGGAACTGGATTAGGAATTGGCTAGCGGATAGGAGACAGAGGGTAGTGGTTGACGGTAAATATTCATCATGGAGTTCGGTTACAAGTGGTGTGCCTCAGGGATCTATGTTGGGGCCACTGCTGTTTGTGATTTTTATTAATGATCTGGATGAGGGTATAGTTGGGTGGATCAGTAAATTTGCTGATGATACCAAAGTCGGAGGTGTGGTAGATAGTGAGGAAGGGTGTCATAGTTTGCAGGAAGACTTAGACAGGTTGCAGAGCTGGGCCGAGAAGTGGCGGATGGAGTTTAATGCAGAGAAATGTGAGGTAATTCACTTTGGTAGGAATAACAGATGTGTTGAGTATAGGGCTAACGGGAAGACTTTGAATAGTGTGGAGGAGCAGAGGGATCTAGGTGTATGTGTACATAGATCCCTGAAAGTTGGGAATCAAGTAGATAAGGTTGTTAAGAAGGCATACAGTGTCTTGGCGTTTATTGGTAGGGGGATTGAATTTAGGAGTCGTAGCGTTATGTTGCAACTGTACACAACTCTGGTGTGGCCACACTTGGAGTATTGTGTGCAGTTCTGGTCCCCACATTACAGGAAGGATGTGGAGGCTTTGGAGACGGTGCAGAGGAGGTTTACCAGGATGTTGCCTGGTATGGAGGGGAGATCCTATGAGGAGAGGCTGAGGGATTTGGGGTTGTTTTCGCTGGAAAGAAGGCGGCTAAGAGGGGATCTTATTGAAACATATAAGATGATTAGAGGTTTAGATAGGGTGGATAGTGATAGCCTTTTTCCTCTGATGGAAAAATCTAGCACGAGGGGGCATGGCTTTAAACTAAGGGGGGGTAGTTATAGGACAGATGTCAGGGGTAGGTTCTTTACCCAGAGGGTGGTGAGGGATTGGAATGCCCTGCCTGCTGCAGTTGTAAATGCGCCTAGTTTGGGGGCGTTTAAGAGGTCTGTGGATAGGTTTATGGACGAAAAGGGAATGGTTTAGGTTAGTGGGTCACTGTTGTTGTTTTTTTTTAACTGGTCGGTGCAACATCGTGGGCCGAAGGGCCTGTTCTGCGCTGTAATGTTCTATGTTCTATGTTCTATGTATTCTCTCTGTACAGCTTTGGATTGTCAGCCGACGTTCAAGTGTCTGGTCCAAAAGTGGGCTTTGATCCAACAACCTTTCATTTCAAGGCAGAAGGAATACCAAACGACCCAAACTAACATCACACTGTGGCAGTGTGCCATAATGGGCACGGTGGCACTGCTCCAGAACGCACGTGGATTTACATCCACTACCCCACACACACAAAAAGGAAACAACTGTATGTTTACAGATTCAACATCGCTCATTGTAAACTCGCCCAGTCTCTCAATTGTTAAAGGCTGAGCTCTGCAGATCAGATTTCAGGCTACACCCTCATTAGTTACGGTGCTAGTTAAAAATCATCTTGGACTGTGAGACCCAGGCCTCCCGAACCGGGACTAAGTGCCCATGCCAACTGGAAAGCTGGAGTCCCGATTCTCTGGGACATCACAGTTCACGATCGGAGCTAGCGGGCGTGGAGAATCCCCCCCAACCCCCCACCCTCCAATTACTGTTGAGTGATGTCTGCTGGAAAATACATGGGTTCCCTGATGAGATAGGAGCACACGCAGCTCTGATCATCTCCATGTTGAACAGCTGTCCCAGAATTCCACCAAAGTCAGGCCTGAATCAGATTTCCCCAAAGAATCAAACTTTTTTCTGACTCTACAAGCCAAGACTCATGAAACTATCAAAACTTCCCCCCGTCACAATGAATTAGATAGTAAATGAGATAACTGAGTGTCTTACAGAAAGCTGCTGGTGATGAGGAGAATTATAAATAATAACACATACTTATTAGGCGGCACAGTGGCACAGTGAGTTAGCACTGCTGCCCCTGTGCTAGGGATCCGGGTTCGATTCCCGATTGGGTCACTGTCTGTGTGGAGTTGGCATGTTCTCCCTGTGTCTGTGTGGGTTTCTTCCAAGCACTACGGTTCCCTCCCACAGTCTGAAAGATGTGTGGTTAGGTGCACTGGCCGAGCTAAATTCCCCCTCAGTGTATCCGAACAGGTGCCGGAGTGTGGCGACTAGGGGATTTTCACAGTAACTTTGTTACTGTAAGCCTACTCATGACTCTAATAAATAAACTAAACTATTGTATATCCTTTAGGGTGGACTGCAGTATATGCTACAAGCATTTGTGTTCATGGAGCACCCTTGTAGCACAAAAGCTGGAATTCGCCAACCTCGACCACAGCTGAGATTCTCCAGCCCCGCTGCAGTGAACAGAGATTCGGCTGTGTGCCAAATTCTCCATTCTCGCCGGCAGCAGCGGCCAAAGTGTTTTATAATCAGATGTTCAAGTTAAAACAAAAATCAGATGTCATTATCAAGGATGAATTGGGAAGGGTGAACTGCTTAGTTTTAGAATTTTAAATGATTGCTAACAGTGACAAACTCTTCCAATTACTGACATTTTATCCCCTCCCCCACCCACAACATTTTATTTACTGCAGTAGTGCTGCTGTACATGTGGAAGTAGTGACGAGGGTGTTAATCAACTGTAATCAAAGCCTGTAAACATGCCTGAAAGTTGCATTTGAGTTTAATATAAAGTAAGCATTTGAAGTGGCTTTAATTAGAATTTCGTGTCATACAATCAGACGCTGCTTAGTTTTCCATTTCCCGCTTCTGTTCAGTAGCTGTTTTTTGATCTAATGATATGTTATCCTTCCATTAAATTAAAATAATATTTCATGTTCCATGAATGAATTTACTTAAATGAATAGCTGCTGTTCCATTTAATTAAATACCATTTCATGGAACTTTAATGAGTCTTGTTATTATATTAAATAGAAATAACAGGATCTAGTCATTGGAAATCAGTCATGGGAATGTCTGTAGAGTGGAAGGTTGAAGGAATGTTGGTCTTCACGGTTGATTAATATTGATATCCTTGATCTTACTGGTTAAGCTCACAAACGTGGGCACAAGAATATTTCTTATCTTTCTTCAATGAATGGGGATTTTCACAGTAACTTCATTGCAGTGTTAATGTAAGCCTACTTGTGACTGATAAATAATCTTTACTTTGACAGTAAAGGTTCAGTGCAGTTTTAAGCTCCTAGGGCGTAAAATTTGTCGGGACTTTTCTCCCAGGTCCTTCCAGATTTCTCTTACACTCTCACCAGGTCAAAGTTATCGATCTTTAATTAACTCTGGAAGTTCCAAACCTCCAGACTGAATCTGGTCTTTTCCAAGGCGGCAGCTAGGCTTATTGATTTGAAAAGGGCAAATCTTAGCGGTAAATGTCTTCAGAAATGTTACCAGGACTTCAAGGAATTTAAGGAACTGTGTGTTGAATTTAAAGATGTCATTAGCATATTTTTTGCTACACTTGATTGTTTCTTCAGTTGAGTTGTTTGACAACCTCAAAAGAATTCTTAATTTCAATCAAATGGAAAGGAGTAGGGAGGCCTGCTTGTGTGGGTATTGCTGTGCCATTGATAATGGCTGTACTTGACGTAGCAACAGAAGGCACCCGACCTGCACCTCATCGCTGTCGCACGAGATTTGATTTATTATTGTGGGATACAGTGAAGAGTATTGTTTTTTGTACGTTATAAGGCAAAACATACTTTCCATAGAGGAGAAGGAAAGGACAGGGTGCAAAATAAAGGGGGCGATTCTCCCAGTCTGCTGCGCTGCTCGAGCCAAGTAACTCAGGCCAAGTGACTCAAGCGGAGACCGTATAGTGGGCTTCCCATTGGCTGCCATGGCCGCCCCGCATCTCCAGTTGCCAGATTTCCGTCAGCTCTGTGTCAGAAATCGGCGCGGAGCTGTATAAATTATTATAATGAGGATTTGCTTTCCATTAGCGGGCCTGGGACTGAAATCTCTGGACCCGCTAGGTCTCTACTGCCTCCCCCCACCTCATCCACTAGGAGTGTTTCACTCCAGCGGGATTTACAACAGCTCCTCCATAGCGGGGAGCTGGTGGCCCAACCCCACTGGAGTGAAGGGGTGTCATGGTGACCTCCCAGACTGTCGGGAGGTGAGGTGAGGTGAGGTGAGGTGCCCCCTGGGCATTGCCAACTTGGCAGTGCCAGCCTAACCTCCTGGCACTGCCCAAGGGGCAAAGTGGCAAAGCCCAAGGGGCATCTTGGTACTGCCTACCGTGCATTGGGCAGTGCCAAGGGGAGGGGGGGTTTCAGAGGAGGTGGGGCCCATAGAGGCGGGGCCTCAGGGGAGCAAATCTGTGGGGGTGGGGGAACCCGCTGTCTCTCTGCACTTGGCAGTGATGGGGGGGGTGCGGGGAAGGCCAGCTATTGGGGCTGGCCATTTGGAGTTGGCCTCCAGGAGGGTTGGGCTGTGGGGATGGGGAAGCCAGGACTGCAGGGGTGGGGGAGATCGTGGCGGGCAGGCTGGGGTGGAAGCGATGTGGGGGGGTTGATGTTGGGAATGGCACGTTTGGGAGTCCAGTGATCGGGTGATGGTGGGAGGGGACCTGTTTGCACTGCCTGGGACGTGGGGTTGTGGGGCTGGCTAACCATCAGGAGGACGGCAGTGCGAGCTACTGTGCATACTCCAATCTCCGCCCTGACAGATCAGCGCGTGTACAGTGGCCTCTACAGTTGGAATCAGCCCAATAACTTTTCACGAGATTCAGATTCATTTTGAAAATCCCGCTGAAAAAACCATTGGGAGTTTTTACACGAATTCGCCACTCATTGGGAGAATCCCACCCATAATGTTGCAGTTACAGATAGGGTGCAGACAAAGATCAACTTAATGTGAGGTAAGTCCATTCAAAAGTCTGATGGCAGCAGGGAAGAAGCTGTTTTTGAGTCAGTTGATACGTGATATCAGACTTTTGTATCTTTTTCCCGATGGAAGAAGGTGGAAGAGGGAATGTCTGGGCTGTGTGGGGTCCTTAATTTGCTGGCTGCTTTTCCAAGGCAGCAGGAAGTGTAGGCAGTGTCAATGGATGGAAAGCAGGTTTGAGTGATGGACTGGGCTTTGTTCATGACCCTTGGTAGTTTCTTGTGGTCTTGGGCAGAGCAGGAGTCATACCAAGCTGTGATAGAACCAGATAGAATGCTTTCTATGGTGTGTCTGTAAAAATGAGAAGAGGATTGTGAAAAAATAGAATCCCTATCCCTATAACCCCATGCATTAACTCTAGCTAGTCCCTCTGACACTAAGGGGAAATTTAGTACAGCCAATCCACCTAACCTGCACATCTTTGGCTTGTGGGAAGAAGCCGGAGCACCTGGAGGAAACCCATGAAGACACACGGAGAATGTGCAAACTCCACACAGACAGTGATCGGGAATCGAACCTAAGTCCCTAGAGTTGTGAGACAACAGTGCTAACCATTGTGCCACCGTGCTGCCCCACTGGGAACCCTTTTGGTCAATGAACAAGGGGTAGATGGATGAAACAGGACTTGTTGTGCGTCAGGACACGAGGAGCAGAGTTCTGGATGAACTCAGATTTACAGAGGGTATGTCGGCCAGGAGAGCAATGGAATAATCAGGTCTGGAGGCACCAATAGGCCCAGATGAGAGTTTTGGCAGCAGGGATGGTGTTGGGGTGGTATTATGGAGGTGGAAATATGTGGTTTTAGTGACGATGCAAATATGTGGTTGGTAGCTCTCCTTGAGATTATGTGTGGGACCCCAAGGCTGCAAGGCCTCGGATAGCTGCCAGGGCGAGGGATGGATTCAGAATTTTGTGGTGGAGACCTGATAGCAGTTTCAACCTTCCTGATATTTAATTGCAGGAATTTCCGCTCATCTAGATGTCAGGTCAGCAGACTGATAATCTAGAGACAGCAGAGTAAGATGGTAATGAGATATCCCCGGCACACGCCTTAAAACTAATTGGTGAAGGAAGGTGAGCGAGGGGAAAATGGTGTCCGAATTGATCTAATTACATAGCTATTGGGTAATTCCACATTAGCTGGATAGAACTAAGGGCTAATTATAATCACGTCCTGCTTGGGAAAAATGAGAGCATGTATTAAATGCTCAGAACATTTTGTACAGTGCTATATATTGATGCTGATCTATGTTATAGAACTGCAGGATGTTTACAGTAACCCACCACTTCACAATCTCTTACTTTCAGTTCCTTCCATTTCCTTTCCCTTAATAAAAATCTATTATGAATAGATTTTTACGGACCAGCTTTGCCTCATTAATTTTGCTGTCAGGCTGTGTGGAATAATGAATTGCACTCCCACTTGTATCAATACCTCAAGTTTGCAGGTTTCTGGGAGAAATCCTTTTGGGGAAAACTGCCTCACTAAGTCCTTGAAGTTTGAGTGCTGCAAAAGGCTTATTACAAAACGAATTATCAGTCATAGAAACCCTACAGTGCAGAAGGAGGCCATTCGGCCCATCGAGTCTGCACCGACCACAATCCCACCCAGCCCCTATCCCCATTTATTCACCCTAGCTAGTCCCCCTGATTCTAAGAGGCTAAATTTAGCCCGTTTGGGCTGCGGGAAGAAACCAGAGGCAACCCACGCAGAGACGAGGAGAATGTACAAACTCCACGTAGACAGTCACCCAAGGAATTGAACCTGGGTCCCTGGTGCCATGAGGCAGAAGTGCTAACCACTGTGTCACCGTGTTGCCCAATTACATAATGACTACATAATACTGTCATAACTACAGAGAATACATAAGGTACAGAGGAATGGATTCCACCAAGCTCTTTGTAAATAGATACCTTGTTCACATCATCAAATGGTCAACTCTTCT
The DNA here is from genome assembly GCF_965287045.1 of Carcharhinus amblyrhynchos. NCBI lineage: Eukaryota > Metazoa > Chordata > Chondrichthyes > Carcharhiniformes > Carcharhinidae > Carcharhinus > Carcharhinus amblyrhynchos. The sequence continues at coordinate 17,862,662 of NC_137346.1, forward strand.
ACAGAATTAAACATGCCTGCAACATTTTTAAATAACTGGTTATTATAATAATGGGATATATCACGGAATGTATAGCATGGAAGGTGACCATTCAACCCATCTGCTTAATGTGGGTCTTTGAAAGAGTGATCAAATCAGCCCATTTCTCCCCTCTTGCACCATAGTTCTACAATTCTTTCCCTTCAAATATTTATTCAATTCCTTTTTGAAAGTTATTATTGAATCTGGTTCCAGATCACAATGACTTGCTGCGCAAACTTTACTTTCTACTTTTCACCTCTGCTGGTTAAGTGAGCAATCTTTCTGTTAAAACAATTTGAGCCGGCGCGGTGGCACAGTGGTTAGCACTGCTGCCTCACAGCGCCAGGGGCCTGGTTTTGATTCCTGGCTTGGGTCACATTCTCCCCATGCTTATTCCTCCGGATGCTCTAGTTTCCTCTCACAGATGTGTGGGTTAGGTGGATTGGCCATGCTAAATTGCCCCGTAGTATTAGGGAGGACTAGCGAAGTTCAATGCATGGGGTTAGGAGGTAGGGTCTGGGTGGAGACTAGGGTTGTTGATGCAGACTAAATGGGCTGAATGGCCTCCTAGTATGATTCTATGAATCTATCAATGAATTGGATAAGACAATTGGAATCTCTAGTTAAGAGATATCTGACAAAGCTTCATATCATTGAGGTTCCTTGAAAATTTTTAGATCATCACCAAATATTAGTCTACAAGACTTCTCATTCTTCAAAAACTCCAACGATACTAGACCCAGCCACCTCAACCTCTCCTCACACGCCAATCCCAGCAGCATCCCAGGGATTCATCTGGCAAATCTCCGATGCACTCCCTCTCTGGCAAATATATCCCTCCTTGGATAAGGAGGGTAAAACTGTGTACAATGTTCCGGGTGCAGTCTCGCCAAGGATCGATACATCTCCGCGCTCTGAATATTTACTCACCCATTTTGTTGGTGGTTTCAGGGCCACCTCAGAATGTGGCCACGATGGGATTTGTGTCTGAGGTTAACGCACCCACTGCATCACTCGGTTTCTCTGCTTCCTGACCTGCTGAGCATTTCCGATAATTGTGTTCTTATTTCAGAGCTCCAGTATCCACAGTGTTTTGTTGATGTGTATTGTTCTGCTCTTGAATTAAGCAGTTATTTGCTAAAAATAGGCGGCATTCACAAAGCTTAATGTGCACTAGAATTATATGTTCCATGAACACATCTGTGGCCATTTATGTTAATTACAGGTGCCTATTATTTGATTGTAAGATTTGGCAATATGGCACTGCAGAACACTTAAACCCGCCTTTAATTAATCATTAAGAATCTCTACTAGGGAATTGAACCAAGATCATTTGATCAAAGTATTTCTGAAGGAGTCCTGTAATCTAACTGGAACCTCCAGTGCAGTAATTTGATATTGGATATCCATCTCATTCTCTTCTCGCACGTAGTGGTACAACACAAAAGAATTGCGTTGGTTTCCATGGCTAGTTATTCCTGGAACAGGTCGCTAGTTTGTCGTCAGGGGCTTATAGCTTGAGGGGCACCACTCTGCATCAAGCAAGGCTGACCTGGAATCTCTCCCTCTCTTACTAACTGTGGCACAGTGGTTAGCATTGCTGGCTCACTGCTCCAGGAATCCAGGTTCGATTCCTGGCTTGGCTGACTGTGCGGAGTTTGCATGTGCTCCTCATGTCTGCATGGGTTTCCTCTGGATGCTCTGGTTTCCAGACATACTGGCTAGGTGCATTGGTCATACTAAATTCTCCCTCAGTGTACTCGAACTGCCACCGGAGTGTGGCACCTGGGGGATTTTCACAGTAACTTCATTGCAGTGTTAATATAAACCTACTTGTGACACTAATAAACTTAACCAGTTGGTGCATTTGGAAGGATTTTGCAGGTTGACACTCAGACTGTTTGCCAACCTTATGAACCCAGCTTCCTTGGCCATCAACAACCTGGAGCTTCTGGCTCAGACACAGGGACGTTGCCCACTGCACTACAAAGTCTTCTCTATATCGGGTATGGGAGCAATAATTTTTCTACCTTGGGAAGCTAAAGGCACGTAACTTTGAATTTCTAGAGATTTGTTGCTTGGTACAGGAGAGGAATATTCCAGTGGGTTAATATCACATCATCTATTTAACTTCTTTTGTGAGGCTAAATGATATATTACTTAATCGAAATAAATGCTGATGTGAATTATAATTCCACATTTTGAGGTGGCCCTGATGCAATAAACAAAATAGCTGAGTAAATATCCGAATTGTCCAATTCTGTAGTTGCACAGAGCCGTGGTGAGACCACACCTGGAACTTAGTACAGAGTATTCGTCCCCTTACCTAAGGGGGGGATATCCTTGCCATAGAGGGAGAGTAACGGAGATTCACCATATTAATCCCTGGGATGGCAGGGTTGTTGTATGAGGAGTGATCAAGGAGACTGGGTCTGTAGTCCCTAAAATTTTGAAGAATGAAGAGTGACTGGATTGAAGTTCTTACAGGGCATGACAATGATTAAATTTGATTTGATTTGATTCATTATTGTCACATGTATTAGGATACAGTGAAAAGTATTGTTTCTTGCGTGCTATACAAACAAAGCATACCATTCATAGTGAAGGAAAGGAGAGAGTGTGGAATGTAGTGTTACAGTCATAGCTAGGGTGTGGAGAAAGAGCAACTCAATGTGAGGTAGGTTTGTTTTTATTTTTTAAAATGATTTAATTTTAAGACTTTATTTATTGATCAGGTGAGTTTATCTGATCTTTGAAAGATGTACAAATTTGTGACTTAATGACAATCTATTCCACTTGTAAAAGATATAAATGTATGACTTTAAAAAAAAGACTGACACCTGACCTTCAAAAATATATATAAATTTGATTCTTGTAAATGATTCTGCTCAAATGTATTCCATTGTTCTCAAGACGTTTTCATGGAATCCTGCCAGTGCACAAGGAGGCCATTCGGCCCACCAAGACTGGACTGGAGAGATTCTGTGGTCCTGTATTCAATGTCCCATGCAATGTGGCTGTGTGGAAGTGTGGAAGTTGATAAGGTGTTTTCCCTGGCTGGTGATTCCAGATTCAGGATGCCGAATCTCAGGATAAGAGGGAAGCCATTTAGGACTAGGATGAGGAGGAATTTCTCCACTCAGAGGATGGTGAATTCTCCATCCCAGAGAGCTCTGGAAGGTCAATCGTTGAACATGTCCAAGACAGCTATCAATGGATTTCTGGGCACTAATGACAAGAAGGGAAATGGAGATAGTGCGTGAAAGTGACGCTGAGGTAAATGATCGGTCATGGGGAGGTGATGACCTAGTGGTATTATTGCTTGACCATTAATCCAGAAACTCAATTAATGTTCTGGGGACCCGGGTTCAAATCCCTCCATGGCAGATGATAGAATTTGGATTCAGGAGAAATATCTGGAATTAAGAATTTACTGGTGACTATGAAACCATTGTTGATCGTTAGAAAAACCCATCATCTTCACTAATCTCCTTTAGGGAAGGAAATCTTACCTGGTCTGGCCTACATGTGACTCCAGAGCCACGGCAATGTGGTTGACTCTCAACTGCCCTCGGGCAACCAAGGATGGGCAGTAGTTGCTGGCCAGTGTTGTCCGTGTCCAGCGGATGAATAAATAAAATGATCTACTTGAATGGCAGAGCAGGCTTGATGGGCTGAATGGCCTATTCTTGTTCCTATCTGGCTTTTGTTGCTTCTTGCGTAGGTTGCTGTCAGCTAAGGACGGGCAAAGTTGTCAGCACTTATTTTCACAGTGCCATTGAGATGCCTAGCAACCTATATACTGGCATGCAGTGGGCCATTCCACATTGCTTCCGAGGCCTTGCCAAATGGCGCCCTTCAACCTCAAGGTTGATGTGGATGTAACTGTTACTAGGGGGCATAACGATAAGGTTCATGGTGGGAGATACAGGAGGGATGTCCAAGGCAGATTCTTCACTCAGAGAGTGGTTAGGGTGTGGAATGCACTGCCTGCTGTGATAGTGGAGTCGGACACTTTAGGAACTTTCAAGCTTTTATTGGATAGGCACATGGAGCACACCAGAATGATAGGGAGTGGGATAGCTTGATCTTGGGATTGGATGTAGTTCGGCACCACATTGTGGGCCGAAGGGCCTGTACTGTGCTGTAATGTTCTATGTTCTATAAGGTTAAAGAGGAAGAAATAGCCCTGGCTGACAGCCCACTGATCACCAAATATTTTTGTTGCAACATCCTGGGGATGGGGTTCTCAGACAGAAAGAGTTTCCAGGCTCGCTTGAGAATAATCCCAGGCCAGCAAGAACATTAGTACTGGACAGCGTTTGCAAATTGTGATTAAATTTATTAAATAAATAGTAAATATATTAAATATAATTAAATATATTCCCAGAGGTTTCATCACATTACTTTCCCCCAAGCCCCTGCCATTAGTTGGCTAGCACAACCGATCTTATTATATGTCACCCAATGCAAATTCTGCAGATTTTGCATCGAAACCCCCAGTTGCATGTTACACTGTGAGCCAACTAGTCTTACTGGAACTCTGGTTTTCACACCCAGGGTGTCCAAACTCCACCGACAAAGAAGATTTGAAATCTTCTCCTACACATTTCCTCTCAGATATCTTCACCAAAGAACCACATCCAGGATTTCAACCTCTCCTTTCAGTGTTCCCCTCCCTTAGATCACCACATGCACCCCTCAGGTACCGAGCTGCACCACAGAACACTGCTGTTTCACAGCTTGCATTAAGATGTCACCAACTTCAGATGTCTAGCTTCACATTGCCGACTCCTCCAGGTCTTCACTTCACAGCTCAGGTTTTGACAGGCAGCCTCTCCCTGTTCCTTTGATTATGCAGGTGAACTGCCTTCCTACATCAATGGGGAAGCAAAAAGACTCAATAGCCAATTGATTGATGCCTGACAGTCAAGCAAATGCTCATTTTCAATATTTATTTATCTGGTGAAGAGTAATGTTCAAAGAAAGTAACAAAAAAATATATTTTTTGATGACCCAAAGATTTTTCTCCAGGGTTGCTGTGTGCAATATCCTGGAGATTAACCATCAACTCTTGGACATTCTTGATCACAGCTTGGTATGACTCCTGCTCTGCCCAAGACCACAAGAAACTATAAAGATCATGAATGAAGCCCAGTCCATCACGCAAACCAGCCTCCCATCCATTGATTCTGTCCACACTTCCTGCTGCTTCGGAAAAGCAGCCAGCATAATTAAAGATCCCACGCACCCTAGACATTCTTTCTTCCACCTTCTTCCTTCGGGAAAAAGATACAAAAGTCTGAGGTCACGCACCAACCGACTCAAGAACAGCTTCTTCCCTGCTGCTATCAGACATTTGAATGGATCTACCTTGCATTAAGTTGATCTTTCTCTCCACTCTATCTATAACTGTAACACTACATTCTGCACTCTCTCATTTTCTTCTCTATGTACGGTATATTAGTACATGTTGCAATAATAAATCAAACCAAATCAAATCAATCCTGCAGAGCTGGCCACACTGGAACACATTTCAACTTTTAAAATGGCTCCCAGATCTGATTTTTTAAAAAATGATTTAATTTTAAGGCTTTTTATTTATTGATCAGGTGAGTATATCTGATCTTTCAAAGAGGTATAAATTTGTGACTTTAAAGACGATCTATCCCGCTTTTAAAAAATATGAATATATGATTTAAAAAAAAGACTGACATTTGTCTGACCTTTAAAAATATGTATAAATCTGATTCCTGTAAGTGATGCTGCGCAAATTTATTCCATTGTTCTTATAGAATCATTACATTGCAGAAGGAGGCCATTTGGCCCATCAAGACTGGACTGACAGCACTCCCATTCAGGCCCTATTCCCCGTAACCCCTCTGGCACTCGGGTTAATTTAGCACGGCCAATCAACCTAACCTGCACATCTTTGGACTGTGGGAGAAAACCAGAGCACCCAGAGGAAACTCACACAGGCACAGGGAGAATGTGCAAACCCCACACAGACAGTACCCCGAGGCCGGAATTGAACCTGGGTCCCTGGCGCTGTGAGGCAGCAGTGCTAACCATTGTGCCACTGTGCCAAATCTATAGTGTAGCAACTTGTTGAGACATTCTGTGTTTCTGCTTTGTATTTGCTCTACTGTGCGATGTGGCTGTTTTGTTCATCTTCAGAGACACCGAGGACCATGACATAAGGGATATTTTCATCCTTGCAAGTGAAATCTTGGCTCACATCACCGCGGTAGTAATGTTTACACTTAATCTAAAGGTCAATGGTTAGCATCATCATTAATCCCAAATTCCGGGCTGGGGAAACCAACACTTTGATCACTCTACCTGGGATGTCTATGATTTGTGGATGTCAGGAGAGACAAGGGCTGTGGTCCTTTCCAGCGTCAAGTAGTGCTCTGACCGTTGAAGTTAACTCATACATAGAGAATGGAGCTGGAAGTCTTGCGGTACGGAAGATAGCGTCCCTGCCTCTGATCCAGGAGCTCTGGGTTGGAACTGCCCCCTCCCCCACTGCCCCCCAGGATTTGATGGCTAAGGAATGTTGAGAATCAACTTGTAAATCCTTCCAATGTATGTCAATGGCAGGCAGTAAGAGTGGTAAAGATTCTTCATCAGCCTTGTGATGGAAAGACATTGGAGCTCTTATCATCACTGTGCATATCTCCAAATTAACAAAGGGTTGTGAATGAAGCCCAGTCCATCACTCAAACCAGCCTCCCATCCATTGATCTGTCTACACTTCCTGCTGCCTCGGAAAAGCAGCCAGCATAATTAAGAATCCCATGCCCTCTGGACATTCTCTTTTCCACTTTCTTCCTTAGGAAATAAGATACACATATGATCTGAGATCACATACCAATCGACTCAAGGACAGCTTCTTTCCTGCTGCTGTCAGACTTTTGAATGGATTTACCTCGCATTAAGATGATATTTCTCCACACTCTAGCTATGATTGCAACACTACATTGTGCACCCTCTCTTTTCCTTCTCTATAAATGGTATGCTTTCTCTGTATAGTGTGCAAGAAACAATACTTTTCACTGTATAATACTACATGTGACAATAATAAATCAAATCAAATCAAAATCAACATGTGTATGAAAGTGCGTGTTGCCATGGAAAACCAGCAACTCAGGGTAGGGAGAGAGCAGTTGGCCATCAGCTGGTCTGGTCAGATTGGTGCCAATGCTGTGGGCTTTGATGCCAGTTCTGGCTGGGGTAGATTTGAGACCTGCCTCCTTGCCTTACCTGTGGTGGAGCTTGTAGGGCTGTGGGTTGGGGTTGGCTTCGTGTAGAGAATGGAAGAAGGTGATAGAGATGGTCATTGGGGTGCGATACAAGGCACCATGGGGATGCCATAGGGATGATCTACTGACTTGGTTCTACTGATGAAGAGGGGAGCCAACCAGCAGCCCATTATTTGCCCGATAGCTCAAACTTGGGAAGTTGTCCCTCATGCATTGAGCTGGTGATAGTCATAGCTTTCAGGAGAAAACTGGGAAAATAAAACAGTTACAAACTCCAAAGGAACTATAGTACAAAATCCCAACAGAAATGTAGATGTCAGGGTTTCCTGAATCAATACTTATTTGTGGGCAGAATCACAAGTGGTTAAGGGGAGACAATACTGATAAATTAAGGCTGGAATGTTACCACCATTCCTATTGGCAGGATTTTCCCATCCCGCTGCAGTGAATGGAGTTTTGGCTGGGTGCCAAATTTTCCAAACTCGCTGCAGTGGAATCATGGTGTGAACTGCCCATAAGGTCTCACCCTAAACTTTTCATTTTTCAATGGCTATTCTGTGTGTAGAAGAATTGGGTTCCATTAACTGGTGACTGGGGCTAACAACAGGAGATGTTTATTAACATCAACTGAGCAGCTCTTACTGTGCATTTCTGCCTGCGCTCTGGAGGAAGGCTATACTCCTGAAACGTAATCCCACCCCAGTGTTCTCACGACATCCTGGTCTTTATCTTCCCTGCTTAAGTTGGGACAAGTGGTCGTACTGAGGTGTGGCAGTGTAAAAGAACAGTCACCGGGTGTAAGCTGTTTTCAACATACCCAGTTAAACAGGGCTAACAACACGTCACTATTTACATGGTTCAAAACACTGATTGGCCTGCTACAGCTAGTGCACAGCCCATCCCGTCTCCCATCTCACCCTCCCACCTCCCGCCTTCTAAAAACAAAATCTATTTGCAGACTAGTCCTTAGAATCATAGAATCTCTATAGTGCAAAAGGAGGCCCTTCAGCCCATTGAGTCTCTGACGGAGTATCTTACCCAGACCCTTTCCCCCACCCTATCCCTGTAACTCTATACATTGACCACAGCTAAACCCCCTCACCTACCTATCTTTGGGCACTAAGGGGCAATTTAGGAGGACCAACTCATCTAACCTGCACATCTTTAGACTGTGGGAGGAACCCCATGCAAACTCCAAACCGTCACCCAAGGCCTGAATTGAAGCTGGTTTCCTGGCAGCTCTGCTAACCTCTGCGCCGCCCCTCACAGAGGCCTCGAATCTTGGATTTGGTTGGTTCATGGGCCCCTGAGCCTGTCAGGGATCCTGGGTGCCTTGGGTACTCTTAGTTGACTTGAGTACAAACAATTGTTTTGCAAGTGTTTTCTGAAGTTACAGAAAAACAACTTGGCAATTATAGTCAATTACAACAAATCAGAAACAAGAAATTTTCCTAATCCTTCATTTTGCATACATAGTTACCAATTAAATCCTGGACTTTCACCCTTTTTCATTCGATGAAAAGCTGACTGCTGCTAATCCTTCATTTGCAAAGCATATCCCCATATCTTGCCTTTGATATTTGTTATGGAAAAATCTGGTTTTGCTCATCCTTTGGTGAAGGCCAAACAGCAGAATGTTATGGACCTACGCATGAGACCATAAGGCCATAAGACATAGGAGCAGAATTAGGCCACTTGGCCCATTGAGTCTGCTCCACAATGCAATCATGGCTAATATTTTTCTCATCCCCATTCTCCTGCCTTTTCCCCATAAGTCCTGACCTCCTTATTAATCAACAACCTATCTATCTCTGTCTTAAAAACACTCAATGACCTGACCTCCACAGCCTTCTGTGGCAAAGAGTTCCACAGATTCACTACTCCCTGGCTGAAGAAGTTCCTCCTCATCTCTGTTCTAAGCGATCGTTCCTTTAGCCTGAGGTTGTACCCTCTGGTTCAAATTTTTCCTACCAGTGGAAACATCCTCTCCATGTCCACTCTATCCAGGCCTCGCAGTTTCCTGTAAATTTCAATAAGATCCCTCCTCATCCTTCTAAACTACAATGAGTACAGACCCAGAGTCCTCAAACATTCCTCATACGACAAGCTCTTTATTCCAGGGATCATTCTTGTGAACCTCCTCTGGACCCTTCCCAGGGCCAGCACATTCTTCCTTAGAAACAGGGCCCAAAACTGCTCACAATACTCCAAATGGGGTCAGATGCAGGTGAAGATTAGCCTGTTCACGCTGTAATAGCAGACACTGACTCCTTTGAAGGTCTGCAAGCTAATAAACATGTAAAAACTGTGCAGGGAAGGCATGAAGCTTTAATTTGAACATTATAGCTTCCACGCAATTTAGCTTCCAAAGTACGAAACTTCAATCTGAACATTTTAACTTCCATGTAATTTTCTATAATTTTCGAAGTAGTTACGACCTTTGCTAGCAGGCTACGTGTGACACAGTCAGTCAGTAATGCAACAGATCTCCGCGGTCATTCAATCATCAATATTGCAGCAGCAAACAGCACTAATGGAATCATTTCATCTCCCGTACTGCGACACTTTTGGCGGGGTTGCTGTTGGTGAACTGTTCAAAGCAGCTGTTAAGCTGTGGATGTATACCCACAAGGGACTGTATATAGACTCTCTAACTCCATTTCACTCAATATCCTTGACAGATTTTCCAGTGAACATATTTTCACCTCCTTGGATTCGAGCCAACTTTCCAGGAGCAAGAGAAGAGTGAATAATAAGAGTGTTCACGTCCTGTCATTCTCAGCTGTATCACCAAATAAGATGCAATGGTGTCAGATAAAGGAGGAGAGAGAGCAATGCTTAGGTTGATATGGTGCCATTAACACGGTAAACAGCCCAAGGCACAGAATTTGACACTGAGACACGTAAGAGGATGTTGGTAGAGATTGGAGGTAGGCTTGAAGGAATGCCCCAAAGGGAGGAAAAAGTAAGAGAGAAGTAAAGGAGTTAAGGGAAGAAATTCTGAAGGTTCCTGGCGAGCTGGCTGAAAGTGGTGACTGGAGCTAAATTTGGGCTTGAGCAGGATTGATGGAGGCCAGATATCTCGGAGGGTTGTGGGACTGGGGGAGTTACAAGAGATAAGGAAGGAGAGGATCAGAATAAGAATTCTTAAAATAAGGAGCAATCGGCCAGTGAACAATTTTGTAATGGATGAATGGAAACTCTGACCCATGCGTCATATCAGGTCTCGCTCACCATCACCCATGGAGTTTGCTGACTTACACTGATGGCTTCTGGTCCCCCAACACCTTTACTCTTGGCCTCAGACTCCCTATCTTGTGTCCTTTTCCTACTGATCAGGATCCATGTTCTAACAACTCAAAATCTGTGCCGCATTCCATCCTCAATTTGCATGGTTGGTGGGTGTGCCTTCTGTTCTATCGGCCCCACACTCTAATTCCTTCCATCTCTTCACCTTCTCCTTTTAAGAGCCTCTGTAAACATTATAGAGACTAGAAGCAAGGCCATTCGAGCCATTCAGTTTGACCATGGGTGATCACCAAATTCAATATCCTGCCTTTGCCCCATATCCCTTGATCCCTTTATCCTAAGAGTTATATCTAATTTATTCTTGAAATCAGACAATGTTTTGGCCTCAACTACATGGGGTGGCAGTGAATTCCACAGATTCACCTAACCTGCACACCTTTTAGACTGTGGGAGAAAACCAGAGCACCTGGAGGAAACCCACGCAGACATGGGGAGAATGTGCAAACTCCACACAGACAGTGACCCAGGCCGGGAATTGAACCCAGGTCCCTGATTCTATGAGGGAGCAGTGCTAATCACCGTACCACATTGCTGCCCATGCCTTATCCCATGCTAAATAGTTATGTGTGTGGCTGTGCAGAAATAATTTAGGGAGGACTGCGCATTGATAAAGCTGGCTGCACACAGGAATAAATTTGAATGGGATCATTGATAGCTGCCATTTGTAAACTTGTGAGAGTGTAATTACACTTGGTCGCCAAAGGTGGCAAAGTTGAGTCACTGGTTTGGGTCACCCAGCTCCTCCGCCCCCACCACAGAATGGCTACAACCCATTCTAATTCCCAAATTGCTACTAGTTTGGTTATTTGACTATCCTTAATAAGATAAAACCAAAATATTGTATAAAAAAGACAGACAGAATGTGTGCATGCAAAATGGGAACTCCACACTGTCTGTTCTCCCTGTGTCTGTGTGGGTTTCCTCCGGGTGCTCTGATTTCCTCCCACACTCCAAAGATGTCTGTGTTCCTGGATTGGCCATGCTAAATTGCCCTTTTAGTCTCAGAATAAATACGTGAGCTTATGGGGATAGGGCTTGGGTGGAATTGCTGTCGGTGCAGGCTCGATGGACCGAATGGCCCCCTTCTGCCCTGAGGGGATTCTATGATTCAACTCAAAAATTCCAGTCGGCCTCTCTTAATTGGCCTTCAACTATGATGAAGCAGTTACCTGCCATTTGTGGCCAAGTAGGCCTCTGCTCCCACCTCGGGGAAAGTTGAAAGCTGGCAAACCCAGCTGATGGCGGTGTGATCGTTCTCTTCACCTTACCTGTAACTGCAACAGTGTGAGGGGGGTTGGCAGGATAAATACATGGGGCTACAGGGATAGGGCCTGGGTGGGATTGTGGTCGGTGCAGGCTCGATGGGCCCAATGGCCTTCCTTCTGCACTGTCGGGATTCTATGATTCTATGAATTACCCCTCTGCAAATTGGTTCGTGACCTGAGCCCTGCTTGACTTACAGGCTACAGTTGCTTGTGCGAACCCACTACCAGCCACTGGTATTCCTCTGTAAGAAAAACTTGCCGATACAAAAATGTAAGCTGTTGAAAATTGCTGAATATTTTTGCATCCAATGAACAGAAATAAAAAATGTTCTGTTTTGAAGGACTGCCTTGACAGTACATAATGCTGAATAGGTGATCAGTGCAAAGGATTTGAATATAGCCTTTACAAGAAATTAAGATGATAATTCAGGACTCCTCCACTGATGCCAGCACCACACTCCTCTAGTCGCACTTGACTCAGACTACACACTGCTTTCAGCATTCAGAAGTGCAGCACATATTATATTCCCCAAGTTGAATTAGGTGCTTCAGATCTGAAGTGGCACAAATAAATATTAATATAACCGAGAAGTGTTTGTTTTAGCTGATCTAAGTAAAATTCTAATCCACCTGATTCATTCTGACTGATTTTGATAATAGAGCAAGGGTAAAATCTGTGCTGCCTGCAAAAACCTCACAATGAACATGCAGGTTAAATCTTAGAATCCCTCCAGTGCAGAAGGAGACCATTCACCAGCAATAATCCCACCCATGCCCTGTACACCCTGCTAATCACCTTGACACTGAGGGTCAATTTAACAGGGCCAATCCACCTAACCTGCTCATCTTTGGGAGGGAATGGGAGCACCCAGAGGAAGCCCAGGCAGGCACAGGGAGAATGTGCAAACTCTGCACAGATAGTGACCCAAGCCAGGAATCAAACCTGGGTCCCTGGCATTGTGAGGCAGCAGTGCTAGCCCCTGTGCCCGTTGGATATGCAACCACCAAGATGGTAGAAGGTGAATGGGATGGACCTCGATCTTCTTTATCCAGTATTTACTAAACTACTACAACAGTTTAGTGCTGATTCTCCGACATGCAATTAATTCTTTTTCGAGAATTTGTGCTGTACGGGTGCTGGATTGGGGGATTTATCCTCAATCTTGCACTTCAGCATGTTTTGGTGGTGACCCTCTTGGGCTCTAACTCAGAAGACCACGGTTTTAAGCCTAGTCACAGAACCTAGAACACCTCAGCCTGGCAAAACATTCTGTCTATTCCTGAGGAAACGCTACATTGTTGGACGTACTATCTTTCAGATTACACATTCAACTGAGGTCAGATCTGCTTGTTCCGCACCAGTGACATTATCTGAAGAGGAGAGGGGAAGTACTGCCAATGTTCTGGCCCACATTCATAGAAATGATACCAGCGCAGATGGAGACCATTCGTCCTGTCATTCTTGTTCTATCTCTCCACCACCACCACCGTCAAAGTTAATCGTTTCATTTGTGAGATTTAGTTTGTGCAAGTTGGCTTTTATCCATCCTAAACAACAACCATGACTGGAACTTGAATGGAACTGACTGGTTGTAAAGTGCTAAGAGGGAAGCTGTATAAAGGCGTCTTTCTTTATAGATTTTGTTTGGTGTTGAGGAACAGAAATGCGTCGCTAGGCACCGTCCGTACCTCACACAAGTATTGGATGGTCCTTCTTTCACCCCAATTCAGAGGCTTTGAGGCCAAAACTCAGCCAGGCCCATTGAACAAAGCGGGAACTTTCATGTCCTGAAGGTTCACTAGTTCACCGTGCAGTGTGGCTGTTCATCCCAGCTGTCAGGGCACAATTCTCATCTCTCTTCTGGTCTCCTGCCAATGGCAGATTATGAAAACTTTCTCCAGCCATCCAAGCTGTGTTTCATCCCGCGCAGTTTGCACATCCTGCGTCACGTAGATATTTATTGGTGTTGAAATGTGGGCCTGGATTTTTAGGCCCTGATGATTTGATTTTTTGATTTGATTTGATTTCCTCTAATTTCATTTGATTTATTACTGTCACACTCCAAAGATGTGCGGGTTAGGTGGATTGGCCATGATAAATTGTTCCTTAGTGTCAGGGAGATTTGCAGGGTAAATATGTGGGGTTAGGGGGATAGGGCCTGTGTGGGATTGTTGTTAGCGTAGGCTTGATAGCCAAATGACCTCCTTCTGCCCTGTGGGGATTCTATCATTTGATATTTTGGCTTACAGCGAAGAGTATTGTTTCTTGCGTGCTATACAGGCAAAACATACCATTCATAGAGTACATAGGGGTAAAGGAAAAGAATAGGGTGCAGAATGTAGTGTCACAATTACAGGTAGGATGAAGAGAAAGATTAGCTGAATATATGATGGGACCATTCACAGGTCTGATGGCAGCAGGGAAGGAGATGGGGACTAGCATTGAGATGATTGGACAAAGATTTCACACCCTGATCCACCAAGGGTGGCACGGTAGCACAGTGGGCAGCACTGCTGCTTCACAGCACCAGGGACCTGGGTTCGATTCCCGGCTCAGGTCACTGTTTGTGTGGAGTTTGCACATTCTTCTCATGTCTGCGTGGGTTTCCTCCCACAGTCCAAAGATGTGCGGGTTAGGTTGATTGGCCAAACTAAAATTTCCCTTTAGTGTCCTGAGATGTGTAGGTTAGAGGGATATCGGGGTAGGGATTGTGGTTGGTGCTGACACAATGGGCCGAAGGGCCTCTTTCTGCACTGTAGGGTTCAATGATTCTATGAATTTTCCACAAGTTGGGAGCTGAGGCCTTCTTGGCCACAAATGGCAAGTCACCCCTTCACAGTGGTTGAAGGCCAATGAAGAGAGAACGACTGGAATTCTTCAGTTGAATCATAGAATCCCTACAGTGCAGAAGGAGGCCATTTGGCCCATCAAGTCTGCGCCAACAGCAATTCCATCCAGGCCCTATTCCTATGATCCCATTTATATACCTTGCTAATCCCTCTGATGCTAGGGTCAATTTAGCATGGCCAATCAACCTAACCCACACATCTTTGGAGGAAAGGAGAGTATCTGGAGGAAACCCACGAAGGCATGGGGACCCGAGGCCAGAGTTGAATCCTGTGAGGCAGCAGTGCTGTCCTCCAGGCCCCAAGACATTGGGGAACAAACAAACTGCCTTGAGGTTGTCCCCCAGTGACAGACTGTTTCAGTTGGCGGATCGTCATAAATATAAGTTGTTGTTTTGTACTGGAGAGTGCAATGACAGTCTGGGCACTGTCTGGTGCTGCATGGTATTTTGGGTCTGAATACTAACTTCAGTGTGGCAATGACAGGGACCTGCGCTCACTCCTTTTCCCATCTGCAGCAGTCTCTAAATGACTGGGACACTGGAAACACAGTTACATTTCCCATCTTTTCCACCAGAGTTCCAGACTTGAGGCCCCTCCTACCCTCCCTGTCCTGGGCTGGAGTCCCTGTCTGGCCTGGGCTGGAGTCCCTGTCTGTCCTGGGCTGGAGTCCCTGCCTGGCCTGGGCTGGAGTCCCTGCCTGGCCTGGGCTGGAGTCCCTCCCTGGCCCGGGCTGGAGTCCCTGCCTGGCCTGGGCTGGAGTCCCTGTCTGGCCCGGGCTGGAGTCCCTCCCTGGCCTGGGCTGGAGTCCCTGCCTGGCCTGGGCTGGAGTCCCTCCCTGGCCTGGGCTGGAGCCCCTGTCTGGCCTGGGCTGGAGTCCGTCCCTGGCCTGGGCTGGAGCCCCTGTCTGGCCTGGGCTGGAGTCCCTGTCTGGCCTGGGCTGGAGTCCCTCCCTGGCCTGGGCTGGAGCCCCTGTCTGGCCTGGGCTGGAGTCCCTGTCTGGGATGCAGTCCGTGTCTGGCCTGGGCTGGAGTCCCTGTCTGGCCTGGGCTGGAGCCCCTGTCTGGCCTGGGCTGGAGTCCCTGCCTGGGATGCAGTCCGTGTCTGGCCTGGGCTGGAGCCCCTGTCTGGCCTGGGCTGGAGTCCCTGTCTGGGATGCAGTCCGTGTCTGGCCTGGGCTGGAGTCCCTGTCTGGCCTGGGCTGGAGCCCCTGTCTGGCCTGGGCTGGAGCCCCTGTCTGGCCTGGGCTGGAGTCCCTGTCTGGGATGCAGTCCGTGTCTGGCCTGGGCTGGAGCCCCTGTCTGGCCTGGGCTGGAGCCCCTGTCTGGCCTGGGCTGCAGCCCCTGTCTGTCCTGCAGAGGGACTCCCCTTCCATGATGGTGGCCTAGCAGCGAAGGAGATGTTTTAAATTAAAAGGATTTAACAAAAATTAGAGCGATGGAGATTTCCATCTTGAGGTGCTCTCTCTCTCTCTCACCTGAAAAAGCAGGTTTCTGACCTTTCAGTGATGGAGGACCTCCTGTTAGCCCGCCCGGCTCGGGAACCTAGCTGCTGTGTGTAAATGTGCAGTGAGCCGGCCCTCTGGCTATTAATCGGTCAGTTTGGGGAAAATTGCTGCCAGGTAACTGTTACCCTCACAGCCCAGTCTTCTGACCCTCTTTGAGAATCATTGAATCCCTGCACTGCAGAAGGCCATTTGGCCCATTGATCCTGCACCAATAACAATTAGAACCCGGACTTAACCCCATAGCCCCACGTATTTACCCTGTTAAGGGATAATTTAGCATGGCCAATCCACCTAACCAGCACATCTTTAGACAGTGGGAGGAAACCGGAGCACCTGGAGAAAACCCAAGCAGACACGGGGAGAACGTGCAGACTCCACACAGACAGTGACCCAAGACTAGAGTCTGCGTTTGACTTTGATGTCCTGAAGCCCCCACAGGGAAGATTGAGCCCATGTGGTTGGTGCTGTAAGTATTAACAATCCACCTCAGTCTGGGCATGAACACATCGGCCTCTTTCACTGGGGTTACCGTTCTTGGAAACTAACAGCTTGACTCGGGGGAATTTTGGAATTCCCTCAGTGGTGGTTGTGTTTTTCTTGTGCGCTGGGTGGCAAAACAACAAGGTGCAGATGTCAGTAAGTGGAATGAGGACAGCAGCCTCTCTCATGGCTGTTGAGTGCTCAGATTGAGGCAGCCCTTCTGCCTGCAAGTCAGACGTTGTGGGTTCAAGTCCCACTCCAGCCCAACATCTGGCCTCGCGCTGAGAGGGTCTGTCCATTGGGTAAATTGTTAAACTGAAGCCTTGTCTGCTCTCTCAGACAGATATAAAAAGAACGCACGGTACTTTGACGATGGATAGCATGGCTCTCTCCCTCTGTTGTTGTACTTTTGGTGAATAATTAATTGCTGATTGTGCGACCTACTGTGTACAAATTGCCGGCTGCATTTCATACATTGCAACAGCGAATATACTTTGAAAATAATTAATGGGCTGCATTAATGATGTCCTGAGGTTGTGAAAGACGCCATATAAATGCAGAGAATAATAGAATCCCTACAGTGCAGAAGGAGGCCATGTGGCCCAACAAATCTGCATCAACTCCCCATCCGCTGAAGCCCATGCTGGACTTTTGTTCGATTCGCTTTCTGGGGATGTGAGCTGTCCCCGGTGTCATCATAAACCATGTAGACCAGCAGGTTAACCTGTGGTGGCACAACGGTTAGCACTGCTGCCTCACAGCACTAGGGACCCAGGTTCAATTCCAGCCTCGGATAACAGTCTGTGTGGAGTTTGTATCTTCTCCCCACGTCTGCGTTGGTTTCCTCCGGTTTCCTCCCACAATCCAAAGATGTGCAGGTTAGAAGGATTGCCATGCTAAATTGGCCCTTTGTGTCAGGGGGATTAGCAGGGTAAATACATAGTGTTACGGGGATTGGGCCTGGGTGGGATTGTTGTCAGTGCAGGCTTGATGGGCTGAATGGCCTCCGTCTGCACTGTAGGGATTCTATGATTCTAACCCAGAGTTAATATTCAGTCTGTGGGGAGTTAGCCAATGTGGGTGTTATCATTGGCCTGAGCTGGAAAAGGGGAAAATGAGTCCGATTTGTTGATCCAGAAGGAATTCTTCCACTGTAGATAATAATAATATCACAAAGTTTACTCCCACTTATAAATCAAAGAAAAAGTTTAGTAAAGAAACTTCATTACTCCAAACCTGAGGCCTCACCCTGGGCCAATCCAAGTTCCCCACAATTCCCAACATGTTCTTATTTATGCTGAGTCAGCTGGTCAGCTGATCATCACATCATTCTGTCATTGGTTACATGGTTTACTGGGTCTGCTGACCCTGACAGCTTGTTACCATTGATTACATTACAACAGATCCGATGTTATCACCGGTTGCATTCTAACAGGATTTCTCATTCTGATTATGGGATGAGGCCTGTCTGCGATATTGCTGATGGATGGATAACTGGGCATATCCCGGCTTGCGCTGCATCATTGAGCAATATCCCCACAACCTGCAGGCACTCTGAAACCAATTACAGCTTGGTATGGCTCCTGCTCTGCCCAGGACCGCAAGAAACTACAAAAGGGTCATGAATGTAATCCAGTCCGTCACGCAAACCAGCCTCCCATCCATTGACTTTGTCTATACTTCCCACCGCCTTGACAAAGCAGCCAGCACAATTAAGGACCCCGTGCACCCTGGACATTCTCTCTTCCATTGTCCTTCGTCAGAAAAAAAGATACAAAAGTTTGAATTCGCGTACCAACTGACTCAAGAACAGCTTCTTCCCTGCTGCCGTTGACTGGAGCTACCTTGCATTAAGTTGATCTTTCTCGCTATGACTGTAACACTACATTCTGCGCTCTCTCCTTTCCTTCTCTATGAGCGGTATGCTTTGTGTGGATAGCGTGCAAGGAACAATACTTTTCACTGTATCCCAATACATGTGACAATAGTAAATCAAATCAAACAGTGCTGGCCTACAGGACTACTGACAAGAAAATCTAGGCAGGGACAGAGAATTAATAAATGTTAGCGCTCGCTACAGGATTTCCATTTAGCAATGCTATCTGAAAAACACTGAAATTCCTCTTGTAAAATGAACAAGGTGACTGCTGTATTGCCGATTGGTTGAATGCATGATTCTTCCAAATAGTAGCTGCCCGGTCCCCCATCAAATCTTTCAAAATTGGAAACTAACAATGAAAGAACGGCATTGATATTGGATTAACCTACTTGGAGCATCTGACCTGATCCTTGCGGCTTTCAAATAAAATTAAATGCCATCACCTCTTTTTTTTTCAACGCGAACTGGCAGTGCAAGTGGAAAATCTGCTATCTGCAGCCTTCTGTGCAGTTTAGTCAAGGCCAAAAGGACTGTTTTGTTTAATTGCGGATCTGAACTGTCTCACAAGATGAAAACTCCTTGGGGATAGTCTAAGGAAGCTCTTGCTGCATTTATAAATGAATTATCGATGAATGTTATTGTGGGATGTGCATGTACGGAATGCCTAAAACTGTGGCTCGACACAGACTAGAGGCCGATTCTGCTAACGCCAGTTGATGTGTGAGTCCAGTTGATTGCGATCATTAGCAATGGGTAATCCATTATAAAATAATCAAGCATCGGGTGCACGCACAGAATCTTAGCAGTGGTCAGGGATGACATGTGTGCAGTCATTAGACCACTTATAATTGGGCATCAGACAGAATGGTCTGTCAACAGGGCCATATTGAGAGCTAATTAGTGGCTAGATAGAGGTTGTCATTGGATTATCACTGACGGAGGTCGGATGTTGCACTGACTGACGTTAGGATTTTTATGATAAGTCACAATATTGAAAATTCTCCAGCCCATATCGGAAATTAAGGGAAAATTTTAAGAGCAAAAGAAAATAACGTGACCCGCCTCACCTTCCAAACACCTCACCCTCCAAACACCTCACCCTCCAAACACCTCACCCTCAAAACACTTCACCTTCCAAACACCTCACCCTCCAAACACCTCACCCTCCAAACACCTCACCCTCAAAACACTTCACCTTCCAAACACCTCACCCTCCAAACACCTCACCCTCAAAACACTTCACCTTCCAAACACCTCACCCTAAAATCACCTCACCCTCAAAACACCTCACCCCCAAAACATCTCACCCTCCAAACACCTCACCCTCCAAACACCTCACCCCCAAAACACCTCACCCTCCAAACACCTCACCCTCAAAACACTTCACCTTCCAAACACCTCACCCTCAAAACACTTCACCTTCCAAACACCTCACCCTCCAAATACCTCACCCTCAAAACACCTCACCCTCAAAACACCTCACCCTCAAAACACTTCACCCTCTAAACACCTCACCCTCAAAACACCTCACCCTCCAAACGCCTCACCCCCAAAACACCTCACCCTCCAAATACCTCACCCTCAAAACACCTTACCCTCAAAACACTTCACCTTCCAAACATCTCACCCTCTAAACACCTCACCCTCAAAACACCTCACCCTCCAAATACCTCACCCTCAAAGCACCTCACCCTCAAAACACCTCACCCTCCAAACATCTCACCCTCAAGACACCTCACCCTCAAGACACCTCACCCTCAAAACACCTCACCCTCTAAACACCTCACCCTCAAAACACCTCACCCTCCAAATACCTCACCCTCAAAACACCTCACCCTCAAAACACCTCACCCTGCAAACATCTCACCCTCAAGACACCTCACCCTCAAAATACCTCCCCTCCAAACACCTCACCCACTAAACACCTCACCCTCCAAACACCTCACCCCCCATGTCCCTCAACTTTCAAGTTCCTCATCCTCCAAACATCTCACCCTCCATACCCTCACCCTTCATGCCACTCACCCATCATGGGTGAGGTGTGTCGCTTTGTCAATAAGGGAGAAAGGCGGAAACCAGGACATTTAAATATTTTCAGGAAACTTTTAATGCTCCGCGTTAATGCACCGTGATAGTCTTGTCAAAACTGAGAGATCGGGATCACCCTACCCTACACCAGCATGAACCTTCAGAAGTAGAGAATGGATGCTGGTGGTGGGGAGGGGGGAGGGAAATTCCATTCATTTATTTATAAACAGAACACAGGCAAAGAAAAGAGGTGATTTCACACATAACAAACAGCAGAGACCTTTGATATAATGAGCGAAACAGAAGCCATTTTGTCTGCAGCCTTATCTCACACGCAGCAACAAGATGAATTGGCCATGAATTAATCAGCCTCTGTGATGGTGCTTGAGGGAGCAATGCTGGCCAGAAGAGTGGAGGAACACCCTGTCCTTCTTTGAATAGTGTCATGGATGTATAAAATCCACCTAAACGGCCAGAAGAGGCTCAGTGTCTCAACCAACAGACAATGCAACACCCCTTCAGCGCAGCACTGGAGTGACAGCCTAGATTAGGAACCCACAACCTTGACCCAGGGAATGGGATTGTTAATCAGCCAAACCAAATCTGATTGTGTCCACAAAGAGAAATAAACGAGTCGCATTACCAAGTCTATTCAGCTGTGCAGCAGATGGTGCTGGGAAGATAGTGGTATCGTGGCACTGGGCTAGCAGCCCAGGCTAATGCTCTGGGGACACGGGTTCAAGTCTCACCACAACAGCTGAAGCAATTTAAATTCAATTACTAAATCTGGAATTGAGAGCTCGTCACATTAAGGAGCCGTGACCATGAAACTATCATTGATTGTCATAATAACCCATCTGGTTCATTAATGTCCTTTAATGAAGGAAATTTGCTGCTCTTCTCTGGCCTGGCCAATGTGTGACTCCAGATCCTCAGTAATGTGGTTGATTCTTAACTGCCCCCCGGAAATGGCCGAGTACGCTTCTCAGTTCAAGGGCAACTGGGGAGGGGGTAACAAATGTTGACCTTGTAAGTGAGGCCCACAACCCCTGAGAGAATAAATTTGAAGAGAAGATACGGCAAAATGTATTCTGCTAAACCTCTACCAACTGGGAGGACAAAGGCAATAGATACGTGGGAACATCACCACCATTCCATTACGGTGAACCATTAGACAACGTGCATCATTTCTCACACCCTGGATCCAGCTCTCAGTGAGGGCAAACATCAGTGACAAAACTTAACATCATCTTCAATGTGCCAGTGCAGTCATAGAAACATAGAAACTAGAAGCAGGAGTAGGCCATTTGGCCCTTCGAGCCTGCTCCACCATTTTGATCATTGCTGATCATCGAATTCAATATCATGATTCCCGCCTTCCCCCCATATTCCTTGATCCCTTTAACCCTAAGATCTATATCGAATTTCTTCTTGAAATCACAGAATGTTGAGGCCCCAACTACATTCTGTGGTAGTGAATTCACACATTCACCACACTCTGGGTGAAGAAATTCCTCCTCGCCCCAGTCCTAAAAGGTTTACAACTTGTCCTCAAACTATAACCCCTAGTTCTGGACTCCCCCACCATCAGGAACACTCTTTCTGAATCTATCCTGTCTAACCCTGTTAGAGGTTTATAAGTTTCTATGAGATCCCCTCTTACTCTTCCAAACTCCAGTGAAGATAATCCTAATCAAATTAATCTCGCCTCATATGACAGACCCACCATACAGGAATCAACCTGGTAAACCTTCACTGCACTCTCTCTGTAGCAAGGACACCTTTCCTCGGATAAGGACATAAAAACTGCATAGAATACTTCAGGTGTGGCCTCACCAATGTCTTTTACAATTGCAGTAAAATATCCCTATTCCTACAGTCAAATCCTCTTGCTATGAAAGCCAACACACCATTTGCCTTCTTTATTGCCTGCTGTACTTGAATGCTTACTTTCAGTATGGGAGTCCCTTCCCCATCTAAACTGCAGTGGCTTAAGGTGTCTCATCACTTTATTCACTTTAACAGTGTTATCATTTTACAGCATTACACAAGTCTTAATTGATCTAAAGTGCATCAGAAAATCTACCTCAGTGTATAAGTGGTTATTGTGTTATGATCCTAGTTGATGTAAAAACTGGATGGGAAGATCCCAGAATGGAAACCTGATTCAAAAACCTGCAACTTTTACTTTTTTTTAATGAAAACACAGAGTCACAGGACTGCTAATTAGACAAAAACATTTATTAAGTATGATAGGTTTGATTATAATTCAATACTCCTTGACTTTCCTCTCAGCTTCACAAATACATGCAATTTTCAAAAATAACATCCTGATCTGAAAGAAAGTTGCCGGTGCCACTCAACTGATCTTCCATGGATTTCTTCTTGCAATCTCCCCCAGATGAATGTCATATGAGTGTCCCAAACTCCACTCCCTAAAAGCCACGTTTCAGATCTTCGTTCAAACAGTGCTTTCCATCAGCTGTTTTCATTAATAATCCACTCCAGATTTTCCAACTGTCCTTTTAAACAAAACCTCCGCTCTACTTTTAACAATGAATCCAGCACCAGGTTTTCCACCTCTCCTTTTCGGCATCCTTTATCTTAAATGCTTTTACACAAGCTCTAAGTTCTAGCCACTGATTTGTACAATTATTTCAACTCACATACCACAGTTTGTAGTAAACCTCACAAACCTTAAAAGTACTTTAAATATTTTTCTCGTTGCTCATGAACCAACTTCTTTTCAGTTTTATCTGTGGCTTTAATGAACATTACCCTGCTCTTGTTCCAGTGTAGTGTTGAATTCTGGTTGCCACACTACCAGAAGGATATGGAGGTATTGAAGAGGGTACAGAAAAGATTTACCAGGATGTTGCCTGGAATGGAGGGCATTAGCTAGGAGGAGAGCTTGGAGCAACTTGGTTTGTTCTCACTGGAACGACAGAGGTTGAGGGGTGACCTGATAGACGTCTACAAGATTATGAGGGGCATGGACAGAGTGGATAGTCAGGAGCTTTTTCCCAGGGCGGAAGAGTCAATTACTAGGGGGCGTAGGTTTAAGGTGCAAGGGGCAAGGTTTAAAGGAGATGTACGAGGCAGGTTTTTTTACACAGAGAGTAGTGGGTGCCTGGAACTCGCTGCCGGGGGAGGTAATGGAAGCGGATATGATAGTGAATTTTAAGGGGTGTCTGGACAGATTCATGAATAGGATGGGAATAGAGGGATATGGTTAAGGGGTAAGGGATTTTAGTTCAGATGAGCAGGCATGGATGGTGCATGCTTGGAGGACTGAAGGCCCTGTTCCTGTGCTGTAATTTTCTTTGTTCTATTTCTTTAATTTTCTTAACCAGCTGTTCTTTCTGTTTCCTCTGGAGATTGCTTTCATGTACATTATTCTATTGTATGGCTTTCCTACTTCTAGGAGAGCTGAGAGCTGTTCACTTTCTTGTTTCTTAGCCCCAACTGCTACGAATTCAGCTAAAGCTATACTCAAAAAGCATTCCTACCCTAAAGGTACCCCTGGTTGCTAAGTAACAGCTCATTACTCCTCTAACCTCCTGTTTACTTTTCATGCCATAAACGTCTCTAAGCACAATAGAAGCAGAGATTGAGCTGACTGAAACTCCCACATGTACAAACACTGATGTCCAGCCCAAATCTTAGTAGAGTTTTACTCCTTCTACATAAAACCACAAAATTAAGCCCACTTAAATCTTTATCTTATTTATAATATGGTGGCACAGTGGCTCGCACCGCTGCCTCAGAGCTCCAGGGTTCAATTCCAGCCTTGGGTGATTATGTGGAGTTTGTACATTCTCCCCATGTCTGCTTGGGTTTCCTCCAAGTGTTCCGGTTTCCTCCCACACTCCAAAGATGACCACTTCTTCCCTGCTGCCATTCAGGCTTATGAATGGTCCTATCATATTAAGCTGATCTTTTTCTTCACCCTCCCATAACTGCAAAACTATATCCTGTACCCTCTCCTTTCCTTCTCCCCTATGTACTCTATGAACGGTATCTTTTGACTGTACGGTGCGCAAGAAACATTACTTTCCACTGTATCCCAACACATACGACAATAATAAATCAAATCAAATTAAAAATGTGCAGGTTAGGTGGATTGGACATGGTAAATTGTCCCAGGACGTGTAGGTTAGATTAGCTTTCTAATCTATCTAAGGCAGAGGAGAGGACCTGGGTAAGATACTCTGTCAGAGAATTGGTGCAGATTCCATGGGCTGAATGGCTTCTTCTGCAGTGCAGGTACTCTATGATTCTATGAAATAAAGCTTATCTAAAACTATCTCACTTTTCTGACAACTGCAGCCAAAATTAACAGCAATAAGAACTGGAACACCCAAGAAAAAGATCCGCAGCTGGTGAAATGGAGTGTCGATAGATACACTGTTTGAATTCCAAACCGCTATTCATTTGCACAGAAGTTGTGAGTGCAACTGAGCCCTCACCGCTAACACAAAGTGGCAGCAGTGTGTACCATTGACAAGAAGCATTGCAGCAACTTGCCCAGGCTTGTTTGACAGCATCTCCTTTTTGTCACCAGGAAGGAGGAGGACAGCAGGCATGTGGAGGTTTCATCACCTCCCAGCGCCCCTTCAATTCACACGCCATCCCAACTTGGAAATTATTATCTCTGTTCCATCATCCCTGGAACTGCCTATCTATCAGCATTGTGGATGTGGCTTTGCAACATGCACTGCACCACTGGCTCAAGAGATCAGCTCGTCTCCAAGGGCAATTAGGAATGCCAATAAATGCTGACCTTACCCACTTCCCATGAACGAATAATAAACTGGTTTACCTGACTGTCAAGGAAGTCCGATAAATATTATTTTCACAATGTCCTTTCACTGACATTCAAACTTTAAGGAACCTTTTGACTTGTTTTGTGAATTCAGTGGGTAACTCTGGCTGGTTTTTGCCTGCTGATGTTACTGGCTGCCCATTGATTTAGCTCGATGAGGAAAATTACCCACAGGCATCAATTAGTGAGCGATGAACGGGGATGCAGTGTGGGTCGAATAACTTAATAGCTCCCAGCATGTGAGCCTTCTTGAAGAAGTCTTCAGAAACGAAGCTTAGAGAATCACATTTGGTTAAGTTCATCCGTCACTGTTTCGAAGAGGTGTTGTTAGTTGGCAAGACGTTACTTCACCTATTCCGCGGTGATACTGTCACCCGCTGATAAGCAACTTTACCCATCTTTTACGAACAGGCAATTTGATCGTGTCATTCGAATTGGAGAAAAATTGCAATTGATGTCAGGAAAGTGACAGCCCTTTTGCTATCCCAATAAAGGACAGAATAAACCTTTCGTAGAAAGTGAAATCAAGTCAGTGGAAGGCAATAGCTGTAATGTAAAGGTCAGCACACTGGTTAGCGCTGCAGCCTCACAGCGCCAGGAGCCCAGGTTATATTCCAATCTTGGGTCACTGTCTGTGTGGAGTTTGCACATTCTCCCCGTGTCTGCATGTGTTTCCTCCTGCAGTCCGAAGGATGTGCAGGTTAGGTTGATTGGCCATAGTAAATTGTCCCTTAGTATCAGGGTAAATATGTGGATTTACAGGAATAGGGCCCGCATGGGATTGTGGTCCATGCAGGCTCAGTGGGCTGAATGATCTCCTTCTATACTGTCTATGATAATGTGGTGTGAAAGTGGTTCTGGGGTGAGTTAGGAAGGGACTGAGCTAACTGCTGTGAATTCCTTTGTTTTTCAAATTATCTGATGGCACTCAATGAATGGAATTTCCACAAGACTGGTTTGACCTGGATTGTTTGCAAGATATATTGAAAATATTTTTGCTGTTACCTATATATAAAATGCTATAGATTTTCTTACATAATCTAAAATGCCTGCATTGATCATGAATAAAGTGCTGATAAAATCACACTTTTTCAATGCAGCCTCTACACTGAGGATACTCACATTTAAATCAGGTTATTGTTTAAATTGGCTAAATGGCATTATCTATTTCCCATTGCAGTCCATTACAAAGTTGCCATTGATAACATGTTAAAAATTCTGTGTATTTCAGAATATTGTCGACTTCCTTCTCAAGTATTCTGCCCTCCCAAATCCCTACCCCATCCTTTCAGTGTCCGTCAACCTTTCTGTTCCCCTGCCACTATGCCAGGTTTCACCTCCCTCTTAAATAAACCTACAGCTTCCCTCTCTCGGCATGCTCCTGAGGGGCCACTGAGACACTTGCTTACCTCTTTATGTGCAACAACTTCGATTACCCCATCCCACTCTCGGTGAACTTTTAACCTGGTGTGCTGCCTGGGGCCTGATCATGCCAATTTCCTTCCTTCCAACTCACCCTTCTCAATGCTGATCTTGTGGACTCTTCTAGCAGATCAATTCTCACTGGCCCTCTCCACATCTCCCTCCTGAATGTCCATTTTACTCGTGAACAAAACACTTAGAATCCATGGGTTTATTATGGATAATTGATTGCCTCAACATCTTGGCCTCATTGGAGACCAGGCTTGAGCAGACATAACACCTTCCTCTAACTGAAGCCTCCTTGCCTCGCACTACTTACCTCGCCCAGGCTGTCATGGTAGCAGCATGACTTTTATGATCGAATCACATCTTGGTTTCACCCCTTTCTCTTAATACACTAATTCCTCCTTTGAGCATCTGTGTGGCCAAATTTCGTTCCAGTTCGATTTTCAAGTTTGCTGACGACACCATCATAGTGATTCGTATCTCAGACAATGACGGGACAGAGTACAGGAATGAGATAGAGAATCCGGTGAACTGGTGTGGCAACCTCAATGTCAATAAAATGAAGGAGATTGTCATTAACTTGAGGAAGCATAAAGGAGAGCATGTCCTGCCTACATCAACGAGGATGGAGTAAAAAGGATTGAGAGCTTCAAGTTTTTAGGTGTCCAGGTCATGAACAACCTGCCTTGGTCCCCCCAAGCCAACACTATAGTTAAGAAAGCCCACTAATGCCTCTACTTTCTCAGAAGACTAAAGAAATTTGGAATGTCAGGTACAACTCTCACCAACTTTTACAGATACATCATAGAAAGCTTTCTTTCTGGTTGTATCACAGCTTGGTATAGCTCCTGCTCTGCCCAAAAAACTACAAAAGGTCATGAATGTGCGTCATTCTCTAATTCCTCTACTATCACCCCTTATGCTTTCACCAATCTCATCTTGTCCATTATACCCATCATCTGCGTTATCAATCCTAAACTCACTAAACTACTGGAACCAAAGGATATCAGAAGGCTGGTTGGAGTCATACCAGGCACATAGGAAGATGGTTGTAGTTGTGGAGGGTCAGTCATCTTAGCTCCAGGACATCACTCAGGGTAGTGTCCTAGGCCCAGCCATCTTCAACTGCTTCATCAATGACTTTCCCTCCGTCATAAGGTCAGAGTGGGGATGTTCGCTGATGATTGCACAATGTTTAGCACTATTTGCCACTCCTCAGATACAGAAGCGGTCCGTGTTCAAATGCAACAAGATCTGGACAATATCCAGGCTTAGGTTGTCAAGTGACAAATAACATTTGAGACAGACAATGACCATCTCCAATAAGAGACACTCCATCCACCGCTCCTTGACATTCAATGGACTGAACTGTGTTGTAATTTCCCAGATGAATGCTAATCTTTCCCAGGCTGTTTCAATCCCTCTGTTTCTGTCCCTCCACGATACCAAAATGGCTCTTAATCACAAGATCATCACAGTGCAAAAGGAGGCCATTTGGCCCATCACATACACACCAGCTCTCCAAACGAGTATAATGATTTTGTGCTATTCTCCTGCCTTTTTCCCGTAACCTCCCTGCATTTTTTTATTTAAGTAATCATCTAACGTCCTCTTGAATGCCTCGACTGAACCTGCCTCCACCACACTTCCAGGCAACGCATTCCAGACCCCAACTACTTGTATAAAAAGATTTTCTCTCTCGGCATATTTGCTTCTTTTGCGAATCTTTTTAAATCAGTGCCCACTTGTTTTTGATTCTTTTGTGAGCAGAAACCGTTTCCCCCTATCTACTCCGTCTAGCCCCATCGTGATTTTGAACAAATCTCCTCTTGGCCTTCTTTTTTCCAAGCCTTTACAATCCATCCTCCTCACTAAAATCATAAATGACATCCTATGTAAATGTAACAAAGTTTGTTGAAATGTTCACCCTTTCCGCTGTTTTTATTAATGTCATCCCTCTGCCTGGCAGCTGTTCCGAGGCCGGGCCAGATTATGTGCTACCCAGATGTCATATCTGACCTGGAGATGAACTTCCACCCACATAACCGTGCCATCTGTAAGAGCACCCATTTCCACCTCTGTAATGTTGCCCAACTTAACCCTTGTCTCAGTTCATCTGCTGCTGAAAACCTCACTCATGCCTTTGTTACCTCGAGTTAACTATTCTAACTCATTCTTAGCTGACTTCCCAGACCTGTAAACTCAGAATCACTCGATTTCTTCAACACACATCCTTATCATCAGTGATTAGGTGGAATCCTCTCCCTGAACCTCTCAGCCTCGCTATCTCACTCTGCTCCTTTAAGACATCCCTTAAAACCTACCTCTTTGAACAAACGTTTGGTCATTTGCTCTGATATCATCTTATGTGACAATATTTTCTCTTGTAAATCACCTTGGAACGCTTTATTCTATTAATTTGCCTCAATAAGATGCAATTCTCTTGTATACTCAATTAACTCTAATTTGTGAGCCAACATAACCTCACCCACACAGTGTCTGCCAGCATCATCTAGGGGCTTCCATGCCCGCTGGGCACCAGGGTGACTGCAGTATGTTATTGACTCCCTGAATCACATTGTGTTTTGATATTTTAAGCCTCCTTGGGGATTCTGTTTACTTGGTAGTGTCCCTTTCAAGGAGGTCCATTTTGGATTTATCCCACAGTTGCCTGCTTTAGTTTCTTTGGCTGAAGGAAAGAAGCACAATCTCACCCAGCCCTTTAGTCTTCCACACCGATTGTTTGGGCTTGCTGAGATAGGGTTTTTAGTCTGTGGAATTCTCTTCTCGAGAAGGCTGGCTCACTCAACTTATTCCAGGCTGGGTTTGATAGATTTTTTGATAGACAAAGTTTAAAGTTTATTTATTAGTGTCACAAGAAGCTTACACTAATACTGCAATGGAGTTACTATGAAAATCCCCCAGTCGCTACACTCTGGCGCCTGTTCGGGTACTTTGAGGGAGAATTTAGCATGGCCAGTGCACCTAAACCAGCACGTCTTTCGGACTGTGGGAAGAAACTGGAGCACCCGGAGAAAACCCATGCAGTCATGGGGAGAACGTGCAGAATCCGCACAGACAGTGAACCCAGCTGGGAATCGAACCCAGGCCCCTGTCGCTGGGAGACAGCAGTGCTAACCACTGTGCCACTATGAAGAGGGTCAAGGGTTATGCAGTGCAGACAGGAAACTGCAGTTGAGACCACAACCATATTGGCCATGATTTTACCGAATGGCAGAATGGGTTTGAAGGGCTGAACAGTTTGTTCCTGTCTCTGAGTCTGGTGTATGAAATGCTGTACAATAAATTTGGTTAAGCGGATTGGCCATGCAAAATAGCCCCTTAGTGTCCCAAGGTGTGTAGGTTAGGGGAGTAAATATGTGGGGCTAGGGGGATAGGGATGGGTGGGATGCTCTGTTAGAGAGCTGGTGCAGACCTGATGGGCTGAATGGCCTCCTTCTGCACCGTAGGGATTCTATGAAATGGCAGCAAAATTCCAATACAAGGAAAAAGAAACGTGAAGTGAAAAGAAAAGAAGTCGATGCCACATTTCTCTGCTGCTTTCAGAGTGTGTGTGGAAAAGATGCACTTACCAGCAATCCCCATTTAGCACAAAATGTCAAGCAGCTGCTTAAAGCACTTGGAAATCCTGCTGCCAATCCCTTGGAGGCTCACTTCAGAGATGCAGGTCTTGCTGTAGTGCAGTGCTGACTTATACAGAATGAGGATAGCTGAACTCCTGCACTGTAGGTACAGAAATGTCGATGTAAATATGCATGAGGTGGATTCCTGAAACCTGATCAGCCCAGGGGTACCTTTAGTTGTGATGAGTCTGCTGTGTTCTGTTGGCAGACTTCAGCAGAAAGACTCTCTGTGGCTCTCATAAAAAGAGTGGCACGTTGGTTGGCAGCTAGCCCCTGGGAAAACCTATCTCAGCACCTGCAGGAGTACGGGCAAGAACATTGTCATTTGAATTCAACTCTATTACTTGTATACAATTATTTAAATTATTTCCTTTCCCTCTGGGTCCCTAGATGCTGGGTCTTTGTTAAGAGTTGTTACATTTATATTGTTTTTTTCCCATGATTTATCGAAGAAGAACGGTTTTGTAGACCCTCTTATTTTCCTTTTCCTCCATGATGATTATCAAATTCCCTCCTTTACATTTCCAAAAAGAGTGACATGTTGCTGAAGTTTTTTGCCTTCCATTCATCAGGACAAATGCAAGAATGCCAAATTTCGAATGATGACAACAATTCACACTAAGGCAGCACAGTGGCACACTGGTTAGCACTGCTGCTTTACAGCGCTAGGGACCCGGGTTCAATTCTGGTCTCGGGTCACTGTCTGTGTGGAGTTTGCACATTCTCCCTGTGTCTGCATGGGTTTCCTCTGGGTGCTCCGGTTTCCTTCCACAGTCCAAAGATGTGCAGGTTAGGTTGATTGGCCATGCTAAATTGACTCTAGTGTCAGGGGATTAGCGGAATAGATATGTGGGGTTATGGGGATAGAGCCTGGATGGGATTGTGGTCGTTGCTGACCCAATGGGCTGAATGGCCTCCTTCTGCACTGTAGGGATTCTATGCTGTTCTATGTACTACAGGAGAAAAAAGTGTTGATTGGTTGGCAATTCGACATTGATTGGCTGATCACTGTACAATGCCACTCTTCAGATACTGAAGCAGTCCCAGTCCATATGCAGCAAGACCCGAACGATATTCAGGCTTGGGCTGATAAGTGGCAAGTAACGTTCGTGACACACCAGTGCCAGCTAATGACCATTTCCAACAAGAGAGAATCCAACCACCTCCTCTTGTCGTTACAATGCATGACAATTGCTGAAGTCCTGAGGATTTCTGTTGACTAGAAACTGAACTGGACCAGCCATATAAATACTGTGGCTACAAGAGCAATTCAGAGTCTAAGGATTCTGTAGAAAGTAACTCATCTCCCCACTCCCCAAAGCCTGTCCATCATCTAAACGGCACAAGTCAGGAATGTGATGGAATACCCTCCACTTGTCTGGAAGAGTGCACCTCCAATAACACTCAAAGAGCTTGACACCATCCAGGACAAAACAGCCCACTTGTTTGGCATTCCGAACACCACCTTCAATGTTCATTCCCTCCACCACCAACGAACAGTGGCAGTAGTGTGCACCAGCTACAAGATGCACTGCAGCAACTCACCAAGGCTCCTTCAACAGCACATTCCAAACCCCTGACCTCTAGCCCCTGGAAGGACAAGGGCAGCAGGTGTATGGGAACACCACCAACTACAAGTTTCCCAACAAACAATATACCATCCTGGCTTGGAAATATATCACTGTTCCTTCACTGTCACTGGGTCAAAATCCTGGAACTCCCTTCCTAACAGCATCGTGGATGCACCTACACTACACGGACTGCAGTAGTTCAAGGAGGCAGTTCACCTCAAGGGTAATAAATGTTGCTCTGGCCAGTGATGCCCACATCCCATGAAAGGATATTTTAAAAAAAATCAGCAGCACATTCCTCCTGGAGTACAAACTTGATGTGATTATTTAAAATTTGGTATTCTTGCATTTGTCCGGATGAATGCAAGATAAAAAGTTTCAACAGCATGTGTCTTTTCAGTAAGATTGAAGTTCTGTACTGCCAAGTAACTGTTTGTATTGCTTCTTTTATATTTTACACATACAGTAACGGGTCACAAATGTGAGGAATTTATGTCAAATCTGAGTTGGTAACTGGAACTTACCTTAAATTGAGAAGTAACTTAACTTGAATTTCAAATATTTGAACCCAAAGTAAGTCCTTTTCTAATTTTGGATTCTGGAAGGCGTGGATTCTGGGCAAACTCAAAATGTCGCAGTGGCTTTAGCTTCGAGTTTAACCTGATTTTGACTTCTGAAGTTAAATTCAAGGCTGAACTCAAAAGTCAGCTTGGATCTCTAATGCTGCATTGTATTGCAAAATTAAGCCAGATGCACACTTCAACTTGTCAGATATTCCACTCGACTCTGGGGAAACAGGCTTTCAAAGATCAAATCTGACAGCTTCAGCTGACAAGGGCAAATCAGCGTTCTTCTCTGGGGCGGCACGGTGGCACAGTGGTTAGCACTGCTGCCTCACAGCGCTAGGGACCTCGGTTCAATTCCTAGCTTGGGTCACTGTCTGTGTGGAGTCTGCATGTCCTCCCCATGTCTATATGGGTTTTCCCCGGTTGCTCCTGTTTCCTCCCACAGTCCAAAGATGTACTGGTTGGGTGGATTGGCCATGCTAAATTGCCCCTTAGTGTCAGGGGGACTAGCTAGGGTAAATGCATGGGGTTATGGGCATAGGGCTTGGGTGGGATTGTGGTTGGTGCAGACTCGATGGGCTGAATGGCCTCCTTCTGCACTGTAGGCACTCTATAATTCTCCTATAAAGCACTAAGGAGCAGGTTGTCTCTCAGCAAAATATAAACCTATACCAAACTACCCCTGTGTGGCTGCAGTTTTCGTATTGCAGTGGAAAACAGCTCTTCCCCTGACTGCTGTTGGAACCCTGTAGGGTCCATTCATTCGTTCAACTACATGAGGAGACATCACTTGATGCGAGTTTTAAAATGGTTTTCTTTTATTGAACAAAACTTAAAGAGCAATTAACATGACAAAAACAAAAAGAAAAAGGAAAGTTTACTTGGAGACTGGCAAGCCAGTCCCTGTACAGTACTGGATCTTGAAAACAAACTGAAAACTGAACACACAGTTCCAAACAATATTTCAATTCTTATCTTGTTTTTGAAAATATTTTTCACAACCTGCTTCTGTCTAGAAGGAAACTGTCTTGCAGCTGCTCTTATAGAAAGCTTATTTTGCCTGCATTATGTACCCTTTAGGAACGCAGGCAATTTCTAGCCAACCCAGCATGCCTCCTGAGTTTTAAAATGTAGTCACGTTAGCAGTGTTAGTTAACCCTCACAGTCTAGAATTTAAATATAATTGCACAGGCAGAAATATCTTCAAATGAAGTCTGCATAGATTGAAGCAAATTTGGCTAAGCATACCTAAGATCTCTCAAACACTCAAGCTAAAAAAAGGAACTAGCTACAAAGAGGTTTAGAGATATTTCTGGCTCTTCCCATCTCTGCTACAACATTTGGGAGACATGTCTTTTCTTCACCTGATTTCAAAAGGATTTAATTAAAGATCAAAGATAGACTTTATTTAAAATTAAGATCAGTTCTCGCCATCAGTTCAGATTTAGCTCCCATCCCTTACACGTGTGGCTAGGTACAGAATGTGTAAAATAACATTGTGGTGACTTGAGATCACAGATAAGATGGTTGAATGCATTGTTTCAAAGAAGGAAATTCTTTATATAAATGAATTATGAAGTTTAACAATAATAGTAACTCAGCAGAGTGGTAAAAACAGGGGCTGGTTTAGCTCAGTTGGCTGGATGGCTGGTTTGCGATGCAGACCAATGCCAACAGCGCGGGTTCAATTTCCATACTGGCTGAGGTTATTCATGAAGCTGCAACCTTGCTGCTTGCCTGAAATGAGGTGGTCTTCAGGTTTAATCACCGCCAGTCAGTTCTCCCCCTCATTGGGGTGAACAGCCTCTTGATCACCTGGGACTATAACTTTAATAACAA
The DNA here is from genome assembly GCF_965287045.1 of Carcharhinus amblyrhynchos. Classification (NCBI taxonomy): domain Eukaryota; kingdom Metazoa; phylum Chordata; class Chondrichthyes; order Carcharhiniformes; family Carcharhinidae; genus Carcharhinus; species Carcharhinus amblyrhynchos. The sequence continues at coordinate 17,897,136 of NC_137346.1, forward strand.
TAGTAATTATGAAAACAGGAGCAATAGTAGAACAGGGTTTGCCTACGAGTTTATTTATTAGTCTCACAAGTAGGCTTACATTAATGCTGCAATGAAGTTAATGTGAAAATCCCCAAGCTGTCGCACTCTGGTGCCTGTTCAGGTACGCTGAGGGAGAATTTAACATGGCCAATGCACCTAACTAACATGTTCTTTTGGACTGTGGCAGGAAGCTGGAGCACTCGGAGGAAACCCACACAGACATGGGGAAGAACATGCAGATTCCACACAGTGACCCAAGGCAGGAATTGAACTCAGGTCCCTGGCGCTGTGAGGCAGCAGTGCGAACCATTGTGCCACCATGCCACCCCTACGGGTCACTCTCTTACAAACTGAAAAGCTCTCCAAAGCCCGCACATGCTTAGAACCTTAATTTGTAAAACAATTACAAAACAGAAAGGCTTGTAAGAACACTCTGTACTCAAAATAATACTCTCTAACAGCCATAAAATCCACTTTGAGCATTGAGATCTGTTTAAGTTCCTTGCACTGCTGGGGCATATTAACAAGTGCATGAGGAGCAGCTAAATGTTCCAAGTCCCAGACAGAAATGGGACTGCATGTGTTAAAGTTCCCTGTACTTGCATGGACGCATATTGTGTTTATGAAAGTCAAATATGAACTCATGTAAAATAATTGTCCCCCAGGATTACGGCATGAGTTACACGATGCACAGAAAGGTGTATAATATAACACAATAACACGATTCAAAACACCCTTCAGCTCCAAGGGGAAATGAGGTTGACTAGATTGCTTGACAGAGAGTCAGTATAGACTTTGATGGGCTGAATAGCACCCTCTAGTACTGTCGTGACAATGAAGTGAAAGGAATACCAGTTGGAGTTCTCCGATGTCAGACACCCCCCCCACAAACGATGCCAATGAGTACAGAGAATTTGGCGCTCAGCCAAATCTTCATTCACCTCAGCAGGATTACAGAATCCAGCCGCGGGTGAGGTCGGCCACCATTTGAGTACAGTTACTTTAAATGCATTTGAACTGGCTTTTTCCGAGGCACAGTAAGAAGTCTCACAACACCAGGTTAAAGTCCAACCAATTTATTTGATAGTAAACGCACAAGCTTTCGGGGTTTGCCCCTTCATCAGGTGACTGGAGAGTTCTGGCCTCAGACAGAGCATATAACAGCACACACAGTTTCCGAGGCTAACACCATTGAGGCTGAGGCAAATAGCAGGATTCGCAATGGCAATGGAAATGGTTTCCTGATTTGGTGAAATTATTTCAGAAAGTTCAGGGTAGCATGGCAGCACAGCGGTTAGCACTGCTGCCTCACAGCACCAGTGACCCCAGTTCAATTCCTGGCTTGGGTCACTGTCTGAGCAGAGTCTGCACATTCTCCCTGTGTCTGTGTGGGTTTCCTCCTGGTGCTCTGGTTTTCTCCCACGTCCAAGGATGTGTGGGTTAGTTAAATTGCCCTTTACTGTCAGGGGGACTAGATAGGAAAATTGCATGGGGCTAAGGGGATGGGGCTGGGTGGGATTGTGGTTGGTGCAGACTTGATGGGTCGAATGGCCTCTTTCTGCACTGTAGGGATTCTATGATCATTGTACAAAGAAAATCACTCCAACCACAAGAAAGAAACTAATTGTTACCGGGTGTTTCATTTGAATAGGAGAATACAGTCATTTTAAAAAGTGCCCACTTATATATCAATGTGAAAGGAAATGCAGATTTCTGGAACAAAAGTCACTTGTCAATGGAGACCATCTGCTCCAGTCTTGTGTGTGTCAAGCCATAACAACCCGTGGTGTCTGTGCTCATTTTCCTGATAATTAGTGCAATTTCCTGAGCACTTACTATACTTGGAACAGTATAGGATTTGTGAACTTTTGTTGCATATCACAGGGCTGTAGCTCTCTTTGGATTTAATGGCATGTGGAGCGTTGCACAGAGGAAGCTGGGTATGCTGCAGTATGTTATTTCCATTCTCAATATTCTCCGAATTGATTTCAAATCACTGTACTGGAGACCACTTAGGATAAATCGTGATTGACTCAAACTCAGTTTCAATTGTTAGTTCCCCTCCACGCAAATCAGATGTCTGTACAAGCATGTAAGGTCCCTCCTTAACTAGGAGACACATGGCTATCCATATTATTATAAGTCTTGTATTGAGTATGCAGCCTATTTTAAAATGTCAAATGTCCATCATACCTCAAAGCAGTGCAGAAGCCAAGTGTGTATCACATTTCCTTTTATTCCTTCATAACTCTAAAAAGAGCAAGACACTGATGTGGTGGTAATGTCACTTGCCTATAATCTACGGGGGAGGCAGTAGCATAGTGGTATTGTCGCTAGGCTAGTAATCCAGAGACTCGTGAGAATTCTTGGGGGACCTGGGTTCAAATCCCACCAGAATAGATGGTGAAATTAGAATTAAGTAAAAATCTCAAATTAAGAATCTAATGATGGCCATGGAACCATTGTGGATTGTCACCTGGTTCACTAATGTCCTTGGGGGAAAGAAATCTTCCATCCTTACCTGGTCTGGTCTACAATTGTCTCCCGACCTTGGCTGACTTTTAAATGGGATGGGCAATAGACGTTGACACAACCAGCGATGCCCATATTCCATGAACAAATGAATATAAAAAAATGTCTAGAAGCCTAAGCTAATGCTTTGGGGACATGAGTTCAAATCCCACCATGGCAGCTTGTGGAATATTAATTCAGTTAATAAAAAATCTGGAATTAAAAGTTAGTCTCAGTAATGGGGATTAAAACTCATCTAATTCATGAGTATACATTCTGCCTGCTATCCTCACCTGCTCTGGCTTAACACATGTCTCCAGGTCCATAGCATTGTGGTTGATTTTTAAATGCTATGAAGCCTAAAAGGAATTAAACTGGACTGACCATATGGTATCGAACTGGGCACCAAAAATGCAACATTCTGTCCATTCAAATGCACATTCTCCCCATGCCTGTGTGGGTTTCCTCTGGGTGCTCTGGTTTCCTTCCATGGTCCACAGATGTGCAGATTAGGGTGATTGGACCTGCTAAGTAGCCCCTTTGTGTTGTGGGGGTTAGCAGTGTAAGTACATGGGGTTACAGCGATAGGGCCTGGGTGGATTGTGGTCGGTGCAGGCTCAATGGGCCAAATGGCCTCCTTTGCACTGTAAGGACTCTTCAGATGCTTCTTAACTGATGTCCTGTCCTGACATTTGTGGATGACTGCACAACATTCAGCACCATTCGCAACTCCTTGGTAACAGAAGCAGTCCATTTGCAGCAAGATCTGGATAGCATTAGGCTTGGGCTCATAAGTGGCGTTCAAGGGCCAGGCAACGATCACTTCCAATGAGAAAGGATCTACTGATATCTCCTACGACCACTATTCTCTTTCTATCTACCCAAGCCCCTATGCCACTCTCTCTCTCTCCCTCTGCTTGCCCCCCCATCAATTCTCTTTCTACCTCCCTGTGACCCCCTGCCACCACTCTCTCTACTCTCCTGTGCCCCTTCCACCATAATCTCTCTCTTCATTACCCCTACCACCACTCTCTTTCCCATCCTCTCCATGCTCCATTACCATTCTCTCTCTCTCCATGCCCCCTACTGCACTCTCTCTCTCCCTCCCTCTCCACGCTCCATTACCATTCCCTTTCTCCCCATGCCATCTACCGCCACTCTCTCTCTCCCACCCTCTCTATGCCCCACTACCGCCCTCTCAGTCTCCCCATGCCCCCTACTACACACTCTGTCTCTCCTCCCTCTCTATGCTCCATTACTATTCCCTCTCTCCCCATGCTATCTACCACCACACACTCTCTCTCCCACCCTCTCTATGTCCCACTACCACTCTCTCTCTCTCCCCATGCCCCCTACCACCACTCTCTCTCTTACCCCCCTATGCCTAGTTTTAACAGGAACTCTCTAAATCAAAAAGACAGTGAAATACTGCAGGTGGATACAATGCATGAGGATTTATTCTGGAACCAAACCCAGTGTGAGGATTTGCGTCGGCACATTGTTATTCCACTACAACATATGTTTCTAATGGTCGCAATATTCCAACCGTAGGAAGTGTGACATACACTTTAAAGTGTGACTGTGCTGCTCACGCCTCCGTTTTAGATTTTAAATTAAAAGAGAGCAGCATAGTCACACTTTAAAAACATAGGATCATAGAATAGAATCCCTACTGTGTAGAAGGAGGCCATTCGGCCCATTGAGCCTGCACTGACAACAATCCCATCCAGGCCCTATCCCCATAACCCCACGTATTTACTCTGCTAATCCCCCTGACTCTACAGGACAATTCAACATGGCCAATCCACCCAACCTGCGCACCGTTGGACTGTGGGAGGAAACCGGAGCACCCGGGGGAAACCCATGTAGACACGGGGGGAACATGCAAACTCCACAAAGGCAGTGACTTGAGTCCAGGATTGAACCCGGGTCCCTGGCGGTTTGAGGCAGCTGTGCTAACCATTGTGCCACCGTGCCATCCTATAGGATATAGGATCCAGTCACTGAGTAATTGGTGATTGAATGGGAGGTGAACCGGGAGATGGCATGATGCAAATATATCAATGTGATGCATCTCTTGCTGTGCAAGTGGATAGAATGCAATTCGGAAGCCAATTGTACAGTGCTGTAAGCCTGGGGAGGGAGGAGGGAACTACAGTGCTACACACAAACAACTCTCATTGCTTCTTAAAGCTGAGGTGATACCAATCCCCCATTTCCGATTGGGGACGCTGTTAATTTACAGGAGGACATTTCAAGCGTATAATTAGCTAGTGGGAGAAAACCAACAGGCTATAGATTTATGAGTGCAATATTAAGCCTTACGAATCCTGCGGGCGCAAGCTGTCAATACTGAAATTCAATAGGTGGCGGTCTGTAGTGACAAGCACAGTGCAGACACAGCAGTAAAATGGTGCAAGTGGCAAAATGACAGCGCCGCGGGGTGAGGGGATTGTGGACCTGGGGTTGACCTCTCCACGTGAACCATGTTACTCACTCCAATCGAAATTCTAATCTCCTGAGCCTTCCTCATACGGCTGTTGTAATGGTTGAAGGATTGCTATCAAATATCCACGGAGGGTAAGATCATTGATCTCCCAGACCGGACTTCCATTGTTCACTTTTAACCCCTCACTGGGCCTGAGAAAGAGAGAGAGAAGCCAATCACCATTTAATCTGCCTCCTGGATACTGCAGATGGTGCCCCTTGTTTTAATGTTAGTTTTAGCAATTACACAGCGGCGGAGCATTGGAAAATCATAGTCACAGCACACTTCAACTGTGTTTACCTTCAGCCTCACACTGAATGTCACACATCATTGGGGACACAAGAGGACCAGGATAACATTTGGTAATCGCCTCCTCACTCTTTACCAGCCTGTTGAACCTTGTTATATAGCCTTTATATAGTCTTTATTTATCCAACCATGTGACAAACCTCAGATCCTGCTCCCCCAAACTATTAATGGAGATAACATTAATTAGCAAATGATTACTGCATGCCACATTTTTCACTGTTAATGAGATTGACAGAGCAATTTCTGAAATAAAGTCATGGTTCCTGACTCATAGAAACATAGAAACTGGAAGCAGGAATAGGTCAATCAGCTCTTCAAGCCTTCTCTGTCATTTATTTGATCATAGCTGATCATCAAATTCAATATCCTGATCCTGCCTCCCCCCCCCACATATCCCTTGATCCGTTTAGCCCCAAGAACTGTATCTAATTTCTTCTTGAAAGCAGACAATGTTTCGGCCTCAGCTACTTTCTGTGGTAGTGAATTCCACACCTTCACCGCCCTCTGGTGAGGAAATTTCTCCTCATCTCGACCCGCTATAGAATGAATAATCAAACACCCATTAAATATCCTTTACGCAGGATAGCACTATGGAAAGGGAGTCCCTGTGTCTGCATACCCTTCTTCCTGTGTTTGCGTGGGTTTCCTCCAGGTGCTCCGGTTTTCTCCCACAATCCAAAAGATGTGCGGGTTAGGTGAATTGGCCACGCTAAGTTGGGCCTTAGTGTCCAAGGTTTGTCGGTTAGGTGGATTGCATGGTAAATGCCTGGGGTTACAGGGATAGGGCTGGGAGAGGGCCTTGGTAAGATGCTCTTTCAGAGAGTTGGCGCAGATTTGATGGGCCGAATGGCATCCTTTTGCACTGTAGGGATGCTATGAGTTCCTGCTCCACAAAGCCCTGTTGACATTCAAATTGGAACCCAGAGTGAGTCACTCCTGACAAACACATTCACCTAGACTCAGAGGCGGAACAGGAGCCACAGAATGCAAGCTGCAGATTTAACCAGGATACAGTACAGTCTGTCTGTGTGCTGCACTGCTGGAGATCTCATCCAGTGTAAAGAAACTGTGTCTAAAGCTGGCTGTACATTCATTAGTCAGCAGTGCTATACAGGAGCATTTAGAGATTCAATTACCAGTTGTAGACCCTTAATTACCAAAGCCATTCGGGTAGCTTAATCTTACACAATTAATTTCACCTTATAAGCTTCTTGAATTATTTTTCAGAGCATTCCTCCTTTATTTTGAACATATTTAACCAGCAAGTGACTGAATATGGAAGAGAATCACAGAATCCCTACAGTGCACAAGAAGACCATTTGGCCCATCGAACCTGCACTGACAACAATCCCACCCGGGCTCTATCCCCATAACCCCACGTCTTTATCCTCCTAATCCCCGTGACACTGAGGGGCAATTTTGCATGGCCAATCCACCTAACCCATACATCTTTGGGCTGCGGGAGGAAACTGGAGCACCTGGAGGAAACCCACGCAGACACGGGGAGAATGTGCAAACTCTGCAGGCAGTGACTCAAGGCCGGAATCAAACCCTGGTCCCTGGCGCTGTGAGGCAGCAATGCTAATCACTGTGCTCCAGAGAAGCAAGGTGTCTGGATGGTGCCCTTGGAGGCAGTGTGTACCTTGGAATCATCACTGGCCTGTCCACCAGGGAGGTGAGACTTCAGTTTAATGGTCTCAGTAAATGCTGGCATTTCCCAATAATATTTGAACCCTGTGATGTGAAGGCTGACAGAAAGCACAAAGTTTCTTGTGGAAAAGATTGTGATTAGAGTAGCCAATATTTGTTAATTGTATCACCCATGGGAAGCTGCCAGTATTTGTGTCAAGCCACGCCAGATTAATTTTCAAAATAAACACTAAAACTTGACAAAGGGCGTTATTAAGCCGTGTAATTTCTTTGAAGTTTAGAGCCTCTCTGGAACTGCTCCAAGCTCTGGGACAGTGATTTGTGCATCGCTAAATGTGTGTTTGACTAAAGCCTCATTTGTGACGAGTTGAGTTTCCTTATTCTCCTCACCCTGTCTAGACTTTTGGAATCTCACAATGGCTTCTTGCTGACCTGACCAATGAGCGAGCTGCTCCCAGAGGCCTTGTCAATGTTGTTCATCAGTTGGTTAATGGGGGAGGTTAAGTCCTGGGTGAAATGTCCTTGGAGGTTACCTTTCTTTGTATTGAAGCATTTTTCTGCTTGGGGTGCCATGACAACTGAGCTCAGTTGACAAAACTGATGTAAAATGGGTATCATTGGCCCTTTGCCCATCTGGAATATTGGGGCCCATTATATAACGGGTAGATGATTTGGGATCAGCTTTACTCAGTAACATTGGAAATTGTGCCAACTGTGCATGGGATTATGAGACTCAGACAGTTATTGTACCAGTGTCTCCCACTGTGCCACCTTAATCATAGATTATTGTCAGGGAGTCAGTGCAGCTACACTCTTTTGAGATCAGATTTTTTCTAAAATTTATGCTTCTGAAGTTGAGGGATATTAGTTCTGGGAATGCAGTTTGAACAATAAGCACTCCTGGGTCAAGTTCAGCGTGGATTAGGTAGCACCATCTACGAGATGCATTCAACAACTCAACAAGGCTCCTTCAATAGCACCTTCCGAGCCTGCATCTCTACCACCATAAAAGACAAGGGCGGCACATACATGGGAACACCACCAGTTGCAGGTTCCCCTCCAAGCTACTCACCACCCTCATTTGGAACTAGATCACGGGTCTATCACGGGGTCAAAATCCTGGAACCCCCCCTATGGCTGTACCTACACCCCAAGGACTGCAGCAGGTCAAGAAAATGGTTCACCACCACCTTCTCAAGGGCAAAAATCTGAAATTCCCACTGTTCTACCGTCAAAATTATAGAGACAAGCAGGAGAATCATCCCCCGGGCCTTGTTGGAAAATCGCCTGTACCATGCCTGAAACTTGTCTATTGACATTTTTCTTGTTGATGCCAGTGAGTCATAGAAACATAGATAATAGAATGCAACCTTTCTAAGTGATTACATGACTTTAATACTAATTAATGCCTATTTCAGAGCAGCCTTTCTGACTCCATGTTCTTTTCTGACATGTCTTTCTCCACTCCAGTCACAATGAGTCTGATTTTATGGCCTCGCTCGTCCCAAAACCATAAAATCCCGCCAGAGGTCAACAGACCTTTCCATTGTCCGCCCCTCAGTCGCTTCGATTCCTGTAAAATTCCGGCCAATTTTTAAATTTTTGTTCACTTTTCTGTGGTGAATGTGTGGCTTTTCATGTCGAGTATTCATTGCCCACCAGAGCCTCTGCTTCCATCTACATTTAGTGAGCCCTTGTCTTAGTTAAGTCTCTTTCAGTCCTCCCTCGGTGGCACTGCTGCCTCACAGTGCCAAGGACCCAGGTTCAATTCTCGGCTTGGGTCACTGTCTTGTGGAGTTTGCACATTCTCCCCGGGTGCTCCAGTTTCCTCCCACAGTCCGAAAGGCATGCTGGTTAGGTCCATTGGCCATGCTAAACTCTCCCTCAGTGTACCTGAACAGGTGCCCAAGTGTGGCGACTATGGGATTTTCACAGTAACTTCATTGCTTCATGAACATAAGCCTCCTTCTGACTAATAAATAAATAAACTTAAACATAAACCCTTGTCTATAATCCCCTTATTCCCTCTTTCCTCCAGCTCTGGTCAGTTTGTTGTTATTTCCTTATCCGATTCCTTCAGTTTTCTTCCAGAGGTGATGTTTTCTTCCCGTCAGCTTATCCCGGTGCTTTCAAACACTCATTACAGGACAGGGCTTTTTAATTTTTCAATAGGTTTGACTGGCCCACGTTCATTTCAGTGAAGATATGCTTCAAAAGGCAGATATGCCCTCGCCCAGAAGAAAATAATTCACTTGCAAAACATCTTGCTGTCTGTGTTGTCGTGTGCAGAAGTCACTTTGATAACCCTCTATATCCAATCATCCTGGCTTCCTCAGAGGCAATCCCAGGGAGACAACTCAAAAGGTTGAGGATGCATTTTGATTTTTTAGGAATCATTTTACCTCATTTTTCCTAAAACATTCAAACATCCGTCTTCCTTTTGAGATAGAGGGATGAATTTACCACCCTGCCCTGCCGCAGGAATCAGAGCGAGCGAGGGACTGACCGTGGGAAGGTCTGTTAACCTCGCATGGAAATTACCGGTTTCAGGGTGAGCGAGGTCCTGCCCAGAGACTTCCAGGCTGTATTGACACTCCATTGGCTGCCATAGTGGGATTTGAACTCTTTGTCTCCCCGGGACATTAGTCTGGATCTGTGGATTACTAACCCACCGACGTTACCACACTTAGACTATGGAGTGATTGTGATGTGGAAGGAGACCATTCAGCCCATCGTGTCATGCTGGCTCCCTATCAAGCAATCCAATTAGCCCCATTCTCCCCCGTGACCCTATGAATTTGCTTTAGCAATCATTGTTCATCGCTGCCCCCGACCCTTGCTACCTTTTCCCATGGTAAGATAGCAAAATACACAATAGAAACCTCACCGCAAGCCTTTTAATTAGGAACTTGAGGATTGAATGAATTGAGGGAGCTACCTCACAGTTCATAGCCATCACCTGAACCTCAGTTTACATTATTGCCCGTCACACCATGTTGTCCTTTACAGTCTGGTATAACCTGGTACGTTTATTGCAGTTTTATTCAGATTGGAGGGACTTCTATGCAATGGCAGACACAAACGTCTTGTGTTGTTGACACATCAAATCGTACATGCGCAAAGATTGAAATAACAGTAATTACAGTAAGTTTGAGTGATAGTCTAAGGTCAGTTCATGTTGAAAAGAGAATTATGGATCTTTGTGAGCATCATTTATTTGGAGAGTTCAGCATGAAGTTCTCCTGGGCTGATGTTAGATTCCATCGTCCCTCTGGTTAAGCTGCCATAATGTCTGAGTGAATGCGCATGGTGCCACAGTGGTTAGCACTACTGCCTCACAGCACTAGGGACCCGTGTTCAAGTCTGGCCTTGGGTGACTGTGTGGGGATTACACGTTCTCTCTGCATCTGCATGAGTTTCCTCCGGGTGCCCTGGTTTAGGGCCATGTTAAATTCCCCCTTACAGTCAGGGGGGTTTAGCAGGGTAAATATGTTGGGTTACTGGAATTGGGCCTGGATGGGATTGTTGTCATTGCAGATTTGATGGATCGAATGGCCTCCTTCTGCATTGTACGCATTCTATGATTCTACCACGTGGGGCACCAAACCACATCAAGCAGCGTTGCCCCGGATACATAGAATCCCTACGGTGCAGAAGAGGCCATTCGGTCCATCGAGTTTGCACTAACCACAATCCCACCCAGGCTCTATTCCCATAGACCCCTGCCAATTATCTGACACTAAGGGGCAATTTAGCATGGTCAATCAACCTAACGCACACATCTTTGGGCTGTGGGAGGAAACTGGAGCACCCGGAGGAAACGCACAGAGACACGGGGAGAACATGCAAACTCCGCACAGGCAGTGACCCAAGCTGGAAATTGAACCTGGGCTCTGGCACTGTGAGGCAGCAGTGCTGACCACTGGGCCACTGTGCATTATTATTATTATTCAATGATTAGCCTGTACTGGATTCACTGTAGGCTTTTTCCTCTGCATTTGGGGACGCAAAAATGGCTCCAGACTCCCATCCAGTGAGACCGGTTGGGAATTCTGGATATTGGATGGAAAAATGGTTATATTACTTGCCATTTGAATGAAGTATTGGAACATTGAAAGCATAATCCAGATGAATGAAAGGACAGCAAGTTGTTATCTATTAGTATTTTTTCCTGTACTATTTCAATTTCCTCCTGATTGGAGATATATTTCACACATACAGTGTGTGTATGTATGTCAACTGCCTGTGATGTGTGTTGGTCTTGCTCTGTACTGATATTTTTAGAAGAGTGAATAGGATTATGAGGATTCTAATCCGCAAGTGATTACTGGGAAATACTTTAGCTTCAAGTTAAATAATTTCATAGTTAAGCAGCTTTACATTAAGTTTGTAGTTATATTTGTTTACTGTCTTCAAAAAGGAAACAAAAAGCTTCACAAGTGTGGACATTATGGGTACGATCTTACCGCCCGTCCGTGCCATGCTCCCACTGCAGCGAGGTCGGAGAATTTGAAGGCCAGACAAATCTCCATTCACTGCGGTGGGATGGGAAGATCCCATCGTGTACAGTGGTAAGATTCTGTGAAAAATTTAGGTAGCCATTTGCCTCAGAGACTACCTTGAGTTGATTCAAGTTAAGTTCATTCCACACGGCACAGTAGCACAGTGGTTAACACTGCTGCTTCACAGCGTCAGGGATCCAGGTTCGATTCCAGCCTTGGGCGACTGTGTGGAGTTTGCACGTTCTCCCTGTGTCTCTGAGGGTTTCCTTCGGGTGATCAAGTTTTCTCCCACAGTCCAAAGATGTGTAGATTAGATGGACAAGCATGGTAAATGTGTGGGGTTACAGGGATAGATAGGTGAGGGTCTGGGTGAGATACTCTGATAGAGAATCAGTGCAGACTCGATCGGCAATTCTTGGGTGAATTTTGCTTCTCGTTCAGTTGAAGGTTATCAATGCCAGTTAAAAATCCAGCCGATATATATTTCTGCTGTGGAGTGATACCCACTGGAAAGGAAATTGAAACTGCTAAACTCATTTCACTAAAGAGGTTTTAACTCACCAGTCTGGCCTTCATTCAAACTGAGATTACACAAAAAACATATAATACATGGGTGGCATGGTGGCACAGTGGTGAGCACTGCTGCCTCACATCACCAGGGACCCGGGTTCAATTCCGGCCTTGGGTCACTGTGTGGAGTTTGCACCTTTGCCCTGTGTCTGCGTGAGTTTCCTCTGGGTGTCCCCATTTTCACCCACAGTCCAAAGATGTGCGGGTTAGGTGGATTGGCCATGCTGAATTGCCTCTTAGTGAGAGGGGGACTAGCTAGGGTAAATGTATGGGGTTACGGGGATAGGTAGGATTGTTGGCTGCACAGATTTGATGGGCTGAATGGTCTTTTCCTGCACTATAGGGAATCTATGTTTCTATGATAATCTTCCAGAAATCCTCTCGACACCGCAACATCTTGGAGTAGTCCTACTTTCAAGGAAGCTTGAACTGTCTGGCATTCCTCAAAACTATCCAATATGTGGCAAACAGTTTGCCATGTTTCAGACAAGAATGACCACTGATAGAAGTATGGGATCCAGAATGAGAGGCAATGGGGGAGATTGTGAAAAAGCATACTGGGGTTGAGGAAAGTTGGTAACTCATAGAACCATAGAATCATAGAACCCTTACAACACAGAAGAAGACCATTCGGCCCATTGAGTCTGTACCGAGCACAATCCCATCCAGGCCCTGATCCCGTACCCCATGCATTTATCTTGCTAATCCCCTAATTGGGGACGGTGTGGGCATTCAAAGAGAATGGAAGCAGCGGGAGAAGAAAGGATCACAGGAAAACTGGGATAAAAGTACCATTGAAGTGGAAACAAAGTGGGAAGAAGGCATTAGGAGCACAGTGCGTCGCCAAGGTCAGGGGTGGGTTGTTGATGGGACAGCAATGTACAATTAAAGAAATCAGGACAATATGGCCTGAGGATGTGAGTGGTTTGGCGAGTTATGGGAGGAGATACAAAGGAAAGATCGGAGTGAAAAAGACTCCTTCCTTTCCTTCTCCCAGAGCTTAAAATAAAAATGCAGGCCTTGCACAAGCTCTTTGTTTTATTGACAGTTACAGGAAGCGTGTCCATCACTGGGACGACACACTTCATGCAAGATTGTTAATGTGTTATAAATACGTAATATAAAAAATATACACAAATCTAGTCCATCACATTACAAATGTCACACATCATCTCATATAAATTGCAATGCCCCGCTTGAAAAAAAATGCAAAAATAAAACAACAGCAATCATGTGGGCTGTGCATTAAACTCTCCAGCAACAGTAAATACTAAAAGCACATTGTTTGCAGGCATTTTAATGATCAAAGCCAGCACTCTGATCTCCAGCATGAATAGCAATTAACCTTTAAATGAATTCACCCCGTGTTTACGTAACACCAATTGTACTGGGTAGCCTTAAAGGTATGCCTTGTCTCTTTAACCTGTGCTTAACCGTCTCTCTCCACTCACATTGTACCTTAAGACTTAATTACCTGTAAAGACTCGCATTCCAACCATTATTTTGTAAATTGAGTTTGAGTCTTTATATGCCCTGTTTGTGAACTGAAATCCCACTCACCTGATGAAGAGGCAGCGGTGTGGCTCATGCTACCAAATAAATCTGTTGGACTTCAACCTGGTGTTGTGAGACTTCTTACTAGCCATAAAGGCACAGAGCTTCACTTTAGCACCAGAATTGGGCAACATGGTGGCACAGTGGTTAGCACTGCTGACTCACAGTGCCAGGGACCCGGGTTCAATTCCAGCCTTAGATCACTGTCCGTGTGGAGTTTCCACGTTCTCCCCATGTCTGCGTGCGTTTCCTCCGGGTGCTCCGATTTCCTCCCACAGTCCAAAGATGTGCGGGTTAAGTTGATTGGCCATGCTAAATTAATCTTCGTGTCAGGAGGTTTAGAAGGATAAATATGTGGGGTTACAGGAATAGGGCATGTGTGGGATTGTGGTCAGTCCAGACTCAATGGGCTGAATGGCCTCCTTCTGCACTGTAGGGATTCTGTGATTCGATGATAATAACACAGGTGCGTTTGGGGTATACTGTACTTTCAGAAAATATCATAGGCGGGATTCTCCTGCCTCTCAGACGCATGTGTGCTGCTGGCAGGTGGTGGTACGTCATTTGCTAGTGGCGAGATTCTCTGATTCTCCCACTTTCAATGGGAGACTTGCGGGCGGGGGTGTGCTGCAGCGGGACTGGAGAATCCCGCCTGCATGAATGGCTGGAGAATTCTGACCCATATCTCTGACTTACTATGAGCAATATCACGGGAGATTCCCATAACATGCATACTTATCGATTATCCAAAATACCTTACCATTTAAAAGGTCCAATCTCTTCGGTAATAATAGAGTTTCTTGACATCTTAACAGGAAGGCAATTATCAATTCATTTTGAGAATTCTAGATGTTCTCTGCTTTCTTTCTCTCTTTTGAAATACGCTTGGCTAACTCATTATATATCCCAGATCCCTGGACACCCCTGACATGTACATGTCAGACTGCTTCTCATTATTCCTAAACGCTTTGAAATCAGAAGTGACTTTCAGGAAATGTCAACTAGTGCCTGGAATTTCATCTATCTCATTTTACTTTTTCCCCTTGAAATTAGTAGACCAGATTTTTGCCATTGAGGCAGTAGGCTTGAGTTAGGAAATTTCCTGACAAGGCAGACCCATCTCAACGGTCCTGCATACGCTATTTTCACGCTGGGGGGACAGGAGCGGGATTGAGTCAGTCAGCCCGCTGACCCTGGAAACAATTTGGATGCGGCCGTAGAGGAGGGTGAGTGTCGAGGCGAGCTGTTTAGAAGGCCTGCCTGAGTTTTCTGGAGCTTTGGCTCTCTAGCCCTCACTTCGGACAACACCCCCCACCCCACCCCTCACCTACTCCCAAGCCACCTCCATGCCCATGCCACTTCCATGGCCAACCTGCATCCTCCATGCCTCCTGACCCCAGTATGCATGTGAGAGCCAATGAGTCACATAATAACACTGAGTGAGTCTTGACATGTACTTTAAAAGAATGCTCATCTGAGAACAGTGTCAAGAGAAAGAAGTGACCAGATATCTGATTCTCTAGAATGGTTTCATTATGAATGCTTGGCTGAGCTCATGAATGTAGTCCAGTCTCATGCAAACTAGCCTTCCATTGACTCTGTTTACACTTCCCGCTGTCTCAGAAAAGCAGCCAGCATAATTAAAGACCCCATGCACCTCGGACATCCTCTCTTCCGCCTTCTTTCGTCGGGAGAAAGATATAAAAGTCTGAGGTCATGTACCAACCGACTCAAGAACACCATCTTCCCTGCCGCTGACAGACTTTTGAATGGACTTACGTTCCATTAAGTTGATCTTTCTCTATACCCTAGCTATGACTATAACACTACATTCTGCACTCTCTCCTTTCCGTCTCTTAGAATGGTACGTTTTGTCTGTATAGCGTGCATGAAACAATACTTTTCACTGTATGTTGATACATGTGACAATAAATCAAATCAAATCAAAACACTTGCTAATGTATTAGCCCTGTAGTTTTCACAGGCTGAAGCTGAATGCTTGTTTTGAGTGATTGACATCTTTATGAGGTTACAATGCTATTATTTGTTTGATCTTTGAAACGTACCTTTTGAAAGTTCCTTAATCCTGACAATGTTTGATGACTCCTCTTTGGGATTGTGAGACAGATATCCATGAGAACTGGTTTGATTCTCCAAGAATTGCAGAGCGGGTATGAGACGCCTAGCCATAATGGAACCAACTAGGTTAGGAATGCAGGGTGCAAGCTCAATACCTGCATCCTTATCCCTTGCTGGTGAAAATTGCCAACAAAGGGAATGGGTTGGGAATCTTGGAGTTGGGTCCTGCCTGTCATTGTTACAGGCCTCTGCGGTTAGCCCCACTTTACAAAAGTCCAGCCCAATAACTCTGTGCTGAGGCATGAGAACTTGGATGCAGGCCATCCTGAAGTATCTTACCAAAGTGCCCATTCTTCATGTGCCAGTCTAGTCATTGTCAGGTTATGCAACGCTGAAGACATTGTAACTAACCTGATTATGTCCTTCATGAGGACACCATTGAATAATGTTGCAGACACACTAGCTAGATTCTCTTCTCTCTTCTGCATCCCCACCACCCTGTTCCGCCTCCCCCACCTCTTGCCCTCCCTCAAGCCCCCTCAGAATTCTTTCTCCAGGGATACTGAACACAATTGTTTCACTCCTACCATGACTTTCTTTACAGGTAAGTAAAGAAAGAAGTGGCAGTTGGCATAATTACTCCATTGAGACATCAGCTACCCACACCAGAATAGTACTCAATAACATTGCAATCAGCTTCATAAGAGTCACAGAATGCCAACAGTGCAGAAGATTTGGCCCATCCTCTGGCAGAGGATCCCACACAGGCCCTTTCCGGTAATCCCATGTATTTACCCCACTAATCCCCCTAACCTACACATCCTTCGACACTCAACGACAATTTAACATAGCCAATTCACCTAACTTGCACATCTTTGGAAATTGGGAGGAAACTGGAACACCCGGAGGAAACCCATGCAGACATGGTGGAGAACGTGCAAATTTCACACAGACAGTCATAAAATCATAGAATCATAGAATTCCCACAGTGCAGAAAGAGGCCATTTGGCCCATTGGATCTGTAGCGATCACAATCCCTCCCAGGCCCTATCCTTAATTATTTACCCCGCTAAACCCCTGACACTAAGGGGCAATTTAGCATGGCCAACCCACCTAATCTGCACATCTTTGGACTATGGGAGGAAACCAGAGCACCCGGAGGAAACCCACCCAGACACGGGGAGAATGTGCAAACACCACACAGACAGTCACACAAGCCAGGAATTGAATCCAGGCCCTTAGCAGTATTGCTAACCACTGTGCCAGTGTGCCACCCCTGTGCCATCGTGTCACTGATGGCTAGAATTGAACCTTGGTCCCTGGCATTGTGAGGCAGCAGTGCTAACCACTGTGCCACCCTTGTAGTTGAATCTACACAAAGAACCCTCTTTAGCTTAATGTTTCGGAAGTCGATAACTTTACTCTAATACAGATATTCTCATTTAAATCTTAACTGTGCTGAATAATGAACATGCGCCATGCTTCTGTTTAAAACAATTCTCATTTATTCTACTGCTGTTCATTGCAGCGCCTTCTTCAACCATCCACCTCAAGCTGCCACCCTCTCTGAACAACTCCATTGTCAAATCAACTGGCTGACAGTGAGAGGTGGAATGGCATTAAATAAAGCTAAAGGAATCATGCAGTGGAATATATTCTACCACTTGCACTTTCATAATGTATTATCCCTCTTCATCTCACAGAGGTGGGAGGGGGAGGGTATCTGTTACTGAATTTGAAGATGACATGATTAAGTGTTGAGGTTCTATATTTTTGGGGAGGCTTTTGAAGGTGAGTACAGTAAGCATTAGAGTACAGCAATGTAATGACTGCAGGATCCAGGTGAAACAGACAGAAGGGAATATGCACAATGTACAATCTGGGGAGTGTGTGCCACTCTGTTGTGTAGATTTGATTTGATTTGATTTATTATTGTCACATGTATTTGTATGCAGTGAAAAGTATTGTTTCTTGCACGCGATGCAGACAGAGCATACCATTCATAGAGAAGGAAAGGCAAAGGGTGCAGAATGTCATATTACAGTCATAGCTAGGGTGTAGAGAAAGATCAACTTAATATAAAGTAGGCCCATGCAAAAGTCTGATGGCAACAGGAACGAAGCTGTCCTTGAGTCAGTTACATGGCCTCATACTTTTGTATCATTCTCCCGACGGAAGAAGGTAGAAGAGAGTATGTCTGGGGCGTGTGATGTCCCTGATTAGGCTGGCTGCTTTTCCGAGGCAGTGGGAAGTGTAGATAGAATCAATGGATGGTTTGCATAATGGACTGGGCTTCATTCATGACCCTTCGTAGCTTCTTGCGATCTTGGTCAGAATAGGAGCTGTGAAACATCCATTCTATGGTCCATCTGTAAAAGTTGGTGAAAGCCGTAGCGGACATATCAAATTTCCTTAGCCTCCAGGGAAAATAAAGGCATTGGTGGGCTTTTTTAACTGTGTCAAGGGGCCAGGACAGGTTGTTGGCGATCCGGATACCTAGAAACCCGAAGCTCTCGGCCATTCCCACTTCATCCCTGTTGAAGTAGACAAGGGCATGTCCTCCACTACGCTTCCTGAAATCGATGCTTGAGGAACAGGGTTATGGAGACCAGGCAAACAAGAACAAGGATTTTCCAATCAACTTGCTTGGGGACAGGCAGCCAGAGAAGATTGGCAAAGACATGAGAATAGTTGTATATTGGGGATTTCAGGAATACTTGATGTTGGTGTCGAGTAAATCTCGGTTGAATGGTAAAAAGAGGATTGCGGAAGTTGAACTGGGATGTGACAATGACATGGGTGAGAGTATCGGCAACAGTAAGGGTGAGGCAGAGATGAAACTGGACATGAACTGCTTTGATAGTCAAGTGAACATGACATTTGAAGCTCAACTCAAGTGTTCCACTAAGGCTGCTTATTGTTCTTCACCCGGCAAGCAGAAAGCCAGCGAGCGTCACTGTGTGCATGAAGGATAATTTGATTTGATTTATTATTATATATTAGTACACAGTGAGAAGTTTTGTTTTTTGCATACTGTTCACAGAGAAGGAAAGGAGAGGGTGCAGAAAATACAGTCATAGCTAGGATGTAGAGAAAGATCAACTTAATGCAAGGTAGGCCCATTCAAAAGTCTGACGGCAGCAGGGAAGATGAAGGGAATAATATGGAACAGCAAGTGATGCAGAACATCACACTCAGAAACAGCTCTCTGAGTAAAGTATTTTAAACAGAAACTCGTCTCAAAAGAAATATTCCATCCTTCACTTGTCAGACTGGTAGAATAAATCTTTCATAGTGTGCATTTTAAACTGTCTCAGCCTCATAGGCAGGTTGAATGATGACTTCATAAATGTTTGATTTTTAATGCTGATATCAAATTTTTATTAATCCATAAATAGCACTGTCATCCTGATTTTCAAAGCCCTGTTAATTTCTGTGATGCTTCCAGCAGCTTTATAGAATTCCCTTTGCAAAAATCGCAAGCTTGCCATATATACGTGTGCTTATTTGGTGGGTTATTAGTTCAGCTATCTAACTCACAATGGCACTAACATTGTTGAGCAGTGTAACTGCCCACCAGCTCCTGAAGCTGCGTTGGCTAATGGACAAATTTGGCTATTCTCGGAGTACAATTTTAGTCTGACTAAAGGCTAACATAGTCCTCAGAATATCAACTTGTACTTTCATTATCACCCAGTGGACTTAGCAATTAAGTGGGTGGCACGGTAGCACAGTGATTAGCACTGCTGCTTCACAGCTTCAGAGACCTGGGTTCGATTCCTGCCTTGGGTCACTGTCTGTGGGGAGTCTGCATGTTCTCCTTGTGTCTGTGCGGGTTTCCTCCAGGTGCTCCAGTTTCCTTCCACAGTCCAAAGATGTGTGGGTTAGGTTGATTGGCCATGCTAAAAATTGCCCCTTAGTGTCCTGAGATATATAGGTTAGAGGCATTATGTCGGGATATAGGGATAGGGCCTGGGTGGGATTGTGATCGGTGCAGACTCGATGGGCCTCTTTCTGTGCTGTAGGGTTTCTATGAGTCTATGAAGTGCAAGGCTGATATTTCAGTATGTTTTCTTTTATTTATTCATGGGACATGGGTGTTGGCAGCTGGCCAGCATTTATTACCCATCCCTTGGAGGCAGTTGAGAGTTAACCACATTGCTGTAGCTCGAGACCAGACCGGATTAGGACCTCAGATTTCCTCCCCTAAAGGAACCAGATGGGTTTTTCCGACAATTGTTGCCTAGTGCATGATAGGGTAGTGGGGAGGAATTTAGAGTCAGACTCAATTCTTTCGAACCTCCACTCTTTTAATATTCTCAAATTCTGATTGGAGGGAGAAGGTGCGTTTGGTGATCTGTTGAACTGAAAGGGACAGTTTCCAGTTTTGCAGCAGTCTGATTGGTCAAAGCAACTATATCTGGAATTAAGAATCTACTGATGACCATGAAGCCATTGTCGATTGTTGGAAAAACCCTTCTGGTTCACTAATGTCCTTTAGGGAAGGAAATCTGCCTCCCTTACCTGGTCTGGCGTACATGTGACTTGAGAATCACCGTTGGCAGCAAAGTGGCACAGTGGTTAGCACTGCTGCCTCACAGCACCAGGGGCCCGGGTTTGATTCCCAGCTTAGGTCAATGTCTGTGTGGCGTCTGCACGTTCTCCCTGTCTCTGCGTGGGTTTCCTCTGGGTGCTCCGGCTTCCTTCAAGAGTCCGAAAGACATGTTGGTTAGGGCATTGGCCATGTTAAATTCTTCCTCAGTGTATCCGAACAGGTGCCGGAGTGTGGCAACTAGGGGATTTTCACAGTAACTTCATTGCGGTGTTAATGTAAGCAGAGTTTCCCATGAGAAGATTTTCAATCCTGTTTAATAAAACTTTTCTTCTGGTAACTTAAAAAATTATCACTCATAGATTATGGCCACCCCTGACAATCGATCTACATAACAGATCAATTCATGGTGGCGTGTTGGCACAGTGGTTAGCACTGCTACCTCACAGAGCCAAGGAGCTGGGTTCAATTCCTGGCTTGGGTCACTGTCTGTGCGGAGTCTGCACGTTCTCCCCGTGTCTGAGTGGGTTTCTTCATGGTGTTCCAGTTTTCTCCCACAGTCCAAAGTTGTGCCAGTTAGTAGACTGGCCATGCTAAATTGTCCCTTAGGCCAGAATTTTATCGCCCCACCTGCCACGGGAATCGTAGCGGACAGGGGTGGGTTGGGGGGTGAGGGGGAGGTCCATGGAAAGGCCCATTGACCCCTGGTGGGATTTTACATTTCGGGACACGCGAGGCTGTAAGATCCCACCCTTAGTGTCCCAAGATGTGTAAATTAGATGGATTAGCCATGGTAAATGTATGGCACTACGCGGATAGGGTAAGATGCTCTGTCAGGGAGTTGGTGCAGTCTCAATAGGCTGAATGACCCCATCTACGCTGTGGGGGTTCTATAATAGCCCATTCTGTTGAGCGGAAGGAAACTTGATGTTTCCCTGTCCAAATTGTCTTAGTTTCTCTAAGCCAGGAACTAGCAACCTTAATAATAAGAGCCATCTTCTAAATTGAGTAAAAGATGCAATATCTTAAGAGCCGCAATGTTGTTACTCAAATGTCAATAATAATGAAAAATAGATACATTATGGATTTCAATGCAAAATCATTCAATTGGCACTCAATCACATACCCGCACAGAAGAGGAATCTGTGCAATACCAGCAACATCACACAGGTTTGGAGAAGACTGGAGATGAATTTATATCCTTAATATACTGAGTGGTGATGCGTGTGGTTAGTTTCATTGTTCTGTCCCTCAAAGTGGTTGTAGACATTTCAACCCCTTTAATTGTGTCAATTTTTTCAAATTAAATTCAAACGCTAATGCGTTGTTTTTAAAATGGCTGCCTATCTTAATATTCCATGCAGTGCTAATGACGAGTGTTGTAAATTGATGTTCCCCCCCAAGGAATTCAATTTTTCACAGCAAAACAAGAACCACCTTTATTGATGTGTACTTCTGTGAGCGACTCATGGAATCATAGAAACCCTCCAGTGCGGAAAGAGGCCATTTAGCCCATCGAGTCTGCACCGGACCACAATCCCACCCATTCCCTAGCCCCATATCCCTACATATTTACCCGTTAATCCCTCTAACCTACACAGGACACTAAGGGGCAATTTTTAGCGATGGCCAATCAACCTAACCCGCACATCTTTGGACTGTGGGGGGAAACCGGAGCACCCGGAGGAAACCCACACAGACACGGGGAGAATGTACAAACTCCACACAGACAGTGACCCGAGCGGGGAATTGAACCCAGGTCTCTGGGGCTGTGAAGCAGCAGTGCTAACCACTGTGCGACCGTGCCGCACATCATGTGATTGTCTAGTAGACGGTAGATAGGACACTTGCTGCAATGGAGAACAACGTGATTTTGCAAGGCTGAACAGTAAAACGGTAACTTATGACGTGTGATCCAGCAAGTTTTCAATCGGATTTCATAGATCTGTGGTTACACATCTCACAAGTGTCAGTTGTTATCTGTTATATTATCCATGGCCAAGAAGATTTGGACGGCATGGTGGCACTAGCACTGCTGCCTCACAGTGCCAGGGACCCGGGTTCAATTCTGGCCTTGGGTGATTGTCTGTGTGGAGTTTGCATGTTCTCCTTGTGTTTGCGTGGGTTTCCTCTGGGTGCTCCCACACTGTAACGATGTGCGAGTTAGGTGTATTGGCCAAGCTAATTTGACCCTAATGTTAATGGAGTTACGGGATAGGGTCTGGGTGGAATTGTTCTCAGTGCAGACTTGATGGGTTGAGTGGCCTCCTCCAGCACTGCAGCGATAAATAAAATTTTAAGATATCTCACGATCTTTTAATAATTAGAAACACAAGATACCTATTTTCTAAAAATTGATAATGAGGCAGAAAAGGCTTCGATCGATCCACATCGGGGCAGTGGCACGGTGATTTGGGGTGGCATGATGGCACAGTGGTTCGCACTGATGCCTCACAGCGCCAGGGACCCGGGTTCAATTCCGGCCTCGGGTGACTGTCTGCGTGGAGTCTGCACATTCTCCCCGTGTCTGCGTGGGTTTCCTCTGGGTGCTCCGGTTTCTTCCTACAGTCCAAAGATGTGCGGGTTAGGTTGAGTGGCCATAGTGTCAGGGGGATTAGCAGGGGTAAATAAGTGGGGTTGTGGGGATGGTGCCTCAGTGGGATTGTAGACTCGATGGGCCAAATGGCCTCCTTCTGCACTGTGGGGATTCTATGTCCTCAGTGAGTTGCACGTGGCTCTAAAACCACAGGTTGCTGACCTCTGGTCTAGTCGAACGTTCAGGTTTGCTGGTGAATTTGGGGTTAAATCAAAATCCAGGATTCCATGGTTTCAGAAACCTGCATGAAATTATTTTCTCCGCACTGGGAATTAAAAAACAAAATGCAATGTGATTTGGATGAATTAGTGAAGCAATCACTGTTCAGCGTACAGTGTGCTAATGAATAAATGTCAATCGCAGCTGTAATAATTGTGAGGAATGTTCTCAAATAAAATAATGTTCAGAAATTAATCTTCAAAAGGCGACTAAATATTGACTCTGTGCTACGTCTCCATGGAAACAAAGTAATAGCGATCCCAGGAAATTCTGGAACAGAGCCCAGGAGGGGAAAATCAAGAAATATATTTCAAAATGCAACAAGGTGAGACGCTGACCACAGCCAAGAGTGAACACCCGACCGAGTGACCTGTGTCCATTTTTGTTGGCGTTTGTGCCATTGCTGGGGGTTAATGAGGCCCATTTTCAAGGCCATGCCATCCATCCAGGTGAGGTGAGGTTAACTCAGCTCAAATCCCTGGGACTGAACCTGCACACTTCCTGGTCTGTCTGCCTCAGTACCTCACCACTGGGCACTGTGTCTCCAAGGGAAGGCACGCATGAATGTTCTACCTCATTCCCAAAATGGCAGCCCAATCATCTCTATATTTGCATCTACATTTTTTAGTCGACTGTATATTTGGGCACAGAGATGATTGAAATATGATTGGATATTGATTTGAGTACAGAATATTATCCTACAATTTTTCTAGGGTATGACAAAGATAAAGATGAATTACTGGGAAGTGTGATAGATGCTCTGAAGGAAAGGACAGTAAAAACGGGGAAATAAGAATACTGGTCCGGAATGTTTTTCCTTCTGGGTTTAGGATTTAAAGAGGATCATTGGAGAGATGGAAAGCTTGTTTTCATGGAATCACAGAATCCCTACAGTGCAGAGTGAGGCCATTCAGCCCCTCAAGTTTACACTATCACTCTGAAAGAGCATTTTACCCAGGCCCAATCCCCATAATCCCACGTATTTACCCCACTAATCCTCCTAACCGCCACATCTTGGGAACTAAGGACAATTTTAGCATGGCCAATCCATCTAACCCACACATCTTTGGACCATGGGAGGAAACCCACACAGACGTGGGGAGAATGTGTAAACTCCGCACAGACAGTGACCCGAGGCTGGAATTGAACCCAGGTCACTGACGCTGTGAAGCAGCAGTGCTAACCACTGTGCCACCGTGCCGCCCTTACTTGGCTGCATTTTTGTGTATTTTGCCTCCTTGTTGGTTCCTGAGGCTCTGAGTTCCTTTCATTCTTCTTCACTTGAGAGGAGAGATAAGAAAGCCACATTCTCCGGAAGTCTGTGCGCGTAAGCTCCTTGTATGGTTGACTTGCCTACGCCTAAACTTCCAAAACCAATTTCAGGCATGGTTGTCTCGCACGTTGTAGTGGGAGAGTGAAGGGTGATTTTCTTCACAATTTATGCTGTCCATCTCCTTAAGCTTATCTTGCGTCAGATGAGATAGCTCCGTAGCTGAGAGAGCAGATGGGCAGTTAGGCTGTTCCCAGACCTACTCCAAGTCATTAGAAGAGATTGGCTTACGCTATGGTTTGTCCCATCCTGACCTTGAGTCAATATCTAGCCTTATCTCACTACCTCCCCTGAAGGCATGGGTGAAATTGAGAGTTCGTGTGATGTATTTGGGGATCCCCCCCATGACGGGTTACTGATCTCAGCTGTTTACTTGGTCACGGAATCAAACAGAGAGAGAAACAGCAAGAACCAGGAGCTCAAAAGATGAGCACTAGCTGGAGAAATCCTGCGGTGGCATGGTGGCACAGTGGTTGTCACTGGTGCCTCACAGTGCCAGGTTCGATTCCCGGCTTGAGTCACTGTCTGTGTGGAGTTTGCACGTTCTCCCCATGTCTGCATGGGTTTCCTCCGGGTACTCCGGTTTCTTCCCATAGTCTGAGAGATGTGCTTGTTAGGTGCATTGACCCAAACAGGTGACGGACTGTGGCGACTAGGGGAATTTCACAGTAACTTCATTGCAGTGTTAATGTTACTTATGACTAATAAATAACAAACCAACTTATCTGAGTCTTGGGTTTCTACATAAAGTTAATTTAAAAACAAACCCTACATGTCATAGACTAGAATATTTGCTAAGATGTGCAGGTTAACTGGATTAGCCAGGGTAAATGGACAGGGTTATGGAGATAGGGTAGAGGGGAGGGTCTGGGTGGGATGTTCTTTTGGAGAGTCAGTGTAGACCCAATGGACCGAATGGCCTCCCCATGCACTTTGGGGATTTTATGGTTCGAATATACGAGAGGTAAATTAAGGAGATATCATCAACATGAGAAAGGTGTTGGTAAAGCACAGTTTGCCTGAGACAATCAAATGGACGGAATGATTCTTGACACAGCGACAGCACACCCTAATGTGGTAACTTTTTGATGCCAGTACACGGTATATTTATAAACCTAGCTCTTCATGAGAATTATTGCCTCTTTAAATACCATGAAATAAAATAAATCGTTTCTACCAATTTCACTGTGGTTTGCACTTGAATTCCTGACTTGGCCCAGTTTTCAAACTCCTCCCCTAATAACACTGACCTTGGCATTTTGTCCCCCCACCCACCCCCTCACTACTGCCCCAACTGCGAGGGCACATCTCCAGTGGATAGGGAAATGGACAGCATGATCACATTCTGCCCACAATAAGTCGCGTTTAGGATTCTCCGGCCTCCCAGCCGCATGTTTCCAAGCAGTGGGAGGTGGCATATCACTGGCCAGCAGTGGGGCTCTCTGATTCCGCCATGGCCAATGGGATTTCCCATTGATTCCACCCATATGGCTGTGAAACCGGGGATGGGTTGCCAGCACAACCGGAAGATCACCCCGGCATGAATGGCCAGAGAACCCGGCCATTTTCTTTCCATAGAATTTGCAACATAGAAATAAGTCATTTGACCCAACTGGTTTATGTTCCACAGGAGCCCCCTCCCATCCAATTTCAAGGGACGCTACCTATATATCCTTCTAGTTATTCCTTCAAAGAACAAAGAACAGTACAGCACGGGAACAGGCCCTTCGGCCCTCCAAGCCTGTGCTACTCATGCGCCCCATGAGACCATTCATTTGTATCCCTCTATTCCCAGTCTGTTCACATGGCTATCCAGATAAGTCTTAAACGATCCCAGCGTGTCCGTCTTGCTTATATTTATCTAACTTGATATATTTACCCAGCTTTCCCTGAAAGGCATCAATGCGTCTCACCTTGACCACTCCATGGGGGAGCAAGTTCCATCTTAACATAGTAGATAGGGCCCAAGGCACTTGTCAAGGGCTTTGTCAGACAGGATTTGATAGGTGCCACACAATGTGATCTTACAAAGTAGGTTTTAAAGAGTGTCCTAAAGGAGGAGCTGGAGGGCAGAAAGCTTCTGAGAGGAAAATCCAGGGTTTAAGGCCTACACAGTTGGAGGTACGGCTGCCTGTAGAGGGTGAAAGAAACCTGGCACAAAATGGCAGAAATGGAGATCTCGGCAGGACATAGAGCTGGAGAAAGTTACAAAGACGGAGAGAGAGAGGTGAGGCATGGAGGGGAAAGGCTGAGGATTCAGCATCATAGAACTATCAAAACATAACCTATAGTGCAGAAGAGACCATTCAGCCCATCAAGTCTGCACTGACTCTCCAAGAGAGCATCTTTCCAAGGCCCACCCTCTACTCTGTCTCCATAACCCCACACATTTACCCACCAATCTCCCTAACCTACACATCTTTGGACATAAGGGGCAATTTAGCATGGCCAATCCAACTAATCTGCATGTCTTTCAGCCTGTGGGAGGAAACCGGAGCACCCGGAGGAAACCCACACAGACAAGGGGAGAATGTACAGACTCCCCACAGACAGGAACCCAAGTCCCTGGTGTTGTGAGGCAGCAGTGCTAACCGCTGTGCCACTACGCCGCCCAGGAAATTGGATGTAGGAGTAAAAAGGTGGGGACATTGCAGATCATCTTCCTGAGCACTTTCTGCCCCCTGCTTGTTGATGGACCCTCGCTCTCCACCCCTCAACCACAGGAACCAATCTACTCTTAAGCAGCCTTTGCCATCTTTTCATAAGTTTTAAACACTTTTATTATACTGTTCCATACCCTGCCTTGCTCTAACAAGACATAGATAGGGAAGACAGGAAGAAATCTTTTCCCTTGGTGGAGGGATCAATGACTAAGGGGCATAAATTTAAGATAAAGGGTGGAACTCACTGCCTGAAGGAGTGATGGAGGCAGAGACCCGAATAACATCTAAGAGGTATTTAGATGTGTACATGCGATGCCAAGGCAATGGGCCAAGTGTTGAGAAATGGGATAATTGGGTGGTTTGTCTTTGACTGGTGCAGACCCGATGGGCCAAAGGGTCTTTTTCAGTGCTGTATCCTCTACGACTCTATGAATCTAATATCACAACTTTGAATTCATCTTTCCTCACCAGTTTAAAAGCGTTAAAAGGTTGCTGCAGCATGCTCTGAATCTAAATACAGATCATGTTGCAGAATCACCAGTTCAGCTGCTTTAAAATTTAAAGGCTCCCTTTGCTTAACTGAGCAGTCGTCTGGCACTCCGCGAGTGGCCCCCCCCTCGGGAGGCTGCAGGTCCGTGCAGTTTCAAGCCAGACTCCAGCTGCAGAGTTAATGAATAAGACTCTGTGAGAGTGTCTATTAGCTGCAGTGCTGGCACCATGTGGGAACACCCTCTGTTTGACTTGGTACTCTGCACTGATGTAATGAACGAGGCAGTGGTGAGGATCTTTCACGTCTACAATCGATAATAGCATTTGTAAGGAAATTTGTACTCAATATGTAAGCATGTTAGTACTTAGAGAATTTGTACTGAACAATTGTACCTAAACTGGGTATGAAATATGGAATCACGGATAGTATTAGAGTGTCTTCCTTGAAGTAGAATTGGGATGGGTAATCAAGTATAGTTGATAAGTAAGTAACCTAATATAATCAAGTGTAGCAAATGTGATCAGAGCAGGAGACCCAGAGAAGTAGTATAGCAGTTACTTATTAGCAAATGCAAACAGCAGTCACTTGGGGAGACAATGGGTACTATACAGCTGTCCAGCTTAATATATGATCGTAACAAGCAAGAAAGAATAAAGTGAGCATGTTTTTCTTCACATTCGGCCTAAGTCAGCTAAACCACTGTTGTTGTACAAGCAGAGTCGTAAAGATAAGGGCAAAGGATGTAACTACCATGGTTTCGAGAGGAAAAGAGACGTAACAATGGGTGACCAATCTCAAGCAAGGTAAATAAGGGGTCAGTACAGAAACAATGGTGGCTAAACGAGGTCGCATTGTAAAAGCGAGATAAGAATCTTGAGATATGGAGCTGAAATGTGCATAAAAAGACTGTAAGCCGAGGGCTCTGTGGAGTGTTCCGGACCTCCCGGCTTTATTCTCTTGTACTGGAAAATAAAGTCTACTGCTTGGAAGATTACAACTCAGACTCTCTGTTTCAATCGGGTTAAATAAGTTGTCGTCTTGGGGAACCACGACACATTCTGGGGGGGGGTTTTGAGACACCAGGTAATGACACGATCAGGAATGCTGGCCACCCATATCAGTTGGGGAAGTAAGCCGTTCACTTTTGAAAGCAATATTTGAACACAGTTTAGATACAAAAATGGCCAGGCCTTGTTAATTCATGCCATTGATCTGTCGTCATACCGCAGTTAGAGCCACAAAATCCCTGCAGTGTGAAATAGGCCGTTTGGCCCAAAAAGCCTCTCTGAAAGAGCATTCCACCCAGCAATTCCTCCCCCCGCCCCGCCTATCCATAACTCCACTCATTTACTATGACCAATACACCTAACCTGCACATCTTTGGACTGTGGGAGGAAACTGGACATCCAGAAGAAACCCACGCAGACACAGGGAGAATGTGCAAAAAAAAAAGTCATCCGAGGTCAGAATCAACCCCGTGTTCCTGGCACGGTGAGGCAGCAGTGTTAACCACCGTGCTATCGTACGTCTTTTAACATGACTCACTAGTATTCACTCCTGGTGCGAACAAATTGTTTCTACCAACCCATCTTCTTCCATTTTAGGTACTGTCAGACCTATTAGGTGGGATTTCCCAGCTGCGCTCACTCCCAAGGCTGGAAATTTCCACCCAACGTCAACAGACCTTTGCACGGTCTGTGTCCCGCCTGCTACGGTTCCCATGTCGGGCAGGGTGGGGAAATTCCTCCCATTCTATATTTGCATTCTAATGATCCAACTGGTAATTCTCCTATGGTGTTACACATGGAGCATCATGATCAGAAGTGGTGTTCAGGCAGGGTTAGACAACAGGGGAATGAATGGACCGGGTGTAATTCAGTTCTTATTTTAAAGTCATAGAGCTCAGAATAATAGGATATGAGCTGTCATAGTTGGGCTGGCTCTTTTAGAAGCATCTAGCTCACCCTACTCCCTTTACATTCTCTGGAGCATAACTGCCTGCAAATTGTCCCCCTTCAATATTTATCCAATTTCCTCTTGAAAGTTATTATTCAGACAGCTTGCACATTTTTACACAATACAAAATATCAGAATATATTCTACCCTTATTTTAACATATTTTCATTTTATATTAACATTACTACTACTTGCAAAATGTGCAGCAATTTGGGAAGCAGTGATCTAGATTTAATTGCAGCCTGTTAGGTTCAAGAATTCACTGACACCTTATTGGTCTTGGGTACAAGTTTATTAGGAATTCCTTCCGTTGTCTCTCTTACAAGGTGTACACCAGCTTCTCAGTCTTACTCACCCCTCTCCCTCTCTGATTTGATTTGATTTGATTTATTATTGTCACATGTATTAACATACAGTGAAAAATATTGTTTCTTGTGCGCTGGACAGACAAAACATACCGTTCATAGAGAAGGAAATAAGAGAGTGCAGAATGTAGTGTTACAGTCATAGCTAGGATGTAGAGAAAGATCAACTTAATGCAAGGTAAATCCATTCAAAAGTCTGACAGCAGCCGGGAAGAAGCTGTTCTTGAGTCGGCTGGTATGTGATCTCAGTCTTTTGTATTTTTTTCCCAAAGGAAGAAGGTGGAAGAGAGAATGTCAGGGGTGTGTGTTGTCCTTAATTATACTGGCTGCTTCGCTAAGGCAGCAGCAAGTGCGGACAGAGTCAATGGATGGGAGGCTGGTTTGCGTGATGGATTGGGCTACATTCATGATCTTTTATAGTTCCTTGCGGTCTTGGGCAGAGCAGGAGCCAAACCAAGCTGTGATACAACCAGAAAGAATGCTTTCTATGGTGCATCTGTAAAAGTCTCTCACCTACGAGATGTCACCAGTCTCTCTCCTTTCTATTGCTCTTACGTAGTGTTATTATTATTTGCTCCAGAGAACGCCCAGTTACATTCATTGGTTAATTATACACATTTGCAAAGGGTGGCCGACACAAATTGGTCCTGATCTCTGATTGTGCATTGCGCATGAGTTAGTCTCTTCTATCAAGGTTAGCTAAATCACACACTGCGAGTATGTGACAAGCAGAGCAGCACATGTAACATTGTAACATGATCCCAGCATAAGTGAAACTTGAAGCTTTAGTAGGATTTATCCTGTGTGAAAATGTTAATATGAATACACTGTAGAAAATGAGATAAAAATGTTATAAAATAAACTGAAATAAAAGAAAACAAAAAGTAAAATAAAACAGTGGCTTCCCACAAACCAGAAGGCCCAAGGTGATGCTACATCAGATGTCAACTTGCCAAATGGTGTGATGTGCAGATGGCATGTTGGCAAATTAAAACTCTTATTATACACGTTGGGAAAAGTTGACATGAGAGTGTGAGGAAAACATGGTGACAGATCGAAGGTTTGCAGATTGAAAATAGAAGCAGAGATACGATTTTTTAATGAGTTGTGGATTACAGCTCACCTGGGGATCCAATGTACATATACCTGATTTAGCCTGAGGCCCAGTCAATGACACAGCTCAGTGTGAGGATGAATAAGGGTAGCCATCCTGGAGTAAACTCAATTAATGATACACATTAAGGTGGCTGTGTAAAGCAGGTCTTAGGGTCAACCCTTGAAAGTGAATCTCACTGCCAATCAATGCCTCCTGTTTACTTTCAAGGAGGGATGTCCCAATTAACAAACAACCCATTAAACTTTGCTCGTAAGTTTGTTTATTTTTTTAACTAACATTCTACACCCCAAGCCACGGTAGCACAGTGGTTAACACTGCTACCTCATAGTGCCAGAGGCCCGGGTTCAATTCCCGGTTTGGGTTCCCTATTTGTGTAAAGGCTGCACATTCTCCTTGTGTCTGCGTGGGTTTCCTCTGGGTGCCCTGGTTTCTTCCCGTGGTCTGAAAGACGTGCTGGTTAGGTACATTGGCCATGCTAAATTCTCCTTCAGTGTACTCGGACAGGCGCCGGAGTGTGTGCGACTAGGAGATTTTCATAGTAACTTCATTGCAGTGTTAATGTAAGCCTATATGTGACACTAATAGATAAAAGAAATTAAGTTCTAATTTTTTTGAATGTTGCTGTCTAAGATTACAAGTTGAATTTTTATGTCTCCTGCTGTCTGACACTTATATTTAGTCACAGCAGTGGCATCATGTTTTACATAATCATGCTGCTGTGAACAGCCTCATTCCTTCCTAGTTTATTTTGTCTGGTTTGATAAGCATTGTAATTCATATGCAACCCTTGCAAGATGACAAGTCGAGTCTAGTGCGAGCTGTTCCAATAAGTGGCCCCAGGCCCTGATGGTACATCATATCTACAAACTTAATACCCATTGTCACATTTTCTGATCAGCATTCCCCATTAGAAATTTCTATGTTTACATTCATATCGGAAACTGGATATGAAACCTTGTCATGTAATTATACCGCGTGGTCAATTTTGTGCAGCACCTCAGTTTTGCATCTCCCTAGTTCCTCTTGATGAGCCAAGAACCTTTATCTCTGCTGGGGTGCAAGTCCATGGGTGCCACTCTGAGATTGTGTCCTCTATTCCTAGAATCTCCCATTAGGATACACAACCTTTCCGTATCTACCCTGCTAAGTCACCTTAGACTCCTATATGACCCAATAAGGTCACCTCTCACTCTTTTAAACACCAGTAAGTACAGGCACAACTGACTCAACCTCTCCTCAACAGAGAACCACCCCCATTCCTGGGATCAACTTAGTGAATCTTCTCTGGACTGCCTCTAATGCCAGTTTATCTTTCCTTAGATAAGGGGACCCACTGCATTGTACGATTCTAGATTCTATACAAACTGTTCACAGAATTCCGGGCAAGATTAAGGAGGTTACGAATGGGACAGAAATGATGGTCAAACAAATAAATGTTGAGGAACATCGCTGGCATGGTGCCCAAGTGGCTATTATTCAAAGTAACATTTGACAAAGAATTCTAGCTGACATGGCCGCCACTCTCTATCTAAACCACCAGAGCCAACGAATGGAGCAAAAATCAGTCTTATTCGCTAACCAAACATTGTGGCTGGGATTTTACTGCCCCGCCTGTCACGGGAATCGGAGTGGGTGAGTGGCAGACAATGGAAAGGTCCATTGATCTAAGGCGGGACGTTATGGTTTTGGGACAAGTTAGGCCGTAAAATTGTATCTCCAATAGGAGACTGGACATGCAGAATTGCTCGCATGGTTCTCAAAAGGTTAAATAATAAATTTTAGAAAGTACATGATATTCTAACTGGCCTCAGACCAATTACTTTTTGATTTGAATAATTACCTAAAGTAACGCTTCATTTCTCCCACATCACATTCATTTTTTACCAACCTGTGGTCGCATTATGTCCTCCCCAATAAAAGAATTTCACATCAACTGATGCCACTTAGTGCCCTATGTGGTACATTTCAGCGGTACAGCACACATAGTTACAGGAGAGGTCTTATCATGAATAACAGTTTGAAGGGGCATTATTTCAATAGAAAAGCATTCATCAAATCCTTTGAAGGGGAAAAAGCCAAATGTCACATTCTGCCCAGTACAGTTTTATTTGTGGAATGCTCTGTTACCATTCGAATGATCCGTATACGTTAAAGAAGAATTTACTTCATTGTAAATATAAGCTGTGAAGTTGACAAAGACAATACCTGATTTCCAGTAGGATCTTTGTACACATCATTCTGATCCTTTACAAGGTTTGCAGAACCTTTGGAGATCTTAGCTTGTCAACACATTCAGGAGATAGAGGAGAAGGAAAGGAGAAGGTGCAGAATCTAGTGTTGCAGTTACAGATAGGGTGAAGAGAAAGATCGGTTTAATATATGATAGGTCCATTCAAAAGTCAGCAGGGAAGAAGCTGTCCTTGAGTTGGCTGGTACATGATCTCTTGTACCTTTGTATCTTATTCCTGATGGAAGAAGATGAAAGAGCCCGAGGAGAGCCTGGGGTGCCTGGAGTCCTTGTTTATGCTGGCTGCTTTCCTGAGGCAACAGGAAACGTAGACAGAGTCAACGGCTGGGAGGCTGGTTTGCGTGATGGACTGGGCTATGTTCACAACCCTTTGTACAAAGAACAAAAAACAAAGAACAAAGGAAATTATAGCACAAGACAGGCCCTTCGGCCCTCCAAGCCTGCACCCACCACGCTGAACTAAAACCCCCATTCTTCCAGGGGCAATATCCCTCATTTCCCTTCCCATTCATTTATTTGTCAAGATTATTGTTAAATTCCACGGGGTTCAGCAATGCTGGATGTTTGGCAGTCTGAGATGACCTTCAATCCCTCCATCCTTGCCACTTTGAGGACCATTTCTGCAACCCTTTCTATTTCTGACTTGGACTTGGAAGGCTTTCTGCATCTACAGGTGCATGAGACAGATGAACGACATGCATACGCATGTTTCCATAGCTCACATTTCCCGGAACAGCTCGCTAGTCTGAAATCAGAGGCTAGAACTTGAGGAGACCACTCTGCATCAAGTATACCTGACCAGGAGCCCTCCCTGTTCTTACTGCTTGCTCCGACCAGGTTGCAGCTTGATACTCAAAAACAAGAAGGCAGATTATTATTTGAATGCGTGTAAATTGAGAGAGGTGGATATTCAGAGGGACCTTGGAATCCTTGTGCATCAGACACTGAACGTAAGCATGCAGGTGCAGCAGGTAGTAAAGAAGGCAAATAGTATTGTTATAATCCAGGTCAGAAACTCCAAAGTGTTTTATGAATTCTGCCTGGATCGTAAGTTTTGCAATTTGAGTATGGCTAGGATGTCACATCAGATATGACTCAAATGACCCACTAGGGAGCTTTTATCAAACAAAGTTTATTTAAGAATACAGACAACATATAGCAATAGCTTTTACCAATTGCAAGTAAGAAAATAACATCAACCATTATATTGTATAAATCTTAACAACTATATGGAATATTCCAACCAAACAAACCTCCTCATAACATACACCTGCCACACGTTTAACCCAGAAAATAAGAATGCTCACGTGATACTGGAACTTAGTCCTTTGCTCGGAGAATTGAAACTCTGATTTCCTAGCCTTGTAATTTCCAGCATATCTTGAGGTAGAGATAATGCCATTGCTGGCTTCTAGCTTTTAGCCAGCACACCACTGTAAGAGACAGAATTCTCACTCCAAGAATTGATAATACCAAGGAGAGAGAGGCAGAACACTGCATCCAGCCTTAAGTAAAGCACCTTCTAACCAAAACAGAAAGTGAATTCTTCGGTTCCTGTGTGGAGGAACCACCTGACTTTGACTTATTAATCAATCTTCTTACCACACTTCAATAAACAAACCCCCATTTAAACCATTTAAGCAGCAATAAGAACATAAGAACATAAGAACATAAGAAATAGGAGCAGGAGTAGGCCATCTGGCCCTTCGAGCCTACCCCGCCATTCAATAAGATCATGGCTGATCTGTCGTGGCTCAGTTCCACTTTCCCGCCCTCTCCCCATAACCCTTAATCCCCTCTCTTATCAAAAACCCATCAACCCGCTTCTTAAAAATATTTAGCGAGGCAGCCTCCACCACTTCAACGGGCAGAGAATTCCAGAGATTCACCACCCTTTGAGTGAAGAAGTTCCTCCTCAACTCCGTTCTGAACTGCCCCCCCTTTATCTTGAGGCTGTGCCCCCTAGTCCTACTGTCTTTTTTGAGCGGGAAGAGTCTTTCCACCTCTATCCTATCCATCCCATTCATCATCTTATACGTCTCAATGAGATCTCCCCTCATTCTTCTAAACTCTAACGAGTACAAGCCTAGTTTATTCAGCCTCTCCTCATAGCTCAACCCCCTCAACTCCGGTATCAGCCTAGTAAACCTCCTCTGCACTCCCTCCAAGGCCAAAATATCCTTGCGCAGGTGCGGCGCCCAAAACTGCACACAGTACTCCAGCTGCGGCCTCACCAATGCCCTATACAGCTGCAGCAAGACCTCCCTACTTTTATATTCAATCCCCCTCGCTATGAAGGCCAGCATCCCATTCGCCTTCCTGACCACCTGCTGCACCTGCAGGCTGGGTTTTTGCGACTCATGCACAAGGACCCCGAGGTCCCTCTGCACCGTCGCCTGCTGCAGTTTTTCGCCACGTAAGTAATAGTCCTTCCTACCATTCTTCCTACCAAAGTGGACCACCTCACACTTGCCAACATTAAATTCCATTTGCCATTTCCTGGCCCATTCGCCCAGCCTATCTAGATCCTTCTGCAGACTCTCCACACCCTCCGCACAATTTGCCTTTCCCCCAATCTTGGTGTCATCAGCAAATTTCGACACCCTACACTCGGTTCCCTCCTCCAAATCATCTATATAAATGGTAAATAGCTGAGGCCCCAGCACCGACCCCTGGGGCACCCCACTAGTCACCAACCGCCAATCCGAATAGCACCCATTGACCCCCACTCTCTGCCTCCTATTTGACAACCAATCCTCTATCCACGCTAACACCCTACCCCCAACTCCATGTCCTCTGACCTTCTGCAGTAACCTCTTGTGAGGTACCTTATCAAACGCCTTCTGAAAATCCAGAAAGACCACATCCACCGGCTCTCCTCTATCCACCGCCCTAGACACATCCTCATAGAACTCCAGTAAATTGGTCAGACACGACTTCCCTTTAATGAAACCGTGTTGTGTCTGCCCTATCAAGCAATTCCCTTCAAGATGCCTCGCAATTTCCTCCTTAATGACGGATTCTAACATTTTACCTACCACAGACGTTAAACTAACCGGCCTGTAATTCCCCGCCTTTTGCCTGGCACCCTTCTTAAACAACGGCGTAACATTAGCCGTTTTCCAATCCTCCGGCACTTCCCCGGAATCCAGCGACGTCTGGAAAATAACCACCAAGGCATCCACTATCACCTCCGCCATTTCTTTCAGAACCCTCGGATGCATTCCATCCGGTCCTGGGGACTTGTCCACAATCAGCCCCTCCAGTCTGTCGCGCACCACCTCTCTAGTAACAGTAATGTCATTAAGACCCTCCAGTCCTACCACCTTTCCATCGCTAACACCCGGCAAATTATTCACGTCCTCCTCCGTGAAGACAGAAACAAAAAAGTTATTCAAGACCTTAGCCATATCCCCATCCCCTACCACTAGGTCCCCTTTCTCATCCGCTAAGGGACCAACGTTCACCCTAGCCAGCCTCTTCCTTTTTATATATTTATAAAAACTCTTGCTATCCTTTTTTATATTAAGTGCTAGCCCAGCTTCATAGCTTCTTCTACCCTCCTTTATCAACTTTTTTGTCAATCTTTGTTGACATTTAAACCTTTCCCAATCCTCTTCTCGCCCACTGCTCTTAGCTACTCTAAATTCCTCCGCTTTTAATTTAACACTTTCCTTCACCTCCTTCGTTATCCACGGCTTATTACCTCTCTTCCTACTGTCCTTTTTAACCATCGGAATAAATTTCTGCTGAGCACCAAGAAAGATCTCCTTAAAGATCCTCCACTGCTCCTCAGCAGACCTACCTTCCAACGCGCTCCCCCAGTCCACATTCGCCAATTCTTCTCTCATCCTACCATACTCCCCTCTATTCAAACAAAGGACACGTGTCCGGGAACCCACTTTCTCCTCCTCCATCTGCAACAGAAACTCCACCATACAATGATCACTCTCTCCAAGAGGATCCTTCACCTCAAGGTCCCTAATTCTACCCGCCTCATTACATAGCACCAGATCCAAGATAGCTCGCTCCCTCGTCGGCTCCAACACACACTGTTCCAGGAAACTATCCCGGCAGCATTCCAAGAACTCCTCCTCGAGCCCACCTCGTCCAACATGGGTCGACCAATCAATATGCAGATTGAAATCCCCCATAACTACTGCCGTCCCATTCCTGCACGCCGCACTTATTTGCGCGTTAACAGCCCGCCCCACCTCCAGATCATTATTCGGGGGCCTATAGACGACACCCACCAGCGTCTTCCTCCCTTTGCTGTTCCTAATCTCCACCCACAACGATTCCACTTTCTGCTCTTTGGCTCCGATATCATCCCTTGCTACCACCTTGATGCTGTCCTTAATCAGCAGAGCTACGCCACCCCCTCTTTCCTCCTGCCTATCCTTCCTAAACACTTGATAGCCCTGTACATTCATCTCCCAGTCCCTGTCACCTTGCAGCCACGTCTCTGTAATGGCCACCAGATCGTATCCATTTGTGTCGATCTGCATAAAAGGACTTCTAAGCAGACAGCTTGGGGCCTGCTTATAATTGCAGAGAATACAGTTAAAAATACATTTCTTAAAGGCACACTAATGTCACAGTATGTTGGTCTTCATAGTGAGAGGATTTGAGTACAGGGATAGAGATGTTTAACTGTAATTCTACAGTTTGTTGGTGAGGCTACACCTGGAGCATTGTGTGTAGTTCTGGTATCCTTATCTAAGGATGTTCTTACTATAGAGAGAATACCAGACTGATTCCTGGGATGGCAGGTCTGTCATATCAGGAGAAAATAAGTCTGTTAGTTTTATATTCATTGGAGTTTCATAGAGTGAGAGGGGATCCCATAGAAACTTATAAAATTCCAGCAGGATTAGACAGGGTAGATTTAGAAAGAATGTTCCCAAGGTTGGGGAGTCCAGAACTAGGGGTCATAGTTTGAGGATAAGGGCTAAACCATTTAGTGAGGAGAAATTTCTTTACCCAGAAGGTGAATGTATGAATTCACTACCACAGAATGTAGTTGAGGCCAAAACATTGTGATTTCAAGAAGGAATTAAATATCGATCTTAGGGTTAAAAGGATCAAAGAATATGGGGGGGGGAAGGCGGGAATCATGATATTGAATTCGATGATCAGCCATGATCAAAACGAATGGTGGAGCAGGCTCAAAGGGCCAAATGGCCGACTCCTGCTTCTAGTTTCTATGTTTCTATCTCTACACATTGAAGATGATGTTAAGTTTTGTCACTGATGTTTGTGGGCTATCACCAAGAATGGGCAGAGTGGCCTCCTATGCTGTTGTTATTTCTGTAACCCTAAAATTGACCCCCCTACCAAACTTAACTTACACTGTTCACAGAAAGTACATGAGCAATGACCTAGATTTCTGCTTACATCTACAATGCGATGGGTTAAAT
Organism: Carcharhinus amblyrhynchos; assembly: GCF_965287045.1. Taxonomy (NCBI): domain Eukaryota; kingdom Metazoa; phylum Chordata; class Chondrichthyes; order Carcharhiniformes; family Carcharhinidae; genus Carcharhinus; species Carcharhinus amblyrhynchos. Next base: position 17,935,776 of record NC_137346.1, read on the forward strand.
GCCTCTGCAAAATTATACCTTTCATATTTTCTTTACATGGATGCTGTCAGGCACCCTTGAAACACTGGTTTCATGTTGTCAGACTTGAATGTCTATTAATAACAAGACTCCCCTTATAACTTTATTTGCTTCTGTCACAGAATAAAATTTCAAGTCAGAGATGGAAATATAAAGTGCATTAATAATACAATAATTCTTTTCCTTTTTTTAAAGGAGTAGGTCTTCTAAAGAATTTTCCTGCCACTGACATCTTGCTTCCAATAGAATTAGACAGGGCAGGCAAAATTTTCTCAAAAATATTCTATGAGTAAAAACGGATAAGAAAATGAGAGGTTTTCTCACATGTTTTCTTCAGCGAGGCAAGTAATGGGAGTTTATGGGCAAAACAAAAATTGTAATGTGAGTCTCGCCAATAGGGGGCTGGGTTGGAGTCCCAGCTCACCTGTGACGTCGATTGCTGAGCTCTAGGGGCGCTATTGTGCAGGCGCCCCAATCTCCCAGTGTATTCCGTGGCGAGCCAGTAAGATCACACCCGATATCTCTCATAAACTTAGCTGTATCTGATATTAATGGAGCCAATGAACCAAAGGTACAATTGCCAATTGCCAGCGTGAAAACTATTCTTTTCAGCGGTGGTCAGTTAGCCAAGGTTTTCCAGCTAGACTAAGACACACAGGTTCAAGGGAATGTTGGCCCATGCTAAGAATTCAAAACCACCGTGTGTCAAAGTGCGTCACTGAAGCTCAATTGCGGTCGGAATCTGCGATCCCCAAAGGGCAAGGTGTCCTTTTCCTTAACCAAAAGAGAAAATGCTGGAAAATCTCAGCAGGTCTGGCAGCCCCTGTAAGGAGAGAAAAGAGCTGATGTTTTGAGTCCAGATGACCCGTCGTCAAAGCTGCTTCTACCCAGTGTTCTTTGCTTTCTGTTCAATTCCAGATGGAGTTTGAAGTTTCTGATATTTATATCTTAGCGTCGCAAGTAGGCTTACATTAACACTGCAATGAAGTTACTGTGGTTTGGTCGTCAGAATCTCACTGTACAAATATTGAAACTATGCAGGCAACTCCATCACTCATTGTCCATTAACCATCTTCCAGTTACATTAGAATTAATATTTTTTTAAATATGTGGCGAGTTGCAGGGAAAAGCATTTATATTACACTTTTCACAACCCCCGGGGATGGCTCGAAGTGCTTGGCAGCCATTGAATCGCTTTTGAAATATAGTCACTGACTTTGAAGGCAAACATAATGGTCGATCTGCGCGCAACGCGGTCCCACAAATGACAAATGAGATGAACGAACAGTTGGTCTGAAGAAACCCAGAGTTTCCCCCGGCGGCTGGGCGAATTTATTCAGTGAGTAGTTCAACACACGGCACCAGGAAGGTCCCAGATTAATAAAAAAAAGCTGTTGACGTTAGCCTGTTGCCGCAGTGACATTGATGGACTGCCGGCTGTGCTCACGACTGGTTTGTCTGTGGTGAGTGAATTAGTTCAAATTCACTTTTCCTGGGCTTTGGGGTTTGCGGGTGTTTTGGGGATTGTGTTCTGCAAGGTTGTCCAGTTATTATTAAAGACACCGGATCACATAATGGCAGAAGTCAAATCCTGTTTTGAATCACATGGGACTCCAGCATTTGCAGCGCTATGTGAGTTGCATTAAGCAATTTATTGTCATTTCCAAGGAAAACACTTATCTTATCAGACCCTTCTCATGATCTACCCATATAATCTACCCATTTGCCATTTGTGGATGATGTCATCCAATTATTTGCCAGGCATTTCTGGAGCTAAATATTTTATTGACCTTACTACAGTAAAAGCTTCATCTACATCTATATTCCTGACACAAGAACAAATAACTAAGCCTTGGTCGGTATCCTTTTCTCATTCATTCATGGGACGTGGGTGTCGCTGACTGGGCCAGCATTTATTGCCCATCCCTAATTGCCCTTCAACTAAGTGGCTTGCTAGACCTTTTCAGAGGGTCGTGAAGAGTTAACCGGCAATTGTTGTGGGTCTGGAGTCGCATGTAGGCCAGACTGGGCAGGGACGGCAGATTTCCTTCCCTAAGAACATTAGTGAACGAGATGGATTTTTATGACAATCATTCCATGGGCATCGTTTGGTGGCACAGTGGTTAGCACTGCTGCCTCACAGCACCAGGGACCTGGGTTTGATTCCTGGCTTGGGTCATTGTCTGTGCAGAATCTGCATGTTCACCCCGTGTCTGCGTGGGTTTCCTCTGGGTACTCTGGCTTCCTCCCACACTCCAAAAAACAAGCTGTTAGGTGGATTGGCCATGCTAAATTCTCCTTCAATGTACCTGAGCAGGCGCCAGAGTATGGCAATTGGGGGATTTTCACAGTAACTTCACTGCAGTATTTATGTAAACCTACCTGCGATACTAATAAATAGATAATAGCAGATTTTTTAACTGAATTCAAATTTCACCATAAACCATGATGGGATTCGAACCCAAGTCCCTAAGGGATTACTCCAGGTCTTTGGATTATCTAGTTCATTGACAATACCACGATGCCACTGCCTCCCCAGTATCTACTGAAGTAAAGTCGTATCTTTCAATGTCTTCTCAATCCACTCTTTATACTCTAACCCACTTGATGTCTCACTGACCATCACCCTGGGTGGAACTTATGGCTTCTCTGGCCTTAACACTCCACCTGCAGTCAGCCCAACTGCCCTTTCTATGGTCTATTGGTATAGACATCCTACACCTTCTTCCCAGTAAGACAATCTGGGCCCCCCATTAACCTTTAACAACCAAGCTACCTAGACTTGTCATAAGACAGTGTTTAGAACAGGTCACATGACCCCCTTCATTCCTTCATTTAAGAACATAACAACAAGGAGCAGGAGTAGGCCATCTGGCCCCTCAAGCCTGCTCCGCCATTCAATAAGGTCATGGCTGATCTTATCATGGCCTCGGCTCCACTTACTCACCCACTCACCATAACCCTTAATTCCTTTACTGTTCAAAAATTTATTTGCCTTAAAAATGTTCAAAGAAGTAGCCTCAACTGCTTCACTGGGCAGGGAATTCCACAGATTCACAACCCTTTGTGTGAAGAAGTTCCTCCTCAACTCAGTCCTAAATCTGTTTTGAGGCTATGCCCCCTAGTTCCAGTTTCACCCGCCAGTGGAAACAACTTCCCTCTTCTATCTTACCTATTCCCTTCATAATCTTATGTTTCTATAAGATCTCCCCTCAGTCTTCTGAATTCCGATGAGTATAGCCCCATTCTACTCGGTCTCTCCTCATAAGCCAACCCTCTCAACTCCGGAATCAACCTAGTGAATCTCCTCTGCACCCTCCAGTGCCAGTATATCCTTTCTCAAGTAAGGAGACCAAAACTGTACACAGTACTGCAGGTCTGGCCTCACCAGCACCTTATACAGCTGCAACACAATTTCGCTGTTTTTAAACTCCATCCTTCAGCAATGAAGGACAAAATTCCATTTGCCTTCTTAATTACCTGCTGCACCTGCAAACCAAATCCTTGAAATTCCTGCACAAGGACACCCAGGTCCCTCTGCACAGCAGCACGCTGCAATTTATTATCATTTAAAAATAATCCATTTTGCTGTTATTTCTACCAAAATGGATGACCTCACATTTACCAACATTGTACTCCATCTACCAGATCCTCGCCCACTTACTTAGATGGTTTGAATTTTATTGAATTTGAATTCAATAAAAAATATCTAGAATTAAGAATCTACTTATGATTATGAAACCATTGTCAATTGTCAGAAAAACCCATCTGGTTCACTAATGTCCTTTAGAGAAGGAAATCTGCCGTCCTTACCTGTTCTGGCCTAGATATAACTCCAGAGCCACAGCAACGTGGTTGGCTCTCAACTGCCCTCAGGCAACTAGGGATGGGCAATAAATGCAACCAGTGCCAGCCAGTGGTGCCCATGTCCCACAGATGAATAAGAAAAAGTTTGTACTTGTAACATAAGTCAGGCTTCAGGCACTTTGGTCTGTGTGACATTGTGCATTTCTGAAAAAAAACATTGTTCTGTGACTGCAACTTATGAATACTTAAAATGAAATCCGTGGCTATGATTATTCAGATGAAAGCAGTAACAATTTTAGGGCATGTGAAAATATGATAAGTAGAGGCAGAAGTATGAGATATAGTGGAAACCTCAAACTTTCTCCACACAGCCATTTTCATAGATACAGACAGTCACTCCCCTGAGTATTTGTGCATTCGCTTTGATAATAAGTTCCAGAAAGTTCTGTAGCCGAGAATCCTTTCCATTTCCTGTTTAGAGTATGCTCGAGACAGGAAGTCAGGGTACGGGGATAGGGCCTGGGTGGGATTGTTGTTGGTGCAGGCTCGATGGGCCGAATGGCTTCCTTCTGCACTGTAGATTCTATTTTAGGGTTAAATGTCTCTGTATTAATGGGTGTTTTGCAGAAAAAAAACAACTTGATCATGATGATTTAGCCAATAGTTAGCCCAAGTGACTTCCCTTCACTTGGGTTGTGGATAATTCAGCCTAGGGATGACAAACTGTTGATAGAACAACAGGCTGGCTGAATGATAAATTGCACATTTCTGCCTTCCCTTTCTTCACTATCAGCATAATTGCAATCTAGATTGATCCTAACAGCCATTTAAACCCCATCAACACATCCTGCATGGCATCCTAATCTAGCCATCCTACGTGTGTGTACTGGGGAAGTGATTGGAGACAGCTATGTTATTGTAGATTTTAAGATGATTCATTGAAGCAGTTTCATTTACCCAACACAACAGTTTGAATCTTCATTATCTTTTTTTTTATCTGATGGTACTATATATTGACTTTGGCTTAATGTGGGAGCACAGCAAAGAGATACATCTCACCTAAACAATTTCTACTTGGAGCTGTTATAATACCCTGACTGTAATGTTAAAAGGATCATCATTTCTGTACTTTAATGTTATTCCTTCTATTTTGTAAATCACCAAACATGTGCAGGTTAGATAAGTTGGCCATGCTAAATTGCCCCTTAGGCTCTAAAGATGCGCAGGGTGGATGGATGCCCATGCTAAATTGTTACTTAAATGTTCAAGATGTGTGGGTTTGGTGGATTGGCCATGATAAGTTGCTCCTTGGTCTCCAAAAATGTACTGAGGAGGTGGATTGGCCATGCTAAATTGCCCCTTAGTGTCCGAAGATGTGTGGGTTAGGTGGATCAGCCATGGTAAATGCATAGAGGTTATAGAGATAGGAGGCAGTGTGGGAATGGGCCTGAGTACAATACTCGATGGGCTGAATGGCCTCCTTCTGCATAGTAGGAATTCTATGTATTATCCATTTCATCCTGTAATAGCATTATTAGTGCTGATTCTGGTCAGAATGAGATCACAAGATCTTGTCTCATTGTGTATATTCCAAACCATATGAAGCACTTAGTGATCTTCTTAACTGCATCTGCCATCGTAGTTAATGTAAAGTTTGTCAGTAAACACTTCTCAAAAATATCAAAGGATAATCTAAAAACAAACATTTCATTTTTACAAATGTATTTTTTCTTGTGTTTCACTCGATGATAAATGATCATCATGACTCCCATCGATTATAGAGCTTTAGCCTGTTAGTTATCTTTAATTTTCCTCCTGCATCTAATTTAGTTAGTTACCACGAACACATTACATCGCAAAGCAATAGAACAGAGGTGTGTGGAATTTTACAGTCCCGTCTTGAAAATGCAGTGAGCCATTCAGAAGTTCATTGACTGCAGCGGGATTGGAGAATCCTGCTGGCAGGAGGGGCAGTAAAATTTTACCTCTCATGAGGATATTTCTATTCATAGGATTCACAGTATAGAAGTTGGTCATTTGGCCCAACTGGTCTATGCTTGCAAAGACCCGTGGGACCAAAGCTGAATCTTACATCAAACACATCTGTTCAAATCCAATCTTTCTCTATCGATTTAAAAATTCCTGAAAAGTTTAACATGTAGGGATCCAGATGGGGATCAGGGATCCTTTAAGCAGGAATTCCTTGGCGCTGCACTGCAATACAACATCTTACTATAATAGAATGTGGCAGAATTGGTACAGTAAGTTTACAATCCTGACCCTGATCTTAGCCAAAAGGCCAGGCCAACATTATCTCCCTCGGCCTACAATACTAATGATGGTTGAATTGCTCATTCACCTTGTTGATATTTGGGGAACTGTACTGTGAGTAACAATATGCTCCCCGCATAATAACCACACATGAAGTACTTTGAGACATTTCTCAGAGATGTGGGAAGGCTCGAAAACATTTTCTTTTCTTTTCACTTAAGTTCAAACTATGTTAAACACAGAATTCATCCTGAAATCAAATGTCTACATGCTTTTATTCCTTCTCACAGAAGGTGCAGTTTCAAAAGCTGATCAGTATTCTGCATGAATTCCCTCAGGAAATCTTTGAGTCTATACAGAGAATAGTTTTGAATCTTGGGAGCTTGGTTGGTGAAAGATCTTCTTGCCGTTAATAAATAAGAGTGCCTCTCAATGACCGGGATGACAACACAATATGACCGTGCCTGCAATTCCTTCTGGCCTCATCAATAAAAACGAAGGATGGAATTTTCCCACCTGCCACGGGAATTGTAGCAGGCCGGGGGTGGACCATGCAAAGGCCTGTTGACCGTGGGTGGGAATTTCCAGTCTTAGGGAGAGCATGGCTGGAAAATCCTGCCCGAAGACTATGGCCGGAAACCTCTAGCCTTTTGCTGGCAGCAGAACTCTCTGGTAGCGCACCCCTCCACCCGCAGGCTTCCCGATGGCATGGAGTGGCATTGATGGGAAATCCCATTGACAGCAGCGGGATGAGAGAATCCCCTCCACAGCAGCAAACGGTGCAGCCTCCCACTGCCGAGGAACAGGCGGCTGGGAGGCCGAGGAACCCACAGCTTTTACAGGACTTGTGATTGTGAATATCACTGACTGAATCTGCCTCGCAGCGGCAAAGACCCGGGTTCGATTCCCGGCTTGGTCACCATCTGTATGGAGTTTGCACATGACAATACCACTAGGCCACTGCCTCCTGCTAATGGATATACTTGGTGATTCATTGATGCTTGATTTTTCTTTGCATATGATGAAGTAATGTGTCCTATTATTATATTGGGTATTTTACAACCTTTCCATTTGAAATTCTGCATCATTTGCCTTGTCTGGCTTTATTCTAATATAGTGGAGGAGAATTCACAGTGCTTTAAGTGACAGAGTGCTTGTGTACAGCCTACCCACTTAATATGTTAGTGTGTTGAAGACTGATAATATAGCATCAGGAGTAATGACTGTCGAGACGTTGCCATAGAATACTAACCCAATTAGCATTTATTGAAAATATGCGTCATACCTGGCAGGAACAACCAACACGTACAAGTCAGAAATGTGAGAGGAGTTAAAATTTCTTCTTCTAATTTCATTTGTTTAATGTGTTTTGGGAGTGAAGGCAATGCAATGTCGGTTTTTCAACTACAAAGCTATCAGTAAAAGAAAAACTATCTCAGGGTCACAGCAGTTAGTCTCTCCCGCTCCCAAATCCTCATTAGTGAGCAATGCCGATGGATTTCTTCAGATGCCACATTGATCAGATTGCTCTCCCGAGGTGCCAGATGTGTGTGACACAGAGCAGATGTTTTAAAACATCAAGTGCTATTATTCTGGTTTAATACTGCTGTAATAACACCTCTGGGAAACAATTGTACAATTAAACGGCAATCTGATTCGAACCTTAAGCATTGGCTCCGTGTGGCCCGACATTCTTACCTTGTTTTTCCTTCAGCTTAGCATTACTAATGTTTGTTAAAATGAGAGATAGTGATCTCTGGGTGGTGGGGCACTGTTCCATTTCCAGGTCCTCATGTCAGTACCAGCTCCTAGGTCCGGTGCGAAGTTGCAAATAAATGGGCAATAAATGCTGGCCTAGCCAGCAACATCCACATCCCATGAATGAATAAAATAAAGAATATATTCAATCGAATTGGGATATAAGCTGTAAGGTAGCAATGTATTTTATTAACTGCAGATATTCTTTATATAGATAATATTCAGAGCAGTCATTTGGCAGTCTATTCTGGGCTGCATTGAAAGAGATTGCAGCCCAGTACAATCCACCCCAAAGCACAGTGGATGCTGGGACAGTGAGTACATTTAAGGAGGAGTTAGACAGATTTTTAATTGGTAATGGGTTGAAGGGTTACAGGGAGAAGGCAGGAAAATGGGGATGACAAGCATATCAGCCATGATCAAATGGTGGAGCAAACTCGATGGGCCGAATGGCCTAATTCTGCTCCTTTATTTTATGAACTTAAGAACTAATGAACTAGTAACAGGTCTGCAATGCATAGACGTCTGAGCAGATTTCCATATGGGGATCTACCATGGACAAATGGCAGTAAGTGGGTGGGATTCGATGATAGGCCTCATTTCTCTTCTCTCTCTCACCGTTTCCGTTGGTGATGGAGAACATACCCAGCAAAGGAGCATTGTGGATTGCTGTTACAAGGCTTCATTGTTCAAGCCTGATTGGATCTAGAGTGAAAGAAAATCTTTTAAAATTCATCATTTGTTCTTACGGGAGCTTTTCTTTAGCATTTGAAGAGCCTTATAACATTTTAATAACTTTCCTTAATTTAGAAAAAATGTTTTTTCAGCGAGGTTAAAAGTATTTTTAAGAAGGTTAAAATGTTCTCTTGAAAGGACTTAGTTTTTAAACTTTAATGCTGTTTCTTTAAAGTGAACTTGGTAGAATGGACTCACATCTCTCTTGGTCCTCTTTCATTCACAGCCAAGGCTAACTGTGTGTATGGGATCGGATCATGGACATCTTATTGGAGCCTACAAGCTGAATCCCTCTTTGTTAGTGTGATGTTAGTGTGTCTTTAAGAATTAAAAAAAAATGCTCTCTGTTGCAAAGCCTTAGGTGATGTCACTGCGGGAGGAGAAATAAAGTGTGTGCAGGTTAGGTGACAAGAGTTATGCTCAGTTGTAGTTCTGAGCTGCAATGTTAGAAGCATACCTGAAAAAAGTCTCTCACTCGATTTTTGAAAATTTTACCTAGGTAGGTGAAAGCACAGCTTATTGCCATCCTGCAGTAAAGAATCTGTGTTTTGATGTTTTGGGGACTTGATACCATTACAAACTACTCTGAGTTTTCAAGATCATTTAAAATCAGCACTCAACCTAGGGAATTGGATTCCAGAATCGTGTGAGCTTTAGCATGTGCAGTGATAAACCTGTCAAAAGAGTTATTTTGTTGTCTATGGGTTTTGGTTTTAATTGGAACACATTAGAGACATTCATTAAGAGTTATATACTATAAATGCTGTTTTATTTCCTGTTTGTAATTGATAAATGTTGTAATTGATAACTATATTTTTAAATAAACTTTTTTTGAAAGAAGCACCCTGGAAACTTATGCACCAGTCAGGTTCTATGAAACATCTTGGAGTTTCTGACCTGATCCATAACAGTTATTGTGCAGACAGTGAGCTCAACTAAAGAGGGGCAGCACGATGGCTCAGTGGTTAGAACTGCTGCCTCACAGCACCAGGGACCCGGGTTTGATTCCCAGCTTGGGCCACTGTCTGTGCGGAGTCTGCATGTTCTCCCTGTGTCTGCATGGGTTTCCACGGGGTGCTCCGGTTTCCTCCCACACTCCAAAGATGTGCGGATTAGGTTGATTGGCCATGCTAAATTGTCCTTTAGCAAGATAAATATGAGGAGTTACAGAGATAGGGTCTGGGTAGGATTGTTGTTGATGCAGACTTGATGGGCCGAATGGCCATTTTCTGTACGGTAGGGGTTCTATAATTCTATCTTTAAATATATATATTCAGTACCTTGCAGAAGCACATGCTTCAGAAGCTGCATTGAGTAAATTGTTACTGATGGAAAATAGTTTGCCTTGACCCGTTCAGGTACCATGGCGACAATGGATTCCTCCCAGCTCCCTTACAGAATTGTGTGTGGCTTTTGAATTAAGGAGTATTTACTTTTTATGCGCGAGTGTTTGCGTGAACATCAGTGGGATATTCAGTTGGGAGTGCAATGAAATCACCTCTAACTTTGCTGCCCATATGAAAGCCCTCACCCGTCAGTAGGAGCTGCTAACAGGAATGGACGCCCTGGCTGATTTTCCCCTTACTGAGGTCGATTGCAGAACCTCTTTCCATCACCTCAGCGAAGGGCAGCTCCCTCAGACTGAATCTGCAACTTTCTCAATCTATCTGACTTGTCCAAATACCCGCGGCCCCTGGATCGATAATAACCTGTGATCACTATGTTATTGCTAACAATGCTACTAGGCCACTGCCTCCTGCTGTGGTTATTCATTGCTGCCCGACTTTTCTTCGCATATGATGAAGTAGTGCATTTATCTGTCTTTCCATCTTTGGGATATTTTTCTAGCCATGCCTGAATCCTCAGCCAAGGCAAGATTCCTCCTCCCTCGCCCATTCTCTATCCAGCTGTTGCGCAGCATGGAAAAAGCAGGCTGGGGAGTTACTTTTAGGCAGGATTCTGATTTAGAGGCATTCACTCTTAATCCCACAGTTAGTGGCTTCGCACCATTGACTCTTCGGCCAAAGTACATACACTGTGAGTGAGATTCTCTGGCCTCCCAGCCATGTCTTTATTGCCAGCTGGAGGTGGCGTGTTGTTTGCTAGTGGTGGGATTCTCTGGTACTGCCGCTGTCAAGGCGAGGCGATGGCCTGGTGGTACGATCACTAGACTATTAATTCAGAAGCTCAGCTCATGTTAAGGGGACCCGGGTTCGAATCCTGCCACGGCAAATGGTGGAAGTGGAATTTAATTAAAAATATCTGGAATTAAAAGCCTAATGATGACAATGAAACCATTGCCAATGGGGAAAAACCCATCTGGTTCACTAATGTCCTTTAAGGAAGGAAGTCTGCTGTCCTTGACTCTCAACTGCTCTCGGGCAACTTGGGGATGGCATAGCAGCACAATGGTTAGCACTAATGCCTCACAGTGCCAGAGATCCAGGTTCAATTCCCGGCTTGGGCCACCGTCTGTGAGGATTTTGCATATTCTCCCTGTGTCTGTGTGGGGGGTTCCTCCAGGTTCTCTGGTTTCTTCCCACAGACTAAAAGACATGCCGGTTAGATGCATTGATCCAAACAGGCGCTGGAATGTGTTGACTGGGGGAATTTCATAGTAACTTCATTGTAGTGTTCATGTAAGCCTTACTTGTGATTAATAAATAAACTTTATTTTAACTAGGGATGGACAATAAATGAACTCCCCACCCACCTGACGAAGGAGTTCCTAAAGCTACCAAATAAACCTGTTGGTCTTTAACCTGGTGTTGTGAGACTTCTTACAATAAATGATTGCCAGCCAGCAATGCTCATGTCCCACGAATGAATAAAAAAAAAAATTCCCATTGGCGTCACCCCAAGTTGGCAGGAAACCCACAGGCAGGGGTGCACTGCCAGCGGGACTGGAGAATCCCACCTGTGTGAATGGCCGGAAAATTCCAGTCTAAGCGTCTGAACCCACGGGTCATCTCATACTGAGCAGGATTACAAGAGCAACGACACATATCATCAGTAGGGCTAAACTAATCTGTCTCACTGCTCTTCCATCTCTTCACGCAGGGAAACAGCTGGCTTCCTCTGGGTGCTCTGCTCCACTGTGATGAAGATTAGCATTTCAGTGACTGCGGAACTGTATCTGCTCAGATTATTTTGTTAACACTGCATTGACCTGTGTTTGACGTGATTAGATTGAATCGTATCATATCATCAAGGAACTCACTGATAAACGTTGTGATGTGTAATGAGAATCTGACTTGAAATTAATTCACCAACAGCATCGTAGGGTCGAAAGCACTGGCATGTTGTAATCTAATTAAATTGAAATGAGGTTACGTTATGGCTGTGGAATGTCTGAATACATTGAGAATGGATGGACCTTTTAGCCAATCGAGGTTTAAATATTCCTACAATTCTGGCTTCTGGTGCACCCCTGGTTTTCCATAAGACATAGGAGCAGAATTAGGCCACTCGGCCCATCGAGTCTTGCTCCGCCATTCAAACATGGCTGGTTTCATCAATCTACCACTGATAGCTGCCCCATAAGACATGGAATTCTTGGAATGTTTTGCCAAGCTGAAGGCACCACGTAATTGCAGCTTGTACATTTTTATAGTCCAGTTTGATGCAATGGGATCTGTCCAGTGCAATGGTAGCAACCCGGGCCTAGGTAGCAGAAGAGCCAACCATCCTAATGGCAAAACGATTAAGGTCAGAGCTGCTTATGAGGCCAGAGGCAGGTGTCTCAGAGAGTCATGCTTACAGATGGGGAGAGGGCAGACTCTGGAACGATTTGAAAACATGTATGTTTCTCTCCTGTGATTTTCCGATTGTGCAATTTTCTGGTGTTTTGCTTCCTGCATCCAACATGTAACCACAAAGGAGTTAAAGAGGAAATCTATGGCATCAAATGGGAGGCGATGGCCTAATGGTATTGTCACTAGATTATTAATCCAGAAACTCAGCGAATATTCAGATTCAAGTCCCACCGCGGCAGATGGTGGAATTTGAATTTAATAAAAAACGTCTGGAATTAAGAATCTACCGATGACCGTGAAACCGTTGTTGATTGTCGGAAAAATCCACCTAGTTAACTCACGCCCTTTAGGGAAGGAAATCTGCCGTCCTTACCTAGTCTGGCCTACATATAACTCCAGAGCCACAGCAATGTATGGTTGACTCTCAAATGCCCCCTCGTGCAACTGGGGATGGGAAATAAATTCTGGCCACCCAGCGATGTCCATGAATGAATTTTTTTAAAAATTTCAAACTATTCCTTCTCGGTCCAGGTTGCCTCTTGCCAATGTATTCTCATAGCAAGCAAGGTAATTATCTTTATTAATTGTGGGTCATGGATGCCACTGATTGGCCAGCATTTATTGTCCATCCCTAGCTGCTCATGGAGTTAAGAATCAACCACATTGCCGTGGCCCTGCAGTCACATGTAGGCCAGACCAGGGAAAGATGGCAGATTTCCTTCCCTAAAGGGCATTAGTGAACCAAATGGGTTTTTCCAACGATGGTTTTATGGTCATTAGTAGATTCTTAATTCCTGATTTTTTTTATTGAATTCAAATTCCACCAGCTGCCATGGCAGGATTTGAACTCCGGTCCCCAGAATATTAGCTGAGTTTCTGGATTAAGAATCTCGCGATAATACCATTAGGCCATCACCTCCCCTGTTGAATGCGTAACCCACAAAAGAGTTAAAGGCAAACTCAGTTCTATGCATCGGATTTCAAACTATTCCTTCTAGATCCAGGTTGCCTCTTGCCAATGCATTCTCGCAGCAAGCAAGGTAATTGCGAATGATCCCGGTGAGATGTGTAGAAAGAAATATGGAAGAATTTGGGAGGGAGGACCAAGCCAAAAGGAACTTTTGTTTTTGATGCTCCAAAAGCAGAAAGAGTTCAATTAAATGTGGTTAACACTGTCCCCATTCAAGTAGCCAGAATTGAACAGCACAAACAGCAAATGAAATATGTGTGGTGTGAAAAGGTGACAAGGATTATCTGTCAAGTCAAAGTTTATGTTTGTTTATGAGTGAGAAAACCATTGTTCTATTTATAGGTCTAATTGCTGTAACCAGCCTATTCACAAGGCTTTATTCATGCGGTAATATAGAGGCTATTCTGACAGGCTGTTCTTTAATGGTGGCATTGACATAAAGGAAAGTCTTGGAGACAATGGTCATGTTCGCTGACTTGGATCCAACGGGTCTGCTGCTGGAACACAGAAGACCCATCTCAGAACTGCATCAGAGAGCTGACTCCCAGAATCTAAATCCAAGGAAGAACAATATGAAAAGCAGCTTTTGAGCTCTGAACTTGGATAAGTTTGCAGCACAGTGGCACAGTGGTTAGAAGGGACTGGGGTTCGATTCCCAGCTTGGATTACTGCCTGTGTGGAGTTTGCACATTCTCCCTGTGTCTGCGTGGGTTTTCTCCGGGTGCTCTGGTTTCCTCCCACACTCCAAAGATGTGCCGGTTAGGTTGATTGGCCATGATAAATTGCCCACAGTGTCCTGGGATGTGTAGGTTAGAGGGATTAGCGGAGTAAATGTATGGGGTTGTGAGGGTTACGGTCTGGGGTGGGATTGTTGTCAGTGCAGACTCAATGGGCCAAATGGCCTCTTTCTGCACTGTCGGGATTCTATGATTTCTAAGTTGGGCAAGCAGAATCGAGGACTGTGTATTCAGGATCCGGCAATGAGCCCCCTCCAGCTGAACTGGACAGAGATCAATGCTGCCGGCTCCCTGACCTGTGCTTCTGAGCACTACTGAAATAGGGACAGGAAGATCCCATCAGAAACAGATAGGAGATTGACTGACCCATTAACAATGGTTTCAAATGAATTCTTTGGAAGATTCTTTCAGAGCATGTCTTTAAAGAAGACTTTCAGAACCCATAACTGTCAAATGATAATCTGGAGCAGCTGCTTTTGGAAGCTGTACCTTTACTAGTTATTCCTCTACTTTTACCCACACTTACAGATGATGCTTTATGCCATGGGTTTGACCGCAGCTATATTGTTCATCAGTTGTGGGAACGCTAACCCGTGCACTCACTATATCGCAAGTCTGATGTTTGGAAATGATGTTATAGAGCAATGATCCTGCCCATTTAACTATATAATCCTCCCAACCCGTCAGAATGGATTTTAAAATATTGCAAACTCATACAGCACAGAGAGAGGCCCTTCGGCCCATTATGTCTACTCCAGCCTTTAAACATCTATCCCATTTTCCAGCACTTGGTCCATAGCCTCCTTGCTTCTCGGCCTATGTAGGATCACACTTTAGAACAAGGGACAAAGTAAAATACAGCACAGGAACAGGCCCTTCAGCCCTCCAAGCCTGAGCTGATCACGATGTCCTAAATGAACTAAAAGAAATCTCTGCCCTTACTCAGTCTATATCCCTCTATTCCCTCCCTATTCATATACCCATCCAGATGCCCCTTTGTGAGCAAGATTTGAATTGTCACATGTATTGGTATACAATGAAAAGCATTGTTTCTTGCACGCTTTACAGACAAAGCATACCATTCATAGAGAAGGAAAGGACAGGGTGTAGAACGTAGTGTGACAGCCATTGCTAGGGTGTAGAGATAGACCAACTTAATAAGGTAGGTTCCCTCTTCCCCGGAAACCTTCCCTCTCAGTGGCTGCTGAGCACCTGGGTCAAACGTATGACCTTTATATCTCACTTTCAGACAATGCAGAGGATGGTTGGTGCACACCACAGAGAAAGTATTTCTGTTACTAGCACAAGTCTGGCATAGTCCTGCCCATGTGAAAAATGGAAATCTGAGGGATGGGGGGGTATTAGAGAGAGAAAGACAGGAACTGCACAGGAGTGGCATGTGACAGTGTTCGACTCATGTCCCCTGCCTGCTTGAGAGCCACAGGAAAGAACATGTTGCAGCAATGCGGAGTCTGAGCCCTGTTGCTTCGGCGGAGATGATAAATTGAGCCACAGGAGAGCTGTTATTTCAGTGACACAGTAAGAAGTCTCACAACACCAGGTTAAAGTCCAACAGGTTTATTTGGTAGTAAATGCCATTAGCTTTTGGGGCACTGCTTCGAATGGTGTTGTGAGACTTCTTACTGTGTTTACCCCAGTCCAACGCTGGCATCTCCACATCATTTCAGTGATAGTCAGCACCTTCACCTGCATCTTAATAGCAGGATGCAAATCAGTTTCATTCTGGCCACAGTGGATTTCCCAATCTGCTGTGGTGGGCACCAACCAGACTTCATAGAATTATAGAATCCCTACAGCGCAGAAAGAGGCCATTCGGTCCATTGAGCCTGTACTGACAACAATCCCACCCAGGCCCGTGTACTTATGCTAGCTAATCCCCTTGACACGAAGCGGAAATTTGGCATGCCCAATCAACCTAACCCACACATCTTTGGAGTGTGGGAGGAAACTGGAGCATCCAGAGGAAACCCACGCAGACACGGGAAGACCGTGCAAACTCTGCACCAGATCCCACAAGAAATTCATGCCAGCATAAAACTGATTTTTGGACTTCTGTGAATTTTATCCCCCCCCCCCCCCGAACCCCCACCATTCGACCCATGAATGGGAGCTTGGGAGAATCCTGCCCAAACAGCTCAAACTGCCTTGTGCTATTAACCAACGTCAGCTTAGCCAGCAATCAAGCAGCCAGCATAATAAGGATTGCAGGCACCCCGGACATTCTCTCTTCCACCTTCTTCCTTCGGGAAGTCTGAGGTCATGTTCCAACCGACTCAAGAACAGCTCCTTCCCTGTTGCTATCAGACTTCTGAATGGATTTACCTTGCATTAAATTGATTTTTCTCTACACCCTAGCTGTGATACCCTAGCTACATTCTGCACTCTTGTCTTTCCTTCTCTATGAACAGTATACTTTATCTGTATAGCACGCAAGAAACAATACTTTTCACTGTATACAAATGCATGTGACAATAATAAATCAAATCAAAAGTTGCAGTGCAAGAATGAACTTCAATGTTCTGGATCAATAAATTATCCTATTTTCCAGTACCCCATCCATCTTCTTTTTTTCGCTCCTAATGCTTCCTGCATGAATCACGGTGTTCTCCTTTGTGTATTATTTTCCTGCCTCTGTGAATCAGATTAATAATTTCTTTTACATCAAAGGTGCTACCAAAGTATAAAATGTTGAGAAAGCTGGAAGAGTTATGTAGCAGTGTGCTCATTTTGGCTGGGACTGTATGTGATTATGTGAAGTATTCACTACGCATGGTGAGAGAGAAAGCATTGCAATGACATTAAAGACTTGCGCATAAGTATTCATGAGCTAGATTGCAGTTGCCAACTGCTGATTGGGAACCGTAGATCATAGGAAAGTGAAGCAGTGGAAAGGTGGCCATCATTTATGCTTGGTAGAGCTACGAGTAGCATTTGCAAACCATGATGAATACATTTATCCTTTGTGATAGAGCTTTCTAGTTTTATGCATCGTGTGAGCTTGAAGTATGCAAGGTTCAACATAAAGTGACTGGAGCCATTGCATTTACCATAAATAAAACAAGAGGCTGTAAACATTGGACACTGGGTGACTACCATTGAATTATCCAGAGTGTTACCATGAATGAAAACAAGGTATTATTCTCACTAATGGTTTCAGATGCAACTCATTTCAACATCACTCTTGATACCAGTCCCAAGCAGCTGCTGTTTCCACAATCACAGAATCCCTACAGTGCAGAAGGAGGCCATTTGGCCCATGGAGTCTGCATCAACTCTCCAACAGAACATCCTTCCTAAGCCCTACCCCAGTAACCTCACATATTTACCCTGTTAATCCCCCGACATCCCATCCTAACCCACACATCCTGAGACACGAAGCAGCAATTTAGCATAGCCGATCCACCTAGACTGTACATCTTGGAGTGTGGGAGGAAACCGGAGCATTCGGATGAAACTCACACAGGCATGGGGAGAACGTCCAAAGATGTGCAGGTTAGGTTGATTGGCCACGTTAAAATTAATCTTAGTGTCAGGTGGATTAGCAGGGTAAATATGAGGCGCCACGGGAATAAAGCCTGGGTGGGACTGTGGTCGGTGCAAACTCGATGGACCGAATGGCCTCCTTCTCCACTGTAGAGATTCTATGATTCTATGTCTTCACAGACAGCAACCCAAGACTGGAATCGAACCCTGATTCTGTGAGGCAACAGTGCTAACCATTGAGAATAAAATGGAAAGATTGAGGGGGATGTTTTAAGCTAATCAAGTTTGACAGCAACGTGGATAAGGTTTTTTGGTTAAAAAGGGCTGTCAATTTCCTTTTACAGTTGATCCCCAGTTACATTATCCTTTAAGTATAAAAAAAATCAAGAATCCAGATGAGATCAAAATTACTCAAAATTTACAGTTAATTTTTTAAGCATGCCAATGAGACAAGCCATGACCCTGTGATCAACTATTGTGCACACATGTACAATCTCCAGGAGAAAATCCCGACTGACCTTTTCCTCACCAAACAATGGATGTTGTGGATAATTGAAGATGAGTGTCCATATTACTGCCATAGCAGTTCCGGCATCTTTCCTCACGAGGGGACTTAGGGAAAAGATAAATCCACTATTCTCTTCAGAAAACAACAGTTTTATTTAAGACATTCCAGTTGGCTGGAGGAAGCCATGAAGTATTGCCACAGCTACATTGGTCATCAGACGTTTGACATTCAGGAGGTGACAGACTGAAATAAAGTTACGTGAGCAAATGTATGGCTACTCAGGTTACCTGATTGCCAAAGACAAACACTTCATGAGGAAAAGCATTGAGAGAGGTTGAGGGCCCAATAAAATGAATAGAACTTTTCGTTAACCGCACAGGCTTTTTAGAGTGATTTTCAAAGCAAAAACACACGTGAGTCCAATCAAGATAAGTGAAATTCAACAAGCCCGTGACAGCATTTTTAAAAATTCATTCCTAGTATATGGGCGTCACTGGCTGGCCAGCATTTATTGCCCATCCCTAATTGCCCGAGGGCAGTTGCTGTGGCTGTAGAGTCACATGTAGGCCAGACCATGTAAGGACAGCAGATTCCCTTCCCTAAAGGGCAATAGTGAATCAGATGGATATTTACGACAATCGACAATGGTTTCATGGTCATCAGTAGATTCTTAATTCCAGATTTTTTAATTGAATTCAAATTTCACTATCTGCTGTGGAGGGATTCGAATCCAGGGTCCCAGAACATTAGCTGAGTTTCTGGATTAATGGTGTAGTGATAATACTACTAACACAGAAACTTAGAAAATAGGAGCAGGTGGAGGCCATTTGGCCCTTCGAGCCTGCTCTGTCGTTCATTACAATCATGGCTGATCATCCAACTCAATAGCCTAATCCTGCTTTCTCCCCATAATCTTTGACGTCATTCACCCCAAGTGCTATGTCCAGCTGCCTCTTGAATACGTTCAATGTTTTGGCATCAACTACTTCCTGCAGTAATGAATTTCACAGACTCACCACTCTTTGAGTGAATTAATGTCTCCTCATCTCCATCCTAAATAGTCTACCCCAAATCCTCAGACTGTGGGGATTGCCATTGTCTTCCCAAATCTTCATCCCTGCTGCCATCAGACTTTTGAACGGACGTACCTTGCATTATATTGATCTTTTTCTACACCCTAGCTATGACTGTAACACTACATTTTGCACCCTCTCCTTTCCCTTTTCATGAACGGTATGCTTTGTCGGTATAGCATGCAAGAAGCCATACTTTTCACTGTATACTAATGCATATGACAATAATAAATCAAATCGTATCTTAGCTTTTCTCAGGATTGAGTCTTGGGGGATTGTGTCTGTGCTGAACTCCTGAAGATTCCCCGCACAAGGTACCTTCAACTTCCATTACCATTGAAATGTTCAGATGTACATTGTGCTTCTAATTATTAGACTAGAAGTGATGGATTCGCTGATTACAGTGGATCTATTTTCTGCTTTTGCAGGTTGGCATGATGATGCCATTTGATATTGAACTCATTTTTGCCTGTGGCTATTTATTTCCTTCATCGCCTATTGGCAGGAGCTGAAAACCTTCTTCCCAATTCAATTGCCAACTCACACAACAGATAAACATTTTTTCCACTCAGTCTCTGCAATGTTCTCTATTCGTCTTCTCCTGGAGATAGTCATTTAAGCAAGGATCAGTTCAGCAGGTATTGATGTCCGTTTTGGGCCCTCAAGTTGTTTCTTCTTCATGTATGAAGACTGAACAGTGAACGGTAGAAACATAAGAACTGGAGAGGACATCAAGCCCCTTGAGTAACTTGGTGAATTAATCAGCCATCATTGGGATTAGAGCCAGTTTTGACCCTGCCTTTGCATGTTGAATATATTTCCAGCAAATGTTACAGCAGCACAGATCCTATTTTTTTTATTTATTGTGGGATATGGGTATCAGTGGTTGGGGAGCATTTAATTCCCATCCTTAGTTGCCCTTGAGAAGGTGGTGGTGATCTGCCTTCTTGAATCACTGCAGTCCATGTTCTGTGGGTTGACCGTTAGGGAGGGAATTCCGGGATTTTGACCCAGTGACAGTGAAGGAACGGCGATATATTTCAAAGTCAGGATGGTGAGTGGCTTGGAGGGGAACTTACAGTTTGTCGTGTTCCCATGTATCTGCTGCCCTTGTCCTTCTAGAAGGAAGTGGTCGTGGGTTTGGAAGGTGCTGTCTAGGGATTGTTGGAGAATTTCTGCAGTACCTCTTGTACACACTGCTGCTACTCAGTGTCGGTGGTGGAGGGAATGGATGTTTGTGGATGAGATGCCAATCATGCTTTGTCCTGGACGGTGTCAAGCTTCTTAAGTGTTGTTGGAGCTGCACCCACCCAGGCAAGTGGGGAGTATTCCATCACACTCCTGACTTGTGCCTTGTAGATGGTGGACAGATTCTGAGGGCCTGACTCTCCAGTAACGTCCTGTTCAAGAAGCTACCATTATGTGGAAAGCTGTAACTTGTTCTACAATGGAATGATAGACTGTGGATCTGCATCTGAGATTCTCCAAACAGTCAGATCCTGATTAAATCAAGCCATTGCAGACGTTTACCAGTTGAATGGCATTCTTCCCCACCAGAAGCAGTTCAACTGAATTGTTCATTTTTTTAAACAACATTGACTTGATGGGATTACACTGCCTGCTGGTGGGTAACACTATTTGATTTTTTTAGACTCGGTATGGATAAATTTGCCTGTTAATAGCATACTCTCAATTTCACTTACTGAAGAGAAAAGCCAAAGTAGGAACAACACAAATCCCAGTGGCTGAGCCAGCGTTTACTGCCCGTCTCAAACTGCCCTCTTCAGAGGTCATTTGAGAGACAAGCACATTGCTGTGACTCTGGATTCACATTTAGGCCAGGCCAGGTAAGGACAGCAGATTCCTTTCCCTGAAGGACACTAGTGATCCAGATGGATTTTTATAACAATTGACACTGGTTTCATGATCATCAGTGCACTTTTAACTCCAGATTTTTATTGAATACAAACTTCATCATCTGCCCTGGTAGGGTTTGAACCCAGGTCTCTAGATCTTGTCCTGGGTCTCTGCACTGCTAGGTCACTGACAATGCCACTGTGCCACTGCCTTCCCCTACATCCCACTGTTAAGCAGTTAATGAATGAAGGCCCATTAAGCAAGTGAGCAGCAAGTCTGCCAAGGTCAAATGTTTCGGGGAAGTTGGTGTTAAAGACTAAACTCAGTCCATCAGGTTCCTGTTTTCTCCCTCCCTCCTTTCTTAAAAAGCAGAGTTATATTTGCCAGATTCCAATCCTAGGGTGACCAGATTGTTAAAGGCCAAGAATTCTGACTGCCGCAGTGGCGCAGAGGTGACATCATCATGTATGGTGATGACATAATTGCGTATGGAGATAATGTGATCACATATGGTGACTAATTATAATTCAAGGTGGCAAAGGCCTAATTACAAGATAGAGATGATGGTGATGCTTGTGTGTGTGAGTGTGCGTGTGTGTGCACATGTGCGTGTGTGTGCATGCATGTGTACATGTGTGAAAGCGTGTGTACATCCATGTTTATGCATGGGTGTGTGCGAATGTGTGTGTGTATGAATGCTTCATGCATGTGCGTGTGAATGTGTGTGTGTGTATGCATGCTTGCATGCATGTGTGTGCATATGTGTGCAAATGTGCGTGTGTGTGTGCGTGTGCATGTGCATGCATGTTTGTGTGGTGAGGGGTGAGGGCAGGCAGGTGGAAGCCCGTTTTCTGTGTGCCAGACTCTTTGAACCTGCTACAGACATGGAGAGGAAACAGCCTAGGTCCCTGCTAAAGCTTCAGTACAACATGTGTACTTCGGCACAAAGTACCGGACATAAAACCACCCAGTGCGGCACTACTGCCAGATCAGATGAATGGACACCTTGTCCAATCCACTGGTCCATTTCAGAATCTAGAGAATTTTGGAAGTTCACATCGAGTGATGGTTGTGTGTGGCACGGTGGCACAATGTTTAGCACTGCTGCCTCGCAGCATTAGGGACTCAGGTTTGATCCCTGGCTTGGGTCACTGTCTGTGTGGAGTTTGTACATTCTCGTCGTGTCTGGGTAGGTTTCCTCTGAGTGCTCCGGTTTCCTCCCACAGTCCAAAAGATGCATTGACCCGAACAGGTGTTGGAATGTGGCAGCTAACTTCATTACTGTGTTAATGTAAGCCTTACTTGTGACTAATAAATAAAAGTACTTTTTTTAGTGCATTCATTATCCCTGGTGCCACTTCCTTAGAAACCTAGGACATAAGCCATCATGTCCTGTGCTCCACAGCACTTTTTCTTTACTAATATTAATTACTTAACATGCCATTCTCTTCGTGCCCTTAGTTCTTCACTATTTCTAGTATATCTTTTCGTCTTCTGCTGTGAAGACAGATACAAAACATTTGTTTATTTTCTCTATCGTATCCTTGTTCCCTATTATCATTTCTCCTATCTCTGCCTCCTCGCTACTCACTTCATGACTCACTTCCTTTCTGCGTACATACAGAAGCCCTTACTATCTGTTCTTATAATCTTTAGCAAGTTTAACTCTCATATTCTATTTTATAGAATAGGGCACAAGGTGGCACAGTGGTTTTATAGGCTAGCATGGTGGCACAATGGTTTTATAGGATAGCATGGTGGCATAGTGGTTAGCACTGCTGCCTCACAGCACCAGGGACAAGCATTCGATTCCCAGGTTGGGTCACTGTGCAGAGTTTGCATGTTCTCCCTGCGTGGGTTTCCTCCGGGTGCTCCGGTTTCCACCCACGATCTGAAAGACGCGCTGGTTAGGAGCATTGGCCATGCTAAGTTCTCCCTCAGTGTACCTGAACAGGCGCTGGAGCGTGTGGTCTAGGGGATTTTCACAGTAACTTCACTGAAGTATTAATGTAAGCTTACTTGTGACACTCATAAATAAACTTTCTCCCTCTTCATCAATGTTTTTATCCACTTAGAAAAAGACCAATTGTCAGGCATAATGTTCCCCAGGGTAATATTGTAAGCTTCTTCCTTTAATCCAATATCTACAATCCTTAACCACTTTGGTTAGAAACAGATGGCTCTCTTTTCCATTGGGGCTTTTATTTCTCAACGGAATGTAAGATAGAGGGAAGAACTTGCAAAATAAAAAGCATGCAAATGTTCACTTAACCCCATTGGGCTGTATTTTAAATTTGCTCAGTTCCAATAACTGTAATATAGCCATTATATTCCAGAACACGCAAATCGAGAAAATCAATTGCATCTGTTTGGAGCAGGTTGACAGTTTATGATAATAAACAGATTATATCATGAAGCAATATGCTAATAAGCAAGCTTGATTATACTGTTTGCACATTCATTTATTCTGCAGGGCTGGAGATAGGCAGTTAGATCTTGAAAGCAGTGCGGTTGGAAGGGGTTATGTTTTAAAAGTAATCTTTTTTTTTCTGGGCACTGCAGGAACTAACGGCTGCAAAACAAAATTATTCAGAAGAATGACTTGTGACATCTAATTTATTCTATAATAAAACAAGTCACATTTTGACAATGCTACATATTGGAATTGGTAGATAATTTTGTTTGAAGTTAAAATGCAAACAGCATACTGAAAAAAGGCATGTTTAAATATCACGCTTGAAATTATTTCCTGTTTGCTGCTGTTTTGTTTCAACCTAAGTTGTGAAATTTATCAAGGTTAACCTGTTGTACGGAAATTCTAAAAAAAACGCTTGGCAGTTTATTAATCATTTATTTATTTATGTATTATTTATTTCTTTACTATTGTTGTCACAAGCAGGCTTACATTAAATGGCAATGAAGTTACTGTGAAAATCCCCTAGTCGCCGCACACTCGGGCGCCTGTTCGGGTACACTGAGGGAGAATTTAGCACGGTCAGTGCACCTAACCAGCACGTCTTTTGGAATGTGGGAGGAAACTGGAGCACCCGGAGGAAACCCACGGAGATACGGAGAGAACGTGCAGACTCCACACAGTTACCCAAGCCGGGAATCGAACCCCGCTCCCTGGTGCTGTGAGGATCAAATGCAAATTAAAACATGGGGTTATGGAGAGAGAGCCTGGGTGGGATTGTGGCTGGTGCAGACTCGATGGGCTGAATGGCCTCCCTCTGCACAGTAAGATTCTATGATTCCATGAGAATGGTAATGGAAATTGTGTCTCAAAAGAAGTGCTGATGAAATCAGGAATGTTTCAAGAGTGTTACAGGAAATGAATATAATTCATGAAGCCATATACAAGACTTTTAATACCTTACACACTGAAAAATGTCAGTACTCTTTCCAGTTTATGAAACCAGAAGGATATTGGTGTATGAGTATATTTCCCTTAAGAGCACCATACAAGCAAACATACAATAGCTCAAAAATATGGATGTGACCATAAAAAGAGTGAGATGGATCTATTTAAATAAATATTGCTGGATAGAGACGCGTTACTGAAGCTTTTCATCCTTCATAAACACATGAATGCCAAATTTTAAACAATCCATTCTACAGGAACAAAGAGTACTTATTGATTAAGTTTATTTATTAGTGTCGCAAGTCGGCTTACATTCACACAGCAATGAAGTAACTGTGAAAGTTCCCTCGTTGCCACACTCCAGCGCCCGTTCAGGTGCACTGAGGGAGAATTTACCTGGCCAATGCACCAAACCAGGATGTCTTTCAGACTGTGAGAGGAAACCGAAGCACCCGGAGGAAACCCACACAGACATGGGGAGAATGTGTAGGCTCAGAACAGACAGTGACTCAAGCTGGGAATCGAACCCGGAGCCCCTGATGCGGTGCTAACCACTGTACATTGTTACTCATCAGCAATTATCTGGAATAATGCTCAGAGCAACTCTCAGTACTGGTTACTGACTAGATCCTCAATAGCAGTGTTCATTTTCTAACAGAGCTTTAAATGAGTGTATGTGAGTGTGTGAAACCTAGTGGTACACACAATCCACTGTACTATGATACTGTTCCGAAACTAGAAAAAAAATGCATTTCTGTAGCACCTTTCTTGACCTCTGCACCTCCCAAAGCACTTTGTAGCCCACATCGGCACGTTGCAGGAAATGCCACAGCCAATTTGTGCACAGCAAGATTTCACAAATAGTGCTGAAATGGTGACCAGATAATCTGTTTTAGCAATGTTAGTGAGGGTAAAATTGGCCAGAGCACCGGGGAGGATTTGTTTTCTCTTCTCCAGTAATAGTATCAGGGGACCTTTCAGATCCCACCCGGAAGAACAGATGGGATCTGGCTTTCACACTTCACCTGAGAGACAGTGGACGGGATTCTCCGGCCTCCGAGCCGTGTGTGTTTCCCGCCAGTGGGAGGTAGCACGTTGTTTGCTGGCAACGGGATTCTCCAGTCCCGCCTCTGTCAATGGGAATTCCCACTGATATCACCCCGTGCTGGCGGGAAACTCACGGGCGAATGCGTTGCTGGTGGGAGGGGAGAATCCCGCTGGCATGAATGGCTGGAGAATTCCAGCTCGCATCTCTGCCAATGCAGCACTCCCTCAGAACTGCAGACAATTGTGAGTGCCCACTCTTGATATAATTTGGAGTACTCACCGTATATATTGATTGGTTCAGAGCGGGGACAGGTTAGAAGTGACAACAATGCCTGTGTAAATATTGGCCAGAATTATTCAAGCACGTGTTTCAATTGCAGTAAGCAGTTTTGATATCTAAAGACAAAATCTAGGGTGTGCAATATCGTGGGCACGAAGGTGAATAACAAAATAATATAGCATCTGAGCTTCTTTAGTTACACTTGGCCTTGTCCTTGACACTGTCTATTTTAGAGCATTACCCCGTGTTTGTTTGTCGAGGTGAGGATTATCTGAGGTGTTGGGTAGGGTTGCGGTGGGACGTAGGTGACTGCTGAAGCTGATCTTTTGTCCGGAAGGATCTGCTGCAAATGGGACGCAGGGTACCAAGAGATCATTGAGCTTTGGATAAACTGCTGACTCAGGATTTCCTGTCCTTGTGTTTCCTCTCTGCTCTGAGACCCATCGAGTTTTGAAGGCTGCCGCACCATTTTTTGTTATTTGGTGTGCCAGGTGCACAATCCTGGACCAACCTCTCCCAGGTCTTGAGGCTGACATCGACACTTCTGGAAACCTTCAGAAGGTCTTTGTCCTGCTTCCTATGTCCACCGTATCAGCGCACCCAAAACCCAAACTCTCCAGGGAAGATTCACGAGTGTCAGACATCCTGGTTACAAGACCACCTCAGCTCAGTTGCGAATGTCTCGATATGGTGTGGACGCTTGGCATGCCAGTTTGGGTGAGCAATTCAGTGACTGGTACTTAGTCCTGCCATCCTGCCAAGGCAGCTCAAGTGAATCAGTTGAACTTCTTGGCATGTCTATGGTACCCAGTCCAAGGGCATGATCTTACTGGCTGTTTGCGCCATGCTCCACCTGCAACGAAGTCGGAGAATTTGGCGCTCAGCCAAATCTCCGTTCACTGCAGCGGGATGGGAAAATCCTGCCGGCATGAACTGTCGTAAAATTCCGGTCCATGTCTCACAGGTGTAGAGGAGAGTGGGTAGGACCATTGCTCCACATATGCAGACTTATCCTCTTCATTCTCAAACAGGTGTCTGCCGAAGGTTACCCTGCTGTGGCAATACTTGCATGAGTCTCGTCGTTTATATAGACAGCTCGGGAACTGTCCTGTTGAGGTAAATGAACTTATTCAGGGCTAAAGGCAAAATGTTGAGGATGCTGGAATCTGAAACAAAAAGAGAAAATGCTAGAAAATCTCAGCAGATCTGACAGCATCTGTGGGGAGAGAATAGAGCCAATGTTTCGAGTCTGAGTTGACAGGTTTTAGTCATGGACCTCAGGCTTCAGATGGGGCTTTCCTGGAACAGGTTGTTACATGACTTTAGTTTGCTTTGTCCTGATTAGAAGGTTAAAGTTTTCACGTGCAGTAGAGGACAAGTCCACGATACATTACTTGCCCAACTTTGAAGCAAGAACTGATGTCAGTTATTGGTAAACAGGAAACCACAAAGTACTTCCTTGGAAGCCTTTTGGAACATAGATGTAAAATTAAGAAGAAAACCTTTATCTTTCTGAGTGCGAAAATCAAGCATGAATTATTAAACCTCCCCTCCAGCTAAAATACCTCAGAATTCTCAACATTCTCCAGTGTGTGTGAGGAGCATATTGTCTCAAATAAATATGCCTCACTCCAAGCCCAGTGTTCTTCTCGTTTCTGAACTCCACTTTCCTGACCCTGGCTGAATTCCAGGAGTCTTTCAAGTATAGTTCTCATTTTGGTATTCCTCACACATGAATCTAGTCAGTGAGTGGTGGAAGGCTTGTTCGATCTGGTGGGTAGCCCATAACAGAGCAAAATTCTTTACAGCATGCAACTCAGAGAAGGGAATCTCTCTACTTCATCTGTATTGGAGGAAACTACCCTCTGTGAAGGCAGTGGAATGATAGGTTGAGCACTGCAGTAACCTACTAAGAGTGCTGGTCAGCCATGAAACATCTATCGTGTAGTTTAATCAGCAAGTAAGGGTTTCTGAGAGAAATCATGATTCAAATTTAAAGTTTATTTATTAGTGTCACAAGTATACTTATGGAAGCTACTGTGAAAATCCCCTAGTCGCCAAACTCCTGTTCGGGTACACTGAGGGAGAATTTAGCATGGCCGATGCACCTAACCAGCACATCTTTAAGACTGTGGGAAGAAACATTCTCCTTGTGTCTGCATAGGTTTCCTCCGGGTGCTCCGGTTTCCTCCCACAGTCTAAAGATGTGCGGGATAGGTTGATTGGCCATGCTAAAATTGCCCTTAGTGTCCTGAGATACATAGGTCAGAGGGATTAGTGGGTAAATATGTAGGGATATGGGGCTTAGGGTCTGGGTGGGATTGTGGTTGGTGCAGACTTGATGGGCCGAGTAGCCTCTTCCTGTGCTGTAGGCATTCTAAGTTATTCTAAGTCATTCAAACCAGAGCACCCGGAGGAAACCCATGCAGACACAGGGAGAATGTGCAGACTCCACACAGACACTGACTCAAGCTGGGAATCGAACTGGATCCCTGGCACTGTGAGCCAACAGTGCTAACTATTGTGCCACTATGCTGCCCAAATGCCCCCAAGTGGGCAGACTCTCACTCACTCTGTAAGGATGGGAGTTTTTTTGTATTTGTTCAAAGGATGTGGGTGTCTCTGGCTGGGTCAGCATTTATTGCCCATTCCTGAGGGCAGTTAAAAGTCAGTTACATTGCTGTGGGTTTGGAGTCACATGAAGACCAGACCAGGTAAGGATGGCAGACTTCCTTTCCTAAAGGACATCAGTGAACCTTTTTTTCAACAATCGACAATGGTTTCATGGTCATCGGTAGACTTTTAATTTCAAACTTTTATTGTGTTCAGATTTCACCATCTGCCGAGGTGGGATTTGAACCCGATCCCCTGACCATTACCCTGGGTCTCTGGATTACTAGTCCACATCCAGTACCACTATGCTACCACCTCCTGTTGGTGCAGAATACATAACTACTGCCGGGGAAAGAGTCCCACATCAATCACATGTCATTGCAATGGAAATCCTCTTGATTCATGAAGGAAGTGGCTCCTCTGCAGGAGCCTGGATGGTCTTGGGGGTGCAAAATGTCCCTTTTTGATCTTTGTTATGCAAATAGATTCCTATACGTGGGGTATGGGGGTGGGGGTGAGGGGGGATCCTGGACAGAGGGGAAGTATATACTCTTCAGGAACCCTAAAGGATGGTGACCAGCAATTGGAATTGTGCAGACAATGATTGTAGGAGTACGAAGGAACTGGAAGGAACGGCTTGTTTTAGTTGAGGGAAACCACAGATTGTGCCTTGGTGAGAGGTGTGGGGAAGGGTGTCACTGAAGCAGAGGAGAGAGACTTTGAGCTGAGTTGGGTAGGCTAAATCTTCCTCAATGTTAACAAAATGAAGGAGATAGCCATTGGCCTCAGGAAGCACAGTGGAAAACAAACCCCTATCTACATCAAAACGGACAAAGTAGAAATGATTGAGAGCTTCACGTTTTTAGATATCCAGATCACCAGTAACCTGTCCTGGTCCCCCCATGCTGACACTATAGTTAAGAAAGTCCACCAATGCCTCCAATGTCCACAGGCGAAGAGAAGCCAGAAGTCTTCACATTGAGGATCTTGAATAAAGCCGAAATTCATGTGTGGATGGAGAAAGAAATTCTAGGAATC
This sequence comes from Carcharhinus amblyrhynchos, assembly GCF_965287045.1. Classification (NCBI taxonomy): domain Eukaryota; kingdom Metazoa; phylum Chordata; class Chondrichthyes; order Carcharhiniformes; family Carcharhinidae; genus Carcharhinus; species Carcharhinus amblyrhynchos. The sequence continues at coordinate 17,965,108 of NC_137346.1, forward strand.
ATTTTTGGAATAAGATGGTGCTACCCATTCCGTTTTGGGAGGAAATCCAATGGATGGACAATCGTCCACTAGCAATGATTTTTGGCCTCATACCGGGATTCCATCACTGGCAGTGAGCGGGATGCAGAGGTGGGAATTGCAATTATCAGCACATACATGCGCGCACACACACACACACGTATACACACACCTATATGTACACACATACACATGTATATACACACACGCACACACACACACACGCACACACACGTATACACACACACACACGTATACACACACCTATATATACACATACACATGTATATATATACACACACACACACACACACACACACACAAAACAAAGTATTGTCAGTCAGACCTGCATGGGAACACAAATGGATTCTCCTGGCTACCTTTACCAAATAGCTCGTCAGTCAGCAGTTTGTTGTGGAAACTTTTTCTACTTTGAGCAAATACATACCACTCCTGCAGGACAAGTTAAGAAGCATGCCAGAAATGATCCAGTACCCTCAGTGTGACGGACAGAATTCCCTCCCAGGACTGGGGTTAAGCGGGGGATGGGAAGAGAGTGCCAACTGGGGCAGGTTAGTTTCGAATCTTTGAGCGCAGATGGGTGGCCACTAGTTCACCTGTTCCAGATGAGGCGAAGTTGTTATCGTGGGCTATATTTGATCCTGTCCCCCTAGAACCCTAAAAACAGCAGTCCTATCAAACCATTCAATAGTCTCTTTTCCAGTGGGAACATTTCAATTTACGTAATCACTTCTGACAATCCAATCCCTTCACTCATGCTGCTCTCCCCTAATGTCCTTTTATGAAGCAAAAATCTGATTAAGTGTCAAGTGTTTGAATAATGTGTTTAAACTCGGAGACGTGTGTTTCCATTTGAATTCTCAGTACTTATTCCACGTGTAACAGTAAGAGCAATGGACAGGGCTTATCTATATTTTCAATGGATCTACAATATCAGATCATTAGGATGATTCTGGGCCCTCTTTGATCCAAAAGAAAATATTAAAGTTTTCCCCTTGTAAGTTAATTAAAAAATGAAGAACTGATTAGGTCAGAAGGTGAAATTATTTAACTCACTAATGCTTCTATTTGAGGATTAAAAGGAACTTCTTCTCCAGGTTTTGTATCATCATTGGTTTATATCATTAACTCCCATTTGCATTGCCATAGCAACTCCAACCCTCCTACACAAACTATAGCAAATAGATATGCAAATTAAGTAGAGATAGGACAAGGAAAGGTCAGGCACCATAAATAATGTCTCAAAGTGACATCTCAGGAAAGTTGCAAAGAGAAGCTACAACCCTCTCTTATCTGAATTCAGGGAGTCAGACATTTTAATTAGAACCTATGGTTCAGCATCTACCTAATGGTGGCATTCGCAAATGCTGAGATACGCAGGGGAAAGTGTTCCCCGATGGAGTCTCCAGTCTATGTTGAGTGTGCTGTGCTCAGGCAAAGTGGAAGCAGCAACACTGCGGTTAGCTGGCCACCGACGCCTTGAAACTGGGGAGCGACCAACCAACTGGTGGGGGTCTCACTTTAGATCACCATCCAGTGATCTAAACCCACTAGAATGGGGAGTCAATATCCCACCATTCCTGGTGAATCTTCCAAGAGGGACTGGCAGCAATGTCGAGGAAATCCACAGGAGATCACACATGTGTTTATGAACATCCTGACACCAGTCCTAAATTTGCCTTTCATAGACATGCAGTAGTGCAGATGGAGACCATTCGGCCCATCGAGTCTGCACCGCCTCTCCGACAGAGCATCTTACCCAGGCCCTATCCCCGTAACCCCATGTATTTACCCCACTAGTCCCCCTAGCCTAAACATCTTGGGAGACTAAGGGGCAATTTAGCATGGTCAATCCACCTGACCTGCACATCTTTGTACAGCAGGAGGAAACTGGAGGAAACCCATGGGGGAGAACATGCAAACTCCACACAGACAATCACCTGAGGCTGGAATCGAACCTGGGTCCCTGGTGCTGTGAGGCAGCAGTGCTAACAATTGTGCCACCATACCACACGTTTGAACCTGTTTGTGTTACATCACGATGAAACGTTGAGCCGCCCTGACCAAAAATAATAACTTTGCCCCGGCTATGCTGATGCAATCAGGTGATCTATCTATTTTAAGATGTGATATTTCACTGTGTCCCATCCTGTCTCTTGACTTAATTTGGCCCTAACCTTTCCCCTGTGGACAGGCCGGAATTTTCCCGCTTTACCCACCCTGGAATCGGAGCAGGTGAGGCTCACGGAACAGAATTCTCCGTAGGCCTCGGGCTGGATTTTACGAGCCTTGCCCAAGGTCGTAAAAATTTCCTAATTAGCACCGCTGGCGTTTATTTCTAGGCAAGTTTCTGTTTCTTTTGTATTCTCATCAGTCCATGAGTACTTGCTGGACTCGCAGACATTGTGTGGGCAAGTGTGCTTCACTCCTCTTCACTTGGAGAAGGAGTTCAAAGACTGTGCACCTGCTGGAGCTCAGTTTAAGAATCGGGGAGCTCCTGAAGGACTCGCAATGAACGTTAAAACATTTCAGTGTCTTTCAAAAGCGAAGAAGAAGCCAGGCTTCAGCAGCTCTTGACATCCAAAATGGCTTTGTTACAGGAATAGGATTGCTGTTTTCAGTCACTTTATCACAAAAGTACTAGGAGTTCCTGCCCTGTAAAATAAAGTTCCTTGCTTCACCCAGCTGTAAAACTTGCTTATCTGGAAAGATGTAACAGAAGTGGCAGCTGTAATATATGTGAATTTGATAATGCTCCAGATTTGCAAGTATATGTGTTGGTTGTACTGCTGCAGTTTATTTATAAATTATAATCTCATCAAGTTGGCTGGAAGTCTAGCTGTAAAGGAAATTAAGTGGATAAAATCTGGACGTTCGCTGAGCTGGTGTGGATTGATTGGCTTCATGATGCAGTAATGCTGGTCACAATCCAATTTCTATTTGACAACCATAGCAAGAGCGGTCTGGAGATGAAAGGTGGCAGATTTTGCCAATCCTAAACTTATTGTTTTCTGCCAACATACTCATGCTCCAGTTCTCTATTTTAATTAGTTATGTTAGCATGAACATCTGATTGGAGTTTAATAATCCAGCACTCTGGGAATCCAAGTCTTCACTTAATGGCTTCACTCCAATTCAGGATTGCAGGGAGTTGGAGCCTTTCCAGGCAGACACTGGGTACTAGGTAGGGTACACCCGGTACGGGACACACACAGAGGACACACATTCACACAAACTGAGGGGCAACTGAACCAATCCACCTATCCTGCACATCTTTGGACTGTTGGAGGACTTTTCTCCAGAGCACCCGGAGGAACCCCACACACAGGGAGGCGATGGCCTAGTGGTATTACCACTAGACTATTAATCCAGAAACTCAGCTAATGTTTTGGGGACATGGGTTCGAATCCTACCACAGCAGATGGTGGGATTTGAATTCAATAAAAAAAAATCTGGGATTAAGAATCTACTGATGACTATGAAGCCATCGTCAGGAAAAACCCATCTGATTCACGAATGGCCTTTAGGGAAGGAAATCTGCCATCCCTACCTGGTCTGGCCTACATGTGATTCCAGATCCACATCAATATGGTTATAGGACGGATGTCAAAGGTAGGTTCTTTACCCAGAGGGTGGTGAGGGATTGGAATGCCCTGCCTGCTGCAGTTGTAAATGCGCCTAGTTTGGGGGCGTTTAAGAGATCCGTGGATAAGTTTATGGATGGAAAGGGATTGGTTTAGGTTAGAGGGTCATTGCTTTTTAATTGGTCGGCGCAACATCGTGGGGCGAAGGGCCTGTTCTGCGCTGTAATTGTTCTATGTTCTATATGGTTGACTGTCAACTACCCTTGGGCAACTAAAGATGGACAACAAATGCTGGCCCAGCCAGCGACACCCATATCCCATGAATTAATTTTAAAAAAGACACAGGGAGAACGTACAAACTCCACACCGACAGACACTTGAGGCTGGAATCAACCCTGGGTCCCTGGAGCTGTGGGGCAGCAGTGCTAACCACTGTGCCACCGTGCTACCCCCATGAGAATCCAGTATACAGGTAATGGTAGGACCATTGTTGATACTGTGGGCCCAACAACTCTGTAAAGGGAGTACCCTGGTTCAGTATAAGTTCTGCATCCCAGGACACAACAGCAGCTTCCAGGAATTGGTGTAAAATTATTCAATACTGAAAAACTGGAGTATCTGTAATAGATCTGCACTTCGTAGCAAGTTAATTGTGTATGTTTAGCTCAGTTGGCTGGACAGCTGGTTAGTGATGTGGAGCAATGCCAGAAGTGTAGGTTCAATTCCCATAACGGCTGGGGTTATTTATGAGGCCTTCTCAACCTTGTCCCCCTCCTGTGGTGTGGTGACCCTTAGGTTAAATCACCACCAGTCATCTCTCTCCCTCAAAGGGGAGGGCAGTCTATGGACATCTGGGACTGTGGGACGCTTTGATTTTTACCCTTTACTCACCTCTCCCCAAATGTTCTTTATCCATTCACCTTAAATCCAGTTGAGTCTCTCGTGTGATACTTCATCAAAAGCATTTTGAAAAATCTATATATAAACCACATTTATTGTATTGCCTTTAACTATTTCTTCTGGAATTGAAGGAATACAAGGGGTATCTTGCCTTTTGCAAATCTACCTTGTGATTGCCATTGATTTACGGAGTGAAGAGTAACCTCGTTCTGTATTACGCTGATAGTAAATGTGCACAGCACATTTCACTGAGGGACGTCACTCACTACAGCTGGGATTCTTCGGCTGTGCTCACTTCAAAACTGGACAATCCCACCCGAAGTCAGTGGATCTGTGCGTGTCCACCCCTCCCCACCCGCTATGATTCCCGTGCTGGGTGGGACAGGACAACCCCTCCCTACATCTTTCCATCTCTACCCTTTGCCAGAGTCAACCACATAACTCACTCTCATCAAATCCTCTCTGTCATTTAACACTCCCGTTGTACCAGCTGACGTTAATACAGTGTATTTATGAGATCCGTTCCATGGAGAGAGAGGGTTAGGGGAGATAACTGTGATTTTTTTTAAGTTACATATTTTCATTTTATAACTGTGAAGACTAACATGGGAAACACTACAAAGTACTTACAGCTCAAGAGACAGGCCATTCGACTGAAGATGTTAATGATATCCTCAGGCTAATTCCTGCATTGCGCAGTCAATGAACTATCATAGAATCCCCACAGTGCAGAAGGAGGCCATTCAGCCCATTGGGTCTACACTGGCAACATTCCCATCCTGGCCCTAGCCTCGTAATCCCATATATTTACCCTGCTAAATCCCCTCGACGCTCAGGGGCAATTTAGCATGGCCAATCCCCCTAACCCACATAACTTCGGACTGTGGGAGGAAACTGGAGCACCTAGAGGAAATCCACACAGACATGGGGAGAATATGCAAACTTCATACAGGCTGGCATTGAACCCGGGTCTCTGGCGCTGTGAGGCAGCAGTGCTAACCACTGTGCCACTGTGAAATCCCATTTGAGAAGTTAACCGCTATTGGTTTCCTTTAGACAAATCCAGAAGCTAATTGCTCACACCACAAGGTACCACAAACACTAAATGAGGTGATGATCAGTAAACAATTATTTTCTTGGTGGTGCGGCTAAATGTTGACCATGACAACAGTGCTTCTTTGAAAAGTGCCATAAATTCTTTTTGGGGTTGCCAACCCTCCAGCGCTGACCTGGAATCTCTAGGAATGGGGATCAGCAGCAAGGGCAGAGAATGTGATTCTGCCCTTTTCTGATGTAGGCTTCCTCAATCAGGCACTGAGTGCCTCTGAGTGAGGGATGCCCATACCACTTTCTGGGAGAGATAATAGGCATCTCACACTGTGTTTGTGTCCCTGCATAGTGATAGGTACAGCTGCCGCTATGCTAATACTGATAGCTCATTAATTATCCACTCAAGGGCCTCAGTTGGCAGAAGTGCAAGAAGCCTAAGCATTAGTCCCTTTGCCCTGGACTTAACTGTGGCAGATTTGGAAAGGTGCTGCATGCTCACAGGCCTTCCCCCAACCCAATTAAATACTTTCCCCACCTCCAGGCAGAGAAGGCATCAGATTCCACCATCAAACCTCCATTGGATTTGTATCTTCTTCTATTGAGTTTGAGCCAGACCTTCACCTCTGTTGCAATAATGAAGGTAGATGTTCACTTGTCCCTTCTTTACCAGCACTGTAGTTAGCACTGCTGCCTCCCAGCACTAGGGACACAGGTTTGATTCCCAGCTTGGGTCACTGTCTGTGTGGAGTTTACACATTCTCCCCGTGTCCGCGTGGGTTTCCTCCAGGTGCTCCGGTTTCCTCCTGCACTCCAATGATGTGCGGGTTAGGTGGATTGGCCATGATAAATTGACCCTAGTGTCTGGGGGTTTAGCAGGGTAAATATGTGGGATTATAGGGATCAGGGCCTGTGTGGGATTGCGGTCGGTGCAGACCCGATAGGCCAAATGGCCTCCTTCTGCACTGTAGGGATTCTGTGAAATATTTCTGAGTGTCAGGAGAAATGATAAGGAAATACGTGCCGGAATTTTACCGCCCTGCCCACCATGGAAATTGGAATGGTCGAGGACAGACAATGGGAAAGTCCATTGACCTTAGGTGGGATTTTATGGCTTTGCTCTAGTGGACACTGGAAAATCTTGCCCATGGTGTCAAGGTTAGTTGTATCTCTGTCTAGAAAATTAAATTTTGCCAAGAGGCTTGCTAAGGTCGAAAAATTGCTTTTTATGTGCACATCAGCTATAAAGCTATCACTGCACATATACGTGTGGACCTGCTGCGGTTATGTTATTTACTGAGTGTATCTCAATAATCAATGATAATTCCATTAAGATTTCACAAAAGGACAGGTTAACTGTCCTCTCATGATCCCGATTATTTCTGAGCTATTTGCCTCTCTGATCCCCTCTGACCACTAAGTGGGGAAATTCATCAGTGTGGATAAATGGGCCTGTGCCCACACTGTGGCATTGTCATCCTGCCAGCAGCAGGGAATCCCCACTCATTTCTCAAACGTATCCTCAAAAGCATTCCTTGCCAATCCAGGACCTCGTGCCAATTTGACTGGTACAGAATAAAAAGAACACGGTGACCCCAAATGTAATAGAATCGAGGGCCCATCCTTGATCCAGAATGGCCGCCTTTCTGTTCTAACTTAATTAGAACAAGACTCAATACTAAATGATGCCAATTATGGAAGTATTATGGGGTAATACAGAAGAAGAGAACTGGAAACTGTATTCAAGAGCTGAATCAATGCAGGGTCTTAACTCAAGGGGTTTGAGTGATTGTCACGTAAACTGTGTGGCAAGGTAACCCAGCACTCTCAAAGAATCAGGGTGATAAGCATGTCTATTGACATTTCATCCATTTTGGGAGACTATGGACTCTACCAAGAATATTAAACATCATTTGTTTTTTTTAATTCATTAACGGGACGTGGGCGTCATTGGCTGGGCCCAGTATTTATAGCCCGTCCCTAACTGCCCTCCATTTCAGTTGGCATTTGAGAGTCAACGACATTGCTATGGGTTGGAGTCACATGTAGGCCTGACCAGATAAGGATGGCAGATTTACCAGTTGAATACCCCACCTGAAGCAGTTCAACTGAATTGTTCAGTTTTTGAAAACATTGACTTGATGGGATTACACTGCCTACTGGTGGGTTTTGATTTTTTAGACTTGATGTGAATAAAGTTGCCTGTTAATAGCATTCTCTCAACTTCACTTGCTGAAGAGGAAAGCCAAAGGAGGAACAGCACAAAGCCCAGTTGGCTGGACCAGCATTTACTGCCCGTCTCGAACTGCCCTCCTCTTCAGAGGGCATTTGAATGTCAACCACATTGCTGTGGCTCTGGAGTCACATGTAGGCCAGACTGGGTAAGGACGGCAGATTTCCTTTCCTAAAGGACACTAGTAAACCAGATGGGGTTTTCCAACAATTGATGCTAGTCATCAGTAGACGTTGAATTCTGAATTTTTAGTGAATTCAAATTTTACCATCTGCCGTGGCAGAATTTGAACCGGCGTTCCCTTGCTCTGGCTCTCTGGACTATTAGTCCAGAGACAATATCACTCTGCCACTAGTATCCTGCCCAGATACTCAGCTAGCAGTGAGCATTTCCATTCCTCTTCTCCGATTCCCGTCAACTTGCGGCCATCCTTGTATCGCAGTCATGGCCAATGCACTGGCCTGGTGCCGATAACAGGCTCGCCACGGTGCATGCCCTTGGGGAACCCCCCCAATATCCATTTGGTACACATGACCCAGTCAATGGAGTCCCTGCTGACTCAGGAGGGAAAGCATATGGAGGATCCCAGAATAATTCCATATTCAGCACTTCATGTTGCCAAGAAATGCTGAATATTTGTCTGAAAAAACAGAGGTGTAAGCTCTTCAGCTGCTTTTTATGGCTTCTGTATGTTCTCCATGCCATGTTACCGAGCTGAGGAACAAGCCTGCTGCATACGGAGCTTTGGATTTTTCATTAGTTTGATGTTGGTCCTGTTATGATTTCCTGTCCACTCTCCCCTGTTTGGGGCCTTTCCCTGTCCCCTCTCCTCTGTTTGGGATCTTTCCCTGTCCCCTCTCCTCTGTTTGGGATCTTTCCCTGTCCCCTCTCCTCTGTTTGGGATCTTTCCCTGTCCCCTCTCCTCTGTTTGGGATCTTTCCCTGTCCCCTTTCCCCTGTTTGGGACCTTTCCCTGTCTCCTCTCTCCTGTTTGGGATCTTTCCCCATCCCCTTCTCCCCAGTTGCCTTCTATCTGGAACACTTGTTGGCTATGGCACTCTGAATCCGGTCACCTGACCTGGGATATTAGCACTGTTTCTCCAGCACAAGTGTGCCAGGCCTTGAAGAACATTAACATGCTGATTTGTGCATGTGCAGCCTGCTCCTGACCTGCACACACGCGGGAGGTCTGAGGATTGGCGAGATGTGGATCTCCTGACCGCTGTGATTAAGATAAACATAAGTTGGGTTTCCTAACAGTCCACATTCGACTTTTCAACTTTGACTTGTCAGCCTTGGGCTGGCAATGCCGGTACTAAATATACCTGATGAAGGAGCAGCACTCTGAAAGCTCGTGATTCCAAATAAACCTGTTGGACTTTAACTGGTGTTGTGAGACTTCTAACAATGACTTCAGAATGAGGTCGTTAATGCTGAAGGAAGGTGGAATCTGCATGTTCTTGTCCATAACTTCTCCCGATGTGGAATGTCAATCCAAACTTCTTGCAGGCCCAGGGGAACTGATCTACGAGCTGTTATAAGTGAGTTTCAGTGTGGAAAGCCAGTGTAGTGGCATTAGCAAACAGCACCTCACAGACTATAACATGTCTGGTCGTGGTGTATAGCCTTGCCAAGTTAAACAGCTTGCTGTTAGTTCAAGGTTAAAGTTTATTTATTAGTCTTACAAGTAGGTCTACATTAACACTGCAATGAAGTTACTGTGGAAAAACCCCTGGTCGCCACACTCCAGCGCCTGTTGGGTACACTGAGGGAGAAATTAGCATGACCAATGCGCCTAACCAGCACGTCTTTCGGACTGTAGGAGGAAACCAGAGCATCCAGAGGAAACCCATGCAGACATGGGGAGAATGTGCAAGCTCCGCACAGACAGTGACCCAAGCCGGGAATTGAATTCGAGTCCCTGGTGCAGTGAGGCAGCAGTGCTAACCACTGTGCTATCGTGTCGCCCATCGACACCCTCATTTGAATTGCCAAAACTCTACAATAGCCACATGGAGGAAAAAAACCAAAGAGAATTTAATGCTAGGACACAGCCTTTATCCCACTCACAACCTCCAAAATACTCCATTATAACTGATTAAACTTTGCATATTCCCCTGGGACAAAGACATTTCACCGGCTGTCCAGTGGGAGTCTGTTTTCTGCAGCAATTTAAAGAATCTGTCTCTGCTGACAAAATCTTTGGTGAGATCTATGAGGCAACGTAATCTGTGCTGTTCACATCAATTCTCCCGTAGCTGCTAAAGTGAGGAAATCACACAACTGTCTATCTGCCAGCTCGGAGCTCACTGAGTCCCAGGATCGATATCTGGTGCCAGAGTTTACAATCTGGCCAAAGCCACCCGAGCAAAGACCTTCTCCACAATACTTAACAAGGAGTTGCCTCGGTGATGGTCACAGTCACTGCAATCCCCTTCGTCTTTGTACAAGGTGACTATTTTCACAGCACAAATGTCTTGCTGCTTAAGTGTTTCCTTTCAGCAGAGACACAAGTTTGCGGAGATGCTGCAGCAGAGCTGGGGTTCCATGTTGAGTGAGTTCAGGTGAAATGCCATCGTTTCCTGGGGCTTTACCGCAGACAAGACAGCCAATGGTCTTGTTCAGCTTTACAATGGTGGGTTCACTGTCCAGCTTTCCCTAGACAGGAAGATCTGGAATGGGACTGTGAGCTTCTTTAGTGACAATGTTCTTCATTGCATAGAGTTTGAAATAATGTTCCTTCCACTTTTCTATCAGCTTGTTCGGTTCAATAATAACTATCTCTGTCTTCAGGGGAGCTGATCTGGTTTCTCTCTTGATTTCTTCATCCATCCCTCAAGCATCCCCGGATTCAGTAGCAGATTGTACAACATTGCAGATTTTCAACTAGTATTGATTGGCTTGGAGTCGAGCAGTCTGCTGAGACCTGATTTTGGCAGCTCGGCAGGCATCTACAGAAAGGTCTACAAAAGAAGAAAGACCCAACAATTCTGACACCCCCACCCTAAAAGGCAATTTATTCCACTCTCCGTTGTGTGGAAGAGAGATACTTCAAATCTCTTGAGGAGAGCGAGCAGTAATAAAGACAGAAAACTGGATTCAGGTTGAGAGGAGAAGAATACATTAGTGCCACCTACACATTGCCTACACCTCGACACATTCGAGGCAACATGTTAGGCAGAGCGATAATTGTACATTGCAGAGAAGGGAAGCCTCAGTGGCAGGGGACTGTTGCTTAGTGCCAGCAGCGTTCTGAGATGGAGAGATGACAGCCCTGAGATAAGCAGTTGGGAGGTTAATACATGAGAGAGTCCAGATGAATTCCGTGGAACACTGGCTTGATATCAGCACCTCAGAAAGATCCAGCCACTTCAGGAGAGGAAGGGAAAAAAATGGTAACCTCACCTCCCCCGACAAATATTAACAAGAATAAACAAGATTTGATTAGATTAGATTTGATTTATTGTTGTCACATGTATTAGTATACAGGGAAACATATTGTGCGCTATACAGACAAAATATACCGTACATGGAGTACATAGGAGAGAAGGAAAGGAGAGGACACAGAATATGATGTTACAATTTTCCTGATTTTCTTGCTTAATTTTTTCTTGTCCTCAACTCTTGTTGAGCCTTTGAGCTTTGTTTTAGGCATGTGACAGTCTCCAAATCTTTGTGCTTTTTTTTAAAATGTGGCCTGGGGCGGCCATTTATTTGAGGACCTGATTCTGCCTCCCTGAATAAACATCACCATTTTATCCAACCCAACATAAACGGGTGGGGACATCTCGATAGAGATTCCGATTTTTCTGGAGGTGGAAGGTAAAGGGGAAATAGACCGGTAGCCAAAGATGAATTAGAACTCGATTTTCAAGTTTGTTGACGACACCACCGTAATGGGTTGGATCTCAAACAATGACGCGACAGAGTACAGGAATGGGATAGAGAATCTGGCAAGCTGGTGTGGTGACAATAATCTCTCCCTCAATGTCAACGAAACGAAGGAAATAGTCATCGATTTCAGGAAGCCTAGGGGAGAACATGTCCCTATCTACACCAACAGAGATGAAGTAGAAATGATCAAAAGCTTCAAGTCCAGAGTACCAATAACCTGTCCTGGCCCCCCTATGCTGACACGATAGTTAAGAAAGCCCACCAATGCCTCTACATTCTCAGAGGACTAAGGAAATTTGGCATGTCCGCTACAACTCTCACCAACTTTTACAGATGCACCATAGAAACATTCTTTCTGTTTGTATCACAGCTTGGTATAGCTCCTGCTCTGTCCAAGACCACAAGAAGCTATAAACGGTCATGAACGAGGCCCAGTCCATCACGCAAATCAGCCTCCCATCCATTGACACTGTCTACACTTCCCGCTGCATCGGAAAAACAACCAGCGTAAATAAGTTCCCCATGCATCCCGGACATATTTTCTTCCACCTTCTCCTGTCGGGAAAAATGTACAGAAGTTTGAGATCATGTACCAACTGACTCAAAAACAGCTTCTTCCCTGCTGCCATCAGACTTTTGAATGGACTTATCTCATACTAAGTTGATTTTTCTCTACGTTCTATCTATGACTGTAACATTACATTCTGTACTCTCTTCTTTCCTTCCCTATGAATGGTATACTTTATCCACATAGCACGCAAGAAACAATACTTTTTACTGTATACTAATACAGGTGATAATAAATCGAATCAAAGCAAATCAAGAAGATAATGTACAGCACATGGAAGTGTTGGCATTTCTTGAACAGTGAGACAAAGATTAATCCAAATCCTTCAAAGGACATTAGCTCCATTTTTGGATTGGAAAAGGGCATTGAGAGCGTTTTTAATTGGTTTGTCCCGGAACAGTGGAACAGACCCCTTGCTAAGGATTAGAAAGACAAATTACAGTCAATGTAAGCATGCTTGCGGATGCTGATGTGAAAATGCATCTTGTTTTCAGGCATGGATCTGTAGAGTCCCACTAAGAGATTAGTGGAAGAGTGATGTGTTTGATTGGTCTCTTGAGAGGCTTTCCCCTTCATCTAGAAAGCTGCTGTAATCTGCGGGACACTGCTCTGTCGCTCCGTCTCACACTTCTGCGACTGTAGCCGGTGAGGCAGATGGTCTTCATATTCAAGGGTGATATGGCTCCTTGCCTGCCATTAACACCACTTCCAAGGCACACTCGGTCAAAATAACACTGCCTCCGTTTCCTAGGAGACACCAGAATTTGTATTCATTTTGACACCACTTCCACCAAAGCTGCTGTCCATATCAAGATGGGTTCAAGTTGTCAGAGCCTGGTAAGGTGGCTGGATGGTTTTGGAGTGAGGAAGTTGGGTTTCCCCTGCAAATGGTTCCACCATCTAGGTTAAAAACAACGTGATTGTGCAGTTTTAAGGTTTTTTGAAGAACCTTTGCCTGGGCTTGACTACTCTTGCCTTTGTGAGCCAATTAAAGTGCTCACATGGCAATGAGAGAAAAGTGCAAATGTGTTCCAATGAGCAGCACAAGGGGCAAAGTTCAATTCCATCCTCAAGGTGGGATTGGGGGCAGGGCGGGCATTTAGTTGGGTAGAAGGGCGGCAGGGGGGAACCCACCATCTTCCCATCTCCATCCTGAAGGATGACGGACGACCCTCCTGTCCTGCCACCAATCCAGGCCCTTAAGTGGGCAGCCATTGCCCATTTCAGGGCCTCATCATGCCCCCCCCCCCCTGGTGTGAAAGCAGCAGCCATGCAGGAAGCTCTGAAAGTAAACCTGCATTTGGGGGTTGGGGGTGGGGGATTGACCCTCTTTCAAAAACCTGCTTGAGAGATATGGCATTGGGAGGGGTGGGGGGGGCAGAGGGGGTGGCCCGGTGAGGGATATCCTTCCGTCCTTGCTGCTGAATCCCTTCCCCCATGGTCTCGATCTCGCTCATCTCTGGCCTGGTGGCCCTTGGCGTTCTTGGCGACTCTGTTGGGTGCATTACCAGCAGCTGCCACCGCTCTCACTGGCGCTGACTCCATTGCACAGGTGCCAGCTTCTGGTTGGTCAGCAGCTCTCAGGGGAAGGGGTAGGATTTGGGGAAAAGTCCGCCTCTGGACACTTCAGTGCTCGATGGTCACTTGATACAATTGGCCTTCCCAAAAGGAGGTGACAAGGGGCCATTGAGCCAGAAGGTGAGGCCTTTGATCTCTGCATTAAGTAGCGCCCCAGTTGTCTGGGTCCACAGTGACAGCAGAATTTCAATTCTGTCAGGGATGAAATATCCCTGGATTCCCTACATTGTTCCAGAAAGGAATTTGAATGTTGCAGTTTTTCATTCACTGCCAAGCTCCTCTTGTATGAGTTTCCACCTTGGCATTACGCAGTTCCTATTCCATGAGGTGGCACAGTGGTTGGTGCTGCTGCCTCACAGCTCCAGGGACTTGGATTCAACTCCCAGCTTTGGTCACTGTCTGTGTGGAGTCTGCACATTCTCCCCATGTCTGCATGGGTTTCCTCCGGGTGCTCTGGTTTCCTCACACAGTTTGAAAGACATGCTGGCTAGGTGCATTGGCTGTGCTACATTCTCCCTTAGTGTACCCGAAAACAGGCACCAGAGTGTGGTGACTCGGGGATTTTCACAGTAACTTCATTGTAGGGTTAATGTAACCCGACTTGTGACACTAATAAATAAATAAACTAAACCTAAAGCGCCCTGTAGGCCTGTGCCTGACAGAGGGAGAACAAACTGCTCATTATTGAAAAATAAGGATTTAGCAGGCTGTCTTTTATAATACATCAGCTACTATTGAGTGTCGCACTATCATACATTTGTAACAAGAATATTGAATAGGGTGGCATATGGCACAATAGTTAGCATTGCTGCCTCACAGTGCCTGGGACCTGGGTTCGATTCCCAGCTTGGGTCACTGTCTGTGTGGAGTTTGCATGTTCTCCCCGTGTCTGCGTGGGTTTCCTGTGGGTGTTCCGGTTTCCTTCCACAGTCTGAAGATGTGCGGATTAGGTGGATTGGTCGTGCTAAATTTCCCCTTAGTGTCGGGGGACTAGCTAGGGTAAATGCTTGGGGTTGTGGGGATGGGACCTGGGTGGGATCATGGTCGGTGCAGAGTTGATAGGCCAAATCCCTCTGCAATGATCTATAGTTCTATGAATTGCTTGCGCAAAAATTTGGGGCCTGGAAGTGCCGGGACTCAAAATAATTTGCTTAGAAACCCAATGTTAAGTAGCCTTGTCAAGACATTTGCAGGTAATCACGGTTATCATTGGACTTCCGTGTTATTTGCCAAAAGCTGCTTGAATCAACAGGTATTAATTAAAAAGGTCAATAAAGCAGAACAAATCTGTTTGATTTCCTCTGGGATTTAAAAGCCTTCAGATGAGAAATGAACAGTATTAAATTGTGCTGCCTCCAATTTTCCCCGTTTTTAGTGGCTGTTCCTGTCAGATTTGCTCCTTGGTAATGGCTTTTCTTTATTCGTTTGTGGGGCACGGGTGTTGCTGGCTGGACCAGCGTTTATTGTCCATCCCTAGTTGCCCTTGGGAAGATGGCAGTGGCTGCCTCCTTGACAACTGAGTGCCATGCCAGGCTATTTCAGAGGGCAGTTGCGAGTCTACCACATTGCTGTGGCTCTGGAGTCACTTCGCTAAAGGACATTTGTGAATCAGGTGAGTTTTTCCGACAATCAACAATGGTTTCATGCTTATCAGTGGGTTCGTAATTCCAGATTTTTTTTTCATTGAATTCAAATTCAACCATCTGCTGTGGCAGGATTCGAACCGAGTCCACAGAACATTAGCTGAGGATTAATACCATTCATAATCTCGTAATAATCCCACTAGGCCATTGCCTGCCAATCACTGATGGCTTCACCATTCTTTCTGAGCTATCGCATGGCGTTAAGGATAATAAGGAGGGTAGGAAAGCTATCCCCGGAAGATTATCAATTGATACTGTAAGATTCCCATTCCTATGAATTGAAATATTGTCTTGTACCTGTTGGTATGATACAGGAATTTCTTTTAACTTCTTGAAGCATCAGATCGTGATAATCTCCCAATCCAACAGAGGTCCAAGATCGGATGGATCTGTCAACATTGCTTCAAGTCTATGAAGAGATTCAGAAACCAATCTAGGGAGCTGGATAGGCAGGAAGCTGGTATTGGGAATGGGGAAAAATATCAGATTGGTGCAGATTGAGTGATTTCTGAGGTTGGAGTCAAAGCACTTTGTTCGAGGCAAATGAACGGGTAAGATAGTTTGAGATGAGTTGCTCATTTGGACAGTGGGCTGAATGGCCTTCTTCTGCATCCCAACAATTCTCCATTCAAAACTCCAACTCACCTCCAAACTCCGTGGCCTGATGCTCAGCACCTCCCTCTGCGACTGGATCCTGAACTTCCTAATTCACAATCAGTAAGGATGGGCAACCTTCTCCACGATCATCCTCAACTCCGGTGCCCCACAAGGCTGTGTTCTCAGCCCCCTATTACACTTCTTAAGCACCTATGACCTAAGTTCCCCTCCAACTCAATTTGCATAGTGGGTCAGATCTCAAACAGTGACGAGACAGAGTACAGGAATGAGATAGAGAGACTGTGGTACAACAACAATAATCTCTCCCTCAGTGTCGAAGGAGATAGTCATCGACTTCAGGAAGTGTAGTGGGGGACATGGCCCTGTTGACATCAATGGGGATGAAGTGGAAATGATCGAAAGTTTCAAATTTTTAGATGTCCAGATCACCAACAATTTGTCCTGGTCCCCCCATACTGACACTATAGTTAAATAAGCCCTGATACCTCAATTTTCTCAGAAGCCTAAGGAAATTTGGCATGTCCGCTACGGCTCTCGCCAACTTTTAGAGATGCACCATAGAAAGCATTCTTTCTGGTTGTATCACAGTTTGGTATGGTTCCTGCTCTGCCCAAGACCACAAGAAACTACAAAGGGTCGTGAGCAAAGCCCAATCCATCACACAAACCAGCCTCCCATCCATTGACTCTGCCTACACTTCCCGCCTTGGAAAAACACGCAGCATAATCAAAGACCCCGGACATAGTCTCTTCTACCTTCCTCTGTTGAGAAAAAGATACAAAAGTCTGAGGACATGTACCAACCAACTCAAGTACAGCATCTTTCCTGCTGCCATCAAATTTTTGAATGGGCTTACCTCATATTAAGTTGATCTTTCTCTGCACCCTAGCTATGACTGTAACACTACATTCTGCACTCTCTCCTTTCCTTCTCAGTGAACGGTATACTTTGTCTATATAGCATGCACAAAACAATACTTTTCATTGTATCCCAATACATGTGACAATAGTAAATCAAATCAAATCAATTCTGTGATTCTGGGAAATGAGCGTTTACCCAAGACTAGGAAATACGAAATTCTCTCACAAAATCACTGGAAGGTGTTGAACACTTAAGTTTTTTATGAATGGGATTATCCAAAAATGTCAGCATTAAATGGGGGAGGGGGGTGTGGGATATAGCATACAGCAAGCATACTGCACATCTCTATGGCAATATTGTCACTCTGTTGTACCTGCCACAATACATTGCAGGTGGATTCGGCTGTCTCTTGGTCAGTCTGACTGATGAAGCAGCTGATGATGGCGAGGTTAAAGTGCTGGGTGTCGAGGGGACACGGGAGAGGATAAATCAACCCAAACCGCAACACTATCAGTTACTTCTTTGTCTCGAAATGGAGCAGCTCTGTTGGTTGTCATGGAGATGCCCCTAATCTTCCTCTGTGCTGGGAACAGACCCAAGTGAGACAAATAAACAAGGCAAAAACAGAGGAAAAAAATCAAACAGCAAATATCTTGGCAGTGCCATTGCGTTTAGATCAAAGAATCCTACAGTGCTGAGGGAGGCCTTTCGGCCCATCGAGTCTGTGCCGACCAAAGTCCCACCCAAGCCCTATCCGTATAACCTCATGCATTTATCCTAGCTAGTCCCCCTGACTCAAAGGGGCAATTTAGCATGGTCAATCACCTAACCTGCATGACTTTGGAATGTGAGAGGAAACCGGAGCAGCCGGAGCAGCCGGAGGAAACCCAGGCAGACATGGGGAGAATGTGCAGACTCCACACAGACAGTGACCCAAGGTCAGAATTGAACCCGGGTCCCTGGCGCTGTGAGGCAGCAGTGCTAACCACCGTGCCACCATGCTATGGGCCAAGTGCTGGTAAATGGGATGAGTGGAAGTTCAAGTGTTTCTCGCATGTTGGTGCAGACTCAATGGGCTGGAACGCCTCTTCTGCACTGTATGATTCTATGAAGATACCAAGCAAATCGGGGACTAGAAGATGGACCCATACCTTATCCATCTGGGACCATAACAATGCGATGGCAGTGCACTTATTGTCCTGCTGCATGTTTAACTGTGATAATAACTGAGTGTGGAGAGGGCAGTAAGATTCTGAATCATGATATTGAACAATACTAATTAAAGTGTGAACAGGATGAATGAGCCATTTCACATCAGAAATTTGGTACCAGTTGGAAAATCCTGGTCTTAACACTCTTGATGTTCACTCCTGGCAGACAGGATTCCAGGCTGGGAGTCCAAAGTTGAAAAGTTACCCCTTGAGTAAGTTTCTCTAGCAAATTTCGTTTTCCAGAAATCTGCAATTCTATTGGAACGACTGATGGAATTCAAGAAAATATGGGTAGTTCACAGCTTGGTTTGGCAGTGTTGCTGTCATACAATGCTCACCTAATCTAGTTGGACAGATTCATACATCATGAATCAGTGACTGCCTCAACAGTGCATAATTACAGTGTTTTATGGGCTCCATTCCCATCTACGCACTTTCTCTCTCTCATTGTGAATCTCTGAACGTGTTAACTGCCTATGTAAGCTCCACATGTTCGCTGGTGCTGCCCTGTGGCCATAAAGCCTTGCACTAAATCAAGGACTAACATCGCAGGCACAATCTCAAGGCTTGAGTCTTTGTCTGCAGCTCTGTCAGCAGGGTTCTGGGCAGCATGTGTGAGGAATTGAATGTTTATCAGGGTAAAGGATGCAAATACTGGGGAATGCAACATTTTCTCCATCGTTACCACTCAGGACACAGGCACCCCAAACAAGGTTAGCATTGCCAACTGGAGCCTTAAGCTCTGGTTAATGTACCTTAGCTCCAACCTGAGAGATTATCAGCTAATGAGTCCCCGTCACATTTTCTGCTTGCTCATAAAGCACCATTGTAGTATCCCTGAGTGAGTTTATTGAGTCAGGTCATTTTTTATTACCAATATGTTACTGTAAGCCAACATTCGTAGAATCATAGGACCCCTACACTGCAGAAGGAGACCATTCAGCCCATTGAGTCTGTACCAACTCACTATTAGAGCATTTTACCCAGGCCCTATCCCTGTAACCCCATGTACTTACCCCGCTAATTGTCCTAATCTACACATCTTTGGACACTTAGGGGCAATTTTTCATAGCCAATTCATCTAATCTGCACACCTTTGCGGTGTGGGAGGAAACTGGAGCACCAGAAGGAAACCCACGCAGACAAGGGGAGAACAGTCACCTGAGGCCGGAATTGAACTCGAGTCCCTCGCACTGTGAGGCAACAGTGCTAACCATTGTGCCACTGTGCCATCATTGAAAATGTGTTGCAACTGGCTATGACATGGAGTGTGGGAGAAAACTGGAGCACCTGGAGCCAACTCAGGCCAACACGAGGAGATCACACAAACTCCACACAATCACCCGAGGATGGAATTGAGTGCTTGTCAACTGTTGTTGAATTTGTGAATTCTGGGGTGTGTAAATCTGACACTGGGAAATATACACATTCATACATTTACAACTGGAAACTTTTAGCCACCTATATGGAGCAGAGATCATCGAGATTTACAATACACTTACCTTGAATTGGATCGAAATGATGTATATGATGCAACGGCTGTAACCAATTCAGTCCAATCTGTACATCATATTGAAACATCATTGCTACCAGAAAACAGTGAAGTCAGCAAACAGATTGTATTTGAACAGTGCGCTACAGAAAACACTCCACAGAAACTATTTGAAAGGATTTTCTATAAATTACAGTAAATGGAACTTATTGCCACAGCAATATCCCACAATTAAAGCAGACTTATTTCTTCTGTATAGATATAGTATAGGTCCCCTTGGTTCACAAATTGTATTGTAGCATTGCCGTGCTGTACACAAACCAGAGCACTAGGTCAGTATAGCAAGCTCAGCTTAATTTAGGATGGATCAAGAATTTGGAAATGTTCCCTTTTCCACAAAGAATCTTATTCTTAAGACTAGTATATGGCAACAACTGTAACTTCCATCCAGGTTAATCCAGATAATAGTGCCAGTGTCACTGTGATGACTCTTCTGTGGACATTAGTTGTTTTATGACACAAAAATAGACACGACAGTGAGTTGCAAAGAGGAAATAAGAACCTTTCAAAAGGATATGGATAGGTTAAGAGAGTGGGCCAAAACGTGGCAGATGGAGTTTAACGTGGATAAATGCGAGGTCATGCATTATGGTCAGAAAAATGGGAAGGCGATTTATTATCTAAATGGGAAGAGACTTTGGGTGCTCCAGAGCAGAGGGCTTGGGATGGTCTCATTTATAAGTCACAGAAAACTAGCATGCAGGTGCAACAGATAGTAAAGAAAGCGAATGGAATGTTATAGCTAAAGGAATAGAATATACAGATAAGGAAGTATTGTTGCAACTATACAAGGCATTGGTGAGGCCGCACCTGGAGTATTGTGCACAGTTTACGCCCCCTTATTTGAGGCAAAATGTACTGCATTGGAGACAGTTCAGAGGAGGTTCACTACATTGATTCCAGAAATGAGGGGTTTGTTGAATGAAGAGAGTTTGAACAGTTTAGGCCAATGCTGTTGGAATTTAGAAGAATGAGGGGAGATCAAATTGAGGTATAGAAGATGATAAAAGGCATGGATAAAGTAGACTTCCTCTTGTGGGGCATTTTAGGATGAGAGGTCGCAATAAGGGGTAGCAAATTTAAAACAGAATTGAGGAGAAACTACTTCTCCCAAAGAGTTGTGAATCTGTGGAATTCGCAACACCAAAGTGCAGTGGATGCTGAGACAATGAGTAAATTTAAACAGGAGTTAGACAGATTTTTAATTGGTAATGGGTTGAAGGGTGATGGGGAGAAGGCAGGTAAATGGGGATGAGGAGCATATCAGCCATTATTGAATGGGCTGATTCTGCTCCTATATCTTATGAACCTATGTCCCTATGCCTGATCTGAGTCACACACTGGAAAGCTTTTGAGCTCTCCATCTGCACATCAGGGATCCGTATCTGTCATGATTTGATTTGTACGGGTTGTAGTTTCAGGTTGACCGTGAGTTTTGCAGTAGATCAAAACCAGTGAGGTCTCCTGGGTCAGATTTTCCAAAACAGATTTATTTGTAACTTCTTGTGATCTCCATTCTACTTTCAAATTTAATCAGGGTTGAAATCGTATTGCTGGAGATTAAGCAACTGGATCCAAAATGTCTTGTACAACTTCAAACGGGTGTCGAGGAATGTTATTGAGATCTGGGAAGACATTCATTTCCTCAATTTGCTGGATTGCCTGGAAGGTGGAATTGTGGCAAGTGGGTGGGGGCGGGGGAGTGACATGCAATAGTGCAGTCAGAGTGTCGGGGTTGACATGTGTGTTCCAGTGTTACAGCACGTTGCTGGACATTAACAAATCCGGTGTGGCAACTATCAGCTTGTACCAGGGCACTGTACAAAGCTACAGTGTACACAATGACCACTGCTGATGCTAATACACACCAACATACCCTTCCCACATATAGACCAGACTAACCCATATTCTCAATTTGGGGAGTATATTTGAAGCGAATTATTCGTTACAAAACACAGCAGCACAATATTGAAAATCACATTCATTTGGTGGGGATTAATACTGCGACTTACACCATGAGAAAAATAATTCTGCATAGGGATCTGCCACAGAAGATCACTTTCAGGGTCACTTAGAATTCCTGTTGTCGATACGGAACACAGTAACTCTTCTCTTATGGGGTTATTAGTTTTGAGTACACAGATGAATGATAAGAGGGATTTTTAGGGTCCATTGCCTGCCCCCAGTTCCTGTTTTTCTCTCTACGCGTTATTATTAAATGACAATTTTGGTCTAATTTTCCAAACCAGACCATCATTCCTAATTTTCTTTCCCCTAACATAACCACTTCCGTTTTATTGGTTTCCTTATACTGTTCAGTGGCAGCAGCTAGAGATGGGCAGCACGGTGGCAATGTGGTCAGCACTGCTGCCTCACAGCGCCAGATTCCATCTCAGCCTTGGGTGACTCTCTGTGTGGGGTTCGTACGTTCTCTCCATGTCTGTGTGGGTTTCCTTTGAAAGCTCCAGTTTCCTCCCACAATCCAAAGATGCGGTGGATTGGCCATGCTAAATTGCCCCTTAGTGTCAGGGAAGATTAACAGGGTAAATACATGGGGTTATGGGAGTGGGGCCTGGGCAGGATTGTTGTCAGTGGATTGGCCTATTGGCCACTTTTTACTACAGGGGTTCTACGATTCTATGAATAATGTGCCCTTCGCCATCCTTTGATGCTAGTTTGAGCAGCGAGCTAGGATCATTGCTTTGCCTCTCCTCAATGATGTGACTGAGGTAAGCAACTGAATGGTGTTGGTGAGGATCAGACTGTGCTGTGTTGTCTGACAGTAATTGAAACAGGGCCATCTGCAGGCAACAGCTGTATGCTGGAAATCTGAATTAGGCTGAGATCAGTGTTTCCCAATTGACAAAAAAATGACTTCGTTTAAATCTTTAAAAAAATCAATTCCAAAGCCTTGGCCAACATATTTTTCATTCAGAGCATATTGCTGGAGTATCAAGCATAATCAGCATAGTGGCTTGAAAAGAATGCATTCAGCAGATCGAGCCCAATCATTCAATGTTCCAATAGAACTTTGAAGAGATGGCTGATCATGGAGTGCTGCTGCTTGTTCACATTAATACTATAAAGATTTATAACTCCCTTTGTCAAATATTGCTCTCAGAACATTCCCAGCGTCTATCCGGAATCATTTTTCTCATGGCGTAAGTCGCAGTATTAATCCCCGCCAAATTAACGTGAGCAGATCAATTTTCAGTGTTGTTTTGCGTCGTTGCGTTTTGTAACAACAAATTCGCTTGTTGTTTATTGGATTTGATCAGGCAGTGTGAAAGATGTGGGAGAAGGATTTCCCCTGGGTGTTTAGCAAACACACTGGGCCACGTTTTGAGGTTGGAAATAACGGTGAGGTTGAAAGCGCTTACCATTATTTCTGTGTGCGTTGGAGCGTTTGGCTTCCACAAATGTGAAGTTAAAAACGGAAATCAGGAAGTGATTGCCTTATTGCATGCTCTTCCAAGAGCTGTACAATAATGGAATCTTGCCCAGAATTTTGGCGAGATTCATAGACTGGAATTCTCCATTGGGCTCGGGCGGGATTTTACGAGCCTCGCCCGACTGTTAAATACATGGAACGGCGCAATACCGCAGTACTTATCTCAGAGATGAGTACCTGTATTTTACAACCTTGAGCAGGAGAGGCTTGTAAAACCCCACCTGAGGCCAATGGAGAATTCCGTTCAGTAAGCCTGATTCTGGGGTAGGCGTGCCTGCAAAATTCCAGCTCAGAGCTAAACATTCCCAGAAAAAGTTAGGGCTTCTCCATTTCAGCCGAAGCAGCCTTGTAATGTTATATTATGTCTTACCTACTGCCAGTAACCTCGCTGGCACTGAAAATTAATTTTTATGGGTGTGGAGTCACATATCTTCAGATTTCAATTATTGGCAGGGTGTTTTTTAAATAAAAATAAAGTAGTTTTTTAAAAAACTTCCTGTAGGTTTACCTCTCTCCCTTAATATAATCTGTCTTGCCCTCTCCGCTGTGTTGAATTTTGCCAGCCCCCCCCCCCGTAGATGGGTTAGGGGATGAATGGACCCTGTAAATGATGGCAGAAGGCAATTTGAGGGGACCCCCACACCGGATCTTCTCAATGGTGAGAATGCCAGCAGTGGGCTGCCCGGCGATTACAGGAGGGCAGCCGGTTAAACCAATTAATTAGCCGAGGAACGGCATCTTTCCAGCCCTGCCAAGATTTTACCAGCGTCGGTAGGGGCACTCGCTCAGTATGGAGACAAACCGCGATGGCCTTTCAGCAGGTTCTTGAGGAATCCTTAAAGGCTGCTCCTTGCCCCAGTGAGTGGGCCACAGTGACAATGGCTACTCCATGCCCCTCAGCTGCTGGCCCCACTGGGGATTTTACCCCTCTGATCGCTGGGGCACAGTCAAAAAATAAAACTTGAAAGAAAAAAGCTGCCATTCAATTGGAGCAGCAGCAGTGAGAGGAGGGCTATTGTCCTTAACTGGATCCAATGATGGCACCTTAACTGACTGCCTCTAATAAAACGCTGCCTTGGGTCCTGTTGTCCATCCATGGGGGCCTGAGACTGGCTTTTGGACCTGGCTGTGGGACAACCTGGGATTTGGTAAGATGCTGGTTTCTGTTTCGCTTTTGGTACGTGATTTTACATCAGTTCACCATTCTAACTGACTCTCCCTGGATCAGACTGTGCTGTTCATTAATGAGTCCTCAGTCTGATGGTTAAGGAAATGTACAGGTGGTCAGCCTTTCCTTGCAGGTTCCTATAGAGGGCATCATGCCAGTTTGACTCTAGCTTAGAGTAAACATCCTTGCCATATCCCACAGAACATTTGTTGTAAGTGTAATGGTTGGAGAGTGCCATTCATTCACAACCCCTGCCCCACCCACACTGGCACAGTGGTTACTACTGCTGCCTCACAGCGCCAGGGACCTTGATTCGATTCCTGGCTTGGGTCACTGTGTGTGTAGAGTTTGCACTGTGTCTGCATGGGTTTCCTCTGGGTGCTCCAGTTCCCTCCCACTGTCCAAAAGACATGTTGGTTAGGTACATTGGCCATGCTAAATTCTCCCTCAGTGTACCCAAACAAGTGCTGGAGTGTGGCAACTAGGGGATTTTCACAGTAACTTCATTGCAGTGTTAATGTAAGCCTACTTGAGGCACTGATAAATAAACTTAAACTTTAAACCCATTCCCAGAGCACAATTCAACCATTGTACATCGATGAGGATGTCTTTCTTTCATTTTCACTATTACAAGTTTCCAACTGCATTTTTTTGAATGAATTTAATTATTTGTCAAAATCTATTCACGATGCAACAAGGAATCCAACCCCCCCCCCCAACAATCTCTCATTTGTAAAGTATTATAGTCTTGTTTATCGAACAAAAATCTAGTCCCATGCCCAATAGCTATTGTTCTTTTTAAAACTTATTTCTTCCCTTCCCTTGTTCAGATCTTCCCAGCCAGTTCTCCAAACTACAGGGAGGCGTGGATATTTGGTGACATCCCTGTAAGGTTTTGACAAATGTGATTTTTGAGACAATCCCACTAGGTGCACAAGCTGGTTCCATCTCACTCTCCACTTTGATCTCCCACAATGGGATGCGCCAGACCTTTGCCTGCCTCCTGTTGCACGGACCTAAGCAGATTGAATGCTGAGAGATATTGTGGACTTTGTCAACCAACTATGTGGACTTTGATGAATAACCCCTGGTCTTCCCGTATTAATTTGCAAGATATATGTTACCTCTGGACGTCAATATGCTGGCTAAGATCTATGCTGAGGGAAATGATGGAGAGAATCATTGTGACCCAACAACTTTCTATTTCAGCTTTTAAGATGAACCATCGTAATTTACTTGAACATCAGTATTGTTCCCCTGGTTTTCCATGCCTGTGCAAGCTGTATAGATTCATTATCCTAGCAGTTCATTGGGAACAGATACAGTTTCATCAAACAGTATTACTTCACATCATTATCCTATTCTTCCATCTGTGATATTAAAATATTTTGGCTCCTCAATCTCCATCTTGAGGTCATGTATGATTGCTGACTAATCTATGATTTTCCTCTCATAGATGATGGGCTGCTATTAACACTCATGCAGTTTATGTTCAGTTCATTTCAACAATTTAGGAACAGGCTTCAAATTAGTCAACTTTTTCTGGATCTATTTCTAGGCGTGCTCACTTTCCTTATTCACATCAGCATCCAGTAACTTGTTCTCCTTCTCTGCTTTTGCCAGTCTCACGTTGCACACTACTTGTGAGTGGATTAAGTCTATACGGGTGTTGCTTAATTGGAACAGCGTTTCCTCCATCTACATAATGCACAATTACTTCAGTACTTTCCAGTTTATTCCCATGTATAATTCTATGTGATTGTAAGAACTCCTTTAGGTCATTTTAATTTTCCTCCAGAAGGTAACTCAATAATTTATCCCAATTTCTGATAACATCCTCATTATCCAATCTAATTTGAGAAATGTTGATTTCAGAATCATCTGGATTTGTTTCTTCATTCTCAATTGTAAGAAATAACACATCCTCCTTCTGCTTTCATTCACTATCAAAATAGCACTTGAGCATATTAACATGACACACTCTGTGAGTTTTCTTTCTATCTGGCATTCTTATCAAACAATTGATAAAAGGGCAGCACGGTGGCACAGTGGTTAGCACTGCTGCTTCACAGCTCCAGGGACCTGGGTTCGATTCCCAGCTTGGGTCACTGTCTGTGTGGAGTTTGCACATTCTCCTCTTGTCTGTGTGGGTTTCCTCCGGGTGCTCCAGTTTCCTCCCACAGTCCAAAGATGTGCAGGTTAGGTTGATTGGCCATGCTAAAAACAAAAATTGCCCCTTAGTTTCCTGAGATGCATAGGTTAGAGGGATTAATGGGTAAATGTGTAGGGGTAAGGCCTGGGTGGGATTGTGGTTGGTGCAGACTTGATGAGTCAAATGGCCTCTTTCTCCACTGTAGGGTTTCTACGATTCTATTTCACCTCAGTCAATTTCCTTTCAATTTGATGAGGCCTGCTAAATCATGCTTTTATTAGTTCACCTACCACTGGTAATAAGATTAATATTTTCTCCCCACTAACATATCTACAAATTTTTGATCTCTTATCCGTTTCCTTTCTCAATGCATGCTGTGCCTTTTCAAATGTTGTCTGGCCAACTCACTAGCCCTACTTAATCTCTCCCTAAACTTTGACACATTGTCCAACAATATAGTCTTAGAACATTGACTCACCAATTTCCCCTTGATTGTGGTCCTCAGATGGAATGAATTTAGTTGATTCATTAGGTGCATCCCTAATTGCAAAAAAAATGGAATTCCTTTATCCCAATCCTCTGGATAATCCTGACCAAACACCTCAACATGGCCTTTAACGCTTGATGCTATTGTTTTAACACTCCCTGGGTGATACACAGTTGATTTAAATTGCTTAACTCCTAGTTATCCATAACTTCCCTGAATAACTTCGACGTAAAATTGGATCCCTGAGTGGATTGGATTTCTGTGGGCAGTCCATATTGGGTAAAAAGATTTATGTAATTCCTTTGCAATCCTTTTCGCTGTAATATTATGTAATGGAATGGCCCCCAGAAATGCATTGACACATCCATTAAGGTCAACAAAAACTGATGCCCACTTTTCTTTTTAGGGAGAAGTACCATGGCATTGATTAGGACCCTCATAATAAGTTCCTCAAATGCTGGAATGAATATTAAGGGTGCTGATTGACTACCGCTTGAGATTTTCCATCTACCTGATACGTATAACAATACAGCAAAATTCAGCTACAGCTTTATGCAATCCAGGCCAATTAAAGGGTTTTTGTCTTTTCACTTGAGTTTTCCTCACCCCCAAATGGCCCCCTAATGAAATCTCATGTGTCACCTGAGTGCCAACTTTGCCATTCTCGCCAGCAGTGAGGGTGGGTCAAACAAGATCAGAGAATCCCACTGCCCCCAACTTGAAAGGATGTAGAAACTACACTTTTGTGATGGCACAGCTCTCAATTCTACTTTATCTAGGGGCAGCACGGTGGCATGCATTGCTGCCTCACAGCGCCAGGGACCTGGATTTGATTCCTGGCTTTGGTCACTGTCTGTGTGGTTTTTGTACGTTCTCTGCGTGGGTTTCCTCCAGGTGCTTCGGTTTCCTCCCACAGATTGAAAGACGAGCTGGTTAGGTGTATTGACCGGAACAGGCACCAGAGTGTGGCGACTAGGGAAATTTCACAGTAACTTCATTGCAGTGTTAATGTAAGCCTTACTTGTGACACTAATAAATAATAAATAAAATTCTAAACTTTGACAACAATAAAAGCAGAAGTAATGGAAATATACACCTCTATCATTCATATCCTTTGTTTTTAAACTGGATGTCTCAATGCAGTTTACCATGAAGTAGTACTTTTGGAGGACAGCGACTGGTCTACTGTAGGGAACATGGCAACCAATTTACGTAAAGCAAGTTCCTTCAAATAGTAATGTGATAATGATGAATTGCTCTATTTTTTATGAATTGGGATAAATATTGGGCCAGACGTCCTTCTTTGAAACAGTGTATTGGGATCTTTTACGTCCACCAGAGAGGTGATTTGGGTGAAGGAACAAAATGGAGCATCTGAAAGTTTGCAGATGATACCAAGTTGGGTGGGAGGGTGAACTGTGACAAGGATGCACAGATCCTTCAGCGTGATCTGGACGGGTTGGATGAGTGGGCAAATCAATAGCAGATGCAGTATAATTTGGATAAATGTGAGATTATTCATTCTGGAAGCAAAACCAAGAAGGCAGATTACTATCTGTGGCTGTAAATTGGGAGAGGGGAGTGTGCAGTGGGACCTGGGTGTCCTTGTGCACCAGTCGCTGAAGGTAAACATGCAGGCACAGCAGGCAGTAAAGAAGGCAAATGGCATGTTGAGGTCCATTGTGCCACATTTGGAATACAGGAGCAGGGATGTGTTGTTGCAATTAGTCAGGACCTTGATGAGGCCACACCTAGAATATTGTGCGCAGTTTTAGTCTCCTTTACTGAGGAAGGATGTTCTTGCTCTCGAGGGAGTGCAGCGAGGGTTTACCATGCTGATTCTGGGGATAGTGGGACTGATGTAGGAGGAGAGATTGATTTGGTTAGGATTGTTTTTGCTGGAGTTCAGACGAATGAGGAGGGATCCCATAGACACTTATAAAATACTAACAGGACTAGACAGGGTGGATGCAGGGAAGATATTCCCGATGACCAGAACCAGGGGTCACAGCCTGAAGATTCGGGCTCGATCATTTAGGATGGAGATGAGGAGACATTTCTTCACCTAAAGAGTGAATTTATCATGACAGGAAGTAGTTGATGCCAAAACGTTGAATGTATTTAAGAGGCAACTGGATACAGAACTTGACGCGAACGGGATCAAAGGTTATTGGGAGAAAGCAGGATTAGGCTATCAGCCATGATCATAATGAATGGCGGTAAAAGATGGAAGGGCCAAATGGCCTCCTCCTACTCCTATCTTTTATGTTTCTATCATCTCTCAATTGCAGCATTGTAGCATCAGCTGAGATTACTTGCTCAATAGGGATTGAATCTTGAATCTTTTGATTCAGAGATGAGTGTGTTATCACTGAGTCATATCTTCCTGCTTAATCAAGGTATATTTTTAATTCAGTAATGAGCTGTATTAAACTGAGTCACTGCTAAGCAGTAATCCCAAAATGGTGTACCATGAACTCCCACTTTTTCAGAGTTGGAAACATGTAGTTCCATTATGTCAAGTATTTCTGTTTTTTTGTTAATGTTAATATCCTCTTACTGTACAAAGAACAAAAGAAGAGTACGGCACAGAAACAGGCCCTTTGTCCTTCCAAACATGCACCGATCATGTCTATCTATCTAAATCAATTGCTTATACCCCTGTATTCCCCGTTTGTTCATATGTCTATCCAGACAAGTCTTAAATGTGGTTAACGTAACAGCCTCAACCACCTCACTTGGCAGTGCATTCCAGGCCCCCACTGTGTAAAAAACTTCCCCCGCACACCTCCACTGTACACTGAGCTCAATGCACAGTATTATCCTGCTCTAGTATAAGGCTCGGTGTGCTTTCCCATAAGCATTTGTGATATAATCACAATCATTCAATTGAAATATAGCCTCGTAAATCACTGTCAGTGGCGTATTACCCTCTTCTCAAATCATTATTGTAAGAGTATTTTCTTCGGGCAGCTTAAAGAATTTGTCGATCAAGCGGCACACAGTTGCTTCAGGACACACATAGGAGTGGAAACAACAGTGTAATTGTCATTATACAAGGTACAGATAAGAACGGGAGGGTGATAATTAAACATACATTCTGTGAATGTTCTTCCTGTGACGGCAGTTCCACTGGCCAGATTCAGGCAAGTCTGAATTATTTGGAAGATTTTAACCTACGCGCCTGGCACAAATTAGGCAGGCAAGACAGTTAAAACAAGCTGCAACAATTAACCTCCTGCTAACCCATAGCACCATTATACCCAAATAGGAGCTGGAACCAGTGCTAACATTATCCACAAGTCCTGTGAATGTTTGTGCACATCACTTTCTCTGGTACAAATAAAGGTGCTGAGAAGTTATCAACACTTGAAGGCATGTGGAAAATGTCAAAACCCATCGATAAAAAAATCTCATGTTAGTATGTAACTTACTGGCTGCACTCATTCCTTCTGCTGTTGACGCACTGTTAATTTCTTAAGAATTTCTTTGGAATTCAGGTTAAGTGACTTGAATACATTGGTGGTTAACCCAACATACATCATCACCCTTATTATTTGCCTCCAGGAAAGACAATGTACCGTGGGAACACATCTGCCAGTGTTTACTTGGTTATCATTTATTGGAACAACAGCCGTGTTTTAACACTAAGCGAAAAGCAAATTACTGTGAATGCTGGAATCTGAAACAAAACCAAAAAAACTCTGGAAAATCTCAGCAGGTCTGACAGCATCTGTGGAGAGAGAATCGAGCCAACGTTTCAACTCTGGATGACCCTTCATCAGAGCTCTATTTTGTAGAAGACCTGAAATGTTAACAATAATGTCACCAGGGGTCAGCTATGAGGGAACAGTGATTTATTGCACAAAATAAAGTAACGCAAAAACCACAAGCCTGTAGTGAACACAAACAGGTCCCAACTGATTGGGATGTTCACGATTCTGAGGGTCATGGACAGGGTGGATAGGGAACAGTTGTTCCCCTTGGTTGAAGCGTCAATTATGAGGGGACCCATGTTAAAAGCGAGAGGTGGGATGTTTAGGGGGGATTTGAGGAAAAACATTTTTACCCAGAGGGTGGTGACGGTCTGGAATGCACTGCCTGGGAGGGTGGTGGAGGCAGGATGTCTCACATCTTTTAAAGAGTATCTGGATGAGTACTTGCAACACCATAACATTCAAGGCTACGGGCCAAGTGCTGGCAAGTAGGCAGGTCAGGGCCTTTCATGCTTCGGTGGAGACTTGATGGGCCGAAGGGCCTCTTCTGCACTGAAGTATTCTATGATTCTGTGCAGGACAATAGACTAATGGACCCACTCAGGGGCTTACTTTGTACAGGACTCGGTATATGAGCTCCATCGGGTAAGGTAATTACTAATCACTAGGGAACATGTTTTCTATGAATCCTACAGGGAGGTCAATCAGTGATTCCCCATGCAAGTCCTCAGGATTATCACATTAACTCGATTTCTCTCTCCACAAATGCCCAGATCTGCTGAGATTTTGCAGCATTTCCTGTTTTTATGTCAGCTTTCCTGCATCTGCAGTATTTTGCTTTTATTATCCACAGTGTTGGTTTCAGGAAGGATAGGCAATTATGTAAATGCTTGTGATATGGTAACAAAACTCCTCCAAGTATGGAAGGTGCAACCGTTAAAGAAACTGAGGGCCAGAATTCTCTGATGTTGCACGTCCTACTATCGCTGCCAGCGAGAATGGAGAATTTGGCACTCAGCCAAAGATTCATTCACTGCGGCGGGACTGGAGAATCCCAGCCGCAAGTGAGGTCAGAGAATTCCAGCCTGATAGCTTGAAAATTATAAAATGCAAAGAGCTGCCCAGTTGTTGAGCGGTGACCCATTTTATTTCAATGAATTGATAAATGGCCAAGATGAGACTGTTTATCCAGTTCCAACAGAACAAATGCCAAATCCATTCTTACTCAGCGCAAGATGCATGGCACTTCAAAACAGAATGGAAAATTGTCCTTTCCTGCCTTCCTTATGGACATTCTGCAGTATTTGCAGGCACATGGAGAGAGGGCAATGGTTATTACATTTCTGATGTTAAACAGTTTGATCCATTAAAATTTAAACATTATTTATTAGTGTCACCATTAGGCTTACATTAAAACTGCAATGAGGTTACTGTGAAAATCCCCTAGTCTCCACACTCCAGTGCCTGTTCCGGTACACCAAGGGAGAATTTAGCACAGCTAATCCACCTAACCAGCACATCTTTCGGACCATGGGAGGAAACCGGAACACCTGGAGAAAACCCACGTAGACACAGGGAGAACGTGCAAGCTCCATGCAGACAGTGACCCAAGCCGGGAATCGAACCTGGGTCACTGGCTCTGCGAGGCAGCCGTACTAACCACTGTGCCACCATGCTGCCCCACATTACAGTACTTGGGGTTATGCTAAATGATATCTATAATAAAACCTTCATCAGTGTAGTTAATGAATGCTGCACATATAGCATCTCGCAGTAAAACACCAGTATCTGACAGGCCAATTTTTCAAGGTAACATTTGTTTCCTAAACTCTAAAGACCAGTTAGTTATGCAACAATTTAACTAACTAATAATGCATGGGTAAAGATTGGGACCATAAAGCATAAGTTAACTGGTTTTCAGTCTATCATCGCACAGAATGATTATATTATGTTATGGTGCAGATGAATTTCAAAGTTTTACCGTAGTTTTTATAATCGATATGATAGATTTGAAATTTAGTGGATATTATATGCTAAAAATCCAAGCCCATTGCTGGAGCTTATTCCATGCCAATGTGCTTCTTGGCAATTATAGTTCTTACAATTTTAGGTGACCAAAACATGGCTGCTATTGTTTAAGTATTAGATTTATTCATTAGCATCACAAGTAAGCTTACATTAACACTGCAATGAAGTTACTGTGAAAATCTCCCAATCGCCACACTCCAGCACCTATTTGGAAACTCTGAGGGAGAATTTAGCATGGCCAATGCACCTAACCAGCATGTCTTTGAGACTGTGGGAGGAAACCGAAGCACCCGGAGGAAACCCAACAGACATGGGGAGAATGTGCAGATTCTGCACAGACAGTTACCCAAATCAGGAATCGAACCCAGGTCCCCGGTGCTGTGACACAGCAGTGTTGACCACTCTGCCACCATGCCACCCCTATCTGCTATCCCAGCTTGTTGGAGTCACAAGGGGCAGGAGGAGTGATGCCAAGCAGTGTGTAACTGAGAGGATAAGCATTGTAAATCCAGCCATGCAACGTTCATTCCTGGAGGCCGAGAGTCTACTGTTTGTTTGATGTGTAAAAGTTAAGGTTAATTTATTAGTCACAAGTGAGGCTTACATTAACACTGCAATTAAGTTACTGTGAAATTTCCCTAGTCACCATACTCCAGCACGTGTTTGGGTCAATACACCTGACCAGCACGTTTTTCAGGATGTAGGAGTAAACTGGTGCATCCAGAGAAAACCCACGCAGACACGGGGAGAATGTGCAAGCTCCGCACAGCCAGGAATCGAACCTGGATCCCTGGTGCTGTGAGGCAGCAGTGCTAACCACTGTGTTACCGTGCCACCCCTATGATCAATGTTGCCCAAGATTGCAATGGTATTGGTAAAGACCAAAAGATCATTGCAGGCCCCAGGCCTCAAACAGGCAGACCGTCCTTTGAAGATCAAAGAAAAATCTAACTCTTATTTGAGGCCCTTACTCAGAGACTCAATTATCCTGAGGCAGGCAGTGTTGCCATTGGCTGCATTCAGGAAAATTAAATCCGCATCAAATCTACCCAACCACTACTGCCCCATGTATTCATCAGCACTCCCCCTCTTACCCCCCCAGCTCAGCGCTGTTACCTCCACATTTGATCACCGCGAGATTTTTCCCATCCAATCATTCCCTCTGCCTTGCCATCCAAAAAAAAACTCTTTGGAAAATAATACAAGCTGCTTTGTGGGATTCTGCCCTTTTTTGGTGATCTGTGCCCCTGTTGGTCTGTGTCAATTCATCTTGAATTATAACACATGCAGAATCATAGAAGAAGCCATTCAGCCCATCGATTCTGCATTGACTCTCTAACAGTCAGACCTCAGACCTCTCCACCGCCCAATTTTGTTGCAAACTGCCTGCCTCTTAACCATTACATTCCCACCCAATCGCCATCGCTAACTCCATTCCTGGTCACCTCTACCCTATCACCTGCTAGTCAGGCCTACACCCCCCCCACCCCCCCACCCTCCATCCACTCCCCCAACTGGTTGCCCCCTTCCCAGTTGTTCCCCTTCTTCCATTGTCTGAGAATCACCGTGGCAACGCAGCCTAAACCACGCTTCACTTGCAGGCTGATCTTGCGGAGGGTTGGATTATTTGTGCTTTTAGGTGAGCATCTAAAGTGACGCTTCTCACGGTTGAATAACCATTGTCTAGTCCCACACACTGAAAAGTGGTCACTTGGTGAGGTGCTGGGTGAACACCCAGTACAGGTCAGGCCGGGGTAAGGAAAGGAATGAATGGGGGGCTGGAGTCCGGTCAAGAGTACGTCAGCTCAGATCTCTCACACCATGCGGACAAATCCCAGCTTAAAACTGGTTGCGGTTCAGATTTTAGCACAGATATCAAAGCAATGAGTCCCGTCGAAAGGTAGCCTGACACTGGTGTGACCGGTTTTACTTGCCCATGCTTATTTATAAATCAAAATAGCAAACGGGTGAAAAAAAAACAACTGCTAAACATTTCCTTTGATCGGCAGGTTGAGATTGAACAACTTGACCCACGAGGGCGGACTTCATTGCACCTTGCTGTTACGCTCGGCTACCTGGAGTGCACGAGAGTTTTACTGAAGCATGGCGCTGATGTTAGTAAAGAAAATCATAATGGATGGACAGGTACTGTAATGTCTCATTCACAATTGGGAGAGTTAAATTCTCTAGAAAAGTACTGTTGAACTATCATGTTCTAATTTTAGGCTTTTGTCGAAATATTTCGCTCTCCGGCCTCCATGATTGGACCCGAGATTTTTCCTAATCTCCACTTTTGAAATTGTGTGATTCATACTTAACCTATTGTTGTATCTGTGGACTAACTGTAACGTCGAGCAATTATTAACCAGGAGGTGATGGCCTAGTGGTATTATTGCCCGAAACAAATCCAGAAACTTAGCTAATGTTCTGGAGGATGGGGTTCGAATCCCACCATGGTAGAATTTGAACTCAGTTTTTAAAAATCTGGAATTAAGAATCTACTGATGACTATGAAACCATTGCCGATTGTTGGAAAAATCCATCTAGTTCACCAATGTTCTTTAGGGAAGGAAATCTGCCTTCCTTACCTGGTCTGGCTGACACCTGACTCCAGAGGCACAGCAATGTGGTTGAGCTCAACTGTCCTTGGGCAATTACGAATGGGCAATAAATGCTGTAAGGAGTCTCACAACACCAGGTTAAAGTCCAACAAGTTTATTTTATAGTAAACCCACAAGCTTTCACCGGCACCTCCACATAAGAAATGCTGGCCAGCCAGTGACGCTCATGTCCCATGAATGAATGAATATCCCACTTCCTTCAACAACAGAAGAGCATTGAGCCAGTGTTTGTACAATTTGTTACCATTGTGTTCTCTATAGGATGATAGCAGTTTGATCATTTTGGAGCGGGGGCTGAATTTTTTGGCCTCGTCACAGAGGAGGTGGGGTTGGAAAATGCGGCGAGCCATCCAAAAGTCCACTGACTTTAGTGGGAGCGGAAAATCCCACTGATGGAAAATTTCACCCTGTATCTTTAAGTTTCAGGTCAATGAAAAAGATTATGTCAGGCAGACAGAAAACCTGGGTGGTTTCATTTTAAAGGTCTGGAAGCTCAGATTGAGAGGGAGATGCTAGATATTTACACTGGGGGGTCAGTGGCAGCTGCTTCTATGTCTACAGTGAGAAGACCCAAGTTTCTTAAGACCCAGAAAAGAGTTGTTGATATCAAGTTGCTGGAACCTGTCTGGTTGGTTTCTAAGGTAAAAAGTGGATGTGATTAGAGTTAACTGCATCCAGCCTTTCTATTTGGATATAAAACTAATAGGTTTCTTGCTGCCTTGAAGAAGGGAATAGAGGAAGCCATTTTGAGATCAGGTTACTGGCTTCCCTATAAACCCAGAAAAATCACAGGCTAACAGCAGTTACATTACTCTGGTCTTTTCTGGCCTGAGAGAAAGAGTGCAAAGAAAAGATAGAGGCTGGAATTCACGCCAGTGGGGTTCTCTGGTCCTGCCGGCAGCACACCCTGTCCATGGATTTCCTGCTGTATGTGGTGGCTTCATACAGAAAAGATCATTGACAGTGGCGGGACCAGAGAATCTACTCCACCAGCAAAAAGCATGCCACATTCCACTGCCGAGAACCACACGGCTGGGAGGCCAGAGAATCCCACCCAGAATTCAACCAGACCTGTATCTTAAACAGAGAAAATGTTGACTCTGTTTTTCATCATGCAAGATATGGCTAGGGGTTTACACTCAGTTTAGAAACCAAGTTGGTGCAAAGACTGGAGGCTTCGCCTAGCTGCAGCTAGAGGAAGAATCCCCAGGAAAACAATGTGGAAGATAATCCTTGGAAAGGAAGTAAATCCTTGGGAACTGAAAAAAAAAGTTGTAGGAAAATTGAATATCTACCTAAGAGACCAGGAATGTAACAAAATTGAAAGAATCACATTCTGTTTGGTAATTTCAAATGGAAGTTGCCTACAAAGTAAAAATAACGTCTGGAATTCTCCAAACTCACCCACAGCTGGGATTCTCCAGTCCCGCTGCTGTGAGTGGAACTTTGGCTGAGCACCAAATTCTCCATTCTCGCTGGCAGCCATGAACACGATCAGAGAATCCCAGCCAGTGTTTGGTGAATAACGTTCTTTTAGCGTTTGCCTCAGTAAAATATGAAACTTTGTTGGGTGACCAGGGCAGCATTGTGGCACAGTGGTTAGCACTGCTGCCTCACAGTGCCAGGGGCCCAGGTTCGATTCCCAATTTGGGTCACTGTCTGTGTGGACATTCTCTCCGTGCCTACGTGGGTTTCCCCTGGGTGCTCCGGTTTCCTCCCACACTCCAAAGATGTGAAGGTTAGGTAGATTGGCCATGCTAAATTGCCCCTTAGTGTGAGGGGGACTAGCTAGAGTAAATGCATGGGGTTATGGGGATAGGGCCTGGGTGGGGTTGTGGTCAGTGCAGACTCAATGGGCTGAATGGCCTCCTTCTGCACTGTAGGGATTCTATGGATTTTATGACCTTCTTCCAATTAATAACTGGAAGTTCACATTTCTCTATGAAACATATCGGCGTTCACTGATATAATAGCAAAATCAAGACAACTAAAATAATAATGCGCAATTCAGGAGGAAACAGAGAAAATATAATCAAACAGCACAATGTACAGGCAGAAAAAGTGAGGAAAGTGGTTTTATTAGCATTTTTCAACAAAACTTTTTGGAAAATAACACAGGCTGCTTTGTGAGATTCTGCCCTTTGTTGATGATCTGTGCCCCCTTTGTTCTGTGTCAGTTGATCTTGAATTATAATACATGCAGAATCATAGAATCTATACAGTGTAGAAAAAGCCATTCAGCCCATCAAGTCTGTATTGATTCCCTGACAGTGTATTACCTAACCCCTTTCCCCCGCCCTATCTCGGTCATCCCATGCATTTACCCTAGATAATCCCATCGAATTTACACATCTTAGGACACCAAGGAGTAAGTTAGCATGGCCAATCCACCCGACCTGTACATCTTTGGACTGTGGGAGGAAAGTGGAGCACCTGGAGGAAACCCACGCAGACACAGGGGGAACACGTGAACCCGTACACAGACAGTGACCTGAGGCCGGGATCGAACCTGGGTCCCTGGAGCTGTGAGGCAGTGGTGCGAACCACTGTGCCACCGTACAACCCCTGTACCCTCAGGTCTTGTACCCCAGTCTCAGAATGGGGAAGGACTGCAACAGCTTCCTGTTCTTACCCAGTTATTTCCCTTTACAGGCATCTTCCTAGTCAAATTAGATGAGATTCACATTCAAGTAAGAAAAATGATCCTTTCAAGAACCCTAATAAATCCATACTGATAACTCAAGAGATTTTAATAGATCCAAACAGCAGAATGGATTGGTGCTGAGTGGCACAATACCATCAAAACCATCCATCTCCACGCAGAAATCTTTTGCTTAATATTCAAATCTCTAGACAAAGTGAATAAACCATTCATTTATTTAACTGACAGGAAATCAGGTGTTATTGAGGTTCCCGTCAAGTGGAACTATTTAGCAATTTAAAACACCAAATTCATCTGATCAAGGGAACAAAGGCTCTTGAATAATAAGCTCTGCTGGGCCTTTGGTTAAAATGACTGCAGGCAAATCAATATATTGGTGACATATGGGGTTGAAAATTTCTTTTACCGTGTGGCCCTAAAATTGAAATTGGACAGTGTGGCGACCATAATCTCACCCCCAAAATTGACCACTAATACATTGCTGTTGGGTGTTTCTAAGCCGTCCTGGAAATCTTTGTCATTTTGTCGTTATTTTCCCTTGGTCTTTTGGTCACATCATAATCCCTTACTGCCCATGGGAGATGGACACTTTGGCCGGAATTCTCTGGCCATTCACACCCCGCCGTCATTGTCAGGGAGAATGGTTAGGAGTGCGATGGAAGACTCTCCCCTTGCTGGAATGAATGTAGCTTCAGCGACATTCTAGACGCTTGACACAATCCAGGACAAAGCAGCCCACTTGATTGCCATCCCTTCTACAAACATTCACTCCCTCCATCACTGACGCACGGTGGCAGCTGTGTGTACCATCGACAAGATGCCCTACAGAGTCTCACCAGGGTTCCTTAGACAGCAACTTCCAAACCCATGACCACTACCACCTAGAAGTACAAGAGCAGCAGATACATGGGAACACCACCACTTGCAGATTGCCCTCCAAGCCGCTACCCAAGACCGCAAGAAACTACAAAGGGTCATGAACAAAGCCCAGTCCATCACTCAAACCAGTCTTGAACCCAATAAAATTGTCTACGCCTCCACTGCCATGACAAAGTAGTCAGCATAATCAAGATCCCCACACACCCCGGACATTCTCCCTTCTGCCTTCTTCCTTTTGGAAAAAGATACAAAAGTCTGAGGACATGTACCATCCGACAAGAACAGCTTCTCCCCTGCTGCTGTCAGACTTTTGCATGGACCTACCTTACATTAAGTTGATCTTTCTCTGCACGCTAGCTATGACTGTAACTCTACATTCTGCATTCTCTCCTTTCCTTCTCAATGAACGGTATGCTTTGTCTGTGTAGTGCGCAAGAAACAATACTTTTGACTGTATCCCAATACATGTGACAATAACAAATCGAATCAAATCAAAATATATGTCAGCGTTCCTGCACTGTCACTGGGTCAAAATCCTGGAACTCCCTCCCTAACAGCACTGTGTGTGTACTGACATGATATGGACTGCAGCGGTTCATGAGGGAGATCAGCACCACCTTTGTGAGAGAAATTAGGTATGGTCAATGAATGCTGGTCTAACCACTGAAGCCCAGATCCCTTGAATGAATAAAAACAAATGAAAGATGAGGGGTTGAAATGAATTGGCAAGTTCAGTTAAGGAATGGGTCAATAGAAATGCCTACTTGTGACACTAATAAATAAACTTAAACAATGATGAGGCGAATTAAAATCAAGGATGCTCAAGAGGCCAGAATTAGAGGAGTGTGGATATCTCAGAAGGTTGTGTGACTGGAGGAGATTGCAGAGACAGGGAGGGCCAACCAAGCTCACGGAGGAAGTTGAAGACAAGGATGAGATCGTACAAATTGAGGGGTCGCTTAACTTGGAGCCAAACTCATCAGGCTGAGCAGGTGTGAGTTTGGACATAGGCAGTAGAGTAGAGCTCAGATCTAGGGAGGGTAGGATGTGGGAAACCAGCCAGGAGGGGGTTGGGAAAATTGTGTACGGATGTGACAAAGGCATGGATGAGGATTTCAGCAGCAAAAAAACAAGTGGCTGGGGCAATCAGTCTCAGTGATGGCAACTGGAAACTCTGCTTGGGAACAAATAATGACACCAGTGTTGTGAACGGTCTAGTTCAGCCTCAAATGGTTGCTAGGGAGAGAGGGATAGAATCAGTGGAACATGAGTGAAGTATGTGTGGGGGGCACAGCTCGAACCACTTGTTCAGCTACCAGGAAAGAACAAGGAAGTTGGACTAATTAGGTAATTATTTAAAGAGTGTCCAATTCCAATTCTCTTCCTACACCTAGTGGTGCACTAAGGTGAACTTTCAACTGTTTCCAGTGCTAATAATTCCCAGGACAGCTCACTAATCTGTCATTAGGGGCTGATAGCTTGAGAGGCACCACTTCACAACAAGCAGAGTCGACCAGGAGTCTGGCCCACTCTTACTGCCAGCCATTGGCGTATTTGGAAGGATTTGCAGGTTGACACACTCAGCCAATTTGATCATGTTATGAACGCACCTTCCTTGTCCATCCAGTCCTGGGGTGGGACTCGAACCCGGAGCTTCTGGCTCAGTGGCAGGATCATTACCCACTGCACCACTATTTCAAGAGTGAACATAGGTACAACGTGTGCTGTATCATTCCACAAATCTACATCCCGAAAAAAATGAACTCTAAAGCTTGCTCACAGTACAGTTAAAGATCTGTCTTAATTTGTATTTACCAATGAAGCATAATGCAACCAGACAAAGACCATTTCACATTGCCTGAGGCTGCCAAGATTTGACTTTCCTTGTGTCCTGTCTCTTGGATGAACTTTGAGCAACAAAAGTTATTCGAAAGTGCTGGGATTTCATCCAGTTGGGTTCACAACAAATTTTTCACACATCTGCATCTTGTACCTACAATCAAGTGCAAACAGACACATATTCGAAAGGATCCTAGGTGCAATCTGTTGAATCTTATCCCCCCAATACACGGTAAGACTGGTGCAACCAAATTCAAGCCTCAGACACAGTTGGCAGTGGTGGTGGGGAGGGGAGCAGTGGGTGGAGTGGTGTTTATGAAATTACAATTTGGAGATGTCACAGAATTTACCGCATGGAAATCATTAAATCATAGAATCCAGAAGAGGCCATTTGGCCCTTCGTGTCTGTGCTGACACGCTGACAGAATATCTTACTCAGGCCCTTTCCGCTCCCGCTCTATCCCCATAATCCCACAAATTTCCCATGGCTAATCCATGTATTCTCCGCATCCTGGGACACTAAGGTGCAATTTTAGCATGGCCAATCAACCTAATCTGCACATCTTTGGACTGTGGGAGGAAACTGGAGCACCCAGAGGAAACCCACACAGACATGTGGAGAATGTGCAAACTTCACACAGTCACCCAAGGCCAGAATTGAACCCAGTTTCCTGGAGCTGTGAAGCAGCAGTGCTAACAACTGTGCCACCAGTTTGCAGGACTGCAGGAAAGGTGTAAAGGAAGAAGCCACTCAGCCAACCTTAAATAATCTCTCCATATAAGTCTGAGCCCCCATCATGTTATTTACCCTTCACCTCTACCCTGAAGTCCATGGCTACCCTGAAGTAGCAGGGCCAATGCACCTAAGCCGCACATCCAAAGTTGTGTGGGTTTGGTGCATTGGCCATGCTAAATTGCCCCTTACTGTCCCGGGATGCATAGGTTACAGGAATTAGTGGGGTAAATATGTGGGATTATGGGGATAGGGCTTGGATGAGATTGTTGTCAGTGCAGATTCGATGGGCTGAGTGGCCTCCATCTGCACTGTAGGGTTTCTATGGTTCTATGGTCTCTATGTCTGAAGATGAGGACCTGATCCTGGACATACACTTGGCTTTTGGCAGTTCCAACCTTTGATCTGCTGTTATGGCAGTTCCGTGAATTTGTTGAAACGTGCTTTGCTGTCTTACTTGCCTCTATCTGGTATTCTTTAGTCATTTCCTTTTGCTCGTTTTTACCAAGTTCTTACTAAGGTCACTTCCTTTGCTAGCTGCCCTACTTCATAAACATTGTTATAAATCAATAACAGCTCAGTGCAATAATCTTACTGTAGCCAAAACAGGAACAGAATTTCATTCACAGTTCAATGTGTTCGGTAATTTAATGTAAATTGAGAATTTAGTTTTGTCAAATAAATTGCACCATTTTGAGCACCTGTAGGAACATAATGAGGTTTATTCGGCAGTGTAAATTTTCTAAATTACAGTCCAGGTAATTGGTTCATTAGAGAGAATTAGCTGTGAATTTCTAACAAGCAAAGCTAAGTTTTTGAGAGTATTGGAGATTATCATAGAATCTCTACAGTACAGAAGGAGGCTATTCAGCCCATCGAGTCTGTACCACCCAAAGCCTATTCCCATAACCCCACCCTGCTAATCCCCCTGACGCTAGGGTCAATTTAGCATCGCCAATCCACCTAACTCGCACATCTTTGGAGTGTGGAAGGAAACCGGAGCACCCAGAGGAAACCTATGCAGACACGGGAAGTATGAGCACACTCCACACAGACAGTGACCCGAGGC
This sequence comes from Carcharhinus amblyrhynchos, assembly GCF_965287045.1. Lineage (NCBI taxonomy): Eukaryota > Metazoa > Chordata > Chondrichthyes > Carcharhiniformes > Carcharhinidae > Carcharhinus > Carcharhinus amblyrhynchos. The sequence goes on from NC_137346.1 coordinate 18,007,640, forward strand.
CAGAATTGAACCCGTGTTGCTGGCGCTGTGAGGCAGCAGTGCTAATCACCGTGCCACCATGCCGGCCATTTTGTTACCATAGCATTTTGTTACCAGATGATTTATAATATTTTTAAGTTCTCTTTTACCAATAGTTAATCATTGAACTGTAGAAAATAGGAGCAGGAGTAGGCCATCCGGCCTTTCAAGCCTACTCTGCCATCTGACATGATCACCGCTGATCTCATATTCCAGTACTTTCCAATACCCCTTGACAGCCTTAGAGTCTAGAAATCTGCCCATTCACTGATTTGACCTCCACGGCCTTCCATGCTAGAACATTCCTCAGGTCCATCACCTCAATGTGAAGAAATATCTCCTTCTGTCAATCTTAAACAGCCTACCCCAAATCCTGAGGACCTTATTCTTGACCCTCCATCCAGGGAAACAATCATCCCTGTATCCAACCTGTCCAGCCCAGTCAGAATTTTGTACATTTCACTATAACCCCTCTCATCCTTCTATATTCCAGTGAATACAGGTCCAGTCAGCCCCATTTCTCTTCATAAGACAATCCTTCTATACCAAGAATCTGCCTGGCGAACCTTTGCTCCATTCCCTCTCTGGCAAGTATATCCTTCCCTAGTTAAGGAGACCAAAACTGCACACAATATTCCAAGCGTGATCTCACCAAGGCCCAGTACAGCTGCAGCAAGACACCCTTGCCCCTGTACTCAGGTCTTCTTACAATGAAAGGCCAACTTACCATTTGCCTTCCTGACTGTTTGCTGGACCTGCAGGCTGGTTTGCATGACGGTTGAGTGAAAGGTTCTGATTCCAAATTAAAACAGCATAATTAAGTCACCATTAAATCTTCTGCATTATGAAATCATTCTGCTGCGTTCTGTAACAAAAACACTTTTTACATGAGTAAATAAGATCAAATCCATCACGCAAACCAGCCTCCCATCCGCTGACTCTGTCTACACTTCCCGCTGCCTTGGAAAAGCAGCCACCGTAATTAAGGAACCCTCACACCCAGGACATTCTCTCTTCCACCTTTTACCATCAGGAAAAAGGTACCAAAGTCTGGGGTCACGTACCAACTCAAGAACAGCTTCTTCCCTGTTGCCACCAGGCTTTTGAATGGACCAACTTTGCATTAAGCTGATCTTTCTCTACACCCTAGCTGTAATATTACATTCCTTTCCTTCCCTATGAACAGTATGCTTTGTCTGTACAGCATGCAAGAAACAATATTTTTCACTGTATACTAATACATGTGACAATAATCAATCAAATCAAATTAAAACCCATACTTACTCGTTCCACAATGGGCGAGAGTGAACAGGAGACAAAGAGAGAGCTGTCAATAATGACCACCTTCGGGACTCATTTTATTTTAACACAAAATTATTTCTATAAGAATAAAGAGACTGTGGCTGAGCACAACATTGAGTACTTATACTCAACCGTGCTGCTATAATCACCGCTAAGGATGTGAGTATTTTTAGGTGAATCAAGTGAGGCTGTTCCACTTCTGTGGCTCGCCACCCAATGGAGCAACTCAGGGGTGTAATTATGATTTTTTTTGTACATTTACAGATGCGCACACTATTCACAGAATGGGACGTATGTGTGGGACACATGTATTTAAGCTTCTGTTTTCCTTCCCGGCAGTAATTAAAAGGCTATTTCTGGGGTGGTGCCAAGCTCCACCCATTCAACTAGTTTCCATGCTTGAGCCTGAACAGGAAGTGTGAATGCAATAAGTTCATGGGGGCAGAAGTCCCTTCACCAGAATCCTTCTATTTACAATTCCACCAGCTGTCAGTCAGCAGTGCACCTTTGGGAGTGACAGGGGAACTGACACTCCCAGTTATAGACAAAGTAAAGTCTTCCTGATTGGCCTATTAATTAGCCCTCTAATCAGGGTGTTTGTATTCTAATCGGCCAACTTCAATGGCCTGATTGAAGACATTACAGTGAATAAGCTATCTCTGCGGCGTGACAGACAAGTTGCTATGTTATGTCGGTGCATACGTACTTTACTGTGTAGGCCTCGGAGCAGTAATCAACCAGGCTGATTTTCACAACTCCTTAGCTTGGAGGTGCTGGGGCTAATTGTAGCTGATATCTCGGGGAAATTGGTTAAGTCAGCACGAGAAGGGATGGGAAACTCTTATGCATGACTAGAATTTCTCTGAACCATCCATGAACCAACTGGCTCTCCATTCTATCGTTGGTGGGCTAATGGTGGATTAGTTTTCCCACTGATTGGTGCTGTGAACATTGACGTTCACTTGCACCTCATCAAATGTGAGTAAACTTTTATCTTCCGATTTTAAATTACCCCAAATCCTGTTTGAGCCTGTTGTTAAAAGTCTCAAAACTCAAAAGATTTAAAACATTCGCTCCAAAATGTACATCTTGCTGCAGACCACCATAGGGTGTGGAGGAGGGGGAGAAAAATGATTCCACCATTTCCCACTCATCCATAATGTGGAGGCATTCTCCCTCGCCAACGTTTCCTTAAAAAAACAAACAAAAGATAGAGAAAGCAGCCGAACCTCCACTGTGGGCAGGTGGAATCCGTCTGGAGGACTCACACTGAGGCAGGGAAACAGGGTCTGTAGGAATGTCTGGAGTTCTGGCACCTCAACCTGACACCATCTGCCCACCTCCAGGTAGAAAACTAGAGACAATCACCTGAAAATGACCATCAACCTCAGCACATCCGGAATGTTTTGCCCGCATTACGGAACTTTTGGATTTGATTTGATTTGTTATTGTCACATGTATTGGGATACAATGAAAAGTATTGTGTCTTGTGCGCTGTACAGACAAAATGGGGGCGATTCCCCAACCCACTGTGCTGCTCCAGAAGACAGCGGACCAGGAAACATCAGCAGAGGCCATTTCAGGCCTTCCCACAGAGAGCCATGGCCTCCATGCGTTTCCGCGGCAAAGATTTTCAGCATCATCAGCTTTGCACCGGAAATTGGTGTGGGGCTGATTTCAATATTATAATCTCCATTTGCCTATCATTAGTGGGCCTGGGATTGAAGTCTTCAGGCCAGCTAGTGTCTCTCCCCATCCCACCGGGAGTGGTTCACTCCAGCAGGATTTGCAAGTGCTCCCTACTAATGGTTTACAGGCGGCCTAACATCGCTGAAATGAACAGAAGCCATGGAGGCCCCCTCAGGAGGATGGGAGTAAGGTTGGGTGCCTCTTGGGCAATGCCATCCTGCTCCAGGGGCAATGCCCCAAGGGGCATCAGGTAGGGGGATTGGGAGATTGGGGCTGGTCGAGTGGAGGCTTAAGAGATCAGGATGAGTGAAAGGGGGACATTGGGCTGGCCCAGCAAGGTAAGAGAAGCGGTTGAAGCATGGTGGGGCGTTGGGGGGCTGGGAGGGAGGTGGGTTGGAAGGTGAGCGATGAGGAGTTGCGGGGCTGGCCAATGATCGGGCTGGCCGATGATCAGGAGGCCAGCAATACGGGGCACTGTGCATGCGCTGATCTCCTCTCTGACAGATTGGGACACGCACAGTGGCCTATTCAGTGCTATGCTCGCAGCCTCTCCAGCGGGAATGGACCCAGCCCCCTGATTTTCAAAGGGAATCCTGCTAGAGCACTCTGTACTGTTCAGAGTGTGACAGATTCAATCTGAAAATCTCGCTCAAAAATCCAGGAGGAGTTACTGCGAATTGGGGATTTAGAATTTTTTTGGGAGAATCCCGGCCAATATACCATTCATGGGGCACATAAGGGAAAAGAAAAGGCGAGGGTGCAGAATGTGGTGTTACAGTCATAGCTAGGGTGTAGAGAAGGACCAACTTATTATAAGGTAGGTCCATTCAAAAGTCTGATGGCAGCAGGGAAGATGCTGTTCTTGAGTCGGCTAGCACATTCTCGATGGGAGAATGTGGAAGAGAGAATGTTCGGGATGCATAAGGTCCTTGATTATGCTGACTGCTTTTCCGGGATGGTGGAAAATATAGACAGAGTTAATGGATGGGAGGCTGGTTTGCGTGATGGACTGGTCTACGACCATTTGTAGTTCCTTGCAGTCTTGGGCAGAGCAGGAGCTGTACCAAGCTGTGATACAACCAGAAAGGATGCTTTCTATGATGCATCTGAAAAAATTGGTGAGAATCGTAGAGGACATGCCAAATTTCCTTAGCTTCCTGCCAGGCTATTGGTAATAATCAGCAGCGACTGAGCTATCGGGTCCAAGCAGTGATAATTTGTTCCATGTGTAATTCAATTAATTCCTCCTTGTTATCTGTTTCTGTTTTTTGTCATCCCGAGCCATCACTTGTTTTGGAAAATAAAATATTGTCCGGACAGAGTAAAATTAGAATGGATTATCTATCTTACATTGCTGGGGAATTTGAAGTTAAACAATCTCAGTAGAAGGAGACCAAAGTCCATCAATTGTTTGACAATTTGTTTGAAGAAACGTAACAAATTGGGACACCATTGCAGCAGCAGACAGAAGGGGAGCTTGGTTGACACTCAATTATGGATTGGCGTGTTCTGTAATTGTATTTTTTGTCAGCTATGATTCATCCCCATTGGCTGAACCCAAGGCATTCAGCTGCTCAGAATATTTCACCCAACAAATTCACATTTCTTTATTTGCACGTCCCCTTCCTGAATCAATGATGAATTACGGTTCTTTATTTAGCTGAACGTCAATGTTCCTGCTTCTCTTAAAGACGGCACAATGGTTAACCCTGCTGCCTCACAGCGCCAGGGACCCGGCTTCGATTCCCGGCTGGGGTCACTGTCTGGGGTCACTTTCCCCACTCATTGATCCCCAATTTCCAAGATATCGCTGCCAGCTTCAAAGACTAGTTTGTTTTTATTTTATTTATTCATTTTACGGATGTGTTCATCGCTGACTGGGCCAGCAATTATTTCCCTTCCCTAACTGCCCTCCATTTCAGAGGGTATTTGAGAGTCAACCACATTGCTGTGGCTCTGGACTCACGTATAGGCCAGATCAGGAGAGGGTGGCAGATTTCCTTCCCTAAAGCACATTAATGAACCAGACGGGTTTTTACAACAATGGTTCGCCCAGGAAAGACGGAGGCTGAGGGGTAGCGCCAACTGCTGTGCCAACGTGCCGCCCCAAAGTTTGGAGATGTAAGATTTTGTTGCTTGAAAGAATCATAGAATCCCTACAGTGCAAAAAGAGGCCATTCGGCCCATCGAGTCTGCACCAACAACAATCCTGCCCAGGCTCTACCCCCGTAATCTCACTGACTTAGTCCCCCTGACAATAAGGTGCAATTTAGCATGGCCAATCAACCTAACCCACACATCCTTGGCTAAATTATCTGCCAAATTATAGCCCGTTATAAGGAAAATATTAAACAGCTGGGAACATGGTGTAAAGTTTAGAACAAAATGCATTGGTTTGGATTATTCATCCACTATGTTTGGGAATGTGCAACAAGGAGCTTTTCACGTTATTAACCCAAATTGGAAATTTGGGCACATAATTGCTGACAATCTTCAGCCCTGTGGTCAAAACATTATGAATAATACGTGTCTGAATTCCTGAATCACTTTGCTGAAAGACAAAGCTCTCCGTGGCTGCAGTACTGTTAACAGATTGGGAAAATATCATCCTTCTCATAGTTTCCACTGTCACTCTTAGAACTGTTCAGTTGTTGCTGATGGATACAGATAAAGAGCAAAGAACAGTACAGCACAGGGACAGGCCTTTCGGCTCACCAAGCCCGTGCCGATCATGTTGTCCTATCTAGCCTGTATTCCTCTATTCCCCACCTGTTCTTGTGTCTATTCAGCCTTAAATGTCACTAATGTGTCTGTCTCAACCACCTCACTTGGCAATGCTTTCCAGGCCCCCACCACCCTCTGTGTAAAAAACTTCCCCTACACCTCTCTACTGATCCTTCCCCCCCCGCCCTTACTTTGAACTTGTGCCCCCTTGTAATTGGCATTTCTGCCCTGGGACAAAGCTTCCAGCTGTTCACCCTATCTACACCCCTCATAATTCTAGAAAATTCTATCAAGTCACCCCTCAGCCTCCGTCTTTCCAGGGAGAACAATCCCAGTTTATTCAACCTCTCCCCATAGCTAATACCCTCCATACCAGGCAACATCCTGGTAAACCTGTTCTGTACTCCCTCCAAAGACTCCACATCCTTCTGGTGGGATGAGCCAATGGAAATAGGGATTGGTTGGAATGTGGCCACCCTATTCTTACATAAATTACACAGAAGTCAAGATTTAACCCTTGAAATGTTACTGCAGTATTTGCTTCAAACTTCTCAACTTGTTCCTTTTAGACTCACGGAGACATAACAGCATAGTGGGAGGCCATGCAGCCTATCAACTTCAGGGTGGCATAGTGGTTAGCACTGCTGCCTCATAGTGCCAGGGACCTGAGTTCAGTTCCAACCTTGATGACTGTGAGGAATTTGCACATTCTTCCCGTGTCTGCATGGGTTTCCTTCAGATGCTCTGGTTTCCTCCCACAGTGCAAAGACGTGCAGGTTCAGTGAATTGACCATGCTAAATTGCCCCCGAGTGCCCAAAGATTAGGGGGATTAATGGGGTAAATACGTGGGATTATGGGGATAGGGCCTGGGGGAGATGTTCTGTTGAACAGTCAGTGCAGACTCGATGGGCTGAATGGCCTCCTTTTACACCATGGAGATTCTATAATTCTCTAGGAGCAATCTGCTTCGGTTCACTCTGCTCCCCCACCCGGCTCCTCCCCCCAAAATGTCTATACAATTTTTCATTTGAAATAATTGAATTTACAGAAATTCTGCCTCTAGATAACGATTTCCAGAGCTAGAAACGTCTCGATAAATTTGGCCCAATAACATCGCATAATATCACTCTCAAAAGAAAGCCACTTTCAATGCCACCGTGACTTCTTACACGGGTTCATTGCGCTACTCCAGGTCCCCTTAGTGCTGAATCAGGGGCTGGTATTTTGCTATGAACTCAGGCCCAGGTATGCCTTTCCTAGCAGAGAGACAAATCAAACCAATGTCCAATTCTTCATACAACCCGTTCGTGTAAATTTCATTTACATATACAATAGCTTTCCAAGCCACTGTGATGCAGATAAGGTTTACCTGCTTATAGCTTCTGGATAGATTGTCTCCAAACACTATCTTTCCCACCGCTGATAGGATCAATTCAGCGATGTGGAGCATTCCACATTGCTCCCAAGCTCAGACCATTAGCAGGAAAATTGGAAATTCCAACAGCGTCACTTCAGGATAAAAAAAACTGGGAGCCAGTTTGTGAATCAAATGAAATCTGATGACTAAATAACTTTTCATGCAGAGACAAAAGCAGCGAACCAAATGGAATATGCACAAGATTTCCAGATCAGCGACAGTAGACATTGGAATAAATTCAGTAAAAACAAGCATTAGAAATCTTTTGTTTGAAATTGAGAACTGATCTGTCCGTTTGCCATTCCCAACTTTTGAAATCTCAGAGACAGATTCCAGGTCGAGGGATTGAAGTTTTTAGGTATCCAGATCACCAACAACTTGTCCTGGTCTCTGAATGCTGATGCCATAGTTAAGAAAGCCCACCAACGCCTCTCTCAGGAGACTAAGGAAATTTGGCATGTCCGCTACGACTCTCATCAACTTCTATAGATGCAGCACAGAAAACATTCTTTCTGATTATATCACAGTTTGGTATGGCTCCTGCTCTGCCCAAGACTCGCAAGAAACTACAAAGGGTCATGAATAAAGCCCTGTGCATCACTCAAATCAGCCTCCCATCCATTGGCACTGTCTACACTTCCTGCTGCCTTGGAAAAGCAGCCAGCATATTCAAGGACCCTACGCACCCTGGACATATTCTCTTTCACCTTCTTCAATCGGGAAAAAGATACAAAAGTCTGAGATCATGTACCAACCGACTCAAGAACAGGTTCTTCCATGCTGCCGACAGACTTTTGAATGGACCAATCTTTCTCTACATCTTAGCTATGACTGTAATACTACATTCTCCACTCTCTCCTTTCCTTCTCTATGTAGCGTACTCTTTGTAATAGCGGGCAAGAAATTTTTCACTGTATACTTATAAATTTGACAATAATAAATCAAATCAATAGGGAACCAGATGGGTTCTTATGACAATCAGTGAAAGTTGGCATGATCACCATTACTGAGATGTGAATTGCTGAGACTCACTTTACATTATATTGGAGACAATATACACCTCTTTAACGTGTGCTTGGCCCTCTCTCCTTTCACATTGTCTGTATCTTTAAGACTTGATTATCTGTAAAGACTTGCATTCCAACTATTATCTTGTAAATTGAGTTTTTTTTTCATTTAAATTCCACCAGCTGCAGTGGTGGGATTTGAACTCATGTCCCCAGTGCATTAGCCTGGGGCACCATGTTACTAATTGAATGATATTACAACTACACCACTGTCTCCTTCCCACCTCCCTTGATTCTGCAGCTGAATGGCTTTGTTGACTTACTATAGCTGAGTTGAAATTAATATTGGAATTGGATATTGGCTGCACGATAAGGTGTGATTGTATGTAGGCCATGTAGGAAGTGCTGGAGGACCTGACTGCACATGTCGGGACACTTCTCAACTCTTTATTAGGTTGCAAAATCAATTAAAATCAAACTCAATCTTACTTTTCAAAATTTCATTACTTGAGGATCTATAATTTTTGTAGTTAAATAAAGGAAGCATCGCAGGCATGACATTGATTACTGTTATTTTTCTCACATTAGGCTGCTTGTAACTCACAGGCTTGTAATTACCTCTCAGACTGTCACAGCCATTCATTCTGAGTAATAGTCAAAATTCCAATCGCACCTCTTTTGATTTGAAGTCCATTTTGCAGTTCAAGGCCAGAATGTGTGGCGAGATATTCCAATAATGCCTTATTCGAGAATCATAGAATCCCTACAGTGCAAAAGGAGGCCATTCAGCCCATCAACTCTGCACCAAAATCTACAGCAAAATCTCACTAACTGTCCTGGCTGGAGACAATACATACCTCTTTAACCTGTGCTTGGCCCTCTCTCCATTCAGATTATTCCATTCCAACCATTATCTTGTAAATTGAGTTTGTGTCTGTATATGCCCTGTTTGTGAACACGACTCCTCACTCACCTGAAGGAGGAGCGAGACTCCAAAAGCTTGCGCTGCCAAATAAACCTGTTGGATTTTAACCTGGTGTTGTGAAACTTCTTACTCTGATTCTCCGGTGCCAGCTTGTTATGAATATGTAATGAATATTATAGCCAAAAATTACATTTGGAATTGTACATTACGTCAGATGGATACTCTACAGTTCAGAACTCTCATACCAGTTGTTAATCCATTCAGCGAATTTGAATGTTGCCAGCAAGGCTAACATTTGTTGTCCATTCAGTGTATGCAATGAATGCCAGCAGGACTCCAAGCAGTGATTTTTGTTACACAGTGAAAGGCACTTCACATTACATAGAACACTACAGCACAAACAGGCCCTTCGGCCCACAAGTTGCACCGATCATATCTATTAGCCTGGTGGAGTTTTGAAGCAGACATGTGGTTTTAAATTTAAATATAAACTGCAGCGCAGTTCTAACAGTGGGCAGCTACTCTCACTGTCAGGAATATAGGTGGAGAATCAAGTGAAGTTTTAAAAGTTTATTTATTAGTCACAAATAAAGCTTATATTAATGCTGCAATTAAGTTACTGTGAAATTCCCTGAGTCACCACACTCCGCTGCCTGTTCAGATCAATGCACCTAACCAGCAGATCTTTCAGACTGTGGGAGAACATAAGAACATAAGAAATAGGAGCAGGAGTAGGCCATCTAGCCCTTCGAGCCTGCCCCGCCATTCAATAAGATCATGGCTGATCTGAAGTGTCTCAGTTCCACTTTCCCGCTTTCTCTCCATAACCCTTAATCCCCTTGCCTACCAAAAACCTATGTACCCATGTCTTAAATATATTTAGCAAGGTAGCCTCCACCACTTCAACGGGCAGAGAATTCCAGAGATTCACCACCCTTTGAGTGAAGAAGTTCCTCCTCAACTCCGTTCTAAACCGCCCCCCCACCTTATCTTGAGGCTGTGCCCTCTAGTCCTGCTATCCTTTCTGAGCGGGAAGAATCTCTCTACCTCTACCCTTTCCACCCCCTTCATTATCTTATATGTCTCTATAAGATCCCCCCTCATCCTTCTAAACTCCAACGAGTACAGACCCAGTCTATTTAGTCTCTCTTCATAGTCCAACCCCCTCATCTCCGGAGGAAACCCATGCGGATGCGGGGAGAGCATGCAAACTCCGCACAGACAGTGACCCAAGCTGGGAATCAAACCTGGGTCCCTGGCACCGTGAGGCAGCAGTGCTAACAACTGTGCCACCATGTCACCCATGGGGAATCAGGACTCTGGTGCTTTGGTTCTATCACTGATTACACTGAAATCATCCCCATAGAACTAACATCTACTGAAGTGAAATGATTTGGAACAAAAGTTCTGACAAATAATATTAATACTCAATATGTATTTAGAAGGAGCATCTAGGTCCACATACTAACTCTGGGCAGTACAGTGGGACCGTGGTTAGCACTACTGCCTCACAGTGTCAGAGACCTGCGTTCGATTCCTGGCTTGGGTGAATGTCTGCATGTTCTCCCCATGTCTTTGGGGGTTTCCTCCAGGTGCTCCTGTTTCCTCTCACAGTCCGACAGACATGCTGCTTAGATGACAATGAAACCATTGTCGATTGTTGTAAAAATCCATCTGGTTCATTATTGTCCTTAAATGAATAAAAGAAAAATCAGTCTGTCATTTTACAGTCAGTGTATCTGACCTGGAGCCAGAATTGTACAAATCTTACAACTGCCCTGTTACGTTAAAAAGGGTTTCAGTTATATTGACTTGACATTCTCCCATCAGGAATATTTGAAGTGGTGACCTTAAAGGGACAAAGTGAATTTACAGTAAAACATTTAAATTGTGCTTCAATGAATGGGAAATCCATGGCCCATGTATCTGTGATACTCCTCTGTGTACAAGTGGTGGGGGTGTGCAGCAGAGTATCAGGATAACATCTGCCTGTTTCATAGAATCTATACTGTGCAGAAGAAGGCCATTTGGCCCATTGAGCCTGCACTGACCACAGTCCCACCCCGGCCCTATCCATGTAACTCTATGTATTTATCCTGCTAATTCTGACACTCAGGGTCAATTTAGCATGGTCAATCTGCCTAACCCACATCTTTGGAGTCTGGGAGGAAACCGGAGCACCCGGAGGAAACCCATGCAGACAGTGACCCAAGCTAGGAACTGAACCTGGGTCCCTGGCGCTGTGAGGCAGCGGTGCTAACCACTGTGCCACCACATCACTACAGTGTTAACAAATGATGCAACATAACAGCAATTCTTTGGCAGGGGCCATTTTCATCAGACACTGCTTTCTCAACAGGAGCTCTTGTGTTGTGGAAAATACTTTTCATTAAAACAGCCATCAAAATCCAAATGAAATGTTTATTAAAGATCTACGGGAGTAAGTCACTTGCTTTCACCTACAGAGTTCATCAACCTTGTTGTTGGTTTTTTTACACAGTCCATTTTTATTCCTTTTCTATTTGCAGGTCTCCAGGAAGCTATAAGTACAGGGGACTTGGAGTTGGTGCAACTTGTTCTTCAATATCGCGATTACCAAAGATCTATTAAACGATTGTCAGGGATCCCGTGTCTATTAGAGAAACTCCGTCAGGTAAAGCAGCAGCATTCTCACAATCTTTCCGCTCTCAGTTAGGCTCCTTGTGGATATTTCTAATGCTGGATTTTGTGGGGATGGCAGGGGATAGGGGGAAAGGAAATTAGGCAGTTGTCACCGGTTTCTGTGTTCCCTGGGTGAATGGCGACATTGAGTCCTCATCCTTTCAGAGCCTAGCCTTACCATCACTGGAAGTTGTAGGTGCTTCTCCACATTCAGGGGAAAATCAGAGGCCTGGTTTCTCTTCCCAGCCGATATGCACAAACTGCCGGTCACTGCCAAAGGCCTGGGACCAGGCTTCCGCCAAACTCTCCTTTCCAACAGGGAAGGTATCTAATGTGGGGAGACAATAATAGGAGAGAAAACGAGAACTCTTCACAAAATTGAAAGTAAATTTACCTGTTAGCAGGGCAGGTGTACAAGTGCTGGTGCAAAAAATAGGAAAACAAATGTCAATAGTATGTACTAGTCAGAGAGGCTTACAGCATGGAAACAGGCCCTTCATCCCAACTTGTCTATGCCACCCAGTTTTTATCACTAAGCTAGTCTCAATTGCCTGTATTTGGCCCATATCCCTCTATAGCCATGTAACTATCTAAATGCTTTTTAAAAGACAAAATTGCACCCTCCACCTGTACTGCCTCTGGCAGTCCATTCCACACACTCATCACCCTCTGAGTGAAAAAATTGCCCCTCTGGACTCTTTTGTATATCTCTCCCCTTAAACTTACACCCTCTAGTTTTAGACTCCCCTACTTTTTGGAAAAAATATTGACTATTTACCTTATCTGTGCCCCTCATTATTTTATAGACTTCTATAAGATTACTCTCAAGCCCCCTACACTCCAGGGAAAAAAGCCCCAGTCTTTCCAGCCTATCCTTACAACTCAAAACATCAAGTCCCAGTAGCATCCTAGTAAATCTTTTCTGCACTCTTTCTAATTTAATAATATTGAAGAAAGAGACAGCTCAGAAGTCAAAAGTAAGAGAGCCTTGACTAAATGATTGAACACATTGGTAGCTTTTGTAGACATATTGCAAACAAAGCCTTTATTTTTCATATTACATTGACATGAAAATGCAAGGAAATCTAAGCCAGAATTCTACTGCCTTAAACATAAGAACATAAGAACATAAGAAATAGGAGCAGGAGTAGGCCATCTAGCCCTTCGAGCCTGCCCCGCCATTCAATAAGATCATGGCTGATCTGTCGCTGCTCAGTTCCTCTTTCCCGCTTTCTCCCCATAACCCTTAATCCCCTCTCTTATCAAAAACCCATCAACCCGCGTCTTAAAAATATTTAGCGAGGCAGCCTCCACCACTTCAACGGGCAGAGAATTCCAGAGATTCACCACCCTTTGAGTGAAGAAGTTCCTCCTCAACTCCGTTCTAAACCGCCCCCCTTTTATCTTGAGGCTGTGCCCCCTAGTCCTACTGTCTTTTTTGAGCGGGAAGAGTCTCTCCACCTCTATCCTATCTATCCCATTCATCATCTTATACGTCTCAATGAGATCTCCCCTCATTCTTCTAAACTCTAACGGGTACAAGCCCAGTTTATTCAGCCTCTCCTCATAGCTCAACCCCCTCAACTCCGGTATCAGCCTAGTAAACCTCCTCTGCACTCCCTCCAAGGCCAAAATATCTTTGCGCAGGTGCGGCGCCCAAAACTGCACACAGTACTCCAGCTGCGGCCTCACCAATGCCCTATACAGCTGCAGCAAGACCTCCCTACTTTTATATTCAATCCCCCTCGCTATGAAGGCCAGCATCCCATTCGCCTTCCTGACCACCTGCTGCACCTGCAAGCTGGGTTTTTGCGACTCATGCACAAGGGCCCCGAGGTCCCTCTGCACCGTCGCCTGCTGCAGTTTTTCGCCTCGTAAGTAATAGTCCTTCCTACCATTTTTCCTACCAAAGTGGACCACCTCACACTTGCCAACATTAAATTCCATTTGCCATTTCCTGGCCCATTCGCCCAGCCTATCTAGATCCTTCTGCAGACTCTCCACACCCTCCGCACAATTTGCCGTTCCCCCAATCTTGGTGTCATCAGCAAATTTCGACACTCTACACTCGGTTCCCTCCTCCAGATCATCTATATAAATGGTAAAAAGCTGAGGCCCCAGCACCGACCCCTGGGGCACTCCACTAGTCACCATCCGCCAATCCGAATAGCACCCGTTGACCCCCACTCTCTGCCTCCTATTTGACAACCAATCCTCTATCCATGCTAACACCCTACCCCCAACTCCATGTCCCTCGACCTTCTGCAATAACCTTGTCTGCCACACAACCAGAGTGGGTGAGGGGTGGACAATGAAAATGTCCGTTGACCTCGGGTGGGAATTTCTGGTCTTGCTTGAGCAAGGCCACAAAATCCTGGCCCATGGAGTCGGAGTGAGCCACTCAGCCCATCAGGTCCATTCCACCCTGGGTCTATGAATGATCATTCTAACATAGATTCTTGCATTTCTCACCTTCAGCTCAACCAGTCCTTCGAGGATGGGTTATCTCCTTACCCTCCATCCGTTGAAGCTGGAACTTCTTCCAGCTAACCACAGGAGATTCAGGGACAGGGTTGAAATTCTTTATACATGATTCAAGGATGGGGGGGCCTTACCCCAGAGAAACCTCTGAAGAGGTCCACCATAACACCTTGAAAATGTGGCATTGTCTGTTAATAACTCTGTAACCCTTTCCTTTGTTTCCAACAGGCACAAGATTTTTATGTTGAAATGAAATGGGAGTTTACAAGCTGGGGTAAGTTTAATCCAATCCATTCTGCAAAGGTTTTGAGAAGCTTTTTCCTGAAGTATCATTTTCACCACATTTGGAATTTTAGAAACTTTAAAAACACAAGAGCAATGTTTTCTGGTCATGCCTTACCTTTCTAGAGGGCCGATGCATCGTAATATTTACACCCTTACAGTGAGGAACAAGGAAAGAATTTAAAAATGCAGAACTCTATAGGTGGGCTTTTACAGCCTCGCTTGTCCAAGAACTGTAAAATCCCACCCGATGTTAACGGATTTTTCCGTGGTCCGCCCCACGCCGTCTCCAATTCCCGTGGTGGGCAGGGCGATAAAATTCCAGCCTTTATCTCTAATAGGAGATTACAGGGAGTGAATCTTAAAGTGGTGCGTCAGTATAAGAGCACTATTTTGAGGAATGTGAGAATGATTGAGAACAAGGCTAAACCTGGCAAAGAGGCTGGTGTCAAAGATTTGATTTGATTTATTATTGTCACATCATAGAATCATAGAAACCCTACAGCGCAGAAAGAGGCCATCTGACCCATCGAGTCTGTACCAATCACAATCCCACCCAGACCCTATCCCCATATTCCTACACACTTACCCGCTAATCCCTCTAACCTACACATCTCAGGACACCAAGGGGAAATTTTAGCATGGCCAATCAACCTAACCCACATATCTTTGGACTTTGGACATCTTTTATTAGCATACAATAAAAAGTATTGTTTCTTGTGCGTTATACAGACATACACTCTACCGTTCCCGGAGAAAGAAATGAGAGAGTGTAGAATGTAGTGTTACAGTCATAGCTAGGGTGTAGAGAAAGATCAACTTAACGCAAGGTAGGTCCATTCAAAAGAGGACACTTAGAATGGACTCTCATGTCGTGCAATGGAGGTGGAATGTAGCGTCGCATTTCTGTCACAGCCTCCCAGAAGCACTTAGCAGGCAATGAAGTACATTTGAAGTGTAGCCACCGTAGTAATGTGGGAAATGCAGCAGCCAATTTGCACATAGCAAGGATACATGAACAGCAATATGTTAATGACCTGCCAAGCTGTTTCTGGGCTGTTGATTCCTTATCTGAGGAAGAATGTCTTTGCTATAGAGGGATTACAGTGAAGGTTTACCAGGCTGATTCCTAGGATGGCAAGTCTGTCATATGAGGACAGACTAAGTTGGTTAGAATGATATTAATTGGAGTTTAGAAGAGCAAGAGGGGAGCTCATAGAAACTTATAGAATTTTAACAGGGCTAGACAGTATAGATTCAGAAAGAATGTTCCTGATGGTGGGAGAGTCCAGAGCTAGTTTAAAAGTTTATTTATTAGTGTCACAAGTGGGCTTATATTAACATTGCAATGAAGCTACTATGAAAATCCCTTTGGGGTCATAGTTTGAGGATAAGCGTGTAAACCTTTCAGGATTGAGATGAGGAGAAATTCCTTCATCCAGAAGGTGGTGAATGTGTGGAATTCATTACCACAGAAAGTAGTTGAGGCCAAATCATTGTGTGATTTTAAGAAGAAATTAGTTGTAGCTCTTGGGGCTAAAGGGATCAAGGATATGGGGGAAGGCAGGATCAGAATATTGAATTTGATGATCAGCCATGAAAAAAATGAATGGCAGAACAGACTTGAAGGGCTGAATGGCCTACTTCTGCTTTTAGTTTCTATGGATGAATATTGACCAGGACAGTGGGGATACCTTCCCTACTCTTTTGACTCTGCCGTGGGATCTTTTGCATTAACCTGAAAGGGTAGATGGGAGTCTTGATTTGGTATTGTATCTAAAAAATGGAGCCACAGTAAGTGCACCCTTCCCTCAGTGCCAGATTTATACATTCAATTCTTTGACATGGGGTTAAACGCATGGCCTGCTGCCTCTCATGGCCTGCTACTGTCAGCTATCACTCTCATCAACTTTTACAGATGCACCATAAAAAGCATTCTTTCTGGCTGTATCACAGCTTGGTATGGCTCCTGCTCTGCTCAAGACCGCAAAAAACTACAAAAGGTCGTGAATGTAGCCCAATCCATTACACAAACCAGCCTCCCATCCATTGACTCTGTCTACACTTGCCGCTGCCTCGGCAAAGTAGCCAGCATAATTAAGCCACCCACCCCAGACACTCTCTCTTCCACCTTCTTCCTTTGGGAAAAAGATACAAGAGTCTGAGCTCACATACCAACCGACTCAAAAACAGTTTCTTCCCTGTTGCTGTCAGACTTTTGAACGGACCTACCTCGCACTAAGTTGATCTTTCTCTACACTCTAGCTATGACTGTAACACTACATTCTGCACCCACTCCTTTCCTTCTCTATGAATAGTATGTTTTGTCTGCATAGCACACAAAAAACAATACTTTTCATTGTCAATACATTTGATTATAAATCAAATCAAAAATCAGAGGGAAGAGGGCTACTTACTTAGTCTTGTGAATGATCCCCAAGTCTTAGCCAAAACTAAGGCTTGGGGTTGTTCACAAAGCAGTTCTTGGGGTGATTTACGGTATCATTTACTGCGTGCCAGCAACCCCACCCAGAAAGAAAAGGCTTTATTTTCAATTCAGTAAAAATTCATTGAGAAGATCAGGAGTTTCTTCATCGAATACTGGAATTGACATTTAGAATGATGTTTTGGGTGGACTGTGGTGGAGAAAACATTACTCAAGATTCAATTAAATGATGCAGCGGGGGACAGTATTTTTTTTGCTCTAGATTGATGAGTTTGCTGTCCTATGTTTATTCTGTGATTTTGTTTTCTGACCTTGTGCGCTCAACATCATTTGGCAATAATAACGAAAGCAAATTAAACTTATTGACAGGACAGTCAAATCTTCTTCAAAGTAACAGCCCTTATCTGTAATCTATTAATTGGGCTCTTATCCTTAAAATGATAACTTTTCAAATGAGTACATATCAAGGTTTTAATAGATTTTCAAAGCCTTGACGTTGAAATGTATTATGGCCTTTTGTGTTAGCCTAATGAATAATTTTAGACTTGCCTCAAATAGTCTTTATCTGTCGTGGTTAAGTTGTGCCCCATTCTGCTTCCGAATGCCACTTAAAGTACTGGTCTGTTAAATGGATATTAAATTTTAAGTTTATTTATTAGCGTCACAAGTAGGCTTACATTAACACTGCTGTGAAGTTACTGTGAAGATCCCCTAGTCACCACACTCTGGAGCCTGTCAAGGTAAACTGAGGGAGAATTTAGCATGGCCAATGCACCTAACCAGTACACCTTTCAGACTGTGGGAGTAAATCAGAGCACCCAGAGGAAACCCACGATGGAGCGAGTGTATGGATTCCACATGGACAGTGAGCCAAGCTGGGAATCAAGCCCAAATCCCTGACGCCGTGAGGCAGCAGTGTTAACCACTGTGCCACCAATTAGTGCACTAATCCATAATTTGTTTATTTTAAATGGATTAACTCATTGAAAAAGAGAGGTGTCCAAGTGGCCCCTCTCACTCCTTCCACCCCCAATCTTTCCCAAACTCGGTACATCTAATTTCCTTTTGAAAATTGGCATTGGATCTGCTTCCACTATCCTTTCAGGCAGTGGATTCCAGATGATAACAATTGGCTGCACAAGTGTATTCTCCCCATATCCCCTTGGCTTTCTTTTGCAAACTAGCTTCAACCTGCGTCCCGCGGTTACCAGTCCTCCTGCCATCACTGACAGATTCTCCTTATTTATTCTAATATAAGAGACTGGAGCCTCATATCCCTCAAGCTTACTGTGCCACCCAATTAGATTAAAGAACAAAGAAAATTACAGCACAGGAACAGGCCCTTCAGCCCTCCAAGCCTGCACCAACCATGCTGCCTGAATGAACTAAAACCCCTACTCTTCCATGGACTATATCCTTCTATTCCCATCCTAGTCATGTATTTGTCCAGATGCCTCTTGAAACTCACTGTCGTATCTGCTTCCACTGCCTCCCCCAGCAATGAGTTCCAGACACCCACCATCCTCTGTGTAAAAAACTTGCCTCGTACATCTCCTTTAAACATTGCTCCTCGCACCTTAAACCTAGGCCCCCTAGTAATTGACTCTTCCACCCAGGGAAAATGCTTCTGACTATCTACTCTGTCCATGCTACTCATAATCTTGTAGACTTCTATCAAACCCTCAACCTCCGTCGTTCCAATGAGAACAAACTAAGTTTCTCCAACCTCTCCACATAACTAATGCCCTCTATACCGGGCAACATCCTGGTAAATCTTTTCCGTACCCTCTCCAAAGCCTTCACATTCCTTCTGGGAGTGTGGGGACCAGAACTGAACACTATTTTCCAAGTGCAGCCAAACTAAGGTTTTATAAAGCTGCAGCATGTCTTGCCAATTTTTAACCTCAATGCCCTGGCCCCAGTGAAGGCAAGTATGCTACATGCCTTTTTGACTACCTTCACCACCTGCATTGTCACTTTCAGCGACCTGTATGCTTGTACACCCCGATCCCTTTGCCTATCAATACTCCTAAGGGTTCTGCCATTTACTGTATTTTTCCTATCTGTATTAGACCTTCCAAAATGCATTACCTCACATTTGTCCGGATTAAACTCCATCTGCCATTTCTCCGTCCAACTCTCCAACTGATCTATATCCTGCTGTATCCTCTGACAGTCCTCATTGCTATCCGCAATTCTGCAAACTTACTAATCAAACCAGTTACATTTTACTCCAAATCATTAATACATTATTATGAACAACGAACGTCCCAGCACTGATCACTGAGGAACGCCACTTGTCACAGCCCTCCATTCAGAAACGCACCCTTGTATTGCTACCCTCTGTTTTCTATGACCGAGCCAGTTGTGTATCCACCTTGCCAGCTCACCTCTGATCCCATGCGACTTCACCTTCTGCACCAGTCTGCCATGAGGGACCTTGTCAAAGGCCTTTCTGAAGTCCATAGATACAACGTCCACTGCCCTACCCTCAATCATCATGATCAAGATCATGGTTAATCTTAATTGCACGTTCCTGCCAATCCCTAGATGTCCCAATTCCCTTTGTATTCAAAAACGTTTTGACGTACGTCCTGAATATATTTAATGACTGAATTTCCAGTGAGTAGAGGATTCCAAAGATTCACAGTCTGCTGAGCGAAGATATTTCTCTAGTTCCCCTAGTTTTAGACTCTCTAGCCAGGGGAAACAGCCTTGCAGTATCTACCCTGTCCATAAGACCATAAGATCATAGGAAATAGGCCGTTCAGCCCTTCAAGCCTACTCCACTTGCAGAATCAGTTGAATCTTGGCTGATTCAACATTCCTCATGTGCACTTTCCTGCCCTTTCCCTGTAACCCTTGATCCCCTTGCTGATCAAAAATCTATCTATTTCAGCCTTAAATATGCACAGTGACTCTTCCCCTACAGCTCTCTGTGGCAAGGAGTTCCAAAGACAGTCATACAATCAGAGGCCAGAATTTTACTGGCATACCCACCCCAATTCTGGGAGCGGACGAGGCTCGGAGAACGGCATTCTCCATTGCCTCGGGCAGGATTGTATGAACCTCGGGCGGACGTGCCAGTAAAATTCCACCCACAGAATCTTATAGTGCAGAGAGAGGCCATTCAGCCCATCGAGTCTGCACCAAACACAATCCCACCCAGGCCCTATCCCCATAACCCAATGCATTTACCTTAGCTAGTCCCCTTGACATTAATTTAGCATGGTCAATCCACCTAACCCACATAGTGGGGGAGGAAACCGGAGCACCAGGAGGAAACCCATGCAGGCTTAGGGAGACTGTGCGGATTCTGCACAGACAGTGATCCAAGCTGGGAATTGAACCCAGGTCTCTGGCACTGTGAGGCAGCGGTGCTAACTACTGTGCCACCATGCCACCCACAGTCAACCCTCTGAGAAAAGAAATTCTCCTCATCTCAGCCTTAAATTGGCACCCCTTTATTCTGAGACTATACTGTCAGGTTCTAGACTTTTCCATGAGGGGAAACAACCTCCCAATAAGTTCTATAAAAATTCTATATATTTAATGAGATCACCTCTTATTCTTCTAAATTCCAATGAATAGAGTCCCAGCCTGTTTAACCTTTCCTCATAAGACAATTCTGCTTCACACTGGGGATCATCCTAGTGAACCTTCTCTGAACTGCCTCCAATGAAATAATATCTTTCCTTAAATAAGGGAACCAAAGCGACTCACAGTACTCCAGATGGAGTCTCACCAGTACCTTGTACAGTTGCAGCGAGACTTCCCAACTCTTCTACTCCAATCTCATTGAAATAAGGGACCACATTCCAATATCCTTCCTGATTACCTGCTGCACATGTGTGCTACCTTGCTCTGTTTCATGTACAAGTTCCCCCAAGTCCCTGCTTTCTGCAGTTTCTCTCCATTTAGATAAAACTCTGTTCTTTTGTTCCCCTGTCCAAAATGTGAAGGTTCAGAGAAGGTTCAGTAGGATGATCCCCAGTGTGAGGCAGAATTGTCTTATGAGGAAAGGTTATTTTCCCTCGTTATACTCCCATTTGCCAATTCTGTTGCCCACTTAATTCACCGATCAATATCTCTTTGTAAACCATTTGTATTTCTCTTGCAACTTGCCTTTCCAACTGTTTTTGTGTTGTCCGCAGATTTGTTCACAGTACCTTTGCTTCCTTCCTCCAAGTTATTAATATATATTGTAAACAGTTGTGGTCCCAGCATTGATCCCTGTGAAACCTCACTGGTTACAGATTGTCAACCTGAAAAAGAACCCCCTATCCCTACTTGCTGTTTCCTGTCCATTAGCCAATTTTCTATTCATGGGCTGTTATCTTATGATTTAACATCCTGTGAGGTACCTTGTCAAATGTCTTCTGGAAGTCCAAATACAACACATCTACTAGTTCCCCTCTATCCACTCTGGTTGAGACTTCCTTGAAAACTCTAATAAATTAGTTAGACACAATTTCCCTTTCATGAAGCCATGCTGACTTTGCCTGATTAGATTATTATTTACCAAATATGCTGCTCTTACTCCCTTATTAATCGACTCAATCATTTTTTTCAACAATAGATGTTAGGCTAATCGGCCTATAGCTAACTGTTTTTTTCCTCCTTCCCTTTTTGAATAGGGGTGTCATGTTGGCAGTTTTCCAATCCTCCAGAATCCAAAGATTTTTGGAAAGTTACAATCAATGCATCCACTTTCTCTGTAGCTACTTCTTTTAGGAAACTCTTCCAAATGCACTCTGTGGATTTGTTGTCATAGCTACCCTTTCCAACTTGATGAACCCCAATCAAAATGAAAATTGAAGTAACCTATAACTGTTGCTCTATTATTTTTAGATGCTGATAGTTTGCTGATTTATACCCTCTCCTACATTGTGGCTGCTGTTTGGGAATCTATATACTACTCCTACCAACGTCTTCTTTGTCTTGCTGTTTTTTTACTTCCACACAAACGGACTCTACATCATCCAAGCCTAGATCATTTCCCACAACTGACCTCATTTCATCTGTTATTAAGAGTGCTACCACACCAACTTTACCTTCCTTCCTGTCCTTCTGAAGGGTCCAATATCCCTGGATATTAAGCTCCCAGTTACGATCTCATTTTAACCATATCTCCGTAATGAGATCATTTCCATTTACCTCGCTTTGCATTGTCAATTTGTCTACCTTATTCCAAATGCTCATCCCCCTGACATTCTGGTTTAAACCCCTCCCCAGTCACACTAGCAAATACTTGCCCTAATCCTGTTCCTGACCAAATATAACCGTCCCGTTGGTACTGGTCCCACCTCCTCCAGGACAGGCCCCAATGTCCTAAGAGTCTGAAACCGCACACACACCCCTCTTTACATCATCTTTCCAGCCACATATTGATCCAATATATCCTGGAATCTCTACTCTGACCAGCACATGGCACTGGTACTAATCCAGTGAGATCACTATCTTTGAGGTCCTGCTTTTCAACTTATTTCCTAACCCCTGACTTTTAGGATCTCATCACTTTTTATTACCTATGTCATTTGTACCAGTGTGTACCATGGCTGTTCACCCTCCCCCTCCAGAATGTCCTGTAGCCGCTCTGAGACAGCCTTGACCCTCGCACCGGGGAGATAACAAACCATTCTGGAGTCTCATTTGCAGCAACAGAAATGCCTATTCCCCTTACAGTTGAATCCCCTACAACTATCACATTTCCACACTTTCTCCTCCACTCCTGTGCAGCTTTGAATTGGCTGTTACTGTTTTTCCCTAAGAGATCATTCCCCAAGCCCCCACCAGTATCGAAAGATATCTGTTTTGCAGGGGAGAGGCCCCAGGAACTTTACACATTTCAATGGTATTACCTCACATTCTTCAAAACACCAGAGAATATAGGTCTTTTCTGTTTAATCTCCCCTTATTCCTGTTCCTATTACACCTCTCTGCCCTGAGGTGAACAATCCCAGTTATTGTTAGCTACATCCCTCTTCCCTCACATCATTTTAATAAATTTCCTTTGCAATCAGTTGTGTTCAATCATTTCTATTTGCTCCTGCCTGCTGTAGTTACATAAAGAAGCCTGCAATGATCTGAAAACGCTAGCCAAGGAGAGCGCTGTCGGGTAAATGCGGCTAAGATACACAGCCATGTGACCAACTGTGACATTCTGTCACACACATGGCGTAACGCTGCCACCTCTGGAGAGGCAGAGAATTATCAAAATAAAGTGAGCACAAAAACCATAGTTGCTTAATTGTTTCCAGCAATGAGAAGATTAACAATGCAAATTGGCACTTCCTACACCACCAGGAGTCAAAACAAAAAATTGCCCACTTCAAGTGAGAGGAGTAAAAAAATTGCAGTTATATAGCATATTCCAAGGCCTCCAGCTATCCTAGGCCATGAGACCAGAAGATACAGGAGCAGAAGTAGGCCATTCAGCCCATCGAGTTTGCTCCACCATGGCTGATCTGATATAATCCTTAACTCCACTTTCTCACCTCATCCCCATCACCCTTGATTCCCTTACTGATAACAAATCTGCCTATCTGAGTTCCGAACGTACTTAATGACCCAGCCTCCACAGCTCTGTGTGATAAAGAATACTATAGATTCACGACCCTCTGAGAGGAGAAGTTCCTCCTCTCCTCTCTCTCAAATGGGCAACTCCTTACTCTGAGATTATGCCCTCTGATCTTGAAATAAGTCAGCAGGTGACAGTGTCCCTTCACCAGGTTTCCCTTTTATTTACAAATTCTATTTCAGTTTATAGAGTGTTACAAACTCTGAGCCAGCATTCGGAGTACCAGGAGAACTTACACACCCAGTTATATTTACAACAAAGGCTCCCCTGATTGGACAAGTAATAAAGAGTTCAATCAAGGACATCGTTTGTTGTCCAACTAAATAAATGAAATTACACTAACTTAGGGACAATTCAAAAGGGGTAGCTCCTTAAAAGGAGGAGAACCACCTGAAACAAAAGACAAAGCAGAAAGGAAACTTAAAACACCAAATTAAAATGTGATTAAAGGGGTCAGTAATACACCCCTGATCCTGCAGTGCCCAGCGGGCACGGAAGGCATCAGTGGTGCCCTCGGACACCACATGTTCCCTTTCCAGGGTCACTCAGCCGTGAATATAGCTGTGGCAGAGAGGCAGACAATCAGGTTGGACGACTCCCTTGGCCACTGGCTGCCTGGACCTGTGGATGGCAATCAGGAAGTTCATATTCTAAGAGGGAACCTCAATGACCTCATTGAAGTCATTACACACCTTAGACGTTTCCAGAAGGGAAACAACCTCTCCAGCATCTAACGGTCTAACTGGTGTCTCGTACAGTTTTAGCAGACTTTCCTATATTTGTACACTATTCCCTTTGAAACATACACCAACATTGCATTTACCTTCCCAATTACCCTGCTGAACTTGCATGCTACCTTTTTGCGTGAGGGCCCCCAAATCCCTCTGTGCTATGGCTTTCTGCAGTCTTTCTCTGTGAAAAAATAATATTCAGCTCCTTTATTCTTCCTTCCAAAGTGCACCACATTTTCCCACATTATATTCCATCTGCCAAGTTTTTGCCCACTCACTCAACCTGTCTATACCCCCCTGTAGAGTCTGTTTCATCCTCACTACTATCCTCCTCATTTATTCTTGTGTCAAACTTGGCCAAAGCACATTCACTTTCACCGTCCAAATCACGTTCATTTGAAGTGTAGTCTCTGTCTGACAGATGCAGCAAGCTCCCAACAAGGAACAATGTTTTAGTGACCAGCTAATTTTTTTTGGTGTGACGTTAGTTGAGGCATTTTGCCCAGGGCACCAGGAATAAATCCCCTGCTGTTCTTCCAAATAGTGGCATGGGATTTTTTACATTCACCTGAACTGAAAAAGATCATAAGAAAGAGGAGCAGAGCTAGGCCATTCAGCCCATCGAGTCTGCTCTGCCATTCAATCATTGCTGATACGTTTCTCAAAATGTAGAGATGGTTGTTTCTCAAACCCATTCTCTTGCCTTTTCCCCATAATCTTTGATCACCTTACCAATCAAGAATCTATCTATCTCTCTGTCTTAAATGTATTCAATGACCTGGCCTCTGCAGCCTTCTGTGGCAATGAATTCCACAGATTCACCAAGCTCTGGCTGAAAAAATTCCTCCTCATCTTGGTTCTAAAGGGTCATCCCTTCACTCTGAGGCTGTGCCCACGGATTGTAAACTCTCCTACTGATGGAAATATCCTCCCCACATCCACTCTATCCAGACCTTTCATTTTTCTCGAAGTTTCAGTGAGATTCCCCCCTCATCCTTCTAAACTCCATCGAGTACAGACCCAGAGCCCTCAAACGCTCCTCATATGTCAAGCTTTTCATTCCCGGGATCATTCTTGTGAACCTCCTCTGGCATAGCACATGCTTCCTTAGATACAGGGCCCAAAATTGCTTACAATATTATTGGGGTGTAGCACAATGACCTCTCACCCCTGGAATCCAAATTTAGAATCTTGCCCGGCCTGAATGAGTGGGAATCTTCTTGCAATGAGAGGAGACACAAACTGAGGGAATTGTTTTAATCCTTCTTCTCTCACCAGCAGACAAAAGGCCGAAAGCCTTGCCAGGAATTTTGATTAAAAGTGAGAGATTGATAGCAATGTCGGAATTTTACTGGAACGTCTGCTCCGGAACTGGGGCAGGCGGGTCTTGCAGAGCAGCATTCTCCGTTGGCCTCGGGCGGGATCTCACGAGTCTTGGGAGTAAAATTCCGGCGCACAGGTCTACTAGGGAACTACATTATTCAACATTATAGCATCTCAGCACCCACCAGCTTCTCGAAAAGATATTTTTGTTACAATAGAATTTAGTTAGACTTAAAGGATTGATTGTGCTTGGAAAAGGGAATCAAACATGGATAAAATGTACAGCAGATACGAACAACAGTTTTCCATTAGCCCCCGCTAGCTTGTAATAATGTACCTTGAAACATTACGACTGTCCAAGAGACCCCTGGAGATGAACAATCTGTTACTTCCACTTCAGCCAGAATTGAGATGAAGGAGAAGGGAATGAAAATATCCTGAGGGTGCGGGCAGGTGTATGGAGATCTCATTTTGTACTCTGATTATATAGGACTGCCAACCCTGTATCTTTGATGAGAAAGCTCTGTCATTCTGCCAAGGCCACATGTCATTGGTGACACATTCCAAAGCACCCGGCTACAGGACACACCTGTGACAGTTTCCCCTTGGTGCTTTTGAGACTTCAAAGCGGCTGGAACTCTGCTGACAGCTCGCTTTGGAATAATTGTTTACATGCTGACCTTGAAAGCCGAAAACCCATTAGAGTAGTGGCAGAAATCAATCCAATTAACTAACTGTACCAAACAAATTATCCTTCGGTTAAAAAAAAGTCTTATTGATGTGTTTACAGACTCTTGACATCAACGTAGCCAAGAGATTAGCACCTCTGCCTGGGTCACACACACTGTACAACTTTGATATTGATTTACAGAGCAATCCTTACTGACTAAGTAAATCATCTTCAGCCACTTCCACCCTGGTTTTAATACCCAAATCTTCCCACCTCCTTCCAATCTCATTTCCTTCTGCGTTTAACCCCAGGAAGGCTCTTCCATGAGTCACCTAGCACTGCATTTTCAAACTCCTAACTGTACAAATTTTGACCATTTGTCCTTTAATCATCGATTTGCTCAACCAATTGCTCCACCTTTGATGCCCTTAAAATGAGCCAATCTCTGTCCCAATCCTGGTTACCACATGGCATTGGACTAATCTTTGCTCTCACCAGAGGTGCAAATTTGAGACTGTATCTGACAGACAACTGGTTGAACCATACACCACAAGTGACTTGATTGCCCCTCATGCTATTGGTCTCACTCCCTTTGCCAAAAAAACCCGCTACTCCCAGATCTTCTTACAACTCAAATGTTGTCAGTGGGAGTTTGCTGTGTGCAAACTGGCTGCTGTGTTTCCCACCTTACAGACACATGGTCCTCCCAGTCCATTGCAGTGTACAATTGTAGCAAGGCTTCCAACCTTACAGTACTGACTACTCTAAAAAAGTACATCATGGGCTTTAAAACACTTAGAGATGTCTGGTGGTCATGAAAAGTGCACATTTTAATTGTCTTTCTATTATAAAAACCTTGTGTAAATTTGCACTTGCTACCATCTCTCTCGATTATCAATTCCTATATCCATATTCATAATGACCACTGTCCATGTAGGCTTATCATAATATAATTACCAGCTCCCGACCTTGAACTCATTTATTTGGGAAATCTAATGCAGTTGCACACTTCTACCATTACTTGGCGCTTTGGATGTTACAGATCCCCCACTACATAGCATCAGATGCTGTCTTTTGGAACACTGTCCTGTGTATGTGGGACGGCACAGTGGCACAGTGGTTAGCACTGCTGCCTCACAGTGCCAGGGATCTAGTTTCGATTTCGGCCTCGGGTCGCTGCCTGTGTGGAGTTTGCACGTTGCCCCCACGCCTGTGTGGCTTTCCTCCGGGTGCTCTGGTTTTCTCCCACCGTCCAAAGATGAGCGGGTTAGGTGGATTGACCATGCTAAATTTCCTCTTAGTGTCAGGGTGATAAGCAGGTTAAACAGAGGGATTGGGGAATAGGGATTGGGTGGGATTGTTGTCAGTGCAGGCTTGATGGGTCAAATGGCCTCCTTCTTCTGCACTTTCTGGATTCTCTGATTCTATTATAGTCGCCACATTATTTGTTCAATAGTGGCAAAAAAAACCACTGCACATGTTTGACTCTTGGTTAACACTGAATACCCACTTATGACTATAGGGTAGCGAATGTGATCTTCAATTGTTTGACTAAATCCAATGCACAGTTAGATTGCCCCCCAGCTAAACTGTGGTGCTCACACTTGTGACATTGAACTACACACATCCATACAAAGGCTGCAGTATGACTGAGCTCTGAAAGCTGATCATTTGCACTTGCAGTAGAGCTTGAAGCAGTGTACTGACAATGGGATAATTGTCCTGACAGCCTCACTTCCTCGATCTGACCTTCAATTAAATCCTATCTTTCGGTTTGTTAAATGTGTGATTTTGTGTAGAAAATTTGAGAGGACAATCCTGGGAGGAAGGTGAAGGGTGAAATTGCATTTTTAGATCAGGACTGGTAAGGTTTTATATTGAGCACAACCTTACAAAAGCCATAATCACGGAACAGGATTTTATGACCTTGCTTGCCCTGAAACCGTAAAATCCTGCCCAAAGTCAGAGCACCCGTCCATGGTCCACCCCTCGCCTGCTTTGATTCCCATGGCAAGCGGTGCGGTAAAACTTTGGCTAGACTCAAGCAGCACTGAAAAGGCCCTTCTGCCCATCGAGTCTACACCAACAATAACTATCCACACTATTCAGACCACCTAAGGCGTTCTATAGGTATGTTAAGAACAGAAGGTTGGTTAGGGCAAGATTGGGGCCAGTTAGAGACAGCAGTGGGAATTTGTGTGTGGAGCCGGAAGAGATTGGAGAGGCATTGAACCAATATTTCTCTTCGGTGTTCACACAGGGGGACATAAATGTAGCTGTGGAGAACACTGGGTTACAGGGTTGTAAACTGGACAGTATTGCAGTTGATAAGGAGGATGTGCTAGATATTCTTGAGGGTTTGAAAATAGATAAGTCCCCTGGGCCGGATGGGATTTACCCTAGGATTCTCTGGGAGGCAAGAGAGGCGATTGCAGAGCCTCTGGCTCTGATCTTCAGGTCGTCGTTGGTCACAGGTATAGTGCCAGAGGATTGGAGGATGGCGAATGTTGTCCCATTGTTTAAGAAGGGGAACAGAGACTTCCCTGGGAATTATAGACCGGTGAGTCTTACTTCTGTTGTGGGTAAGGTTTTAGAAAAAATTATTAGGGAGAGGATTTATAGTTATTTGGAGAATAATGAATTGATTGGAGATAGTCAGCATGGTTTTGTGGAGGGTAGGTCGTGCCTTACTAACCTTATTGAGTTTTTTGAGAAAGTGACCAAAGAGGTGGATGGGGGTAAGGCAGTTGACGTAGTATATATGGACTTTAGTAAGGCGTTTGATAAGGTTCACCATGGAAGGCTTCTGCAGAAAATGCAGATGTATGGGATTGAGGGTGATTTAGGTAATTGGATCAGGAATTGGCTGGCGGATAGGAGACAGAGGGTGGTGGTTGATGGTAAATATTCGTCATGAAGTTCAGTTACGAGTGATGTGCCTCAGGGATCTGTTTTGGGGCCACTGCTGTTTGTAATTTTTATAAATGATCTGGATGAGGGTATAGTTGGGTGGATTAGTAAATTTGCTGATGACACCAAAGTCAGAGGTATGGTAGATAGTGAGGAAGGGTGTCATAGTTTACAGGGGGACTTGGACAAGTTGCAGAGCTGGGCCGAGGGGTGGCGGATGGAGTTTAATGTGGAAAAGTGTGAGGTAATTCACTTTGGCAGGAATAACAATGTGTAGAGTATAGGGTTAACGGTAGGACTGTGAATAGTGTGGATGAACAGAGGGATCTAGGTGTATGTGTACATAGATCCCTGAAAGTTGGGAATCAAGTAGATAGGGTTGTTAGGAAGGCATATGGTGTCTTGGTGTTTATTGGTAGGGGGATTGAATTTAGGAGCCGCAGCGTCATGTTGCAACTGTACAAGACTCTGGTGCGGCCGCACTTGGAGTATTGTGTGCAGTTCTGGTCCCCACATTATAGGAAGGATGTGGAGGCTTTGGAGAGGGTGCAGAGGAGGTTTACCAGGATGTTGCCTGGTATGGAGGGGAGGTCCTATGAGGAGAGACTGAGGGATTTGAGGTTGTTTTCGTTAGAAAGAAGGCGGCTAAGAGGGGACCTTATTGAAACATATAAGATGATCAGAGGTTTGGATAGGGTGGACAGTGATAGCCTTTTTCCTCGGATGGAGAAAGCTAGCACGAGGGGGCATAGCTTTAAATTAAGGGGTGGTAGTTATAGGACAGATGTCAGGGGTAGGTTCTTTACCCAGAGGGTGGTGAGGGATTGGAATGCCCTGCCTGCTGCAGTTGTAAATGCGCCTAGTTTGGGGGCGTTTAAGAGATCTGTGGATAGGTTTATGGATGGAAAGGGTTTTGTTTAGGTTAGAGGGTCATTGCTTTTTAACTGGTCGGCGCAACATCGTGGGCCGAAGGGCCTGTTCTGCGCTGTAATGTTCTATGTTCTATGTTCTATCACTAAATAATCCCATTTTCTAGCACGTGGAATTATAGAATCCCTACGGTATAGACAAAGGCCATTCGACCCATCAAGCCTGCACTAACAGCAATCCCACCCAGGTCCTATCCCCGAAACCCCACTTCATTTACCCTGCTAATTCCCTGACATTAAGGGTCAATTTAGCATGGCCAATCCACCTAACCCACACATCTCTGAACTATGGGGGGAAACCGGGGAACCCAAAGGAAACCCACGCGGACATGGGGAGAACGCGCCAACTCCACACTGACAGTCACCCGGTGGCCAGAGTCGAACCCGGATCTCTGGCGCTGTGAGGAAGCAATGATAACCACTGTGCCACCCGTGCCACCCCATACCCTCGACTGTTATGATGTTTCGAGTGTCCATCCAAATACCCATCCAAATGTTGTAATTTTTGGTCTCTTCAACCTCCCCAGATGGTGCATTCCAGACTCCCACCACTCTCTGAGTGAAAAAAATGTTTTCTCAAATCCCCTCTGAATCTCCTGCCCCTCAACTTTGCCCCCTTGTGATTGACAATTTACACTGGTTATCAGCAAGTTTCACATATGTGGGGTTAGACAGCCGGATTTTTTGTGGGAAGAAATGGGAACAGATTTCCAAAACACAAACACAATTCACGACTGATTTTGCCGAGCATTTTTGTTTTCTGATGCAGGATTTTAGGTTTGCAGTGTAATTTGCAAGCTGAGATGGAATGCAGGAGCAGTGTGGATTCAGCAGCTCAATTCCCAATATTAATTACACGCCCCTTAAATCTCATTCATCCAACCCCATTGCCCCTCTATGCCCCCTCCATGGCCCTTATATTCCCAAGCCTCCCCCCTCAACCCCCCAATTCTGCCATGGCCTCTCATACCCCCATGCCTCCTTCATATCTCTCAGGTTCCCATAGCTCCTCCATAGCACTGTCAATAGAATACCTGCTGAGCTCAAGATACTGCTAGCTTTTGGAGCTCAGTCAAGCATTTGGTGGGGAGACAGTGACACAATGGTAAGGTCATTGGATTTGTAATCCAGAGACCCAAGTTAACCCTCTGGGGACAAGGGTTCAAATCCCATCAAGGCAGCTTGGTGGAATATGCATAGAGTTAATAAATCTGGGATAGAAAGGTAAAGTTTATTTATTAGTCAGATGTAAGGCTTACATTAACACTGCAAAGAAGTTACTGTGAAATTCCCCTAGTTGCCACAGTCCACCACCTGTTCAGTCCAATGCACCTAACCAGCATGTCTTTCAGAATGTGGGAGGGAACTGGATCACCCGGGGGAAACCCACGCAGACACGGGGAGAACATGCAAACTCTACACACACACACACACACACACACACACACACACACACGCACGCGCACGCACGCACGCACAGTGACCCAATCGAACCTGGGTCCCAAGGCGCTGTGAGACAGCAGTGCTAACACTGTACTACCGTGTCACCCGGTAGTCTTAGTAATGGTGACTGTGAAATCATTGATTGTTGTAGTTAAACACTTTCAGGAGAGGAAAATCAGGGAAAGATAGTGAATTTTGATGGCCGTGCATTTATTCAGTGATGAGTCACCATGTATCATATCAGATATCAAGCGTAAACTATCTCTTTCTCTCCATTTGCAAGTTAAACACTGCACTGTAACAGCACAATAAATGAAGTATTGTTGGATAAGGAGCATATTATGTGCTTTGTATCAGAGATCTGGGATATTAATACTTGTACGCCATAGTTATATAAACTGCTGCCAACATTTTGCTGCACACCACTACTCCCCACCATGCAGCTTGGAATTTAAACTGACAGATCAGAGTGCCAAACGCTCTGGAGATAAAATCAGTGTGAAGTGAGCATCTTACTAGTTACGCTTCCCTGCTCAAAAGTTTAATAAGTGAATGCTAATAACGTCTTAAGTAACAGGAGGCCCTGCATGCCATGGAGCCAGACTCAGCACACCGGGAAGTGTGACTTTGAGGTGGTATTCGAAACCGCTTCCGTGCTGACACTGTGAAGAGGAATCAATTTTCGGCATTGGCACGGGTTACAGCAATGGGTCGGGGTTGAGTGATGGGCTGCCGCTGCTCCAGTAACTTCAGGCTGCAAAGTGGGAGCGTGTCAGAGCTGGATTGTTCATCCGAGCTGTGCGAAATGTGATAAGAGCCTGGAGCAACTTTATTCATTCCTACCAATTCCATTAAGGAAAAGCCTATGGACTGAACTGAAATAGTGCCTACATTTCTGGGATGTAAAAATGGATCTACTGTGGCTAACAGCCCTGAATAATATATGGAACAGTGTTAAATGTCTCACTTATGATTAATTTTTTATATATAACTGAACACAATTTTTAAAGAGATTTGTCAGGCTATTTCAGCTTCTATTTTCACTTCATGTATCCGTCCCAATCTGTAAGATTTTTTTAAGTGATTTGATAATTAGTGCTCTCTATTTCCTGATGGGCTGTCTATGAGAATCCTTTCATGTGATTGGCTAATTAAACCATTGTATCACTGTGGCTCAACATTGGGAATGCCCTGGGAATTAAACAATGTTACAATCAATTACTTACATGGTGGGAGAGATAAAGTTCTCACTATGGATTGGTCAATGTTTCAACAAGGTTTCCTTCAAGGCCAGCGAAAAGTGCCTCTGCGTTGCTGGTGATTGCAAAATATGAGTCATAGATGTGTGATCATAGATGTATTGGCCTACTGGCTTCCCAGTTCACAGAACTGAACTAGAATCTAAATTTGCCATGTGTAAATTGGCAACTTTCTGATGTGAGCACAAACTTCATTTACTTGTCCAGTACAAAGATGTTCCGGTTAAGTGGATTAGATGTGCTAAATTATCCCTTAGTGTCCAAAAATCTGTAGGTTAGATGGGATTAGTCATGGTAAGTATGTGGAATGTAGGTGGGGGAGGGGGAGGCCTGGGAAAGATACTCTGCCAGACTGTCGGTGCAGACTTGATGGGCCGAATGTCCTCCTCTGCAGTGTAGGGATTCTATGACTTCACAGAATCCTACAGTGCAGAAGAGGCCCTTCAGCCCATTGAGTCTGCACTAATGCATGAAAGGTCCTGACCTGCCCCCTAATTCCACTTGGCCCATAGCTTTGAATGTTATGACGTGCCAGGTACTCATCCAGATACTTTTTAAAGGATGTGAGGCATCCTGCCTCCACTACTCTCTCAGGTAGTTCATTCCAGACCGTCACCACCTGCTGGGTAGAAAAACTTTTCCTCAAATTTCCCCCCAAACCTCCCAGCCCTCACTTTTAACTTGGTGTCCCCTTGTAACTGACCCTTCTGCTAAGGGGAACAGCTGCTCCCTATCCGTCCTGTCCACACCCCTCATACTCTCGAACGCCTCAATTAGGTCGGCCTCTCAGTCATCTCTGCTCCAATAAAAACAACCCAAGCCTATCCAACCTCTTTTTATAACTTAAATGCTCCATCCAGGCAGCATCCTGGTAAATCTCCTCTGCACCCCTTTCAGTGCAATCTTATTCTTCCTATAACATGGTGACCAGAACTGCATTTCCAATGTCAGTATTTTGCAATCAAAACTAGTTTTTAAATAATTACAATTTTAATGTTAAAGATGTTGAAGAGATATTATTCAAGTAAACTATCAGGTTGTATCAGACCTGAGATTACTGATGTGATGGAGTGTGCTGGTGAATAATATTACTGGGTCCACTTCTCTCTTCATTGCAGTATGTAAGGTTGTCCTGTATTGGTGGCATCTTTACCGGATGTCAAAACACGAATTATTCTGCAGAAGAGCATTGTCCACACAAATCTGAATGCTAATGATTTTCTCGCATTGTTGACTGTTGCAGTGCCCCTGGTCTCCAAGATCTGCCCGAGTGACACTTACAGAGTTTGGAAAAGTGGACAGAATCTGCGGGTTGACACAACATTGCTGGGCTTTGATCACATGACCTGGCAGCGGGGGAATCGCAGCTTTGTCTTCAGAGGACAAGGTCAGTTTCAACAAAAGGGACCTTCACATTGGCTTGAAATCCATGAGGAAGCAAATGTGTGCAATTTCTTAAGTGCTACAAAATCCTTCATTCATAGGGAGCCCTTCATCATGCTGTGCTTCTGTAAGATATTACCACACAACATGTCACTACCCCTTTCTATGCGGAATCCTTTCATATTCTCCCTGTGCATAACAATTAGGCCTTTTTATGTGCTCTCAAGGAGAGGTCCGAATAGTAGAGTCCTGAGTCATCCATAGAATCAAAGAATGGTTGCAGAACACAAGGAGGCCACTGTGTCTTATGTTCCTGCCAGCAGAGGTGGCATGGTGACGCAGTGGTTAGCACTGCTGCCTCACAGCACTAGGAGCCCGGTTCAAATTTGACCTTCGCTTACTGTCTATGTGGACTTTGCACTTTCTCCCCATGTCTGCGTGGGTTTCCTTTGGGTGCTCCGGTTTTCTCTCTCAATCCAAAGATGTGCAGGTTTTGTGGATTGGCCATGTTAAATGTGGAGGCTGACTGGGATAGGAGAGGGGAAAGGGCCTGGTTATGATTCTCAGAGAGTCACTGCATACTCAATGGGCCGAACATCCTCTTCTGCCCTGTAGGGATTCCCTGATTCTCGGTAGGAGCTATTCAGCTAGTCCCACATCCTAGTATTTTCCTTCCAGCACTGTAATGCCTCTCTCTTCTAACAATTTTCCAGTTCCCTTCAGAAAGCCAAGATGAAATCTGCCATCAGCACATTCTCAGGTAGTGCATTCCAGACCCTAACCACTTACTGCACAGAAAGATTTTTCCTCCTTTTGCCATTCCCTCTTTCGTCAGTCGCCTCAAATCAGTGTCTCTCGTTCTCGATCCATCTGCTAATGGGGACAGTTTCCCCCCATCTGAAGTGTCCAGGCCACTCATCATGATGAATACCTCTATCAATTCCCTCTCAACCTTCCATATTTCCATAAATGTCTTCGCCCAGAGTCCTGAATGTGTGAAATTCGCTACCACCAAATGTAATTAAGCCCAAAATGTTGCCTGATTTCAAGAAGAAATTAGATATAGCTCTTGGGGCTAAGGGAATCAATGGATATGGGAGGAAGGGAGGGATAAGGATATTGAATTCGATGATCAGCCATGATCAAAATGAATGATGGAGCAAGCTCAAAGGGCCAAATGGCCTCTTGCTGCTTCTGGTTTCTATGTTTCTGTCCAAAAGAGGACAGCCTTGAATTCTCCGAGCTATCCTTGTAACTGAAGTCCCTCATCTCTGGAACAATACTCACAAACGGTGTAAGTGTACCTGTCTCTACCACCTCCTCTGACAACACCGCGCCCCCCCCCCCCCCACACAACCCCCAGCCAATATAATTCCCGGGGCAGACGGGATGGGAAAATTTCCCCTATGACTCTATGACTCTCCCTTTATCTTGACCAATTATTTTCTTCAATGCCCCAAGCAAAACTTCAAAAGACCTTAATTGTCTGTGAAGAGTTTTGGTGATCTGATTTGAGGTTGTGAAAGGTGCTATATAAAGGCAAGTCTTTCATTTCTTTACAATAGAAAATAAATATCACTCAGCAGACTGAAATGATTCCATTTCTTTTTTGCCTTGGAAAGACTGCTCTTTGAAGACTCACTTTGAACCATTGGCCACCTTCATTGCTAATCAAAACCAATGCTTTTTTTATTCATTTGTGGGACATGGGCATCGTTGGCTGGGCCAGCATTTATTGCCCATCCCTAGTTGCCCTTGAGAAGGTGATGGTGAGCTGCCTTCTTGAATCGCTGCAGTCCATGTGCTATGGGTTGACCCACAGTGCCGTTAGAGAGGGAATTCCAAGATTTTGATCCAGCGACTGTGAAGGAACGGCGATACATTTCCAAGTCAGGAAATACTTGGAAATTATTCCAAATATAAGTGGCTTGGAGGGGAACTTGGAGATGGTGTTCCCATGTCTCTGCTACCCTTGTCCGTCTAGATGGAAGTGGCCAAGGGTTTGGAAGGAGCTGTCTAAGGATCTTTGGTGAATTGCTGCAGTGCATCTTGTAGATAGTACACACTGCTGTTACTGAGCGTCGGTGGTGGAAGGAGTGGATGTTTGTAGATGTGGTGCCAATCAAGTGGGCTGCTTTGTCCTGGATGGTGGCAAGCTTTTTGAGTGTTATTGGAGCTGCACCCAACCAGGCAAGCGGCAGAGGGTATTCCATTGTACTCCTGATTTGTGTTTTGTAGATGGTGGATTGACTTTGGGGGATCATGAGGTGAGTTATCTGCTGCTGGATTCCTAGCCTCTAAGCTGCTCTCGTAGCCTCTGTGAGGCGAGTCTAGTTGAGTTTCTAGTCAATGGTAATCCCAAGGATGTTGCTATGACCACTTGTAACCATTGGCCACATTTCTTTCTGATCAAAGTGGTTTTTTTGTTCCTTTGAAAATAGTTATCGCCAAACTTGAAGACCACTCTTCACTCTTTTCATTAGTAACGCTCAGTGAGTTGCTGTTTCATTGCCATTCACACATTCTGAAGCTCCATAGGAGCGTGGAATCTGTAATTGCAAGCCAGTCAGTCAATATAAATAAGAACAAAAGCGAATGAGCCGGTGAGCTGGCTCCTCTATTGTCTAAAAGGGCAACTGTCAGCCCCATAATGTACTGCTGCTATTTGGTTCACAGTCAGCTCATAATATTATGTCAAAGAAAGTCATCAAGTTATCCCCAGAACTGACTGTGCATTAACTAAAAAAAGGAAATGGAGCAACATAATATGAGGCTGTCGTGATAATCAAGTGAGCTTGCTTGTTGGAACTCATTGAATTTACTCTGTAAAATTGAAGCTCTCCATTCGCTTGGTAATTTAGAAGATTTCAAGATCTATTTAAAATGCAAAGAAAAGCCACAAATTACCTGGTGCTAAAAATGCAGGGATGGATTGCACAGTCTGCCAGGGTAACCAGCTGTCACTGACATGTCTCACACGCTCTGTCACAAGTTGCTGAATTTGGCCAGACCACTTGGCAAAGATGGTCTGCAGTGAATTATTCACTTCCTGACTCACCTTCCACTAGATATTAGTCAGGGGTGTGATGGAACACCCTCCGCTTTCCATAAAGAGTGTAGCTCCAACCACACTCAAAAAGATCAAAACCACCCAGGACCAAGTAGCTTGTTTGATTGCACTCAAACCGTCACCTTAAACTCCCTCCAGCGTCCTTCACCTCCCTCCAACTACAAGAGGGACTGTAGTGCAAGGCTCCTTCAATATTACCTCCCAAACCCATGCCCTCTACCAGGATAAAGCCAGCAAGGGCATCGGAATGCCACTGCCTTCATGTAGGGGGTAGAGGTCACGGTTTTGGAGGTGTGGCTGTGTACCTTGTAGATGGTACACAGTACTGCCACTGTGCCTCAGTGGTGGAGGGAGTGCATGTTTAAGGTGGTGGGTGGAGTGCCAAATATATGGGCAGCTGTGTCCTGAATAGTATTGAGCTCCTTAGAATTATAGAATCAGTACATAAGAGGACCTTCGGCCCATCGAGTCCGTACTTACCTGATCAGAAAGACCTGAACTCCCACCAGTACCATCTACCAGCACTTGGCCCATAGCCCTGAATGTTATGATGTGCCAAGTGCTCACCCAGGTATCTTTTAAAGGATGTAAGGCACCCTTTACATTCCAGGCCGTCACCACTTTCTGGGTAAAAAGATTTTTCCTCACATTCCCTCTAAACTTCCTGTCCCTCACCTTGAACCTCTATCCCCTAGTGACTAACCCTTCCACTAAGGGGAACAGCTGCCCCTCATCCACTCTGTCCATGTCCCTCATAATCTTGTACACCTCGATCAGGTCGTCCCTCAGTCTTCTCTGCTCCAATGGAAACAACCCAAGCCTACCCAACCTCTCTTCATTACTTAAATGTTCCATCCCAGACAGCATCCTGGTGAATGTCCTCTGCACCCCTCCAGTTCAATCACATCCTTCCTATAATGTGGCGACCAGAACTGCATGCGATATTTTAGCTGTGGCCTCACCAAAGTTCTACAGAACTCCAACTTGAATGTGGTTGGAGCTGCACTCATCCAGACAAGTAGAGAATATTCCATCACAACCCAACTTGAGTTTTGTAGATAGTGGACAGGCTTTGGGAAGTCAGGAGGTGAATGACTTGCTGCCCTCTGTTTGACCTGCTCTTACATCCATCATATTTATATGATGAGTCCAGTTCAGTTTCAGGTCAATGGTAACATCTAAGATGTTGATATTGGGGTATCCATTGATGGTAATGGCATTGCATGTGAAGGGGTGATGCTTAGATTCTCTCCTGTTGGAGATGGTCATTGCTTGGCACTTGCATGGCAGGATGTTACTTTTTTAAAAAAAATCATTTTAAAAAGGTTACACGTTTGTTACAGTTCATTACTTTTCCCAACACTTCAACCTTGGTTTGTAGTAAGGATGCAACTTACACGGACAGACTGACTCTCTTGTCAACTGACCTTTACGCATTCTGTGAGTGAGATGAAATATGAAGGAATTAACAGTTACTCATAACCATGTTTTCAAGCTCTGTGGAATTCTCCCGTCTGAATTATGGAGTAGATAATGAGGAAAAGTTCAGCTTCTGAGCCCTTCTGTCACATCATTGTACCTGCTAGAATTTTGGCACAGCAAAACATGAGAGCTGAGAATGTCAATCTGGAGTCATTCTCCACTAATTGTGATGAGTAAAACTGAGGGGAGCGGGTAGGGTTAACAGCACAAATAAATAAATTGGGCAAAATAATTAATTGTTCATTTAACGTCAGATTTTTCCACGTGCTGCTGTCTTGGCATGATGACACAGTAGTTAGGCATGTTGGCTCACAGTGGCGGAGACCTGGGTTCGATTCCCGGCTTAGGGTCACTGTCTATACAGAGTGTGCATGTTCTTCCAGTGTCTGTATGGGTTTTCTCTGGGTGCTCTGGTTTCCTTCCACAGTCTGAAAGATATGCTGGTTAGGTGCTAAATTCTCCCTCAGTGTACCCGAACAGGCGTCAGAGTGCGGCGACTAGGGGATTTTAACAATAACTCCATTGCAATGTTAACGTAAGCCTACTTGTGACGCTAATGAATAAACTTTAATCTTGCTGATATGCAAAATCAATACAATCATACCATATATAAACTCATCAAAAGTTAGAGTGTTTTCTGGCAAGTAGATCATCTCCAAAGGGGCTATTTCTGCAAAAAGGTTACAACAATAGGAGCAGTATTCTGGAATGTGTGACCAGCAGTGTCTTCCTTCATCAATTTAAAAAACTAACTTGCAACCCTGAGTGACCGGATCCAACTTGCAACCAGTGGAAAAGTAAACACCTATTGCATGTTTCATAGAATAATTTATAGAACAAGCTATTAGGTGGCATTTTGGTATTATCACTGGACTAGCAATACAGAAACCCAGGGGCATGTCTGGGGAGCCGGGTTCAAATCCCATTAAAAGTGTAATGATGTCCATGAAACCATTGTCCAAAAAAACCCATCTGGTTCACTAATGTCCTTTAGGGAAGGAAATCTGTCATCCTTTTCTGGCCTGGCTTACATGTGACTCGAGACAACCAAGGCAATGTGGTTGACTCTTAAATGCCCTCTGGAATGGCCTAGTAAGCCACCCAATCAGTTCCAGGGCAATTAGAGAAGGGCAATAAATGGAGGTCCAGCTAGCGTTGCCCACATCCCATGAATGAATTTTTAAAAATGAATCAAATGTCCTGTGGAATGGAACCACTAATGGCTTCTTGTTAGCTCTTAAAAAGACTGTTTAGAAGGAAAGTCAACAAAATAATCTTATAGAGAGAGGAATTCAGGATTGCTGTCCATTTACCACTCCTGGAACAATCACGAACCTTCCACCCACCACTGAGTTAGAAACTGAAGAAGGAGGTCAGTCTGTCGTTGGAAATGTCAACTAGAATGAATCTACTCTTAGTTCCACTCTGCCAAAGTGGCCACCTCCTAATAGTTGATTGAACTGTAGCCCAGTTTGAGTTGGCACACTCAGGAGAGAAAGTTGGAAAACATTTTTTTAACTTAGTTTTAATAGTAGTACGATTACACGCTGTCAGTCTGTTTGGTTACCTGGTGAGTTGTTGTCATCTGATGTCAGGTACGGTAACAAGCGTGACACTGCGTGTAATCCACCTGTCATCGCCTGATGTGCTGTCAAGGAGCTAGACAATCTAAAGGGGAAATGTGCAAAACAGTTTTTAAAGACAATGGCACACATTGAAAATTGCAGAAAATTATCTCTTCAAAGTATAATTTTTCTTTGAGCTGTAATTTATAATGATCCTGAAAAGAATAGGAATTTAGAAAAACAAAAATATGGGTAATGATCAGCTAATTCTTACCAGTACTCCTTTTACCAGGGCTCATTGCAAAAACATGTAGCAAGAAAAAGGCAGGATGTATAAAATGTTACAATATAAAGAAATAATTTCCTGGACTTGCTGATTCCCAGTGAGTGAGTGAGACAGCGTCCCCATCGAACCTGACCCCCAAGTGACCATTCTTGATTTGTGAACCTAGTCTTTTATTTATTTCTTAAATTCATTTGTGGGGCCTGGGCGTCGCTGGCTGGCCGCAGCGTTTACTGTCCATCCCCAATTGCCCTTACTGCGAGGCGTTTCAGAGGGCAGTTGAGAGTTAACCACATTGCTGTGGCTCTGGAGTCACGTGTAGGCCAGACCAGGTAAGGACGGCAGATTTCCTTCCCTAAAGGACATTAGTGAACCAGGTGGGTTTTTCCGACAATCGTCAATGGTTTCATGGTCATCAGTAGATTCAATATTTTTTACTGAATTCAAATTCCACCATTTGGCCACGGCAGGATTTGAACCTGGATCCCCAGAGCATTAGCTGAGTTTCTGGATTAATATTCTCGTGATAATACAACTTAGTCACCATCTCCCCTGTGTGATGGCTGCCTTTGTAATGTCTGAGAAAGTTAGAGGAGAGACATCCCAGCCAAGCCTATTGCTACCCTCACCTATTGTCCACACACATTTGCTTTGAACGGCTATCACTGTATGGAAGCCCCAGCTTCCTAGGTGACTGGTTTCCCTCTTCCCTTTAGACTTTGAGGCTAGTTATGGTCCTCCTCTGGCTAAAATCAACTAATTGGACACAGACCACAGATTAAAGCTGGAATCTTCTTGGCCATTCTGCATAGGAGGGGTGGGGTGGTCATCATTTGGTACAAGCCTCCCAGCACTCACCATGACACCAATTTAATTGAAAGCACCAAACATTAAGTAGATTAAAGTCAATGCCTTAAGATCTAAGGTCCAAAGCTGTGTAGGTTAGGTTGTTCGGCTGTGCTAAAATTGCTCCTTACTATCCTGAGATGCACAGGTTAGAGGGATTAGCGGGTAAATATGTAGGAATATGGGGGTAGGGCCTGAGTGGGATTGTGGTTGGTACAGACTTGATGGGCTAAATGGCCTCTTTCTGCACTGTAGGGTTTCTCTCTGTGTTTGAGAATAGGACAGGCAACCTTATTAAAAAACCCTACAGTGCAGAAGGAGGCCATTCAGCCCACTGAGCCTGCACCAACAACAATCACACCCAGTCTTTGTCTCTGCAACCCCACCAGTACCGCTGACACTAAGGGGCAATTTAGAATGGCCAATCCACCTAATCTGCACATCTTTGAACCATGGACGGGAACCAGAGCACCCAGAGCAACCCATGCAGACACGGGGAAAACGGGCAGACTCTGCACAGACAGTGACCCAAGGCCAGCATTGAACCTGAGTCCCTGGCTCTGTGAGGCAGCAGTGCTGACCACTGTGCCACCCTTGATGACCCTTATGATGGAGTCCTACTACAAGCCAGGTGAAAAAAGGGGTTAGGAAAAGTAGGATGGAAGGATAAACACCAGTATAGACTCGATACAGGCGCCGGAGTGTGGTGACTGGGGGATTTTCACAGCAACTTCATTGCAGTGTTAATGTAAGCATACCTGTGACACTAAGGGGGAGGCACGGTGGCACAGTGGTCAGCACTGCTGCCTCAGAGTGCCAGAGACCTGCGTTCAATTCACAGCTTAGGTCACTGAGTGTGCGGAGTCTACACGTTCTCCCTGTGTCTACATGGGTTTCCTCCGGGTGCTGCAAATTCCTCCTGCAGTCCGAAAGACGTGCTGGTTAGGTGCATTGGCCGTGCTAAATTCTCCCTCAGTATACCCGAACAGGCCCAAGAGTGTGGCGACTAGGGGATTGTCACAGTAACTTCATTGCAGCATTAATGTAAGCCTGCTTGTGACATTGACAAATAAACTTATAAAAAACTTTAATAAATAAATCACTTGAAGAGCCTGTTCCTGCTGACCCCTGGGTCACCATGCCGCCCCTGTGAATCACAACATAGTACCTCTCTCCACAAAGGACACCACTCATCTCTTTATTAAATTCTGGCCACGATTGGTTCCAATTCAGTTCTCCAAAAATTAGCAAAGGCAGGAATTACTGTTTTGTGTCATCTTTAGTTTGCAGCTTTTGTGCCTGTTAATGTGCTGGCTGTGTCTGGGATACATATTATCTGGCAGCACCTTCCACCCTGAATCTGACCTGCCAAATAGTCTGTACCATTCAGCTTAGCATTGAATCACATGGTGGATAATAATTGCAGCATGTACAGTTACCCGGATCCTGACTCTGGCCTATCAGTTTGTCTGTATATTTTATTACTGGAGCCATTGATTATCCAGTAATTGATTAGCTGGACAGTGTGATGAAAGAATGATCACTGAATAAAGCAGATTAACTTTTTGTCACTTTAATTGAACTGTAGGCCCACAGTAATTGAATTTACTCACCCGTGTGCTGCAATGTGCTTTGTTTATTGGATTGCTGATTATACGTATGTGAGTTTTGAAGGAATGAGATTTGTTTGGTTGATGTAGAGCAGGCTTTATAAGTAATCCAGATCATTAAGATCCTGGCAAGGTAAAACTTCAACTCTGCGGGAAACTTGAAGGTAAACATAGCCCACCGCTTGGGCCGAGATTTTCCTACCCACTGTGCCAGTGCGATCTTCAGATCTGGCCAAAGGTGGCCTCCCCTCCCACCCCCGGCTGAAGGTGAACCCCCCCCCGCCCGGTGGTGGATTCACTGGCGACACGGCCGGTGATCAATTCAAATGGCCATTGACTTGGGCAGGACCTGGGTGCTAACAGATCTGTCAGATGAATGAAACTGGCCTCCGACCAAACAAAACATAGACTTTGTGCCCATTTCCCAAGCACTGCAGAGAGGAACTGAAAGCCATGTGTTCATCTAACATCTTCCAGGATGTTCCAAAGTGCTTTAAAGCCAATTAAGCACTTTTGAAGTGTAGTCGCAGTTGCAAATGTAGGACGGGGCGGTGGCACAGTGGAGAGCACTGCTGCCTCACAGCGCCAGGGACCTGGTTCAATTCTGGCCTCGGGTCACTGTGCGGAATCTGCATTTTCTCCCTGTGCCTAGAAGGGGTTCCCTCTGGGTGCCCTGGTTTCCTCCCACATTGCAAAGATGTGCAGGTTAGGTTGATTTGCCATGCTAAATTGCTCCTTAGCATCAGGGAGATTGGCAAGTTAAAGACGTGGAGTTATGGGGATAGGGCTTGGGTGGGATTGTTGTCAGTGCTGACTCGATGGGCCGAATGGCCTCCTTCTGCACTGTAGGGATTCTATGAAAGTGTGAGCCAATACGTCCACTGCAAGGTCTTAGGCACGTTAATCTGATGATGACTGGATAATTTTCTTTAGGGGGGATTTACAACAAGGGGACACTGTCTCAGACTAAGGGAGAGGCCATTTAGGGCTGAGGTGAAGAGACATTTTTTCACTGAGAGGTTGACAAATCTTCGGAATTTTCCAGAGAGCTATGGAAGATCAG
This sequence comes from Carcharhinus amblyrhynchos, assembly GCF_965287045.1. Taxonomy (NCBI): domain Eukaryota; kingdom Metazoa; phylum Chordata; class Chondrichthyes; order Carcharhiniformes; family Carcharhinidae; genus Carcharhinus; species Carcharhinus amblyrhynchos. Next base: position 18,051,740 of record NC_137346.1, read on the forward strand.
TTATTGAGTATGTTGAAGCCAGAGATGGAAAGATTCCTAGTTATTAAAGATATCAAGGGATATGTGGATAGCGAGGGGAAAATAGCATTGGGGTAGAAGTTCACCCATGATCTAGTTGAATGATGGAGCAAGTTCGAGGGGCTGAATGGCCTACTCCGACTGCTATTTCCTATGATCCAATAGTTTGTTTTCATGATAACTATTGGCATGGGACTCTCTGTTCTTCAGTGATTTGTATAATTGAATCTTTTATCTCCACCTGAAGCAATCAGGGTCTTGATTTAATGTCACATCTGAAAGATGGCACCCCTGCCAGTGCTGCATTCCCACAGTGCACCATGTCAGCCATTGTAATCCAGTCTGTTATGGCACATGAACCAACAACCTTCTGTCCGAGAGCTATGAGTGCGACCGCTGAGTTGCAGCTACATGTAAGGAGTCCCAGTGACTATCTTTGACAACCTCACATCAAGTGCGTAAGAACCAGATGGGCGCTTTATAAATCACTTTTTAAAATTATAAGCAGAGCATCCTGTTGTGTGGTTTTAAATTAAATGATCAAATAATACTTAACAGTAAAGTCAAAGTATCTACTTGGTGATTGAGTTTTTCTTAACTAGTGGCACAGTTATTAGTGCTGCTGCCTCACAGCGCCAGGGACCCCGATTCAATTCCGGCCTTGGGTCACTGTCTGTGCGGAGTCTGCACATTCTCCCCGTGTCTGCGTGGCTTTCCTCCGCGTGATCCAGTTTCCTCCCACACTCCAAAGATATGCAGGTTAGGTTGATTGGCCACACAAAATTGCCCATTCACATCAGGGGACTAGCTAAGGTAAATATGTAGGGTTTTGGGGATAGGGCCTGGGTGGGATTTTTGTAGGTGCAGGTTTGAGAGGACGAATGGCCTCCTTCTACACCGTACAGATTCTTGGTCCTTTCTGTGTGCACCAAATTCATAAACCCATTCCTTTAAATGAGTTTATATTTTTGGTACACTCAACCACAATTAGATTTTGATTTGAGTTGATTTGATTTATTGTTGCCGCACGCATTAGTACACATTGAAAAGGATTGTTTCTTGCGCGGTACACAGACAAAGCATACCGTACATAGAGAAGGAAAGGAGAGAGTGCAGAATGTAGTGTTACAGTCATAGCTAGGGTGTAGAGAAAGATCAACGTAATGCACGGTAGGTCCATTCAAAAGTCTGAAGGAAGAAGCTGTTCTTGAGTCGGCTGCTACGTGTATCTTGTATATCCCCATTTAACTGAAGGAGGCGGTGCCGGTAATGTTCTGTCATGTCTTTGTTTCCGTTAGATAACTGCGCCGTTGTCATGGAGATTGACCATGATCGACAAGTGGTATACTCAGAAACCCTGTCGCTAGCTAACTATGACCGGGATATGCTGTTGGCTGCCGTGCAGCCCTCAGAAGAGCAGGTGGCAAATCGTCTGACCACCCCCATCGTAACCACCCAACTAGATACCAAGAACATCTCATTTGAAAGGTAACGCCTGTTGGCTACCATCAAAACCACAACTTTCATTTAATTAGCACTTGTTATGCAGTAAGAAGTCCCAAAGGGTGACCGGGGATGAACAGTTGGCATCGTGTAAAGAGATCTTAGGAAATATGGACACTCAGTTAGAATCATCGAATCATCGAATGCCTGAAGTTAAAGTTTATTTATTAGTCACAACAAAGAACAAAACAGCCTGGGAAACAGGTCCTTCGGCCCAACGAGCCCGCACCACCATTTTAACATTATAAGTCCCCTCTCCACCCATGACCCTTGTCTATGCTTATGGCATTCCACATTGAGGGAAGACTAATTTAGGGACAATTTGTAAGGCTTACATTAACACTGCAATGAAGTTACTGTGAAATTCCCCTAGTTGCCCCACCGGCGCCTCTTCGGGTCAATGCACCTCACCAGCACTTCTTTCAGAATGTGGGAGGAGCACCCAGAGGAAGCCCACACAGACATGGGGAGAACGTGCAAACTCCGCACAGACAGTGACCCAAGCCGGGAATCGAACCCGGGTCACTGGTGCTGTGAAGCAGCAGTGCTAACCACTGTGCTACCGTGCTGCCCCTACAGTGCAGAAGGATGCCATTTGGCCCATCGAGCCTGCACTGACAACAATCCCACCCAAACTATATCCCCATAACTCCACAAATCTACCCTACTAATCCCCCCGAAATCTCCCTAACACTAAGGAGCAATTTAGCATGGCCAATCAACTGAACTCGCACATTTTTGGACGATGAAATGAAGTTCCTATGAAATATTGTAGGATAAAGATCCCAATAAGATCATTTGTGCTTGCAAGGACTAAGCTTCAGAACTTTGGATTTGAATTCACAGAAATCCTTCAGAATTGTTTTGGATCTGGAATTCTGGTATAGAATTCTAAGATGAAGAACAGCTAAAAAAAATCTACGTTTGGATCAAATTCTTGAGTCAGGCCATTCTTTAGTTCCAAGATTGGGATCCAAATCCCAACATATTCTTTGGACAAGGGTTTGTTTAATTGAACAAACTCCCTCCTGCTCCTCTTTCAGGTACCAAAGCCCTAAGAGGGCATTAGTGACCATAGGCTTCCATTGATCAATGATTATACTTAGCGAAATTGGTGTTTTGCCATTGTCTCTGCAGGATCGGTGCCCAGGAAACTCTCCTGGCCTTTTCACCTGCCATCAGATTTTGGAGGATTCACAGGCCGATAATCGACCTGTTTGGCTACATTATGCACACGCCTTCCAAGGCTATCAAGCCTTAATGTGGCATTTGAACTCAGAACATCTGGCCTATAGGCAGGGATGCTACCACTGTGTCCCCTCACTGCAACAATCTTACCATTTTAATCCATAGAATTCATAGAATCCCTGCAGTGCAGAAGGAGGCTATTTGGCCCATCAAGTCTGCACAATCAGGCCCTACTTCTGTAACCCCACATATTTACCCTGTTAATCCTCCTGACACTCAGGATCAATTTATCATGGCCAGTTCACTTAACCTGCACATCTATGGAGCATGGGAGGAAACCAGACCACCTGGAGGAAACCCACACAGACACGAGGAGAACATGCAAACTCCGCCCAGACAGTGACCCGAGGCCGGAATTGAACCTGGGTCCTTGGCGCTGTGAGGCAGTAGTGCTAACCACCGTGCCACCAGCTTTCCCCAATACCTGGGTCAAAAGACAAACGAAAGGAAAATGAAAACCATGAAACTTGTTCCTTTCCATATTTATGAAGAGATAAATAAATTAGAGTAGCCAAGCTCATGGGTACATGGGATAGGTTTTTTTTTACTGAGGGCTAAGAATAAACTGGATAGTAGTCACATCAATATTACTGTTGATTTTTCCACAAGTCTTTCACCTCCTCCCAGTACAGATGTTCCAAAACACAGAGTGCTCATCCTGGATTTTTTTTTTACCAGACGTTGCCTTATCAGTTGTCCTGATTGGCCACAGTAACTTTATTGTTAATACTTTTGACAGAATAGAAATTTTTCAACACTTGCTTTATTTGTATCTCCCCAAAAAATTAATTTGAAGTGGTCAGATCTTTACACACTTCTGCTTAGAAATGATAGCAGACAAGTTTTTCTGTATTCTCTGGGTCAAAGTTACTGAATTGTATAGATAACACTACATATGTTCATAAAATCAATGAATTATACAGCACAGAAGAGGTACTTTGGCCCATCGAGTCTGCACCAACCCATTAGAAACACCCAAACTCCCACCTAATCCCGTCTGCCACAGCCCTGAATGTTATGATGTGCCAAGTGCTCATCAGGTACTTTTTAAAGGGCCTGCCTCTACCACCCTCCTGGAGAGCACATTCCAGACCATCACCACCCCATCCCCCCTAAACTTCCTGTCCCTCACCTTGAACCTATGTCCCCTTGTGACTGACCCTTCAACTAAGGGGAGCAGCTGCTCCTCATCCACTCTATCCCTGTCCATATATTGGGTTGCTCAGTGACGTTGGATCTGCAGCGAGCTAGAGTGTGGATGGTGAAGCAATGTACACAATGCTTTAAGAGTACTTCTTTGAAAATTAACTAAATGTGCGAAGGAACACAGGTTTCTTGCTAAAAGTGCTGAAAGTGCTAAGTAAAAAATAAAGTGGCTGCAAGACAAATATTGCATTAGAAGAAGAAACACAGAGAACTTTCTAAATTGAAGCAATGAAAATTGCAACAAATATCACAGTCCTAATGTATCTTGCTGCCTTCAGAGGAGAAGTAACTAAAGGCACGGAGCTGTACTGACCAGGAAGATCTCAGACTCTTTCTCCAGTACGTGTTGAGTTAGTTGCAGTCTGCGACTATCCTATATTACAACACCACATTAATATTTATTAACTCCTTCAACAATATGTTGGTGATGAAGGTTAATTATACTTCAAGGCATTCCTTAGCAGTTGAGTTAACACTAAGTCAGCACAAAGTGGTTTGTGTGTAACAAAATCTAAAGAACAATGCAGAAACCACTGGAAGTCAATGGATGACATGGTGGTACAGTAGTTAGCAATGCAGCCTCACAGCGCCAGGGAGCCAGTTTCGATTCCCAGATTGGGTCACTGTCTGTGCAGAGTCTGCACATTCTCCCCGCGTCTGTGTGGGCTCACTCTAGTTTCCTCCCACAATCCAAAAGGCGTACTGGTTAGATGCACTGGCCATGCTAAATACCCCCTCAGTGTACCTGAACAGGTGCCGGAGTGTGGCAACTAGGGAATTTTCACAGTAACTTCATTGTAGTGTCAATGTAAGCCTATTTGTGACATTGATAAATAAACTTTAAGCCCAGCAATACATTTGGGTGAGATTTTAACTCACTCTAAACCCATTCAATTGTCAGAGATAACATTGGGCGTGATGTGTGAGAGGTATGAATTTGGGATCCAAATTCAACATCTTCAAGGTGAAGAATAATGGGAGAATAGGAAGTTGCCTGGATTTTAGCCCAATGTCAACACAAATATTTGCCGTGGAGTACAATTCATTATATTCAGATCAACCACAATGATATACCTTAACCTAGCCAGGGATAAACAACCTCTCCTGTACCATTATGATTTATCCCCATTCCCCACACTAACCAGCCTTGCAATGCTTCTAAGTAAAATGGCCAATTTATGCTATATTTTGTATATCCATTAGGAATCAGGTTGAAGTTGCCCTGATAATTGATGGAAAAATCTTAGCTTCATCCCAACAGTCCCAGATTCAAGTCCATTTCCCAGAGGTAAAAGCAAAATACAGCAGATGCTGGATTCTGAAACAAAAGCAGAAAATGCTGGAAAATCTCAGCAGGTTTTGCAGCATCTGTGGAGAGAGAATAGAGCGAACAAGTGGGTGAAAGGCTATCCTAGAGGGCAGCGGTGTAGGCACGTCAGCCTCTGCGATTGTCCAACAGGTTTGAGGTTCTTTCAGCTCTGATGACGAGTCATCCAGACTTGAAACATTGGCTCTATTCTCTCTCCACAGATGCTCAGTAAGAACCCTCACAACACCAGGTTACCCTAACAGGTTTATTTGATATCACGAGCTTTTGGAGCGGTGGCCCTTCATCTGGTGAATGAGTCACCTGATGAAGGAGCAGTGCTCCGAAAGCTCGTGATACCAGATAAACCTGTTGGACTTTAACCTGGTGTTGTGAGGGTTCTTACCGCGCCCATCCCAATCCAACACCGGCATCTCCACATCGTGTCTGTCAGGCCTGCTGAGATTTTCCAGCATTTTCTGTTTTTGTTCCAAGTCCCAGAGATCGGATTGTCCTGTCCACCCTCCGAGGCGGAAACCTATCAACTTCCCAGCTTTGACTGACCAACACATTGCAAATCTATTCGCAAGTGTTTGACAAGTGGTTATTTTATTCACTTAATAATTAAAATTGAACAGAAATGTACCTGCTTTTACCAATTAAACTGGGACCTAAAGTAAACATTCAACTATCAGCTAAAATCAAAAACACTTCACAAGTGCTCCTTTCTTCCCATAAGGTTTGCATGAAGTAATCTTCATTCTTGCCAGTTTCAAATGCCTCAAGTAACAAGATTTGAACTGATTTGCTGTACAACACTGAATAATGTATCGGGTCTGACGGTTTGCTGCAGTCGGAATGTGTTGAGGATGACTTCATCGCCACTTTCTGTTTCAATTTTCCTTTCTCAGAAATAAATCTGGAATCCTGGGTTGGAGGAGTGAGAAGACTGAAATAATAAACGGATATGAGTCCAAGGTAACAGAAAGAGCGCACCATTCACTGTTTCCCCCTTGTGGGACCGTCTAGAGCAAGAGGTCATAGATAAGGGGCAGGATTTTCCAGCCGCGCTCGCCCCAAAACCGGAAAATCCCGCTCGAGGTCAACAGAACTTTGCATGGTCCTGCCACCCCCCCTCCCCCCTCACTCACATTCCCATGGTGGGCGGGATGGAAAAATGTCCCCACGGTGTGAGGGGAGGTAGGTTCAAAGCTGAGATAATAACAAGAAACAGTACAGCAAGGGAACGGGACCTTCAGTCCACCAAATTGGTGCCAACACAGATGCCCCTCTAATATAATATTTTCTTACCTCTCTGTGGTCCATATCCCTCTATTCCCTGCCTATTCATGTATCTATCCAGATGTCTCTTGAACGTTACTATAGAATCTGCTTCCACCACCTCCTCTGACAGGACGTTCCAGGAATTCAGCACAGTCTGTGTGAAAAACTTGCCCCTTACATCTCTTTTAAACATTCCCCCTCTCACTTTCAACATCTGCCCCTGAGTAATTGACCCTTCGACCCTGGAAAAAGACTCTGACAATCCACTCTATCCAAGCCTGTCGTAATCTGGTAACTCCTATCAGGTCTCTCCCTCATCTTCTGATGTTTCAGTGAAAACAAGGAGAAATGATTTCTCCCAGAGGGTTGTGAGTCTGTGGAACTCACTGCCCCAGAGTGCGGTGGGCGCAGAATTAATCAACAGATCCAAGAAAGAGATAGATATGTTTCTGATGAAAAGTGGGATATAGGGATATGGGGGGCAGGCAGGAAAGTGGAGGTGAAACCAAGATAAGATCAGACACGATCATGTTAATTGACAGAGCTGGCTCAAAGGACTGAACTACTTGCTTTCGCTCCGAATTCCTATGTTCCTAAGTAAAGGTCCTGTTATGTGCTTTTCAGGGATCATGTCCCGATTCACTCGCCTGGTAAAGAAACAGCGCTCCAAAAGCTCATGATTCCAAATACACCTGTTAGACTTTGACCTGGTTTTGTGAGACTTCTTACTGTGCCCACCCCAGTCCAATGCCGGCATCTCCACGTCATGGCTAATAAGAGGAGACCGAGGGGAAAGCAAAATATAGCAGATGCTGGAATCTGAAACAAAAACAGAGAGTGCTGGAAAATCTCAGTCGCTCTGACAGCATCTGTGAGGAGTGAATAGAGACACCAATTCGAGTCTGGATGACCCTCCTCAGAGCTGAAGACAGTAGAATAAAGGATGATTTTTTTTCTGTCAGGGAGGGGAGGTGGGGGGGATTGACAAAGATGCCATGGGCAAAAAGATAAAGGGAAGTCAATGATGATGATCAAGGCTAAGAATGGTGCTGATAGCGGCCTGTAAGAGATCAGAATCTATAAATAGCGGAGCAAAGGTCAGCAGAGTGTCAAAGGACAACCTGAGACACGGAGCAGATGGCCCTGGTGGGGTGGAGGGAGGGGAGACAGTGGTGAGGGGGTAAAGATGGAACACGGAAAAATGAAATGATGAAAAAATTATTATTTTTAAAAAATCGGATAAAAATGGAACAAAATAAATTGGTGGAAATGGTGTGAAGGTGGAAGAGAGAGTCCATGCTCTGAAGTTGTTGAACTCAATGTTAAGTCCAGAAGGCTGTAAATTGCCCAATCGAAAGAGCTGTTCCTCCAGTTTGCATTGGGCTTCACTGGAATATTGCAAAAGGCCAAGGACAGACATGTGGACAGGAGAACAGGATGGTGGTGAAATGGCAAGTGCTTGTAGACAGACCAAAAGTGTTCTACAAAGCAATCACCCAGTCTGTGTTTGGTCTCTGTGATGTAGAGTAGACCTCATTGGGAGCAGCGAGTGCAGTAGACCAGATTGCAGGAGGTGCGTGTGAAGGGCTGCTTCACCTGAGAAGAGAGTTTAGGTCCTTGGATGGTGAGGGAAGAGGTAAAGGGTCAGGTGTTTCATCTTCTACAATTGCATAGGAAGGTGAGGTGTTGGGTGTGATGGAGGACTCAACCAAGGTATCCGGGAAGGAATGGTCCCTGTAGAAGACTGAGGGGAAACTTGGAAGATGGCATTAAGATAATGAGAAGGCTTGATAGCGTAGATGCAGAGGGTTCCACTTATGAGGGGATCCAAAGCTAGGCAGAGCTCAATGAAGTCATTAATAAATCCAGTCAGGAATTCTGGAGAAACTCTTTTCCCTATGGGTGGTGAGGATTAGGGAATGAGCTGCCACAAGAGTAATTGAGACAAATAAAGCAGAATGGGAAGGTAGAGAAGCATGTTAGGGGGAGAGTAACTGAGTTACATATTGGGGCGGCACAGTGGCTAGCCTCACAGCGCCAGGGACCCCAATTCAATCCTGACTTTGGGTCACTGTATGGAGTTTGCAGATTCTCCCCATGTCTGCATGGGTTTGCTCCAGTTTCTTCCCGCACTCCAAAGATGTGCAGGTTAGGTTGATTGGCGATGCTAAATTGCCCCTAGTGTCGTGGGATTAGCAGGATAAACGGGCAGAGTTACAGGGATAGGGTCCGAGTGGGATTGTGTCAGTGCAGACCTGATGGGCTGAATGGCCTCCTTTTGCACTGTAGGGATTCTATGATATGCTGATAGGAGATAAGGAGTAAAGTGAGAGGATGGTCATGTGCAGAATAAATGTTGGCAAGTAGCAGTTGGATTTGCTGGCCCATTTTCAGTGTACTCTTGAAGTAACCTGATGATTTTCTTGCAAAGTAAAAAAATCCTTCTTGTGCATCTTCATAGGTCTATGGAGCTTCCAATGTGGAACTGGTTACTAGGACAAGAACAGAGCACCTTTCCGACCAGAACAAGGGTAAAAGCAAAGGTAAGTAAAGGAGTGCGTTACTGCGCCAGCGGTGAGCATGTGTAAACAGGTAGAGCAGTGACAGCTGATTAACCCCAGCAGTGAAAAGAGGTGAAGCTTTCTATTCCTTATGGACAGTAAGAAATGTGCCAGTAATAGGGATAATCTTTAAAAGTGTGCAGTTAGGGGGAAGATAAAGGTCAGTTTTGAAAAGAGATATTATCAATTAAATATACCCAATGTCCTCTGTCAGTGCAACATTTCATAGACTCAATGGCATGGAGACAGGCCCTTTAGCCCAAACTGGTCCATGCCAACCCAAATGCCCATCTAAGTTAACCCCATTTGCCTGCTTTTGGTCTCTCTAATCCTTTCCTATCCAAGCTGGGGGTGGGGGGGGGTGAGCATTAACGTCCTTCTCTCTCCATATCCACACCTTGTTGAATACATGGATCTCACTCCATTGAGAATACAATCAACAAAAGCTGATTTCCAAACCGGATCCAATCCAGTTCCAGTATATTATATCACTGCCCATTTATTCTCAGGGTGCAGGTTTCACATGGCAGGCACAGCATTAAGTATATGATAATTAGGTGCTTGACAAGGGTTTACTAAGCCATAATCCAATTGGATGGTTTTGATGAGATTACCCAGGACAAGGTTGGAACTCAAGAACATGTATTATACTGGCAACATGATAGTAACCTTTGTCAGGAGGCTACCTTTAGACGACTAAATGGCAAAGTCTTGTTGTGCTGATGTCTAGACTGGCAATGACAGCTTTCTGCAGTGTTAAAGAGCAAGCCATATTGAGATAGTTGACAAATCATTAAATACATAGGAGCTTAACAAAGGAATGAATGGTCTAGAGGGACAATCGCGTGTTGGCATCACCTGACTGACCCAATAGTAATACCAGTCGGTTCATCTCCTGGATGAATAAAGAAAATTACATTTTATCTTTCCGTATAATAACATGAAATATTAAAATATTTATACGTTCATCTTCACCAGACTGAGAACATTCTGCTAAAGATTTAATTTAGATTCACTAGCTTCAGCAATGATTTAATTAACTTAAGGTTCAAATATTGCAAATTAGTTTTCTTTCACAATAAGTGGCTTATAAAGACTCTGATGTAAGCATGCTGTTTCGAGGTTAATTAGTTGTGGTATTTAATATGGAACTGAACAGCAGTCTGACTATGAAGACAGGCCACGGGTGATTATTCCAGATAAGGGGCTGGCTGGTGATTTATTAATCTGCGATTTGGGCTCCCTATAAGTGGACTCATGAGATGAGACCCACTTGAAGCTAGACACTCAGTGAGGCAGTGAAGGTCTAATACAGAAACAGAAAATGCTGGAAAGTATCAACAGGTCTGACAGCCTCTGTGGAGAGAGAATAGAGTCAACACTTTGAGTTAGAGCTCTGAAGAAGGGTCATCCAGACTCGAAATGTTGGCTCCATTCTCACTCCACAGATGCTATGATATGGAGATGCCGGCGTTGGACTGGGGTGGGCACAGCAAGAAGTCTCAGGTTAAAGTCCAACAGGTTTGTTTGGAATCACGAGCTTTTGCAACGCTGCCCCTTCATCGGGTGAGAGGCTCCAAAGAGCTCACCTGATGAAGGAGCAGTGCTCTGAAAGCTGGTGATTCCAAACAAACCCATTGGACTTTAACCTGGCGTCGTGAGATTTCTTACAGTGCCCACAGATGCTGTCAGACCTGCTGAGGTTTTCCAACATTTCCTGTTTCTGTTTCAGATTCCAGCAGCTGCAGTATTTTGCCTTCATCGCAGCGGAAGCTCCAATGTCAGGGCAAGTTGAATTTTTATCTCGGAACTAATCTTTGCAGCGGAAACAAGTTTTGTGTAGTGCCACAATTGCTTCTGCGAAGCCTTCGCTATAATTGTTTGACATACTGATATTGTTCGGATTGGCTATCTGGGGGCAAAGAGCTGGTGCTACACCACCCATTGGCATTTCTCAAGCCCAGATTGTGTTTTTTTTTTAAATTGTTTCAATCTCTAGGGCACCGAAGGCACAAACCTGTTTCACCAGCGTCCACTCTGTTGGTCCACCAACGAGTTACCCCAACGAACAGCCAGAAGATCAGAAGTAAAGTGTTTTTATATTTGTTCAAATTTCAAGTGTTCATGTTAGTGACCTCTGACTAAGCTTACTGACAGTGGAACCTCCATTATCCACATGCCTGTTAGTTTTCCGTATCTGCGGAATGTTTCTCCCATCAAAAGCCTTGAGCTAGGAGGTCGCCCGGTTGTCCCGCCCCTTCTATTGAGCAAAGAACAAAGAAAATTACAGCACAGGAACAGGCCCTTCGGCCCTCCAAGCCTGCACCCACCATGCTGCCTGACTGAACTAAAACCCCCTACCCTTCTGGGGACTGCATCCCTCTATTCCCATCCTATTCATATATTTGTCCAGACATCCTTAAAAGTCACTATCGTATCTGCTTCCATTACCTCCTGCGGCAGTGAGTTCCAGGCACCATCATCCTTTGTGTAAAAAACTTGCCTCGTATATCTCCTTTAAACCTTGCCCCTCGCACCTTAAACCTGTGCCCCCTAATAATTGACTCTTCCACCCTGGGAAAAAGCTTCTGACTATTCCCTCTGTCCATGCCCCTCATAATCTTGTAGACTTCTATCAGGTTGCCCCTCAACCTTGGTCGCTCCAGTGAGAACAAACCAAGTTTCTCCAACCTCTCCTCATAGCTAATGCCCTTAATACCAGGCAACATCCTGGTAAATCTCTTCTGTACCCTCTCCAAAGCCTCCACGTCCTTCTGGTAGTGTGACAACCAGAATTGAACACTATATGCCAACTGCGGCCTAACTAAGGTTCTAGTGTTGCTTGTATTACATCTCCTTCTGTTCCCAATCAAACTCCATTCACTTGTTAATTGTGCCGCGCTTGTCTTCATTCCTGTGCCGAGGGAATTGCTGTGCTGTTAGAAGATCAGGTTTGGAGACTCTCAATTGTTCGCCCATTTCCATAATCCACACCATCTGGTGGATAATGGAGTTTCCGCTGTTCTTTCATAGGATTTCATTCAGCGTTATGAAAAATTGATAACCCGGGGGATCTGGAATTCCCCGAGTGCTGTTGGCAGTCTGAGAATTAAGTTTCCGCAAAGCACTCCTTTGTCTCAAAGGAAAATGCTCCAATGTTGAATGAAGGCAGGAGGAAGGAAATATGGAACAAAGGGAAAGTAGTCTGAATATAAATGAATGATGTCTATCAGTGCCATTGCTGCTCATCGCAGACACCAAAATGACAACTTTGGCATTTATGTCATTCTGCGTTACTGAATATTTTGCATTGGGGACGGCTTGGTTACTGATGTTGGTTTCTGCTGTGCTAAAATATATCATTATATTTCTAATGCTACTACAGTACTGTGGTGTGTGTACAAATCTGGAGTGTGTTCAATTCCAGCCTTGCAGGATTGGCTGTGTGGAGTTTGCACTTTCTCCCCGTGGGTTTCCTCCGGGTGCTCTAGTTTCCACTCACACTCCAAAGATATACAGGTTGGGTGGATTGGTATGCTGAATTGCACCTTAGTGTGCAGGGGTGGCTGGCTTAGCTATGGTAAATGCAGGGGGGTTTGGAAATAGGACAGATGGAGGACCTGGGTAAGATGCTCTTTCAGAGAGTTGGTGCAGACTTGATGGGCTGAATGGCCTCCTTCTGCACTATAGGATTTCTACGATCCTGTGAGTAAAGCTGGAATATATCATAAAGGGGAGAATTTCCATGGGATTTTTTCAATCTATTACATTTTTTTGTATTCATTCATAGGACATGGGCATTGCTGGCTGGCCAGCATTTATTGCCCATCCCTAGTTGCCCAAGGGCAGTTGAGAGTCAACCACATTGCTGTGGCTCTGGAGTCACACATAGGCCAGAGCTGGTAAGAATGGTGGATTTCCTTCCCTAAAGGACATTAGTGACAATGGTTTCAAGGTTATCAGTAGATTCTTAATTCCAGATTTTTTTTAATTACTAAATTCAAATTCCACAATCTGCCCAGGTGGGATTTGAACCTAGATCCCCAGAGCATTAGCTGAGTTTCTGGATTAATTGTTTAGTGATAATACCACTAGGCCATCACTTCCCCCAGAAGATTGCTCAAAAACCTGGAAACAAAGCATGTGCAGCTGTTTAAAGCCATTTGTAGTGCTCTCTGGTCGATCTTCTGATTCCAGCTGCAGAAATCCTATGGAAATTCTAGATGGAGAACTTTATGATGCATTTCACCATATTCAAAATCCTACTAGGGTGGAAAGATTTGCCATGATGCATGTTGGTCTCCCCACTTAAACTCAGCAGCTAGTAGGGGCGGCACGGTGGCACAGTGGCTAACACTGCTGTCTCTCAGCGCCAAGAATTCATGTCCAATTCTGGCTTTGGGTCACTGTCTGTGCGGAGTCTGCACATCCTTCCTGTGTCTAACTGGGAGCTCTGGTTTCCTCCCACATGCCAAAGATGTGTGGGTTAGGTTGATTGGCCATGCTAAATTAGCAGGGTAAATATAAGGAGTTACGGGAATCGGGCCTGGGTGGGATTGTAGTCAGTACAGACTCGATGGGCCGAATGGCTCCTTCTGCACTGTAGGGATTCTATGAATAGAGCTGCTTAAATTTTAAAAAGAACTTCATGTGCCTAACAAAGCCCAGACATCCCTTCACAATAAGAGAGGGAGGTAGAGAAGAGTAGTCATCCTGGAATTCTCCTGCACATTCTAATTGGTATACAATGTAGAATGGAGCCACAAAAGACAGGAAGATCTGATATTCAGATCCTGTTTGCTGTGTTGTAATCTCAGACATGGTGACGGCAAAGCAACTAGTGAGTGGAAATGTCAGCCAAGATTACACCTGACTCTGAAAGGGGCTGTACACTCCCCACATAACAAAAATAAATCGATTTTAGGCAGTGGGTTTCTGCTCCACCTGGCCATAACTATAAGCACATTAAGAATTCCGGCTGGGATTCTCCGCTGTCGCACTGCTGCCGGTGAGAACGGAGAATTTGGTGCTCAGCCAAATCTCCACTCACAGCAGCGGGACTGGATAATCCCAGCCATGAATGAGGTTGGAGAATCTGTGTCTAAATGCACTTCCTGCATCCAAAAGCTGGCATCCTCATGGTTTCTGTCACTTTTTGCGTTATCGTCTTTCATTTCAGATGCCCATATCAATTTTTACCATGGAAAATAACTGTAAACTTACCGTGTAATAATACCCTCTAACAGTGTCTCTTTAGTTTTGTATTCCTTAGCCTCTACTGCAAAATATCTCTCCTCTGCTCCACCCATTATTGCTTTTCAAATTGCAACATCTAATTATAATTACGATAAGTTTAAGGGATCATTTACTTTGATAGTAGTGAAGTAATTCCTGCCCTCTAACCCCATGTCAGTAAGCCCTGTGTGACATCAATAGTCATTAATGGAAATATAATTCAAAGACATGCAGCTAAAATTATTCCTCTTCCCAATTCACATTTTCAATGTAATACATTTTGCACAAAATTGCTTTATGGCCCAACTAGTTAGCCGCTTGGACAACGGGTTAGCTCAGTTGGCTGGGCGACTGGTTGGTGATGCAGAGTAACACCGACAGTATAGGTTTGATTCCTGTATCGGTTGAGGTCATTCATTGAAGACCCCACCTTCTCAATCTTGCCCCGAGCCTGAAGGAGTGGTGGTCTTCGGGTTAACATCACTGACTGTGGCGACTTACCTTTTAGTTATTGACAAGTCAGCAAGGCCTCAGTACCCAGTTTAAAGGGGATTATGCACAGTCTGGGCCTGTACTTAGAAATATAACTGTAGCCCTGATCTCTGGGACTGAAGAGGTTTCCCCTCATGGCACCTTTAACTAGGTGCAATATTTGGCATTTCCACCAATTAAACTCATTCGAGCCAAAGAAGCTAAAAACTCAATGAAAGGAGACGTTAAAAACTTCTGAAGGGATATTAATGATGTAAAAATTAAATGATTTGACACTTAATAATTCCATAGAGCAATCAGTATAAATCAGCACAAATTCATATTTAATGTTGAATCAATGAGACTGACCTTGAAGCTCGTCATGAATATGCTGCACGGTAATTGATCTGTAACCAGATTTGTGTGCAGTTAAATCGTATTTAAGAGCATGGTGGCACAGTGGTTAGCACTGCTGCCTCACAGCGCCAGGGACCCGGGTTCAATTCCGACCTTGGGGTGACTGCCTGTGTGGAGTTTGCACATTCTCCCCGTGTCTACGTGGTATTTCCTTTGGGTGCTCCGGTTTCCTCCCACTGTCCAAAGGTGCGCGGGTTAGGTGGATTGGCCATGCGAAATTGCCCCATAGTGTCAGGGGGACGAGCTGGGTAAATATGTAGAGTTATTGGCAATAGGGCCTGCGTGGGATTGTTGTTGGCACAGCCTCAATGGGCTGAATGGCCCCCTTCTGTATTGTAGGGATTCTACGATTCTTTGAGTACAAGTGGTGACAAGACTATTCACCAGATTGAGGTGGGATGATGATAAAATGAATAGCTCAAACACTGGAAATACTACGTTGAATGTGATAGCTTAATTAACAGAACCAAAAGCTGAAAATGTAAGGTAATCAAAGTGTTCTGGACACATCCGTCAATGACAGCTTAATTCCAAATACAATGGAATCAGAGTTCCTCATTGATTATTTTTATGTTATTTTGATACATAGGAAATCTCATCAGAAGTCTTACCTCTCAAAAGAATGAGTTGAATTCAAACAGTTCAAACTCAGCAGGTTTACACTTTCAATACAGAAATCAATCATTGCAAACACACTTACCATGAAGTCTACTCTGTAGTGAACAGCACCACTTGTCTTTTGCAGGTAGTAAAACCCCTCTCCAGTCTTTCCTGGGCATCGCAGAACAACATGTTGGACCACACAACGGGGTTTGTATTGGAAATTCTGTTCTGTTACCATAGCCGCAGCTTCTGTCACAGCTTATAGATCCTGTGGTACTAACCCAGTCAAAAGCTCTGTCACAGAATATTATAAATGGACCTTTTTTTTAAGCTTTCAAGTAAGTGTTTTGGAAGTCTAGCGTGTTGAAGTGCTTCGTAATCTATCATTAAACTCGCACCCCCCCTCCACCCTCCAGAAAATGCTGGATAAACTCAGCAAGTCTGGCAGCATCCGTGGAGAGAGAAGTGGAGTTAACAGCCGGAATTCTCCAACCTCATCCCCTGGCCGGGAATCTCTGGTTCCCCCTGCTATGAATGGAGGTTTGGCTGAATCCCAAATTCTCGGTTCTCGCTGGCAACTGAAGACCGGAGAATTGCAGCTAACATTTCAAGTCCCTTTGACTCTTCTTCAGAGCTAAAGAGAGGGGAGAAATGTGATGGATTCTGTGAGCAGGATGCTCTTAATCTGTCACGCCCGGTTGATGTGAATGCTTTAGAAACGTTTTACTTTCAGATAAGAAAGCTAAACGAAGTACAAGACACTATCCAAGTTTGAAAGAGTAGGAAGGAAGATAAGGTGAATCCCATTGTGATTAAGTGGTGCTGAGTTTGGGTCTTGCATTTTGTCATGCACTGTATTTAAAGGATGTCTAAAAAAGAGAAGATATCTCAGTGGAGATTTTTCTGAGCATTCCTTCAGTGCAAATCCCCAGTAAGTAGCATAAACAGTCATGAGTGCTGTTTCTCCAAGGTATCTGATGACCATCCACCACAGATATGCAGCACGATTGGAAATACTCCTGTGAAAATTCAACTCATTAATCCTGACTATGGGCAGGTTTTTATGGCCTCACTTGCCCCGAAACTGTATAATCCCACTTGAGGTCAACGGACTTTTCCACGCTCCGCCACTCGTCCACTCCGATTCCTGTGGCGGAAGGAATGGTACAATCCTGGCCAATGTGTCCAATTCATCAAACTTTTATTGGTCAGTGAAAGTGTATGAGCCAAACCCTTAGTCTCGCAAACATTTGCCTGCACTCCAGTTTGCATTGGACTATATGAAGGCCCACTTGTTCATAATGATTGGGGTGGCACGGTGGCACAGTGGTTAGCAGCGCTGCTTCACAGCACCAGGGACCTGGGCTTGATTCCTGGCTTGCGTCACCATTTGTGCAGAGTCTGCATGTTCTCCTCATGTCTGTGTGAGTTTCCTCTGGGTGCTCCGGTTTCCTCCCACAACCTGAAAGACATGCCGGTTAGGTGCATTGGCCATGCTAAATTCTCCCTCAGTGTACCTGAACAGGCGCCGGAGAGGGCAACTAGGGGATTTTCACAGTAACTTCATTGCAGTGTTAATGTAAGCTGACTTGTGACACGAATAAATAAACTGATTTTGATTCAATTACAGGGGTTTTAGAGGGTTGTCGCTGGAATTTTGCAAGTTGCATTCTCTGATTCTGTCCATTCATTATGTGCTATCTGTTACAGTAACTCAATAAACCACATTCTGTTTTACCCGGGAGTCGGGATTTTCAGTGTTCCAAGGGTTACGTTCCTGATTCTCTCATTTTCATGAAGACTATAAATCAGTAGCCCTATACCCTGATTTCAATTTCAAATTGATTCCACAAGATTGAGCTGTAATGAATTCCTGTTTCATTGCTTTTAAATCCAGCCCATGGGGAGGGCGGGCAGGATCAGGGTGCTGATTTTGATAATCTGCAATAATTGGGGTGAATGGCGGAGCGGGCAGGCTTGAAGGGTCAAATGGCCTACTCCTGCTTCTAGTTTCTATGTGATATACATTAGGACCACAGTAATTAGCTTGTGTCATTTTGTGATCCAGGCATTCATCACTCAGACATTCAGCAATACCAACCCAACATCTATTACTCCAGAGGAGTACTTCAACTTGAACTTTGAGCTGGGAAGCCGAGATATTGGACGTCCCATGGAGCTCACCACAAAAACACAGAAGTAAGCAGAAAGCCTCTTTCTTGACTATCATTGCCAATAATTATGATGCAATTTCTTGCATGCTGCTACGGTAGTAACGTGACAGATGTATAGCAAGGACTCCAATCTCCTGTAGTAAATATAACTTATAGCACTGAAATATCATTCTCTTCCTCCAGTGAGACAAGGGGTGGCAAGATGACATAGTGGTTAGCACTGCTGCCTCACAGTGCCAGGGACCCGGGTTCGATTCTGGCCTCAGATGACTGTCTGTAAATTTGCACATTCTTCCCATGTCCGGGTTTACTCCAGATGCTCTGGTTTAGAATCATAGACTCCTACAGTGCAGAAGGAGGCCATTTGGCCCATCAAGTCTGTACCGACCACAATCCCAACCAGGCCCTATCCTCATAACCCCATGCATTTGCCCTAGTTAGTCCCCCTGACACTAAGGGGCAATTCAGCATGGCCAATCCACCTAACCTGCACATCTTTGGAGTGTAGGAGGAAACCAGAGCACCCGGAGGAAACCCACGCTGGCACGGGGAGAATGTGCAAATTCCTCACAGACGGTGACCCAGAGAGTAGAATGCGGGTCCCTGGCACTGTGAGGCAACAGTGCTAACCACTGTGTCACCATTACTCAGAGGGTAGTAAGGGTGTGGAATGCCCTGCCTGCAGCAGTTGTGGACTCGCCAACTTTAAGGGCGTTCAAATGGTCAGTGGATAGGATATGGATAACATTGGAATAGTTTAGGTTAGAGGGTCATTAGATTCGTTCCACTGGTTGGCGCAACATCGAGGGCCGAAGGGCCTGTACTGCGCTGTAATGTTCTATGTTCTATGCTGCCTGATTTCCTCCCACAGCCCAAAGATGTGTGGGTTATGTGGATTGGCCATGCTAAATTGCCTCTTAGTTCCAGGGAGATTGGTGGGGTAAATGTGTGGGGCAGGGGATCAGGGCCTGAGTGGGTTGGTTGTTGGCACAGGCTCAATGGGCTGAATGGCCTCCTTCTGCAACGTAGGGATTCTATGATTCTATGAAACCGATCTCAGATCCAAGCTACCAGACAGAGGAGTTAAATCCAATCTCAGGATTGTGATTAGGTTTATAAAAAGTAACAACAACTTGCATTTATATAGTACCTTTGACATAGGAGAACATCCCTAGTTGCTACACAGTAATATAAAGGACATCATGACAGAGGTGCAGTGAGGGAACAAGTTACTCAACAAAGAATGAAAAGTTGAGAAAGAAAGCATGGGTGAAGGGTAATTATTCAAATTGGAGGAGACACCATGCTGGAAATAATATTATTTAGCATTTCCATGAATGATTTGGATCTAGATTCAATTTCAGAATTTACAAATACTCCCAACTGGGAGCTATAGACTGAGGATGATACAAGAAGACATTTAACATTGACATGTGAGATGATGTACTTTAGTATGAGAAATGCAAACATTACCTCCACCTTTGAAGACATGAAACTGAATGAGATACGAGAGCAAAGAGATCCAGGGAAGTAGAAGCGCAGAGCTACTATGTGCAAAAAGAGGCCATTTGGCCCATCATGTCTATACTGGCCTTCCAAATTTAGTGCCATTCCCCTACCTTTTCCCCATTCCCCTGCATATTGTTTCTATTCAAGTAATCATCTAATATCCTCTTGAATGTCTCCAATTGAACCTATCCCAATCACACTTCCAGGCAGCGCATTCCAGACCCAAATGACTCGCTGTATGAAAAACATTATTCTTATATCACATTTACTGCTTTTGTAAATAATTTTGATTCTGCACCTTCCCATTCGTGATTCTTGCACAAGCAGGAACATTTTCTCCCTATCTGCTCTGTCCAGCCCCCTCATGATTCTGAACACCTCTATCAAATCTCCTCTCAGCCTTCTTCTCTCTGATGGGCTGGAGGATCTGAGCTATGAGGGGAGATTGGATAGGCTGGGGCTGGAGTAGCAGAGGTTGAGAGGGGACCTGACAGAGGTGTATAAGGTTATCAGGGGCAAAGATAGGGTGGATAGTAAGGCACTTTTTTCATTAGTAGAGGGTTCATTGAGCAGGGGCAGAAATTGAGGTAAGGGTTAGAAGACTAAGAGGGGAGTTGTGGAGAAACTTTTTCACCCAGAGGATAGTGGGAGTCTGAAACTCACTATCTAAAAGGGGAGTTGAGTCAGAAACCCATATATCATTTAAGAAGAATTTAGATATTTAGCTGCCTTAACCTCCAAGTACTGAAAAATGGAATTAGTGTTGTCAAATCTTTATTGACCGGTGTGGACATGATGGGCCGAATGGCCTCCTTCTGTACTGTAAACCTCTATGAATCTATCAATGTGGTCTCACCAATATCCTGTACAACAGAAGCATAACCTCCCTAATTTTGTAATCAATTCCCTTCACAATATATGATAACATTAGAATGGCTCCCCTAGTTATTTGCTGTAACTATACACTATCCTTCTTCCCCACGCATTTACCACACCAATCCCCCTGAAACTAAAGAGTGATTTAGCATGGCCATTCCACCTAACCCACACATCTTTAGGCTGTGGGAGGAAACCAGAGCATCTGGAGGAAACCCGTGCAGACATGGGGAGAATGTGCGGACTCCACACAGAAAGTCACTCGAGGTCGGAATTGAACCCAGGTTCCTGGCGCTGTGAGGCAGCGGTGCTAACCACTATGCCACCATGTTGGCACTTGTCTCATTGGAGGAAGAGTATGATGTTTTTTGTGATTCATACACTAGGACGCCCAGATCCTTCTGCACCTCAGAGTTCTGCAGTCTCCCACTCTTTAGATAATATGCTTTTTTATTTTTCCTGCCAAAACGGACAATATCACATTCGCCCATATTTTACTCCATTTGCCTGACATGTTTATGAAACCTTCCATGATCTCAGGACACCTCAAAGTGTTTTACATCTAATTAAACTTAGTGTGTGGTCACGGTGGTAACGTCGGATAGATTTGGGACCCGTCATTGAGAGGCGCACAGAATTGGAATAGAAAACAGAGCATAAAGCAATGCAGATGACGTACAAAGGAGTTAATTATAAAAGCAACACTTTGCTGGAAAGATATGAGTAGAATATTATAGTTTTGTTCGTGCTATCTGGGAATATATAGTTCTATCAGACAGCAACATGTTTCACGAACTGCTCAATTCTGAAGTGTGCTGAAGTCAATTCTGATGATTAGCGATTTCTTGAAGGAAAAGATTACATCACTTAGCAATTTGCGGGAACATTGAGTGTTGATATGAGATGGCACCAGAGCGAGGCAACTTTTTACAAGCTGTGCCCAGCATACCTTCTAATTCTATCATTTACTCTCATGCTATGCTTCTATATTTCCTTCTCTATGAACAGTATGCTTTGCCTACTTTTCACTATATGTTAATACATGTGACAATAATAAATCAAATCAAATTAGATCAAATAATGATCCAAAAGTGCCTTCACCTGTAACAAAGCTGTGTAGAAGGATGATCATAGAATCCCTACAACGCAGAAGGAAGACATTCGGCCCATCGAGTCTGCACCCACTCTCTTGGTAATGACTGAGCTGCTGTGATTTTTCATTGCGCTGGTTGGAGTCACCAATTCCCCTGCCCATCCCAACACCCCCACCCTCCCTTCGCCATCCCCCTCCCCCACTCCCAGCTCCTGGCTAAAGCCCCTCCCCCCCTTCCCAAAACAACATTCGCCAGATCTGAACCCCCAGCCTGCAGGAAATGCTGACACTTTGCAAAACCTGAACAGCTTCATTGGCTCTCTGGATGGTATCGCTCCCGTCAGCTACTTTGGGGCTGATTTTGGACTTAATTATGGAACTTGTCTGAGTCAGCAGGTTGTGTGTTCGGGACCAGCACAAAGGCTGAGAGCAAATTCTTGACGGCTGCCTCCACAACTGTTTTGCAATCTCAACCAATTTTAACTCTTGAAAATTAATGTGACTCCAGGTACCAGTGAATGCACAACAGCAATGCAGCATCATTGTAATGTGCTGTACCTAATTTTTGAAGTTTACATATTATAGATCATAATAATACATCATGTAAACATGGATATTTTTTAAGTGTTTGTAAAAATATTACGTAGTTTTTGGTCGAGCTTGGCCAAGGCAGCACAGTGGTTAGCACTGCTGCCTCACAGCTTCATGGACCTGGGTTCAATTCCTGGCTTCAGCCACTGACTGCGGAGTTTGCACAGTCTCCCCGTGCCTGCGTGGGTTTTCCCTGGGTGCTCCAGTTTCCTCCCACAGTCCAAAGATGTGTAGGTTAGGTTGATTGACCATGCTAAAATTGCCCCTTAGTGTCCCGGGATGTGTAGGTTAGAAGGATTTAGCTGGGTAAATGTGTGGGGTTGTGGGGATCGGGCCTGGAGTGGGATTGTTGTCGGTACAGACTCGATGGGCCAAATGGCCTGCTTCTGCACTATGGGTTTTGTATGATTTTCACATACTCCCTGTGCATAGGGGCAAGACTCAGTGTTGCCCCTTTCTCTCCACCCCTCCCCCACACACTCATACATATTGTAATACCCCACAATACCCCATCCCACAACCACACACACACACTCGCACTTTCCCAAACCTCCTCTGCCCACCTACTCACCCCAGCCCCTCTGCCCTTCTCCCACAGTGCCTGTGAAGCAGAGTTACTAGACCGGGGGTCAGAAGCCTGCGCAACAGGCAGACGGGAGCAGATCCATAGACTGGGATTCTCCCACCGGCCTTGCCCAAGGCTGGGATTCTGAGTGTCAAATCCCTATTGGCAGCGGTGAGGTGGGTGGGGTGGGGTGGGGGGAGGGGTGGCGGGGAGGTGGGGGGCGTGAGCTGGGGTGGGGGGGGGGGGGGGGGTAGGTGAGGGGGTGGGAGGGTGGCGGGCGAGCCCAGAGAATTCCAGGTAAAGTCTGAAGCCATTGTTCACTTTCCCAACCCAGCTGCGTGACCTCCCGGTTTTTCCCACACGCTGTTCACAGTCGGCTTCTGTCGACACCAGGTTGGCACACCAATGTTCCCTGCCCATTCAAACCCACTGTTAAAAGTCATCTCCCAAGGTAAAGGGCACTTGGGGCTCACGGTCCGCCCTGTGCCGATTTGGCCGGATTGACCAAGTGGGTCCAGAGCTATCCCAGCAATGGCCCCACCTGACTGGGCCGTCTCCTCTCCACAGCCACCACTGCTGCCCCAGTGGCAGAGGAAGCTCACCGCTCCAATGGGCAAAGAGCGGGGGGGACATTAACCACAGTTCAGGAATTGGTGATCTGTCTGATATTCCAATGCAGTAATGAAGGATTTGATCTGATTGATGCATCATTGTCGCATGCATTAACGTATGAATTATTTGTTGCTCTACAGACAAAGCATACCGTTCATAGAGAAGGAAGTGAGAGAGTGCAGAATGTACTGTGGTAGCTAGGGTGTTAGAGGGTATTTCAGATGTGAGGTTTAGCCGTGGCTCTCTCTGCCCTCTCAACTGGGTAGCACTGCTGCTTCACAGTGCCAGGGACCAGGTTCGATTCCCGGCCTCGGGTCCCTGTCTGTGTGGAGACTGCACATTCTCCCCATGTCTGCGTGGGTGTCCTCTGGGTGCTCCGGTTTCCTCCCACTGGCCGAAAGACCTGCTGGTTACATGTATTGGCCATGCTAAATTCTCCCTCATTGTACCCGAACAGATGCCAGAGTGTGGTGACTAGGGGATTATCACAGTAACTTGATAAATGTAAAGCCAACTTGTGACGCTAATAAATAAACTTTAAACTTTAAAAAAATGTCCACGGCACTACCTTGAAGAGGAGCAGGAGAGCGCCCTCTGGTGTCCTGACCAATATTTATCCTTCAGTCAACATTGTTGAAAGAACAGATTTGTGACAATTACCATAGTGCCGTTCACAGGAGTTTGATGTGAGCAACATGACTACTAAATTACAACACTGACTACACTTCAAAAGTGCTTCGTTGACTGTAAAGTTGTTTGAGACATCCTGAGATCATGTGTAATAAGTCCTCGGAGGCAGAAGTCCCTTCACCAAAACCCCTTTATGTATAAACCTGACAACAGCTTTAACTCAGCAACCTTCACTACGTGTCCCAGAGGGAGTGGCACTTAGTTGCTCTGGGACACCCCGTTAAAGACAAAACAACAGGCTCCCTGACTGGCCCATCAATTTGGCCCTTGATCAGGGAGTTCATATCCTAAGAGGCCCACCTCAGTTGCCTGAATAAAGTCCTTAGATCATACGACGTGCTATATAAACGGAAATTCATTTCATTTTACATTTCACAGGCACTCTGTCTTTAGAGTTTTTTTTTAATATTTCCACATTGGCTTTACTCAATCATTCCTCGATTAAACCCCAATTCTTACCCAAATTTCATGAAAGTGACTATTCACTTCAGCTGCTTTCTCTAAATGCATGCAGTACGTCATTTGAAAGGAAGTGTTTCCAAGGGAGTTTTGCTCCATTTTGCTCATTTCTGAGCTTTACTGCCCAGGCTGCCTTTAAAACACTGGTCAGTTTATATTGTGGAAAAGAAGTGTCCAGTTGCATCATATTGTACTGCAGCGAAAGAAATCATCGCTTTTAAAATGCCTACTTGATATTTTTTTGAAGATAAAAGCAAATTCACTGCATTCCTTTCAAAGCTAGAATATTCTCCACAATAAAGCATGTCTTTTTGGAATAATTGACTGTTCTTTTGTACAAAGCTTGCCTTTCAACTTAAATTAAATGTTCACAGTGTAGATTAATCTCCATTTTTGGCACTGATGTCTTCAGTTTATCTCAAAGACAACATTTAGTTACAAAAATGCAGAATTTATTAGTGAAATGAATACAGTTTAATTTTTTTGAACAAATCCTGTCACCAAAGCATTCTTCAACGTGCATTGCATCTTTTATGATAGGTTCACAGCGTGTGTTTACTATGTTCATAAGAACATAAGAACATAAGAAATAGGAGCAGGAGTGGGCCATCTGGCCCTTCGAGCCTGCCCCGCCATTCAATAAGATCATGGCTGATCCGTCATGACTCAGTTCCACATTCCCGCCCTCTCCCCATAACCCTTAATCCCCTCGCTTATCAAAAACCCATCAACCCGCGTCTTAAAAATATTTAGCGAGGCAGCCTCCACCACCTCAACGGGCAGAGAATTCCAGAGATTCACCACCCTTTGAGTGAACAAGTTCCTCCTCAACTTCATTCTAAACCGCCCCCCCCCTTTATCTTGATGCTGTGCCCCCTAGTCCTACTGTCCTTTCTGAGCGGGAAGAGCCTCTCCACCTCTATCCTATCCATCCCATTCATCATCTTATACGTCTCAATCAGATCTCCCCTCATTCTTCTAAACTCTAACGAGTACAAGCCTAGTTTATTCAGCCTCTCCTCATAGCTCAACCCCCTCAACTCCGGCATCAGCCTAGTAAACCTCCTCTGCACTCCCTCCAAGGCCAAAATATCCTTGCGTAAGTACGGCGCCCAAAACTGCACACAGTACTCCAGCTGCGGTCTCACCAATGCCCTATACAGCCGCAGCAAGACCTCCCTACTTTTATATTCAATCCCCCTCGCTATGAAGGCCAGCATCCCATTTGCCTTCCTGACCACCTGCTGTACTTGCAAGCTGGGTTTTTGCGACTTATGTACAAGGACCCTGAAGTCCCTCTGCACTGTCACCTGCTGCAGTTTTTCTCCACGTAAGTAATAATCCTTCCTACCATTATTCCTACCAAAGTGGACCACCTTGCACTTGCCAACATTAAATTCCATTTGCCAGTTCCTGGCCCATTCACCCAGCCTATCTAGATCCTTCTGCAGACTCTCCACACCCTCCGCGCAATTTGCCGTTCCACCAATCTTGGTGTCATCAGCAAATTTCGTCACCATACACTCGGTTCCCTCCTCCAGATCATCTATATAAATGGTAAATAGCTGAGGCCCCAGCACCGACCCCTGAGGCACTCCACTCGTCACCAACCGCCAATCCGAATAGCACCCATTGACCCCCACTCTCTGTCTCCTATTTGACAACCAGTCCTCTATCCACGCTAACACCCTACCCCCAACTCCATGTCCCCTGACCTTCTGCAATAACCTCTTGTGAGGTACCTTGTCAAACGCCTTCTGAAAATCAAGAAAGACCACATCCACCGGCTCTCCTCTATCCACCGCCCTAGACACATCCTCATAGAACTCCAGTAAATTTGTCAGACACGACTTCCCCTTAACGAAACCGTGCTGCGTCTGCTCTATCAAGCAATTCCCCTCAAGATGCCTCGCTATTTCCTCCTTGATGACGGA
This sequence comes from Carcharhinus amblyrhynchos, assembly GCF_965287045.1. Lineage (NCBI taxonomy): Eukaryota > Metazoa > Chordata > Chondrichthyes > Carcharhiniformes > Carcharhinidae > Carcharhinus > Carcharhinus amblyrhynchos. The sequence continues at coordinate 18,078,095 of NC_137346.1, forward strand.
TTCTAAAATTTTACCTACAACAGACGTTAAACTAACAGGCCTATAATTCCCTGCCTTTTGCCTGGCATCCTTCTTAAACAACGGCGTAACATTAGCCGCTTTCCAATCTTCCGGCACTTCCCTGGAATCCAGCGACGTTTGGAAAATAACCACCAACGCATCCACTATCACCTCCGCCATTTCTTTCAGAACCCTCGGATGCATTCCATCCGGTCCTGGGGACTTGTCCACAATCAGCCCCTCCAGTCTGTCGAGCACCGCCTCTCTAGTAACAGTAATGTCATTGAGACCCTCCAGTCCTACCACCTTTCCATCCCTAACACCCGGCAAATTATTCATGTCCTCCTTCGTGAAGACCGAAACAAAAAAGTTATTCAAGACGTCAGCCATTTCCCCATCCCCTACCACTAAGTCCCCCTTCTCATCCTCTAAGGGTCCAATGTTCACCCTAGCCAGCCTCCTCCTTTTTATATACTTATAAAAACTCTTGCTATCCTTTATTATATTAAGCGCTAGCCCAGCTTCATAGTTTCATACAGTCTGCGTTACTCATGCTGGCTGATGTATTAGACTGTGTTCATCCTCTAATAAAAGAGATGAGGGCAAATTCATTTTGCACTGATACAGTGCCCTTCACAGCCTCCCAGTGCCCCAAACACTCCATAACCACGTATTGGCACTGCTGCTGAATGCAGCCATCAGCATACACACATCAGAATGTGGCTAGCAGCGAAATGCATGAATGACCTGATGGTGGGCAGCATGGTGGCACCATGATTAGCACTGGTATGGCAGGGATAGGGCTGGGGAGGTTGGATGCTCTTTCAGAGAGAGTCAGTGCAGACTTGATGGGCCAAATGGTCTCCTTTTGCACTGTAGGGATTCTATGGTTCTACATTTTAAATTAATCAAATGTATCTGAAGCATGATCCTACAAATATGCACTAATTTCTCTCTACCCAATGCTGTAACAATCCTACCTTAGGTGTAACATTGCAATGGAAGAATAGATTTTTCCATATGTTAATAACATATTTGATTCTTTCAAATCCAAATGATGTTAATATTGTTAATATTAACCAAGGGATTAATTCATTCCAATGTTTTTCTTAAGGCAGGATCAATAGAAACAACACTTAACTTTTCTCAACGTTCTTTCCATTAAGTTGACTCTAAAATCTATGTAGAGGAAAATGATGTTGAAACGCTAATTATGCCTTTCCTTATGTCTCCAACAAGGTTCAAAGCAAAGCTCTGGCTGTGTGAGGACCACCCACTGTCCCTCTCTGAGCAGGTAGCTCCCATCATTGACCTCATGGCAATAAGCAATGCGCTTTTTGCTAAACTTAGGGATTTCATCACTCTTCGCCTCCCACCAGGATTTCCAGTCAAAATAGGTAAGCGGCTGCAACGGAGCTTTGTATTTTCACACACCTTTGGCCTTTCTGAATGTTGCATCTGGAGACCAACTAAACTTAATCATGTTAAAGAGAACGATGAATTATAAATTCCGAAGGACTTAGCATTGCCCTTTTATAAAGAAAAACTAGCTTAATTATTGCTCGTGACAATTGAGAGACTTGTGAGACCCACAACAAAACTGCTAGGATGGGATTATGTTTAGCTCTGGGACAGCATGGCCGCAGAGTAGTTAGCACTGCTGCCTCACAGCGCCAGGGACCCCGGTTCAATTCTGGCCTTGGGTCAATGTGGAGTTTGCATGTTCTTCCCATGTCTGCGTGGGTTCCTTCCAGGTGCTTCAATTTCCTGCCACAGTCCAAAGACGTGCTGATTAGGTGCATTGGCCATGCTAAATTCTTCCTCAGTGTACCCAAACAGGCACAAGAGTGTGGCGACTAGGGGATTTTCATAGTAACTTCATTGTGGTGTTAATGTAAGCCGACCTGTGACTAATAAATAAACTTTACTTTATGTGGAGTTACGGGGATAGGGCCTGGGTGGGATTGAGGTCGGTGGAGACTCAATGGGCCAAATGGCCCCCATCTGCATTGTAGGGATTCTAAGAATATAACCTGTCTCTTTGGACCACTGTTCAGGCATTGTTGTGGGAAAGAGGCTAAAACAGTCTTGCCCTGAGATCGGTTACAGGTATATTGTTGGGAGATGTTCGGGAGATCAGTAGCTGATTTAAATTTCCAACTCCTTACTCTCCCGAAAGTTCCGAGTGTCGAGGTGAAGGAGAAATGGAACATGTTGAAGCCCATTCCCTTTAAATTATGAGATCCTAAAACTAAGATGTTACTCTAGTTGCCCCCTGGTTTGCGTCCTTGGTGGTTACACCAGAGTCACGTGCAATAGTTCTCCCAATGCTGATCCCAGCAGAGTTTGTGCAGACACAGCCAGCTCACTGGCATTTTCTAATGGCTGCAGCAAGACTTCACGCGTTACACAAACCCTGAAATCTCCCAGCCATATAACCATGTGACTTTTTGACAGCCTAATCCAGTCAATATCCTTGCTACCACTTAATTGGATGTGTGTGTCACCAGTCAGAACTTAAACTGTGCTGATACTTCTGTGCAGTACTGCAGGAATGCAGCATTGTCAGAGCTGCCACCTTTTGGAGAGACTTTAGTTGAGATCTTTTCTGCCTGTTCAGGTAGATGATAAAGAGCCTGGGTGGAATTCTCCCATGCCCCCTCCAGTGGCTTCAATGGTGGGCAGCAGGGGGTGGGGGGGGAAGGGGTGGGGGGGAGAGAATTCCAGGGCAGGCCCAAAAATCAGTTTCCCGCTGGTGTAAATTTCCCTTGGGATCTTCCGTTGGTGCCCACCATGGCGGATCAGGGAAACCATTGGAAGGTAGTGTGAAAGTATCCTGCTAAGGGACGGCAGGTGAAGGCCCGACTGAAATCTTCCTGCCATGCCTGATTCTCTGCGATGCCAGTGAAAAACACACCAGCGGGAAACACGACAATTAGTTTTTAACAAATCGCAGTCGAATTTGTGTACGTCACGAACACGATTTTCAATGACTGCTCATTGACGGTAGTGAGCTCATCAAAGTATTAATTCCCTCTTTGGTGGAGCAGTTCCAGCGGACAAATTTTAAACTTATCCAGCTGGGAATTCACTTTAATTTAATAGCAAAAAATTAAGTTTAGTCGTATCAAATGCTTCCTTTGTGTTGGCTCAAAAGTGCTAAAATAAAACAGATCTTCTGTCCCCGACAAAGAAGAGTAGGAAATTATCCCAGTGCCAAATACCTGGGTACAAACAACACTAGGCACTAAGAGCGCTCAGACTTCCAAGTTTTAATTACTAGTGCACAAGTGAGAACATAATGCAGTGCAAAGCATTGCAAGATGTCCTGTTGATTCAGACAGAAAATATAAGTTATAGTTCACCGTACCTTGCGTTTTGGAATTGTGTTATTGAAATTTGTTATTTTGTTATTTTTCATCCTGTGGCCAAGGCTGGAAGCAGTGTTTATGGAACTAACACAAAGCTTAGATTAGCCGCTTATCCTGAGCGCTGGCCTCACTGAAGGCCTTGCTGGCTAATATTCATTTTCCAATACTTAGCAGAGTTGTTTTTCATAATCTAATTTCCATTTTTCCAGACCAGTATCAGTAGTTTTTAACTGCTTTTAACTATAGTTTCATTTTGTTTATTGCTTTATTTGAAGTGAGCATCCTTAACCTTGCAGAACAAAGTGAGTTAAATATTTGGCAATAGCTGGAATTATAACTTCATTTCTATACCAGTTAACAACCTTCGGCTTGTGTTAGCAAAATAAAACTGGCGAATTGGGATTCCTGCTGGTTCAATAACAAAAATGAAAATGTTGGAAAATCTCAGCTGGCCTGTCGGCATCTGTGGAGAGGGAATAGAATTATTTTCTCAACACAGATTCCAACAATAGTCACTGCTTTGAGATTCTTTGTGTGTGCGACAGGTTGTTGAATAAATGTAACTATTTTCTCTCTTTGAATCCATTTATCTCAACAGTTTTGTAATAGACTCGAAAGGGAATTTGCTTCTTAAATTCCAGTGTCGAGTTGAACTTAACATTTCTTTTTAAAGCTTTACGTGGAGATCTCAGCAATATTTCAATCTTCTCCACAGAAATTCCAATTTTCCACATCCTGAACGCTCGCATCACCTTTGTGAATCTGAATGGCAGCGATGAGCCGATGAATTCCATCAGGAACAGTCCGACCAGTGAAGCCCCATCTCCTAGCAGTGAGACATCCAGTGTGAGCAGCTCCAGCTCCATGAGTATGTATTGAGTCCCAGGCTGTGATGCATTATCTAGAGTGAGTCCAGTCAGCAGCCGATTAAATATGTAGGCCGGGGTACTCCCAACAAAATTCCAAGCCCATGCAATATAAATTGTTGTTCCCTTTGAGGTTCAGTATTTTTGTGAATCAGTGGGGATGAGTGCAAGACAGAGCATAAGAAACAGGAGCAGGAGTAGGCCATCTAGCCCTTCGAGCCTGCCCCGCCCTTCAATAAGATCATGGCTGATCTGAAGAGGATCAGTTCCACTTTCCCGCCTTCTCCCCATAACCCTTAATTTCCTAGTCTATCAGAAATCTATCTACCCGTGTCTTAAATATATTTAGCGAGGCAGCCTCCACCACTTCAACGGGCAGAGAATTCCAGAGATTCACCACCCTTTGAGTGAAGAAGTTCCCCCTCAACTCTGAAAGACAGAAAGCTTCTTTTTCAGTAATACTCAAGTTCTATCCAACCAAATGAGAATTACATTTGTTGGCAGCTGAAATCTAATTTGTCAGTGAAATCGCACCTGCAGTGAAGCTGCTTATCTTCACACTAATTCCAAAATAGAAAATTGTTGGTGTCTCGCGTGGCTCCATAAGATGAATCTGGAGCCAGCAGCAGTACGGGGAGGGGGTTTTCAGATTAATATTCATCACAGCACTGTCCTGAGATTTCTTTTATAGTTTCCTGCCCAACTTATGTAGGGCCATGTGATGCCCCAGCTCCCTATTCAAGGCTACCGACTAAGAGTGAAACCATTCTGGGAGATTCTTCTTACTCTCCGAACATGATGACATTTTCAATTGAACTTTGATCTGTCATTTGCCAACTCATTCACATTATTTCTTTTAGTTTAGTATGAGACTTGGAGCCAAGTCTCCCATAGGATAGAATCCTCGAATCCTCACAGAGCAGAAGGAAGCAATTCAGCCTATCAAGCCTGCACCGACAGCAATCCCAGCCTATCCCTGAACCTACATATTTACTCTGCTAATCCCCCTAATTTACCATGACCAATCCACCTAACCCGCACATCTTTGGAGTGTGGGAGGAAACTGGAGCAAACCCACACAGACACAGGGAGAATGTGCATAATCCACACAGACAGTGACCCAAGGCCGGAATTGAGCCTGGTTCACTGTGAGGCAGCAGTGCCAACCACTGTGCCAGCGTGCTGCCCAGTGGGAAGCTTTCCAAATTTGGCCTTCAAACCAATACAATTTTTCATTTGGTTGAGTAGAACTTGAGTGTTGCTGAAATTTCCATCTTGCACTCATCCAGACTGATTCACAAGAATACCGAACCTCAAAGGGAACAACAATTTATGTTGCATGGGAAGAGAGTGCTGACTGGTTGGCATGTGGGCTCTGATTGGTAGAGGTGTTGCCATGGGGAATGTACGAGGTAACAGTTAACTACCATGCTTTTGATGAAGTTCAAACTAGACAGGTCAATGTAATGCCTTGACCAATCAGAACCCACTTGCCAACCAATAAGCACCCTCTCCTCATGCACTATAAATTGTTCCCTTTTAATGTTGCAAGAAGCTGGAAGCAGTACTTCCTGTTGCCTCTCTGCCTGTTGGGACTTTCTTTTCAGCTGGGGTTGGAGGAGCCTCTAAAGCTTTCTAGGTTGGTCTGGATAGGTGGATATGAATTTTCTGGACTGTCAGGGGCAGATGAACCTTCAGACGGTTTCCCCTAATCACTCACTCACTCCTTTATCTCCCAGCCGAACTGGCCTCTTCATTCTCTAACTTCTCTGTCTCTGATGTGGAGATGCCAGCGTTGCACAGTAAGAAGTCTCACAACACCAGGTTAAGGTCCAGATAAACCTATTGGACTTTAACTTGGTGTTGCGAGGCTTCCTAAAGTTCTCCGTCTCTGTTGCAACTCAAGACTCACTCTTGGGCTCAGCATTCAGTTAAATGGGCTCTGTGGCCCGTTTAACACTATTGCTGAATGGAATCCTATTGTTACAGAGTTTACCAGGCCACTTTTAATAGTCGCTGGGAGATTGGGAGCAAGTCCAATTGGTCTGCTAGCCATTCCAGGAAGGGTGGTAACCCTATCCTTAACCCCTCTCTCACTCTTGACCCTCCAACTGCAAATCCGACTCTATCTGCAAAGGCAGGAAAGAGTTTAATATGGAAAGGCGACATAGGAATATATTGTAATGGGACACAGGTACTCTGATTCAAATTTGTTGTTCAGTGCTTGCAACGTTTTTTCCACATAAAGTCAATTTTTTTTTAACCTCTTGACTGATTTTCCACTTTGGGAGAGCAAGCTGTCAAAGCCAGTTAAGCAGCGAGCCTGTGTTTGCTCTGATGTGCGTCAGTGAAGCAGATTTGTTTTGCCCTGATCTGTATTATGTGCGTCAAGGAAACTTGGACGCTAAGAGAGGAAAGAGCTCAAGGTTTCCTCAGTGAAGTGTGTGCAGTAGTTATAACACTGTGTATGGAAAGGTTGTCTGTGCCTGGCAGCACCTGAGTATCTGAAAATGATCGTACGTGGCTCGAAGATTCACAGAAGCATAGAATCCCAACAGTGCAGAAGAAGGCCATTCAGTCTATCGAGTCTACATTGATCAGAATCCCTCCCAGCCCCTATCCCCGTAACCCCACATATTTATCCTGCTAACCCTCCTGACGCTAAGGGGCAATTTAGCATGGCCAGTCAACCTAACCCGCGCATCTTTGGACTGTGGAAAGAGGCCAGAGGACCCGGAGGAAACCCACGCAGACACGGGGAGAATGTGCAAACGCCACACAGACAGTGACCCAAGCCGTGAATCGAACTCGGATCCCTGGTGCTGTGAGGATTTAGTGCCACTCTAACAACTGTGCCACCACGCTGACCCTCAGAAGGTTTGGCCACCCCTGTGGTTTCCTTCACAACAGGTTAGGGATAAGGTTCTTCCCACAATAGAAATGTCAATTTCTAGACGACATAGGTTTAAGGTAAAAGGAGGAAAATTTAAAGGAGGTGTGAGAGGCTAGCTTTTTACATAGAGGGCGGTAAGTGCCTTGAATGCAGTGTAGAGGAGGTGATAGAAGCAGACACATTAGCAACATTGAAGAGACATTTTGACTGATTTTTAAAAATTCATTCATGGGACAGGGGCATCACTGGTTGGCTAGTATTTATTGCCCATCCCTAATAGCCCGAGGGCAGTTAAGAGTCAACCACATTTCTGTGGCTCTGGAGTCACATGTAGGCCAGACCAGTTGAGGATGGCAGGTTTCCTTCCCTAAAGGATATTAGTGAACTAGGTGGGTATTCCTGACAATCTACAATTATTTCATGGTCATCAGTAGATACTTAATTCCAAATTTTTAAAAATTGAATTCAAATTCCACTACTTGCCATGGTGGGATTTGTACCTGGGTCACCAGAACATCAGGTGAGTTTCTGGGTTAATAGTCTAGAGATAATACTACTAGGCCATCACCCTCCCCAATACGTAGGGAATAGAGGAATACAGACTGCATAGTGGCAAAAGGTCTTTAGTTTTGAAAGGCAGCATGTGCCGGTGCAGGCTTGATGGACCGAAGGACCTGTTCCTGTGCTGTACCGTTCTTTGGAGATTTTTGAAGAGATCTAGCGCACTCATAATAAGAACATAAGAAATAGGAGCAGGAGTAGGCCATCCAGCCCTTCGAGCCTGCCCCGCCATTCAATAAGATCATGGCTGATCTGTCGTGGCTCAGTTCCACTTTCCCGCCCTCTCCCCATAACCCTTAATCCCCTCTCCTATCAAAAACCCATCAACCCGCGTCTTAAAAATATTTAGCGAGGCAGCCTCCACCACTTCAACGGGCAGAGAATTCCAGAGATTCACCACCCTTTGAGTGAAGAAGTTCCTCCTCAACTCCGTTCTAAACCGCCCCCCTTTTATCTTGAGGCTGTGCCCCCTAGTCCTATTGTCTTTTTTGAGCGGGAAGAGTCTTTCCACCTCTATCACTCAAATCTAGCTGTGACTGGGATGTGTTGTAAAAACTGGTCACAGCGCAGATGGCAATAGGATTTGACAGTTGACCTCAGCACCACTAGGTTAGAGTGAGAAAACGGAGCCAAGATCCCTGTTCTTGATTTCTGTTCTTCCTTCATTGAGTGACAGCAGAATGGGACCATGATGCCTCCCCTACAGTTGAGTAAGTTGCAGTCTGTTCCTGCCTATGCTTCCAGTTGGAGTATAGTCAACTTGGGCATATGCTCATGGGTTAAGGCTTGTTGGCAGATGTAAAACCTTATCCTGACACAAGTCAGAAGAGGCGGAGGGAAAAAAGCCAACCTTTAAATATAACTTTATACTATAAATAAGATGGAATTTCATTATTAGGATTTATGAATGTTTCATATAGAGTAAGCTGCAGTGATTATTTTGATAGATCTACTATAATTAAGGTCTATCTGTAACAAGCAGATTTGTTTTGACTGTGTTTCTGACTTGCTATTAATGTTGAAGGAAAACTCCATTTTTGATCATTACCAGAAGCCCGGTGTAGGAATGCCAAAGAGTGCCACTAAAAAGAGATATGAAATAATTGGAAAGCTGGCACTACTTCTGACTGGAATCAGAACCCTGGCCAAATAGTTCTTGGCAGCAGCAGTTGAAAACATCATGCATCATGAATGGGAATTTCTGGCTCTTTCCGCTGGCACAATATTCCAGTCGTGCCCTAGGTGACCACCCCCCCCCCACCCACCCCCCGCATCCTCCTGTCGGTGAGTTTCCTGGATGACCGACCCTGGAAACACATTGTAGTCGGGGGCGGGAGAGGTCTGGAAAATTATTCAATATTGACCATACTGCGTATTTTGGAATTATATTGGAATTCTCCACCCGCGGCTGGGATTCTCCAGTCCTGCTGCAGCAAATGGAGTTCAGACTGAGCGCCAAATTCTCCACTCTCGCTGGCAGTGCATGGCAGAGGACGTGCGAGATCGGAGAATCCCGGCCCTTGTGTTTCGCCTTCCACATTCCATGCGAACAATAGTAATAATAAGGAACAATTTTCCTTATAAGGTATTGACTGCAGACCACACGTTTGCTGTGAATGGGATCTGTGATATCTGGTGCAGCAGGTTTTGGGACTCTGCTTGGGGACTGGGGGAATATAGAGGGGGGGGGGTGGAGAGGAAGAAGATTAATCATTCAATGGAAGACTTGAAGCTACTCTTAAACAACTCTGACAGCTTTTCTTAGCAAAAGATGTGAGGATTGTAAAACTGTTGGAGAAAAACAGAAGTAGCTGTTTGTTGTATTATTTATTGTAACTAAGATTCTCAAGGAGGCAAAATGACATTTTGGCTTTCTATTTGTTCCAATTTTCTCAATGCCAGTGATGTTAATCACGTCACACATGAATCCTGAAACCTTCATTGTGTTGTGCCATTTCATTATAACTTCTCCCACGCCCGCAGGAGTTGGGTATTTATCATTGAATTCGCTTAATCTCTGACGTGATTTCAACAAGACTGGATCCGTCAATTATTCTGCCTCTTTTCCACTGACTAAGTAGACATTAGTGAGCATAAACGTTGAGTGGTGTTGATAAATGTAACCAATGTCATGGTCACACGCTCAGGAAATGGGGGGGCGGAAATTACAGTGATCTGGTCAGACAAGGAGGGATAAAAAGACACTGGCAGATGATTAGCAACATAAGGAGAGACTAAAAATGACACCCATTTAAACTAGACATCACTGGGTTAGTAATGGTACCTTTAATCGAATAGAAAATAACTTCAACTGGCTTTGTGTAACTCTTTTAGAAAGAGATATTATTTTATTGTAAAAGGTAAGCCTCATTAGTGCTTACCACTCTTACTATTGCGTATATTGCGATCTGAAATCCAAATTTACTGGTGATTAGATCCTTAACACTCTAAATGCAGAAGTAGAGGGAATATTTAGCACCACATTGCTAGAAGTGATTAGATGTTGGTTATGTGAAATACTTGCTTAATTTTCGTTACCCTTCCATGGGTTGGCAAGGCCAGCATTTCTTGCTCTTGAACTGAATGGCTTGCTAGGCCATTTCAGAGGGCATTTAAGAGCCAACCACATTGCTGTGGGTCTGGAGCCACATGTAGGCCAGACCGGATAAGGATGGCAGATTTCCTTCCCTAAAGGACATTAGTGAACCAGATGGGTTTTTCCGGCAATTGACAATAGTTTCATTGTCATCATTAGACTTACAATTCCAGATGTTTGTTGAACTCACCATCTGGCCTGGTGGGATTCGAATCCGGGTTCCCAGAGCGTTAATTACCCTGAGTCTCTGGATTATTGGTCTACTGCTATGCCACCACCTCCCCAACTTATGAACCATTAATTGTGCTATGACTATTTCTTCCAATCATTTCATGGGTTTATCAAGCTATTCATTTGAAATGAGCCGACACCTCAGTTGCTATACAGCGTGTTGTTTTTCAGAGAAAACACAGAACAAGCACAATATGTGTTTAAGTAAACGTTGCCGTCAACAGGAAGCAAGTAAGTAATTGCTTCATATTGTTCAACTGTCTCCTGCCCATTATGCCCTGCACAGCCAGAGCAATGGCAAAATAAACCTGTCTGATTTACAGATTGGTGGCTCACAAGAGTTATCCATCTGTGGGAAACTGAACAGTACATTTATCAGAGCATGGTAAACCCAGAAAAGTCATCATTAACGTCAGTGATTCTTAGGTTTTTACTATGCTCACAGTCTAATCTAATTAGATGCAATGAAATCTGATGGTTTAATCAAAGAAGTGTATGACTTGAGCTCAATGTTGTCACTCCAATTAATCTTCGTGCTCTGAAAAAAATAGAAATTCTCGATGATTCATGAAGGGTAAATAAAAGACGGATCTATATAGCATCTTTTTCAACAGCCGAAGAAGCATTTTTGAAGGATAGTCACTGTTGTTATGTCAAAAACGCAGTAGCCAATGCAGACGCAATCAGCTCCCATAAACAGCATGCTGGCGCAGTGGTTAGCACTGCTGCCTTACAGCGCCATGGAACCAGGTTCAATTCATGTCACTATCTGTGTGGAGCACATTCTCCCTGTGTCTGTGTGGGTTTCCTCCAGGTGCTCCGGTTTCCTCTCACAGTCCAAAGATGTGCGGGTTAGGTGGATTGGCCATGAAAAATTGCCCCTTAGTCCAGGGGGATTAGCAGGGTAAATATGCGGAGTTACGGGGATAGGACCTAGGTGGAATTGTTACTGGTGCAGACTCGTTGGGTCGAATGGCCTTCTTCTGCACAGTAGGGATTCCATAATTCTATGAACAACACGATGATGACCAATTAATCTGATTCTGTGATTTTGATTGAGGGGTGAGGATTGGAAAAGTTTTAAAAAATAACAAAAGGTGACCAAAAAAAAAGAGATGACGGTAAAGTAACAAGTTGTATAGAAATGGATAGTAAGAGCTTCTTTAAATATATGAAAAGGAAGAGTGAGGCCAAATTGAACAGAGGTCCTTTACAGAATAAGACAGGGGAAATAATAATGGGGAACCGGGAAATGGCAGAGAAGTTAAATAGACACTTTGTGTCAGTCTTCAGAATAGAAGCCACTAATATGATTCCAAAAATGCTAAATAATCAAAAGGCCAAAGTGGGGGGGAGTGCAGGGTTGGGGGGGAGGGGGGGGGGGTGCGGAGGAATGGAATAAACACAATAACAATCACTAGAGGAAAAGCACTAGGGTAACGAACGTTCCTGTTCTTCAATATGGCGCCATGGGATCTGAGGGGATACTCAGGGCATTGGTATCTGACAGACCGCATTGGTGACAGCGTATCACTCCTTCAGTAATGCACAGTAGTGTCAGCTGCATTTTTGTATTTAAGTTCTGAAGCGGGTCTTGAACCCACAACTTGCTGATTCAAAAATGAGAGTGCCATCCACTGAGCTACACATGGACGGTACGGTGGCACAGTGGTTAGCACTGCTGCCTCACAGCTCCAGAGACCTGGGTTCGATTCCTGGCTTCGGTCGCAGTCCATGTGGAGTTTGCACATTCTCCCCATGCCAGTGTGGGTTTCCTCCGGATGCTCCGGTTTCCTCCCACAGTCCAAAGATGTTGTGGGTTAAGTTGATGGGCCATGCTCAATTGCCCTTTAGTGTCCCAGGATGCCTAGCTTGGAGGGATTAGCGGGGTGAATGTGTGCGGTTACGGGGAAAGGGCCTGGGTGGGATCGTTGTTGGTGGAGATTTGACAGGCCGAATGGCCTCCTTCTGCACTGCAGGGATTCTATAACTGCATTGCGTTCATTCAAAGTCATTGGGCGGGATTTTCTGGCTGCACTCGCCCCGAAACCGGAAACTTCCGCCTGAGGTCATCGGATCTTTGCAACAGGCCCCCTCCCCCCACTATAATTCCCGTGGTGGGCATGATGGGAAAATTCCCTCATTGAGTCATGAATTCATAGAACCTCTTTTTCATTTTAGCAACCATACAATGAATTAGCTTTAAATCAGGCACAACCCATACAGTATAATTAGACTGGCTTTATCATGTGATGATACATAATTGCTGCTGTTATGTTGTTCTGTGCAGCTGGCTTCCATTGAGTGAGTGAGTCTCCTGCAAGCTCCTAACATACGGGTTTTAAACAGTTAGTGGTGACACCAACAAGGACATGCTAGATTCTTCAAGGCTTATGGTTGGATGATCCTTTAGTTTAATTAACTGGGTCTTCCTGGCCATAAATCATTGCGTATCCAGCCACTTTACTTTCACTTTGGCTTGAGCAGGACAGCGCACATTATCAGAAGCCAGTGGTACTAACACACCATAGAAGAAAATTAATTAGAACAGCTAATCGGCTGTCTCATGTCGTGGAGAAACTTCACTTACAGGGAACTCATGCTAATCATAGAATCCCTACAATTCAGAAGGAGCCATTTGGCCCATCAAGTTTGCACCAACCACAATCCCACCCAGGCCCTACTCCCGCAAACTCACATATTTACCCTGCAAATCCCTCTGGCACTAAGAGCAATTTAGCATGGCCAGTCCACCTAACTTGTGCATCTTTGGACTGTGGGAGGAAACCGGAGCACCTAAAGGAAACCCATGCAGACATGGGGAGAACACGCAAACTCCACAGAGACAGTGACTCGAGGCCAGAATTGAACGCGGGTCCCTGGCGCTGTGAGGCAGCTGTGCCAACCACTGTGACACTGTGCCACCCTATAGTGCAGAAGGAGGCTATTCGGCCAATTGAATCTGCTCCAACTCTTTAACAGAGAACCTTACCCAGGCTCTCTCCCTGTAACCCCAAGCATTTACCCCACTAATCCCCCCAACCCACACATCCTGGGACACTATGTGGTAATTCAGCCTGGCCAATCCACCTAACCAGCACGTCTTTCGGACTGTGGGAGGAATCCGGAGCACCCAGAGGAAATCCACGCAGAGACAAGGAGAACGTGCAAACTCTACACAGACCAGTCACCCGAGGCCGGAATTAAACCCAGGACCTTGGCGCTGTGAGGCAGCAGTGCCAACCTCTGTGGCACCATGCCACTCCCTTGTAGCATTTATAATTCCTACAGTTCTTTCCTTAAGTGTCATTCCTGGTCACAGCAATTAGGCCAATGCAGTTGACCTCAGTGCTCCTGTGGCCCACACCTTCCATTCTGGAGTCTAAGAGTGGTGGTGGGCGTGAAGGTGGGAGCACTGACCACCTTGGGCTGTTCAGCTCAGTACATATGTATGCATTAGAGAAATGAGGTGGACTGTGAGGAAAGACTGGCTAACATAAAGGGGATCCCAAAGTCTTTGTTCTGTATAGAAATAGTAGAAGGAAGAGTAGGGCTGATTAGGGATGTAAAAGGAGATTTACACATGGAGGTTGCAGCATAGCTGAGGTAGTAAATGGGTACTTTGCACCTGTCTTATTATAAATTATAGCTCATTGAATGAAATGGTTTCCAAAGCACTTAGAACCATTCAATCAACCAGAACAGCGACATGTCATTTGACCCATTATAGCTTTGCCATCTCATTGATCTTAACCAGTTTCTAATGTCCCCATCACAAAAGCAACACCCTTTTAAGAAAAACCAGATAATGGAATATACTTTCTATGACACATTCAGAGGCCACTGACATAAACATTGACTGATGTGTGCTGACGGCCCCAGTGTTCCTCTGAGATAATAAAATGGCTAATGGAATCTGTTTCACAGGGAGTGCGACCTCGGTTAAATGTCCAAGTTTTTCTTGGCAGCTTCCTGCCGTGGCTGTGATATGGACCCGGCGCTCTTTGAAGTACCCAGAGGCTACACCGTAGTTGGCAGCAACCGGGACTCTCTGAGGGAGGAAGACGACGACCTCTTGCAGTTTGCTATCCAGCAGAGTTTGCTGGAGGCAGGAACAGAATATGATCAGGTAAGAGAAGGGAAGAGCTCCCCTTTGGTGCTACATGCTATATTCACACAGATGTTAAAACAAGTTAAACACTGAATAGGAGACTGACTATGCATACATCATCTGGGATGAACAGTTGAAGCTTCAGATGTGCTATGATAATCAATTATGGAAAGAATAATAAAAATCTGGAAGCGATTAAAACAGTCATCTCATTGAGCAAATCAAATAATGCTGTAAGATCGAAGCATAAGCTGTTTGTAACTGTTATTTAATGAGGTAATAGCCTTGAAATCTCTTCCTATGACTGCAAAAGCTGGGATTGTCTATCATTTCAATTTTAATTGTGAGTTTATTCTGCATCGGGTTAATTCTTATGCTGACAGCTGGTGCCATTGCGATGATAATTTCCAAGCGTCAAAGCATCTTGATGTGCAGTGACATTCATTCAAGAGGGCTGAGAACTGGGATCTTATTGCTACATAATCATTTGAATTGATAACTCAGGAAATCGTTTCACACCCAGGATATCCTGAAGCCACAAAAAGGCACTATATAAATGCTTTCTTTGATCTGTAACATAGTATGATTAGGCCTTCTATGTTTTGAATTAATGTATCCAGATGGAGAACCAATTCTGTGTAAACTTATTTTTGGTCAATAGGGCTGGCACGATAGCACAGTGATTAGCACTGCTGCCTCACAGCCAGGGATCTGGGTTCGATTCCCAGCTTGGGTCACTGTGCAGAGTCTGTGCTTTCTCCTCGTGTCTGTGTGGGTTTCCTCTGGATGCTCCAGCTCCCTCCCACAGTCTGAAAGACGTGCTGGTTAGGTGCATTGGCCATGCTAAATTCTCCCTCCGTGTACCCGAACAGGCGCCCGAGTGTGGCAACTAGGGGATTTTTACAGTAACTTCACTGCAGTGTTAATGTAAGCCTACTTGTGACACTAATAAATTAACTTTAATAGGTTCATAGTTAGCAGGCATGACAATTTTTGGAAGAAAGATGAAATACTTGAGCCAAGAATTTCTGCTGTCCTTGCCACTATGCCTAGGCCAGCCCCGAGTAAATCAATGCCCACAGTTGCCTTCAGTTAACTTCCTAGCAGTGCTAATGTAAGCCTGCTTGAGACACGAATAAACTTTAAATCTAAAATTAATGACATTATGGACAGCGTCCAACATTATTCACCTTTTTTTTATTCATGTGGTCTTTGCAGGTGACCATCTGGGAAGCGTTGACAAACAGCAAGCCTGGAACTCGCCCGATGACTTGTGAGGATAGGAAAGGAGAAAGGTAGTGCAGATTTGGAGAGATTCATTAACTCTGGATTTTGGTACCTCAGGATTTTAGCTAACACTTGGATTGCAGACATTTTATTGTTTACTGTTATAAAGGCATTTCTATTGTAAGGCATTCATTCGATGGGAGAAGCCTGTCAGAGGATGACACCATTGTTACACAAGTCCCAATTGAATTATCTCAAAGCATCATTTTAATGATCAACGACAGGGAAGTGATTCAATGGAGCAGTGATTAATAACTTCTGATAAGCCATAATCCATTGGCCGTGTGCAAGGCAGTGGTTATGTTTGATAGGTTTGCTGAAACATGTGACCTGACTCTTGAAATCAGCTAAAAACAAATTCATTTTCAAACAGCTAATCTACAACGCACGTCTTGTTGCTTCACTTATTTTACAAATTCAGCTCGGTGATTAACTAGAACATTCCAGAACGCGGAAGAGATGTTCAGAACCCCTCATCCCTCTTGACTCCATCGAGCACAGACCCAGAGCCCTCAGACACTCCTCATACGTCAAGCTTTTTATTCTTGGGTCATTCTTGTGAACCTCCTCTGGACCCTCTCCAGGGCCAGCACATTCTCCCTTAAATATGGGGGCCAGAATTGTTCACAATATTTACTATAAAAAGAAATGGAGAGCCTTGAATGCCTTTTGTTCTTAAAGTTTAAAATAATCCCTTACTTCATTTGTCGAGATGCGCAGGGCCAATATATTCCATTTGTCCCCACCGGTGAGATCTTCAGTCTGTATTTCACCTGAATTTCATTTCTGGTAGATCGTGCATCCAGTCATCTAAGGGTTGGATGTATAAATGACCATGGAACGCAATGTACAGTAGCAGCATTGTTTATCCTTTCTTTCTCGAGTAAGATACAGACTGACTCAGAACTAAATAATATGAATGAATTACTTAGCCTTACCTTCCACAGATGGCAATCCACTTCTGAGCTTCTGCCATGAATGCCTACATATATTTCCTGACTCATGTCAAGCATAATGTGATGGGAAGACTAGATCATACAACTATAAGATAAAGGAGCAGAATTAAGCCAACTGGCCCATCAAGTCTTCTCCACCATTCAATCATGGCTGATATTTTTCTCATTCCCCACTCTCCTGCCTTTTCCCCATAACCCCTGATCCCCTTATTAATCAAGAACCTATCTATCTCTGCCTTAAAGAAACTCAATGACCTGGCCTCCACAGCCTTCTGCGGCAAAGAATTCCACAGATTCATCACTCTCTGGCTGAAGAAATTCCTCCTCATCTCTGTCCCTTCAGCCTGAGGTTGTGCCCTCTGGTTCTAGTTTTTCCTGCTAGTGGAAACAGCCTTTCTATGTCCACTCTATCCAGGTCTTTCATTATTCTGTAAGTTTCAACGAGATTCACCCTCATCCCTCTAGACTCCATCGAGCACTGACCCAGAGTCCTCAGATGCTCCTTATATGTCAAGCTTCTCATTCTCAGATCATTCTTGTGAACCTCCTCTGGACCCTCTCCAGGGCCAGCACCTTCTTCCTTAGATATGAGGCCCAAAATTGTTCACAATGTTCACAATATTTATTATAAAAAGAAATGGAGAGCCTTGAATGCCTTTTATTCTTAAAGTTTAAAACAATCCCTTACCTATTTGTTTGGATGTGCAGGGCCAATATATTCCAGTCGTCCCTACCGGTGGGATCTTCTGCCTCTATATCACCTGTATTTCATTTCTGGTAGACCATGCATCTAGTCATCCAAGGGTTGGATGTATAAATGATCGTGGGGTGCAATGTACAATAACAGCAATGTTTATCCTTTCTTTCTCGAGTAAGATACAGACTGACTCATATCTACAGAACTAAATAATCTGAGTGAGCTGCTTAGCCTTACTTTCCATAGATGACAATCCACTTTTGGACTTCTGCCATGAATGCCTACATTTTTGACCTGTAAAGCAAAACTTAAAGTGGAACATCAAACAAATTGTATTGACCCCATCAATACACAGAGCAGAAATAAAATGAAATCCCAGCCTAGGATAGATACGATACAATTTAAAACAGGTCGCTGATTCCTCATTTCTCCTGACCATGTTGACTCCACAGGAAGCCATTCAGAATGCGGTTTGCTATTTGTTGCTTGTAAATGCTCCCAGTTTTGGTGCGAGAAAACTGTAAAGTAATTATCCCCTCTCCCGACAGAGGAGGTGATAGCCTAGTGGTATTATTGCTGGGCTATTAATCCATAAATTCAGCAAATATTCTGGGGACCAGGGTTCGAATCCTACCTCGGTTGATTGAATTTGAATTGAATTAAAAACTCTAGAATTAAGAATCTACTGATAACTATGAAACCATTGTTGGAAAAACCTGCCTGGTTCACTAATGTCCTTTAGGGGAGGAAATCTGCCTAGGTTTCCTCCCCGAAAGGACATCAGTGAACCAGATGGTCTGTCCCACTTATGAACCAGATGGTCTGTCCAATTTGTGACTCCAGAGCCACAGCAATGTGGTTGCCTCCCAACTGTCCTCTGAAATGACACTCAGTTCAAAGGCACCTAGGGATGGGAAATAAATGCGGCCATCCAGTGACCCATGAATGAATAACAAAAAGATATTACTATTGGAAATACTGCTACCAATGAAACTTGAGATTTCTGTGTCAGAAACAAAAGTTGAGCCCCTCATTTCTTTATATATTTAATTGAGGGAATGATGCAGACAATGAAATGCAAAGTAGCTGAGCTCAGCCAGGCTCACAAACTTTGTGTAACAAAGTTTATCTTTCTGTTGAAAGGCCATTGCGTCATACCCCTTCAAGAAACGTACTCTTGTTTTATATTGACTTAATGCAGTCCATCACTCCATGGCATTGTTGACTTCTGTGATAACATTGGAAGAGGTGGCAGGTGGAAGTTCCATAATGGATCCCAGGTTGGAAGGAAAAATCTCTTGTCCCCATGCATATACCAAAAGGATAAAGATAAATTTGTCAATCAGATGTAGCGAGGAGGCTACATAAATAACAAAATAATTATCCTTATGTCGATGATGCCAACCTTGCAATGGACCTTGGATGTTTTGAGTTGACGTTTGGCTACTTTCCAGTTTGCTGCACCCAGCTGATGCTGGCAAAGCTGTTTGTTCCTTATGAAAGGGAATTTTAATACAAAGGATAATACCACATTCCCTGCCAGGATTCCTAATGAAGGCAATGCGAACAGCATCTGTTCCAAGGTCTTTTGGAAAGTCCGCCAGTTTGATGTGGATGAAAGTTAAGATCTCATTGATTCTGTCGTGGGTGAAGATTTAAAGATATCCTCCTTCAGAGGCTAAGCTTCAGACCCCCAACCCCTTCTCCCTGAGTTAATTTGCGACATCAAGAATTAACAGAGTTACGGTTGCTCTGAGGGTATGTTCATTCTCTGTGTGAGTGGCACCCGGCAAATCTTTTACGTGGTGTGAATTCCAGAACCCTACTGTAAGCATAGAGTAAATGTCAGTTATAATTAAAGTGCAGGCACACATAATAAAACCTTAATAATTTTAAATCCTCTAACATTTACACATCATGACGGATGCCTGTGGGACTGAACGAGCTCAAACCACCAAGGTAGACATCCAAGGTAACTCTTCTAAAAGCATTTCATTTCATCCCACTGTAACTCAGGCAATAAATCAATAGTTGATTTAATGTCACTGGCTGTGAATTGGCATCACGTTGATGCTGGCAATTGAATGTTTTTGTTTTGTGCATGTTTCTTTCTGGCTAATTTTGGGCGCTTTAATAGATAATAAGTTAAGGCACACTGTGAAACCATCCCTAGCTTCACAATCAGTCATGGGCACAGCAAGGCTCATTGCTTCAAATCACTCACAAGTGTTTCACTGTTTTGCATCTAACTGCAAAGACTGATTCAATGAAATACTGCTGACTGGATCTCAACACTGTATTATCTGCACTGGGCTGGGTTTGAAAAAAATTGGATGAGCGTTTGTATGTCACTCTGTAAACCCCCACTGATATTGCCGGCACCTCGTTGCTTGTTGAGCCTTTAGAACAGAGAAAAGCAGAGATTGCATGGCCAAGGCTCTTACTGCTGTAGAAATAGCATTCTTTCCTCCCACTGACCCTCTTATAATGAATCTCTTGAGGGCTGAAGGACTTAGTTGATTTTTCCTTTTATTCAATGCTTCAGAGAAACCTACACTTTCAGTCACAGACCTTCCCCAAAATGAGATTTATACAATCGAAGTTTGAATATCTTGTAAGCATCAGTACACAGAACTGCAGTTCACTCTCAGTGGATATGGAGAATTCTTGGGCTATTTTCGGACACAATGCAGGAAAGCGTAGCAGTCCACAAAGGGTTAACATTTCTACTTGCTAAATTTATCCTTTGATATCAATATTTCCAAACATTGCACTATGTTATTTCATGATTCAGAACTGTAATAGGATTTTGATTTAAAACATTTGTTATGTAAGACTGAAGGATTCTGCCACAGTAAACACAACCCAAATTACTTATGCTGTATGACCCATTAAAGTTGGTAACAAAATCAACTATTTATCCCATTATCAAAAATTCAGGTTATATAACTACTATTCATTGCGGAACTCCCAAAACATTTCCACAATTTTGATTAATATCCAACGAATCTCTAAATCTCATTCAGGAAAATTAAAATTTAAAGCGGGAATCATTTGCAATGAAAAGGTGGGGGCTAATATTTGCTAAAGTAGAAATTGGCATCTAGTGAAGGGCTGAAATCATGTGCGAAGATGCCTTACACCTCTTAATTGGCAAAGTAATACTGCTAATAGCTGCTTCTTCAATTTCCTTCCTTCTGTCATAAGATCAGAAGTAGGGCTGTTTGCTGATGATTGCACAATGTTCAGCACCATTTGCGACTCCTCAGATACTAAAGCAGTCCATGTTCAAGTGCAACTAGATCTGGACAACATCCAGGCTTAGGCTGGCAAGTGGCAAGCAACATTCGTGCAATGCAAATGCCAGGCAATAACCATCACCAATAAGAGACACATTAACCACAGCTCCTTGACATTCAATGGTGTTACCATCACTGAATCCCCCTCAGTCAACCCCTTGTGGTTCTCATTGACCAGAAACTCAACTGGACTCACCACGTAAACACAATGGCTACAAGAGCAGATCAGAGGCTAGGAATACTGTGGTGAGTAACTCACCTCCTGATTCCCCAAAGCCTACCCACCATCTACAAGGCACAAGTCAGGAGTGTGATGGAATACTTCCCACTTGCCTGGATGAGTGCAGCTCCAACAATACTCAAGAAGTTCAACACTATCCAGGGGAAAGCAGCCCACTTGATTGGCACCACATCTACAGACATCCACTCCCTCCATTACAATGCTCAGTTGCAGCAGTGTGTACTATCTGCAACATACACTGCAGCAATTCACCAAAGATCCTTAGACAGCACCTTCCAAACCCACGACCACTTCCATCTAGAAGGACAAGGGTAGCAGATACATGGGAACACCACCCCAAGTCCCCCTCCAAGCCACTCACCATCCTGACTTGGAAATATATCACCGTTCCTTCACTGGATCAAAATCCTGGAATTCCCTCCCTAACAGCAAAGTGGGTAAACCCACAGCACGTGGACTGCAGCGATTCAAGAAGGCAGCTCACCACTACCTTCTCAAGGGCAACTAGGGGTGGGCAATAAATGCTGGCCCAGCCAACAACACCCGTGTCCCACAAATGAATTAAAAAGAAATACACTTACAGGATATACCACACTCACCGTGCAGTAGGCTGGGTGTGTGCTGTGGATGGTGTTTTCTCAATGCCTTGCTACTACTGCTTCAGAAACTAACCCCAGAATACCAAATCTCCCACAGCAATGATATGCAGCCTTTCACAAGGCTCATGTTACAGTCTTAGTGAGTGTTTCAGTATGTTAAGACATATCTAATGATCAAAAATAATCCACTTTGAAAGATAAGCTGAACTTCAGGCATGTCAACTACTGGGTCAGGATTATAAAGAAGCCGAGGTTAAATGGCTCGTTAGATCCGAATGACTTATTTACTTATTATACCCATGGGGGGGCACAGTGGCACAGTGGTTAGCACTGCTGCCTCACAGCGCCAGGGATCCGGGTTCAATTCTGGCCTTGGGTAACTGTCTGTCTGGAGTTTGCACCTTCTCCCCGTGTCTGCATGGGTTTCTCTCAGGTGCTCTGATTTTCTCCCACAGTCCAAAGATATGCAGGTTAGGTAGATTAGCCATGGGGAATATGTGGGGTTACGTGGATGGGGCGGTGGAGAGGGCCTGGGTCGGAAACTCTGTCAGAGCGTTGGTGGGCTGAATGGCCTTTTCTGTAGGGATTCTATGATCTTACCAGAAGAAAGGTCAAAGTGCCAAACAAGTGTGAAAATGGGAGAAAATTGCACCTTTTTTTGGGCGAGCCTCCAGGCGCAGTCATATGGCACTTAGAGAAAAAAGGTCCCAAATGTGATTTTCGCCAGTGAGAGGAGTGGGAGGAGCCAATTGACATTGGGGAATAAACTGCTGAGCTGTAGGGATGCTATTGCGTATGTGCCCCAATCACTCAGTTCACCTTATACAAGTATATACAGTGCACTGAGGATCTGGCACTGCCCTCATTCTCCCGGGTGCCAAACCCCCGCCCCCAACCACCCCCTGGACGTTGCCGGAGCCCTCCCCCCTGCCCCCACCCTCCCCCCACCCCCTCCCCCCCTCCCCCCGCCCCCCCCCCCCCCCCCCCAACTCGCTGGCCCCAATCCACCCCAGCCAATCACTGGTCTTGATTTCTGCCCTCCCCCTGGACAATCGCTGGCTTCAGCCAATTCCCCCCAGCCCCTGCTGCCGATCATTGCCCCAGCCAATCCCCGATACACAGTATATACTCTGCCTCCCAAACATGGCCCCACCCTATCATGGGCCTGCCCCTTCAGGCCTCGCCCATTCAGACTCTGTCCCCTCCCCGTATTCTCTGCTACTTGCCACTGCCTGGTGCCCAGTGGGCAGTGTCGGGGTGACCAGTGGGCACCGGCAATGTGCCAGGCTGACAGTGCCAGGATGCAGACTGGCATTGCCCAGGTGGCTATGCTTGGCGCTGCCCTGACAGCCTGGGGAACCTCAATGGCCTCCTGACCCACCAGCTGAACCATCACATCAGGTCCCGGTTGGTTGTTAAGGCAAGTATACCCGGACATTGTGCCTGGGATTCGCGAATAATATTAAAATTAGGTTATAAATGTTTAAATCTTTCCCGAGTATGAGGCTGATTATGCCAGTAGAATGGGGCTGGTAATGTTGCAAGAGGCAAGAAACTAGGCGTGAACCAAGCTCAACATCCCAATCAACCAACATGGCAAACTGGTACGCTTGTTCCCCTACATCAATGCACTCATCTTCCAAATAAATTTACAAGGTGAGAATAGTCATTGAAAGATATTTCAAAATTACCTTATTACCACTCTTGAAGTGAGTGAATAGCAGTGTGGGGGATTACCTTATTACCACTCTTGAAGTGAGTGAATAGCAGTGTGGGGGATTTATAATACACTCAAGCCCATTCCAGAATCCAAATTGGGTGGGAGAAGTCTCACTGCACTTTGCTTTCAAGTTACTTTGGTGTAACTTTAACGTTGCTTTTCACCAATGTTAAAAAAGTTTACAAAATAGGAACAGGAAAAGGCCATTCAGCCCATTAATCGCACTGCACCATTGAATATAATCTTGACTGATGTTCCACCTCAACTCAGCTTCCATTCCCGAGTCCCCATGTATCTTGACTCCTTCAAATTTTTAGGCTGGAATTCTCCAGTCTTGCAAGCCTCGCTACCATTGCCGGTGAGAGTGGAGAATTTGGCACTCAGCCAAATCTCCTTCCAGGACTGGAGAATCCCAGCCGTGGGCTTGGAGAATTCCCACTTTCAGGTGAAGGTACTGTTAGTGTTTTTCTGTCACTCAATAAATTTAACAGAGTTATAGAACCCAAAACTTCTGGAAATACTCAGCAGGCCAAGGCAGCATTTGTGGGAGAAGTGGGACAAGGGGAACAAGGTTAACATTTCAGATATTTGGAACAAATACCAATCTGAAAAGTTAAGTGTATTTCTGTCTTCACAGGAACTGTCTGACCTACTGAATATCTCCAATATTTTCTGTTTTTGTTTCAGATTCCCAGCTTCTGTAAAAAATTGTGCTGGTATTGAACTTCAACAGGATGTCTTTTATCATTTACAGCATGGAAACAGGCCCTTCAGCCCAACTTGTCCATGCCGCCCAGATTTCACCACTAAGCTAGCCCCAAATGTCTGCTTTTGGCCCATATCCTTCTATACTCATCTTACCATGTAACTGTCTAAATACTTTTTGAAAGACAAAATTATACCTGCCTCTACCACTGCCTCTGTCAGCTCATTCCAGACACTTGCCACCTTCTGAGTAATAAAATTGCTTCTCTGGACCCTTTTGTATCTGAAAAACAGTGGGTCACTTTTATGTGGATCAACAAAACAACAGTACAAACCAATATCATTTCACAAAAATATTGCCCACATCCTTGTAAAATAGCACATTTCTTCTCTTCCCTTCTTTTTTTTTCCCAAAGCATCCTGGTGCCATTTTAAAAGATTTTTGTTGCGTTAAGGTGGCCTGGTGTCACAATGGTTAGCTCTGCTGTCCTACAGCACCAGGAACCCGGGTTTGATTCCAGGCTTGGGTCACTGTCTGTGCAGTGTCTGTACATTCTCCCCACGTCTGCGTGGGTTTCCTCCAGGTGCTCCGGTTTCTTCCCACATTCCGAAAGACGTGCTGGTTAGCTGCATTGGTCATTCTAAATTCTCCCTCAGTGTACCCGAACAGGCACTGGAGTATGGCGACTCGAGGATTTTCACAGTAACTTTGTTGCAGCGTTATTGTATGCTTACTTGTTACACTAATACATTAAGGAAAAGCTTATTTGATTTGGCTTGGGATGCAGGGGGTCTCTGACATATGTCCTAAGTATCCATATTTTGGA
Organism: Carcharhinus amblyrhynchos; assembly: GCF_965287045.1. Classification (NCBI taxonomy): domain Eukaryota; kingdom Metazoa; phylum Chordata; class Chondrichthyes; order Carcharhiniformes; family Carcharhinidae; genus Carcharhinus; species Carcharhinus amblyrhynchos. The sequence goes on from NC_137346.1 coordinate 18,103,055, forward strand.
AACATGTTCAAATCTTCTTGTCAGCTCTCTTAATGTAAATTGCTTTTTCAATCATTTATGAGAAAATAGGGATTTTCACACAAGGCGTTGGATGAAAGATCGAGTCATTTCTCAGAGCGATTGATATAAATGAAATATATATGTGATAAAATCTAAATCAGATTAGACAGATCAAAAGCCTACAAGGTTGCATAGCTAAAATTGATGCGTGTGTGGGGAGTAATGGACAGAATGTCAAAACAAGAAGGCTACAAATTTTAATGCAGTTGTTTTTGCTCTCAGATCTAGATTATACAATAGCAGACAGTGCTAATTTATCACATCACTCCTCCAATGATTCAGAGCTCAGAAAAAAGATACCACCCTGTGGCCTTGTCTCATGTGCTATTTAGGTCAGTGCAGCATTTTATCTTAGCCATCGTCTGCCAACAGTGAGACCAGAGTCGACCATTTCATTGACTGCTGCCAGTTTACAAACTGTAGTTTACATAAAAGCGGCTAATGCTGGCTTTCGGCTGGTGATACCAGTTCGATAATTAATTCACGCGACTCCTGATGATTAGACATGCTTTATTCTTGAGCTGCTGCAACTCGGGCAGAATTTTAGCTGATGCGGCCCAAGTAATGGATTGCTAGCAAGTGCGGTACCAATTATCCTTGCAGTTGTTTTGGGCACAACATATAACCAGGGTGGCGCAATGGCACAGTGCCAGCATTGGACTGGGGTGGGCACAGTAAGAAGTCTCACAACACCAGGTCAAAGTTTATTTGGAATCACGAGCTTTCGTTGCGCAGCTCCTGATGAATGAGCAGTGCCCCGAAAGCCCGTGATTCCAAATAAACCTGCTGGGCTTTAACCTGATGTTGTGAGACTTCCTACTGGAATGTGTGCAGACCTCAGCCATCTACTGTTAGGGGCCAGGACTGCAAGAGATCCAAAAATGATACAAGGTTTGAACTTTCCATTTCTTTTACGTAAAGAGGAATCTGTTTGACACTTGCTGTCCTTTGTCCAGTGTTTTTGTTTTGGTACATTTCTTTTTACCAAATTTCTTTCTCTTGAAATACCATTGTGAGGACACCTGTATATATGATGGCAAACATGTTTGTTTTTCAGCAGATAAAAATAAAGTCCTTCAGTGCTCAGAGGGTTAAAGGTAAGGATGGAGATGGGGAAAGAAACTCTTTTCTAGCTCTGAAATGATTCCTTTGCTCTGAGCCAGCAGTGCTGAAAGCCAGGCCAGATGCAGTCACATCCTGGCTTTCTATGGCAATATGGTCTTTACAGGTCCAGTAGCACTCATTGGCAGCCTAAGAAAACTGAAGAACAGTAAATGGGATCACCTAGGCCAGTAATAAACATATTGCCAAATCTAACTAATGTTATTAGTATCATTCCCTGTTACGGCCCTATAGTTTTGGTTTCCTGTGCTCTGTGGCTGCTTTGTCATGACGGGTTAAGGTGGCTTTGAATCTGTATTCTGATAGTACCTCTTTAAGCCTTTCTTGCTGATGTAGCATAATTGTGTCTTGTGTACACTTGTGTGTTAGTTCTAGTCATTGATCAAACTGTTTCTATAATAATGGATGTACATTGAAACAATTAGTGACTATACCTAAATTAAATTAACCTACAATTTGGTTACATAACCGGATAATATTCCTATTGGTGTTTATTTCCGACTAATGACTAACTGTTAAAACTCACAATCGATTGAGTTTCAGGAGTTTAACTGCCATTTCAAATGCACTTGTCCATTTTTTCTTTTTAAAAAATCTGCTTGAAAATTGGAATGATCCATTATTTTCCCAAAGAACCCTTTGAGCATGATAGAGGACACTGAGCTTTGTAACCCACTACGAAACTGGGATTATTTGGTATAGTTGTTATTGATGACTGGGGGAAGTTTTTATTTTCCTAGCACTCTCATACCTGGCTTCAAAAACTATGTATTCTGTAGGCCTCCTAAACTACACTGATTTTCCTGGTATTGCAGCCCACGTTACCCCACATGATTGTTAAATACGACTTATAAACAGTCTGACACCCAAGATCATCAAGGTTTTTTTCTGTACCAGGGTTGTAAGTATTTTGTTGTCAATTGTTATCTTGCCTGGACACAATGTCAATTTAAAAGGACTGATTCCTTGAGTTGAAAGAACTAATCTATTTTTAGACAGCGTTAGTATCTATTTTGGATTTTGCTTTGTTTCTTGAAAAAGGATCACAAAGTAGTTTCCAGTTACCTATCCCCTAGACGATTATGTCCTTTGATGCTACAAGTGGAGGTAATAAAGCTGAGGATTCGAAGTTCTTGTTGCAATTGCTTCCTGGATTCTAGATAGCCAACTTCTTAGAATTCCAATGATTTGAATGACATTTTCAGCTCCTTGTACGTTTTACTTTGACTCAGAGACTTAATACTAACAGTGTAAATGGTCTGTCTCCAGGCAGGATGATCCACTAAAGAGTTCACGTGCAATGATTTGTCACTTGTTCCTAACTGTGCAAAAATAACTGTTTCAGAACACCACAGCACAACATTCTCAGTCAGCCCAGCACCCAGCACATACCCAGCAACCAACTGTACCCCAACTATGATGAGCAGTTGCGACTGGCTATGGAACTCTCCACAAAGGAGCAGGAGGAAGCAGAGAAACGTAAACGGCAGGAGGAGGAAGAGCTGGAACGCATTATTCAACTTTCACTCACTGAGAAATAACGTCACCACCCACGGCAGAGTACTACATTAAAAAAAATTAAAAGTAAAAGACGACACGTAAGGTCACCAGTCCATGCATTACTACTGAGCACGAAAGAGTGTCAGCAGTAAATCGGAATGCAAGGCTGATGTAAAGCCACACAACAGTGCATTGAGAGTGCACCATTGAAAAAAAAATGCCTGAACACCACATCTTTATTCCACTGTCTTTCACACAATTCTTGCACTTGGTTCAAGAATAATTATAACCAGGGGTTCCTTTGTTTCCAATGTTGATTGGTGGACAGCTAAATTTTCTGTCAGTGGAAAATGGCAAGTAGACTCTTGGCTATTTAAATTTGAGCTGTTGGAGACCACTGGCTCCCTTATGTTTCCCCTCGAGGGCTTAGAAATTAAACTGAGCTCTTGTGAAAAGCGCCCCCCCCCCCCCTCAACACCTCCCACATACATCTCACTTGCCAGTTAATAAGAGTCTTTAGTAAAACAAGTGGAAATCTAAATCCAATTTCCCGCAACTGCATACAAAACTTTATAGCACAATTTCCGTCAAGGGAACTTATAAGTCTGATAGGAAATGTCACCACAGTGGTGAAGTTTCCACTGTATATGCTCATTGTCAGAACAGTGTAGAACCTGTGGACTACACATCATTCTGGGGAAGCCTGATTGAAAGCAAGTTTAGGTGATTGTTGGTTACAAACTGGACCAAATCTCAATTTATATTAACACCAGGATAGTGAGTTCGAGGTCCGATGTGGACCACAGGACCAATGAAACTTTAAAAGCTAGATTTATCTCAGATTGAAGAGGAATGCCCATCTTATTAGCACATGATGTTAGCCGTGCCTTGATTCACTGAACAATAGCTTGGTGTCTCTAACATTGACAGTCCAAAAAGCAATGGATTTGCTTGGAATGGTTATGTGCAATAGGGGCAATTTTCAGAACCTGTGTTGAAGTTTGCTGCTAGGAGGTGCTGATGATAAAAATGAACCATACATTGAAGCATCTTGGCTCCAGAATTGCAATCTTCAGAATAATGTAGGTTAGATTCTATTATTTAATTCTAAATTTCTAAATTTAAATATAGAAATCTCAGAATTGTATTGTGCATAATGAACAGGTGTTTTTACAGCTACCTTTGCTGCTAATATTGGTTTTCCGAATCTTTGGAACAAATGTTCCTGCCCTAGCATTAGATGCACCGGATAAATATATTCTAACTACATTAACTCTGTAATGTAAACTGTTTTTATTGTTCAGACAATCCAATCTAGCTATCATTGAACTTCATTCTCAATTGAAGCAGTTTGAGACATGTGGTGTCCAGTAACTTTCATAGTGGTGAGTTCACTTGCAGCTCAGAATCATAAAATCCCTATAGTGCAGAAGTAGGCCATTCAGCCCATCGACGTGTAACCCTGTAACCCCACGTATTTACCCTGCTAATCCCCCTGACACTAAGGGGCAATTGAGCATGGCCAATCAACTTAACCAGCTCATCTTTGGACTGTGGGAGGAAACTGGAGCACCCGGAGGAAACCCACGTGGTCACGTATCAGACTGAGTATGAGGCCTGACTTTGACTGACATTTTGGCCTCGGCAAATACAAGTTGGCAGGTTTCTGGTGAGGGCCATTAAATGATTTTATTAACACTGGTGGAACATTGTAACTGAAAAGTGTGGTTTGGCTAGCCAGTCACAATAATAATGCGGAGAGTTGAAATGTCAGCTCTCCAGATTCAGAGAACTCATGGAAATAATACACAACAGGAAGAAGTAGGAGGGGACAGAAAAGCAGTTTAGCTTGTCTTGTCTGTTGGAGATTTTTTAAATCATCCCACTTAACAGATGAGACAGAGGCAGTAGGTGGGATTTTCCGGCTGTACGTGCCCCAAGGCCGGAAATTCCTGTCCGAGCTCAACGGACCTTGAAATGGCCAAATTCTCAGTCCCGCAGTGGGGGAGACAGGAGAACTTCAGCCATTGGAAACAATGTGAATGCAACATCAAATTCCAAAAAGAAATAATAGATTAAGCGAATGGACAAAACTGTGGCAAATGGATTTCAGCGCAGACCAATGTAAGGTCATGCAATTTGGACCTAAGTAGGATAAGGACACAATTTTTTTCTGAATGGTGGAAAGCTGTTAATAGTGGAGCTCCAAAGAAACTTGAGGGCCCAGTTACATAGAGCCTTAAAGTTTCAAGAACAGGTGTGGAAAATATTGAGAAAGGCTAATGACTTGCTGGTCATTATAACAAGGGGAATAGAATATAAGGGATTGAAGGGATTCTCTGCCCGGTGAAGTGGTGGAGGCTACCTCGCTGAATATATTTAAGTCATGGGTAGATAGGTTTCTGTTAGACAGGGGAATTAAAGGTTATGGGGAGAAAGCGGGAAAGTGGAACTGATCCACTTCAGATCAGCCATGATCTTATTGAATGGCGGGGCAGGCTCGAAGGCCTACTCCTGCTCCTATTTCTTATGTTCTTATGTTCTAAGTCATGCTTCACCCACACAAAGTCCTGATTAAACCACATCTAGAGTACTCTGGGCAATTCTGCACAACACACTTTTGGAAGGATAGATTGTCTCTAGAGGGAGTGCAGCGTATATTTAACAGAATGATACCTGATCCCCAAGTGCTAAACTGAGGAGAGATTTGACAGATTAGCTTGATTTGATTTATTATTGTCACTTGTATTAGTATACAGAGAAAAGTGTTGATTATTTCACACTACACAGTCAAAACATACCATTCATAGAAACGGAAAGGAGAGAGTGCAGAATGTAGTGTTATAGTTATAGAACCAGAGCAAAAGATAGAATTAGAAGGCATGCTGGGCATAGCTTTCAAGAATTGCAGTGCTACAATTAGCTCTTTATTCCCTAGAATTTAGAAGGTTCAGGGGTGATTTTTTTTTCAACCTTTATCAAGATATGAAGGGAATTAGATAGGGTAGATTGTGAGAAACTATTCCTGCAGGTTGGGGCCTCTAGGACTAAAGGGTATAGTCAAAACTAGAGTGCCAAATCTTTCAGCAGTGAAATTAAAACACACTTCCTCATGCATGGAGTGTTAGAGGTTTGGAACTCTCTTCTGCAAATGGCAATTGATGTTAGATTAATTGTTAATTTTAAAACTGAGCTTGATAGATTTTTTTTAGCCAGGGATATCTTGGGGTGACACAGTGGCACAGCGGGTAGCACTGCTGCCTCACAGTGCCAGGGACCCCAGATTCGATTCCAGCCTTGGGTGTATGTATGGAGTTTGCATGTGTCTTCCCATGTGTTCCTCCCACAGTCCAAATTAGTTGGATTGGCCATGCGAAAAAAAAAATTGCCCTTAGTGCCCCAAGATGTGTAGATTAGGAGGATTTGTGGGGTAAATGCACAAGGTTACAGGGATGGGGTGAGGGGCCTGGGTAAGATGGTCTGTCAGATGGGCCAAATGGCCTTCTTCTGCAATGTAGGGATTCTATGATTCTATGATATAGGGAAAAGGTGGTGAGCTGAATGCTTTAATCCGCTCTTATAGTCTTACGATCATTTAGGTCTGAAATGCAAACTAAATAAAGAATAATGGATGAACATTCATTGAGGGATTCAGATAATGTAAAAATATAAGAATAACCGTTGTGGAATTGACCAGGTTACAACAACTGACGATGATGGACAATTAACAGTGAGGGTTTATTTACAGTACTGAGCAGCTCTTACATGCTGTGTGCAAGCGTCTGCCTAAGGGAGAACTCCCACACTACAGGCAGATGGCTTTCTTGGTGCCCGTGTCATCCCTGTGTCCGTGTGACCAACCGGTCTACAACTATCGTGGCTTATTTTGTCAATTGACCTCATCTTGCATGCTTATCTTTCTTTATTGCAGTGTTATTTTAACCATCAGAATAAGGAGTTGTATGTATAGTTCTGGGGACCAGGGGTCAAATCCCGTCACAGCAGTTGGTGAAATTTGAACTCAATAAAAAATATCTGGAATTAAGAATCGGATGATGATCATGAAACCATTATCGATTATCGTGGAAGACCCATCTAGTTCACTAGTGTCCCTCTAGGGAAGGAAATCTGCCATCCTTACCTGGTCTGGCCTACATGTGACGCCGGAGCCACAGCAGAATGGTTGACTCTCAGCTGCCCTCGGGCAACTAGGGATGGGCAATAAATGCTGGCCAGTCAGCGACACCCATGTCCCATGATTGAATTAAAAAAAAGTTATGAGGGTTGTGTTTCTTGTTCAGCACTGAATGTACAATCCATTAACGCACGATAGGGTTCTCTGTGAAAATCAGATTAACGACTGTAAGGCTCGAGTTTAATCTGCCAGTGGTATGTTTACAGTGGCCTTGAGCGACTGACATCTTCCAATAATAAACACTTATCATAAGGTTGCAGTAATTGAATTATAATTAGAAATGATGTCAACACTTGTTGTGATGCCCAGCAACGTATGTGTGACATCTGAACGGCAAGAAAATGAACCGCTTGGAATAAAAGTGAAATGGGAGTGATTTCAAGGCTGTTATCTCTTCTCAGGGTCCAGTTAACAATAGCTGTATACTTCAATGCCACGATCAGCAGGGGATGTGAGTGAAAAAGATGCTAATTAACAGTGACAAGGAAGGTGCCATAGAATCATACAGCACAGAAAAGGCCCACATTGTCTGCCACTAAAGGCAGAAATCCCATTTTCCTGCACTGCCCCCATACCCTTGAATGTTATGATATTTCAAGTGCTCATCCAAATATTTTTTAAAGATTGTAAGGTTTCCAGCCTCCCGGGCAGCACATTCCAGATTCACACCGCGCCTCTGGGTGAGAAAGTTTTTTCCTCAAATCCCCTCTAAATCTCCTGCCCTTCGCCCTCAGTCAATCAGCCTGTGATTGACCCCCTACTCACCCTGTCCACTCCCCTCACATTCTTATACACCTCAATCATGTCCCCCCATCAGCCTTCTCTGCTCTAGAGAAAACAATCCAAGCCTATCTAGTCTCAAATGCTCCATCCCAGGCAACGTCCTGGTGAAAAAAAAGCTAATTATTGTGAATGCTGGAATCTGAAGCCAAAGGGGAAAATGCTGGAAAATCTCAGCAGGTCTGGCAGCATCTGTAAGGAGAGAAAAGAGCTGACGTTTCGAGTCCAGATAACCCTTTGTTAAACCAAAGAACCATCGTGATATATTAGAAAGGAACAGCTTTGACAAAGGGTTATCTGGATTCGAAACGTCAGCTCTTTTCTCTTCTTACAGACGCTGCCAGACCTGCTGAGATTTTCCAGCATTTTCTCTCTTTGGGTTCAACATTCCGGTGAATGTATCTCCCTCAAGCGCTATCACATTCTTACCTCTTTACGTGTTGTCACCTTGGTGGAAAAACCCGTGACAAAATCAGCTTAAGCGAGTTTTAGGAAGCGAGTGAGAAATTGAGTCGATGGATTAACGATATATTCGAAAGGGGCAGGTTATAGAGTCATAGATTCACACAATGCAGAAAAGGCCCTTCGGCTCGTCTGCGCTGACAGTATCTACCACGAAGGTTAGTTGGAACTAAAGCCCTTCTCAAAATCCGAGAGAGGGTGATGAAGTTTGCAGCACAATTAATATAGTCATTCCAGATGTTCATTGCTCTGTACATAAAAATTTGACTCACTTTAACTTGCTAAGTTTCATCTTAAAGTAAGACAGTGGAATAAAGTTGAATCCTAATTAATGTATGGTTATGTATGGTTTTGAGTTGTGCTGATTTAAATGATGTGTGCTTCCACCTGTTATAAAAGCCCTTTGGTAATCCAGGGAATATGTTCATTTGCAGCCTCTTTTTGGATCCATTTCATAGCTGCCCCATGATAAGACGGCATTTTCATTGATTCAGGGAATGTTGCAGTTGGAGGGAGGTCCCGTGGTGACGTGCTGTGTTGCGCCTTCTTAACAAAAGGATCAGCATTTACTGTAACTTATTTCTGCGGATCTGTATAATTCTTTTTAAAAAAAAGCATTCCAAGAGCCGCAATAGACAATCAGTACTCAAAGGGTTACGTTTGATTGTTTTTTTTTAATATAAAGTCTGCATTCATACCCCTTTCTGTGCCATTTGGGACTGTGAGTTTTGTATGGCTAGGAACATGACTGAGTAAATATGACCTGAACTTAAAAGCATTTTACTGCGGATGTTGGAATCTGAAACGAAAAGACAAAATGCTGGAAAATCTCAGCAGGTCTGACAGAATCTGTGCTCGGAATAAAGCCCATGTTTTGAAATGTAGGGCGGACTTTTCCCATCCTTGACAACCACAGGAATCGTAGTGGCAGACCATGCATAGGATTGTTGACCTTGGGCAGGATTTTCCGGCTTTCAGGCAAGTGCAGCTGGAAAATCCCACCCATTAGCTTTATTCTTTCTCCACGGATGCTCTTAGAATCGTAGAATCCCTACAGTGCAGAAAGAGGCCATTCGGCCCATCATGTCTGCACCGACAACAATCCCACCCAGGCCCTATCCCTGTAATCTCACCCAGCTAGTCCCCCTGCCTATCCCCATAAGCTCATATTTACCCTGCTAGTCCCCTTGACACTCAGGGGTGATTCAGCATGGCCAATCGACTTAACCCGCACATCTTTGGACTGTGGGCAGAAACCGGAACACCTGAAGGAAACCCATGCAGACATGGGGAGAATGTGCTAACTCCACACAGATAGAGGCCGGAATTGAATTGTGGCGCTGTGAGGATGCAGTGCTAACCAGCGTGGCACCATGCCCACCCTGCTGAGATTCTCCAACATTTTCTGTTGTGGTATGGCCTGAACTTGCTGCGAATTTGGAGAGACTTGGCCTAGAAATTCGATTATTGGCATGCACTCCACGCCAATCAATGGGTGGCAGAAGTACAAAGAAAAGATCCACCAGCCTCACTAGGATAACACCAGCAAGCTGCTAGTGCCGTTAGTTTTCTTGTGATCCAATTTCAAGGCCAATGTCTCCCGATAGAAGAAACCAAACCTCATTTAGTTGAAATGCGCAAATTCCATCAAGGATGTGAAGTACAATAACTGTGTGATAACACCTCAGCATCGGGCTCCAAAGAATACTTTGCAGTTCATGCCTTCTTCATGTTGTCCCAAAGGTATTCTTGTTAATGTGCTTGAAACTGTCATTTCTCAAATGATCATGTCAACGTAAAAACTGAGGTATGATGGATATCGGCACACTGATGGGTGTAGATAGACGATGTTCGTTAGAGTTTCAAGGCTACAATTTGATCTATCCAGAATGGAGGAGACACAAAGATCAAAACAGTTACAGTGCAACTGCAGTCATGTGACAAAATGTCACATTCAGAATGTAAATGAGGTGTTTTAAGTTACTTTGAGTTATAGAAAGTGCAATTCGGAGGGTCCCGTATTTGTAGGCTAATGCATCTTACCCCAGTTCAAAAAAACCTTCTGCCTCCATTACTTTTAGTGTGCAGTATTTTCTTGTCCTATTAAATAATACAATTGCAATCAGTGGTTTCATCGTGCAAAGAATGGGAAGAATTATTCTGGTCGCTTTATAAAAATTTTAAAAGTTTTTTTTAGTGCCACAAGTAGGCTTACATTGACACTGCAATGAAGTCACTGTGGAAATCCCCTAGTCGTCACATTCCAGTGCCTGTTCGGGTTCACTGTGTGAGAATTCAGCATGACCAGTGCACCTAACCCCTACATCTTTTGGACTGTGGGAGGAAACCGGAGCACCCAGAGGAAACCCACACAGGCACGGGGAGAATGTGCAAGCTCCACAAAGACAGTGAGCCAAGCTAGGAATCGAACCTGGGTCCCTGGTCCTGTGAGGCAACATTGCTATCCACTGCACCACCAATGTAACAACATTGGAAATTAGTTCACAAAGAATGGAATTTCACTCTTGCATGATGATTAGAACAATTTTTTCCCTTCTCTGCCCATGTAGCAAATCATAGTTGAAGTTTTATCTTTCCACATTATGGTAGCCCAACCATTGAACAATTAGGAAGTTAAAGGGGCATAGACTTTGTGAGTGATTTTTACGGACATCTTTCTTCAGAAAGATGTCACTCTTTTAATTTTTCAAGAAAAATGAACATGCCCAAGCAAGAGAGCAATTTTATACGCAAATTTCCAAGTAGCCAATCTTTCATGACCAACCAAATAAACTAAACTAAATTAATTGAGGGACAATTTAAAAAGAGCAGCCTCCGAAAAGAAGGGAACTGCCCAGAGCAAAAAGCAAAGCAGAAAGGAAATTTAAAACATCAAATCAAAACGTGATTAAAGGGGTCAATAATACACCCCAGCCCTTGTGGTGTCCAGCAAGCACGGAAGGCCTCTTTGGTACCCTCAGACATCACATGCTCCCTCTCCAGAAAATCCCTGCTGCAAATGTAACCGCAGTAGAGGGGCAGGCAGTCGGGCTAGATGATCCCCTCGGTTGCCCGCTGCCTGGACCTGTTGATGGCGAGTTTGGCTAGGCCTAGGAGCAGGTTCATGACCACCTTCCCCGTAACCCTCCGCACCGGGTGCCCATAGATCAGGAGCGTGGGACTGAAGTGTAAACAAAACATAAACAGAAGGTTTTTAAGATAACTAAAAAGGGTGTACAGCAATTTCCAAGTAGTCAAGGAAGAAGAATATGGATATTGAGTAGAGTGCTCTAAATAATGGCAATGTCAGCCAAACACTCAGCGTGAGTCAACATGGTAAGAATTATTCTCAAAATGAGGCAATCCTATATATAACTGCCATTTGAGAATGAATGGGTTTTGGGTTGCCAGGTTTATATGGAGACTATTGTTTGGCACTTTACATCAATGGGGGTTTTAAGCTGCAACAAACAATAGTTTAACTTACGTGTCTCATAAATAACCTCCAGGTATCATGTTTAAGAATAAAGAAAATTACAGCACAGGAACAGGCCCTTCTGCCCTCCAAGCCTGCACCAACCATGCTGCCCGACGGAACTAAAGCCCCCCTACCCTTCCAGGGACCATATCTCCCTATTCCCATCCTTTTCATGTATTTGTCAAGACGCCCCTTAAAAGTCGCTATCTGATGCAAGTCACTTACGTGAATGGAACACCAAATGCCTGTGATGCCTTTGGGTTCAGAACGAAGAACAGAACTAGCCATTCAACCCTCCAAGCCCATATTTTTCACTAGTCGCCATGTGTTGATACACTATCTTTTATTAGCACAGAGTTTTCTCTCAAACTATAATTCAGTGGGATGGAGCAGGTTTCTGGAATATTCTTCCTTGAGGTTTCAGTTTTGCAAGTCACACAGTCAAGAAATTTCTATCAATTTCACCAAACAGTGGGAGTGGAATATTTCTGAATGTGATTCGGAGGATTATCAGTGTCCAAATGTTATTTCCAAATTGGCACTCAGATTGAAAAATATGTGATGATAGAGAGAAAATTTCTCAAAATGATTGAAGAACTGAGACAACATTTTTACTACCAGCACAAGCAACTTGATTCCCAATACGGTAGTTTGACAAAGTTATAGGTCAGTACTGGGTGGTGGAATAAAGATTCATGCCAGCCATTCCTCACATGTTGACTTCCAGATCACAGCCAATGCCGTCTGCTCTGGGCACAAACGTTGGCAGAGGGCGAGAGTCTCCCTCCCTGATATTGGTTTGGACCCTTCCCCCTTTTATGTCAAATCCCAGAATTCCCTCTGATTGTGGCCCACCTGCCTCTCCCCCACCCACTTGCAACTGATTCTTTGTGGATTGGTGTGCTGATGTAACTGGGGTGGAGTGGCGGGGGGGTTGGGATTTGGCCCTTTCCCTCAGATTGGGAAGGAAATCTGTTGTCTAGTGAGTGAAACACTAAGACCAAAGCAAAATACTGCAGATGCTGGAATCTGAACCAAAAGCAGAACATGCTGGAAGATCTCAACAGGTTTGACAGCATCTGTGGGGAGAGAGTAGAGCCAATGCTTCGAGTCTAGATGATCCTTCATCAGTCCAAAGATATGCGGGTTGAGTTGATTGGCCATGCTAAATTGCCTCTTACTGTCACGGGGACTAGCAGGATAAATAATGGGGTTACGGCAGTAGGACCTGGGTGGGATTGTTGTTGGTGCAGACTTGATGGGCTGAATGGCCTCTTTCTATACTGTAGGCATTCTATGATTATACCAGAGGAAAGAAAATGGACTTTTACTTTTAAAACAGTGAAAGTTCTGGACATTCCGCTAAAAGAGGGTGATAAGTGGGAACTCGAGTTAAGATGTGCTGCTGATTACTAATCAAATCTGGCCCTGCTTATTAATCATTGAGCTTTTCCCAAATCTCCTCTAGTTTTGTTTCTGTAAATCAGAGGGAGACATTCACAGTGCAAATAGAAACGCCAACATATTGGTGTCCTTTAAGTCCAACTCTGTGAGTGTGTGTGTGTGTGTGTGTGTGTGTGTGTGTGTGTGTGTGTGTGTGTGTGTGTGTGTGTGTGTGTGTGTGTGTGTGCACCTGTCTGGGTCTGTGAGTGTGTGAATGTATGTGCGTGTGTAAGTGAATGTATGTGCATGTGTGTGAGTGTATGTTATTGTGAGTAAGATTGTGAGTGTGTGTGTGAGTGTGTGCGTGTGTGAGTGTCAGTGTGAGAGTGTGTGTGTGTGTGTGTGTGCATGTGTGAGTGTGAGTGTGTGTGTATGTGCGTGCGTGTGTGTGTGTGTGTGAGTATATGTGTGTGTGTGGGTGAGTATGATTGTGTGTGTGTATGACTGTGTGTGTGAGACTATGTGTGAATGAGTGTGTGTGTGTGCGTGTGTGTGTGTGTGTGCACACGCCTGTGAGAGTGTGAGTGCGTATATGTGCATATGTGTGTGTGTGTATGTGTAGGTGAGTGTGAGACTGAGTGTGCGTGTATGTGTGTGAGTGTGTGTGTGTGCGTATGTGAGTGTAAAGTGTGCATGTGTGAGTGTGTGTGTGAGTGTGTGTAGACAAGGGAATTAAGGGTTATGGGGAGAAAGCGGGAAAGTGGAACTGATCCACGTCAGATCAGCCATGATCTTGTTGAATGGCGGGGCAGGCTCGAAGGGCTAGATGGCCTACTCCTGCTCCTATTTCTAATGTTCTTATGAGTGCATATGTGAGTATGAGTATGAGTTTGTGCATGTGAGTATGTGTGTGTGTGTATGACTGTGTGTGTGCGTGCATGTGTGAGTGTAAGTGTGAGTGAGTATGTGTGTGTGTGTGTGACTGCATGTGTGTGTGTATGTGAGTGTGAGAGTATATGTATGTGTGAGTGTGTGTGTGCGAGTGTGTGTTTGTGTGTGTGTATGTTTGTGTGTGTGTGTGAGTATGTGTATGCGTGAGTGTATGTGTGAGAGTGTGTGTTTGTGTGTGTATATGTGTATGTGTGAATGTGTGTGTGTGAGAGTATGTGTATGTGTGGGGATGCCAATGGTTGACCTCTTGAACATTGGCAGCACAGCAACATCTGAGATGTCAAATTCTAGATTTTCCTACTTCTTTAGAAGCATATCTTCATTTTATACATTGTATTTCCATGTACTTTTTAACCTTTAAATAATATTAACAATATACACTCATTGGAAAATCTATCTTACCACACATGTAGTTGTGCAAACTATCTCAGTGTTCACTACCTGCCGTTAGATTGAGAGCAATTGGAGTTAACATCTTCTGTAATTTCCAGTTTTAAGGAATGGTCACAACGTAGGATTTTTACATCCTGAAATTGATGGTCAGAGTAGGAGGCCAGATTTCATTTAAAAAATATGTTTCAAAGAAAGAAAAGCTAATCGGGCTTAGAGATGCTTATCCGATTTGAGCTTTGCACAACCCCAACCTTGGGCAGCACAGTGGCACAATGGTTAGCATTGCTGCCTCACAGCACCAGGGACCTGGATTCGATTCCTGGCTTGGGTTACTGTCTGTGTGGAGTTTGCACATTCTCCCTGTGTCTGTATGGGTTTCCTCCAGGCACACGTGTGTGTGTGTGTGTGTGTGTGTGTGTTTCCTTCCACAGTCCGAAAGACGTGTAGGTTAAGCGCATTGGCCATGTTAAATTCTCCCTCAGTGTACCCAAACAGGTGCCGGAGTGTGGCAGGGGATTTTCCCAGTAACTTCATTTCATTGTGCATATAAGCCTACTTGTGACTAATAAATAATCTGTAACTTTAACCTGTTCCCAAGCAATGCTGAACCCTGGGTTCCATTAAACAAACTCATATCATTGCACATAATGCAACACAAGACATAGGTAACTAGTGCCCCTCTCCTCACCCTTTCTGCTCCATTGGGAACCATTGTCCATCAGAACATACGCTATAAACAAATTGCAATTTTGCATTTTCTACAGCCACTTTTTTGCCTCAGAGTGCTTTATAGCGAATCCCGTGATTTCATTTGAAGTGTACTCACAGTGGTAATGTAGAAAAAGTGACAACCACTTTATGCACAGCAAGCTCCCACAGTCAGCACTATGATAATGGCCAGATCGTCATGTTGAGGGTTAGAAATTGGCCATGACAGCAGGGCTAACTGTCTTGCCCATCTTTTGAAATAGATGCCCTGGAATCTTTTACATCTACCTGCAAGGTCAAATTGCTTTGACACCTCGTGTGAAAGACAGCACTTCTGACAGTACGGGACTCCCTCAGTGTGCGCTGAAGTGTCATTTTTAATTCTGGTGCTCAGGTCCTGGAGTGGGACTTGAATTCAGAACCTTGTGGCCCCGGTTCCACCAACTGAGCCACTGCTGAAACATAAGACTATTACAATCTGTCGCACTGGTGCCAAAGGTACTGCATCCCATCTGTTATAATCCGAAATATCTCAATCATCTTATAGCACAACTGCCAATGCTGTGTATAAACTTGGATGCCCTTCACACATGCACATGCGTGCTCACGCACACATCACATGCACATCTCACACGCATACCTCACACACACACATGCACGCACACCTTGCATGCACACCTCACATGCATGCAAACCTCGCATGCACACCTCACATGTACACATGCACACAAACCTCACATGCACACCTCACAATGCACACAAACCTTGCATGCACACCTCACGTGTACACATGCACACAAACCTCACATGCACACCTCACAATGCACACAAACCTTGCATGCACACCTCACGTGTACACATGCACACAAACCTCACATGCACACCTCACAATGCACGCAAACCTCGCATGCACACCTCACATGCACACACACATGCACACCTTGCATGCACATGTCACATGCACATTTCACAGGCATACCTAACATGCACACCTGCACGCACACCTCGCACATACTTACTTACAGCTATAACTTCCCCTTGCTAAAGTTAGCAAGAAACTTAGTACGATTATAAATTCATGGCCAGAATTTTCCAGCGGTTCACAATCTGCTGCCGCTACAAGCGAGGATGGAGAATTTGATACTCAGCCAAATCTCCGTCCACTGCAGAAAATGTCGCCAGTGTGAACAGCCGTAAAATTTCATCCATGGTTTTCCTCAACTTATTGCCATCACTTTTTATCCTAGCATTAAAAATTGAAGTCCAGTTAGATAGCAACAACCACTGAATGGAACTGTATGACATGACTCAAATTGTGATTTGATCAGCACTTTCTAAACGCAATCATTTTTAAAAAACAAATACATTGGGTTGAATTTTAAGGAGTGATAGATTGGGCGCTCGCCATCCTGAGAGTCAACATGTATCGCACTACTGCCAACTCTTAGAAAACCACTGCCATTTAACACTCACTTAAGCTTCGATTGGCAGTGGGTGGGATTTCCATCCACCCTCGGAAAGAAGTCCCGCCCACAAGAGCAGTCGGCCAATTAGGTTGGCGGACTGCTGTCCAACTGGGCTCAGGTATGGCGCTGCAGTGGCCAAATGCAGTACTGCAGTGCTCTTCCTCGAACTAAGTCCCAGGGACTTTGTAAAGGTAAGTCTCCAGGGGGTCCTAGAGTGGGAGGGTAGGGGATTCCCTGGCAGTTTAGCAAGGAATCCCCTAACCTATGAATTGTGGCTTCAATGTAAACCTGTATGGGGGATGGGGGGGATGGGGGAAGGAGGGCTGGATCTCTCGGGTCCTAGAGAGGAGGGCATCTCAAACCTACATGGGCCTTTAGAGTGAGGCAGCTCTTTTCTTCCTGCCTGAGATGGAGAAATGTTTATTCCTCTCTTTCCCACCCTACTCGCACCCATTTCCGCCAGTCTAAAAAAATTGAGGCTGGGTGCGAAAAGATCTTTTAGGTGGATTGGCATTTAAAGGCCTTAATAGGTGAATGGGCAGGTCCCCAGCCCAAGATCCTGCCCACTTAACCATGCAGTTCTGCCTGGGTTTCGGGCAGGCTGGGGCCCAGAGGTCCATTCAATTTTACACTCTCCACCACCCCCACCCCCCCAACCCCACCACTTCAGAACCCACCTTGTGGGAAACTGAAAATTCTGCCCAATTGATGCTACTATTTGATAATATTCTTGACCTTTCCTCTTCAAGAAAATCAGCACTGCATCTGGTCCCAATAAACAGCATTTTGAGATCCTGATTGATAATGTCTCTGCCAACAGTTTAGCACTTGAAAACAGTTGGAAACAATCTTGTTATTCTGAGATTCTTGTTCAATAACTCACTTTCTTGTCTCTGAAAAATTTCTGTCATCATCTGAGGCATGCCCTAATCTCCATGAGACAATATTCCCAGAACTTTGTATTAAAGAGTTTTATTGCATATTGTGTGTGAGAAAACGCCACAGAATCTCTTCCCATTCACTATGAAAAATGGTAATTGGTTCAACCTCTGTGCTACCCCTGTACTCGTCCTGACAATTGTCCTGAACTCAAATTTGGAAATATTCAGAAAAATTGCTTTAATTTTCTCACAAATACCAGTGCTGGAGAGCGGCAGCAAAAGCTCTGAATTTTTACAGAGCATGAATGGAAAATTGAATGTCCCCGTTGGATGCATGAGCTAAGGATGGGCCACTTAAGGGCCTTACATCATCTCCAAATATTTGGTCACCTGCCAACATTTCTTGTAAAAATATATTGGCGCTCCCGCTTTTTCTTTCAATGTTATCAATGGCTGGATCCCTCAGGCTGTGAGGATTGAGCATTTGGAAGCTGTTTTGTTTCTTAGCGAAATAGAACTCATTTTGTCAAGAGCTTTGAGTTTATACGAAGTGATAGGCTGCTGGGGGAAAGGTCAGTGAGCTGCAATGCCACTCATTACTGTTTGTATTGGACTGATGGCAAAATAGCACACATTCAACTCTCTGAAAAGCACTGAGAGGCGGGACAGTGTGCTATTGTAATTGTCTGGCTGTGTTGGAGGGGAATGTTGTCAAACAAACAGCACATAGAATCCCTACAGTGTAGAGGGAGGCCATTAGGCCCATCGCTTCTGCACCGACCACAATCCCACCCAGACCCTATCCCCATAACCCCACTTACTTACCCTGCTCGTCCCTATAACACTAAGGGGCAATTTAGCATTGCCAATCAGCACAACTTTGGAGCCTGCACACCTCTGCTCCTTCTGTGCCTCCATGTTACTCTTGTAGAACCTGGGAGCATATGGACAGCATCAGTCATGGATTTTCCACGTTTGCTATTAACGGGAGATGACACAAGTTGTACCTTATGGAATGTCTGCTTTTCCACCGTTCTTCCTCTGCATTTCCCACCCCCCCCCACCCCACTCCAACCACCATTTTGGAGCCCACCCCAATGAATAGTCAGGCCTGGTTGTCGCTGAGGGTTAGTGTTCAGCGCCAGCTACTCTTGCATGTGAGTCCAGTACTCTACCTCTAACACCACTGGGCCTTCCAGGAGGGCCTTTCTTTATTAGGAAGGCAGCCATAACCAGTCTGTGCTGTATTAATGATGTTCAGTATCTCAAGACTGCCATGGTGAGGAATGGGCATAAAAACAGGTAAATTCTGTCAATTAATCCTAATCTGATATGGTACGGCTCAAGTATGTCCCAGTTTTGTCTGATGCAAGCTGGATAAATTATGTGGCCATAAGTAATAGTGCAGCCATTTGAAAGAAGCCAGCATCCATTTGTCTAGCATTCGAAGTACAAGGCACTAATGAATAGGGTACAACTGCAGGACAAGATGTGGACTGCACCTCACACATGTTATCGGCAACACCAGAGGCACAGAAGAACACAAATAAATAAGACTCCAGTAAAATGCCGACAATTCCACAGGTAAACTGCACATTAACAAGGTAACGTTCACGCTCTCAATTCCTTACTAGAACTACTTGCAGTTACGGCCTACTTTTTAAAGAATGAAATGTTTTAAATATTTGGTGAATGTGGAGGTGGATTGACTCGAACACAACAATAAGGCCCCAGAATTGTTCATTTATTGTCTCAATGTTTCTGTTCATGTCTTTTACAACCAATGACATTTTCACATGTGAGTTATCAAATTGAGATGTTTACATGATTTGTTGAGTTTGAAGTTATTATTTGATAACCGATGTTTCTGGCTGACAGGAGACCAATTAGCTAAGGTTTTAGTGTAATCTTTATGGTGCTGTTGAATAAAATTTGAAATACGATTTTATATCAGAGTAAAGTTTTTATTTCTTTGGCTGTTTGTTATATATACTGCGGGATCTTACCGACTCGCTAAGCCGGTCATTCGGCACGGCAGACTGACTGACCATGGCGGGGGAGGGGTGTGGCCATTGACAGGATAGGCTCTGATCGTGAGGAGGGGGTAATCGACTGGGGCAGCGATCGGGAGAGGGTGGAGGCAGGGTGCGATCGGCTGTTCAATCATGGGGGTGGCAAGTGATTGACCGGGGCAGCAATTATGGAGGCAGGAGGGGGGGTGATCAACCAGGCCAGCAATCGCGGGGTGGTGGGGTGGAGGGTGGGAGGGGGGATGTGATCTGTCGGGGCAGCTAAGAGGTGGGGGGATGATTGACCCGAGCAACAATTGGAGGGGGTGTGGTGCTCGGGGCAGCGATCGTGGGGGTGGAGGGCGATGTCTGTGGGTGGGGTTCAGAGGGGGGGTGATGACCGATTAAGGATCTACCGATGACCATGAAACCATTGTCGATTGTTGGAAAAACCCATCTGGCTCACTGATGTCCTTTAGGGAAGGAAATTTGCCGTCCTTACCCAGTCTGATCTACATGTGACTCCAGAACCACAGCAATGTGGTTGACTCTCAACTGCTTCTGAACAAGGGCAATTAGAGATGGGCAATAAAAGCTTACCAGCCAGTGATACCCATGCCCCATGGACGAATAAAAAAGGAGAACACTTGGCAAGAGCAAGTCTGTCCCATTTTCTGTTCTGGTTTGTAATCCTGAAGGTGGGTGAAGTATCGAGTTTGCTTACTCTCACTATGTTAAATCCTGTAGAGGGATTAAAATCTGTTACTGTCTCAAATGAAATGTCACCTGTGTTTAAATAAGACATACCAAGGAAAGTGAACCTAGATCAACCAAACAGGAATCTGCACAGCAAGAACCCATTTTGAGGGCAGTGTTAATATGGGAAAGAAACATAAAAGGGGGTCATCTAAACTCTCACAGGTTCAGAAGTTAGGGCTCGAGTCAGAAACTTCAATGTGTTTTATGGAGTCCATCTGGATCATACATTTTGCACCTTAAATTTGGCCAGGATAAGCATGATATGTTTTATTGCAGGTATGATTTAAATGACCCACTAGGGAGATTTTATCAAACAAAGCTATTTATTAATATAGTTAATATGTATGGAAAGAAAATTAGCAATAATGTTTATAAATTACAAACAAAAACGAAATAACCACAATGCATAATCCTTAACAAATACATCTAAGATGTTCCATTCAAACTTCCCTTAGACAAAACTCTTCCACAGGTTTAACACAGCAAAGACTACTGCTCACGTGGTACTGGAACTGAGTCCTTTGGTTGAATGCTGCAATTCTCTTGAAATACTCAGAACAGTTTGAAATCAGAACAGTTTCACAAAACACCAGAAAGAGACTCTGATCAAAATCTTTCTCTACCACTTAGTTATGATTGTAACACTACATTCTGCACTCTCTCCTTTCCTTCTCTATGAACAGTTTGCTTTGTCTGTGTAGCTTGCAGGAAACAATACTTTTCACTGTATGTTAATACATGTGACAATAATAAATCAAATCAAAAAACTAACAGCAGATTTTCTCCTCCAGGAAGGCTTTCAGCTAGCCAGTGGAATTTCTCAAACCCAGGGAGAGAGAGAGACATTGCTTTCAATCTGATATCCACTCCCTTCTAAACTAAAACCTATAGCTCAGGATTAAAAATGGAAGAGCTTCTGTCATTTGCCCTGCAAACATTCTTCCTCCTGACACTGAAGGCTCGTAAAACTAATTCCCAAAGTAAAAATAAACAAGCCCCATTTAAACCACTGAAAGAGCAATAAATGGATTCCTCATAAACAGCTCGGCAACAATGAGATAAGGCAGTGAGCTGCAGAGAGCATGATTTTAAAAAAATCTCTTAAGGATACAGTAACGTCACAAGACATTCTCACTAAAGTGTAATCATTTCAGGGAACCCTCCACTCCTTTTTGGCTCCAAAGGTTGCAAGAATAACAATCATGTAAAATCTTAATGGCAGCAGATAAAAGTAACTCAGAAAAATAAAGCCTACCCAGAACTAGAGATTGTGTTCTGCAAACCAATTTTATTGCCACCTTACCAATCTGCCCAAGCAGCCTTCACCAACAGTAACAATTGGAATTATACACTTACCATCTCCCACACTGAACCAAATGTAACTGTTGAGCTTCAGTTTAACCTAAGTGTGAGTTGACGGGGTTCCTTTTTTCCTTAAGGAACACAAAACAAAGAACAAAGAAAATTACAACACAGGAACACGTCCTCCAAGCCTGCACCAACCATTCTGCCTGACTGAACTAAAACCCCCTACATTTCTGGGGACCATATTCCTCTATTCCCATCCTATTCGTGTATTTGTCAAGATGTTCCTTAAAAGTCATTATCTTATCTGCTTCCACTACCTCCCCCTGGCAGCGAGTTCCAGGCACTCACCATCCTCTATGTAAAAAACTTGCCTTGTTCTGATTAAAATCACTTAGTCTCAGATGATGAGCTAAATGCCATGAATTTTGTAACCCCCCTGGTTAAGGAAGGGCCTGATTTTGGTAATGGCCATTCACAATGCTATAATGTAATTATAGAATCATCAAATCTACACTGCAGCAGGAGGCCATTGGGATCTTCAAGCCTGCATCGAGCACAATCCCGCCCAGTCCCCATCCCTGTAATCCCACGTATTTTCGTCCTAATCCTCCTGACATTAAGGGACAATTTAGCATGGCCAATCAACCTAACCTGCACATCTTTGGACTCTGGGAGGAAACTGGAGCACCCAGAGGAAATTCATGCAGACACAGGGAAAATATACAAACTCCACACAGACAGCCACCCAAGCCGGGAATTGAACCCAGGTCCCTAAAGAACAATCAAAAAAATAGCTAACTTTAGAGTTCTTTGTTTTGAGGACAAACATGTCTGTGTGAGTCAGGTTGGACGTCAGAGTGTACTTGCTTTCACAAAGACTCATTGTCCCTTCTAAGGGAAACAAAATGCTGAGATACTGATTGTGAAATTACCTGAATCATTAAAAAGGAACTTTAACAAGTCCCTGAGGAAGAAGACAGCAAAAAGCTAGTGTTATTTAGTAGGGCATCATTGTGGCACAGTAGTTAGCACTGCTGACTCCCAGTGCCAGGGACCCAGGTTTGATTCCTGGCTTGGGTCACTGTCCATGTGGAGTTTGCATGTTCTCCTCGTGTCTACATGGGTTTCCTCTGGGAGCTTCTCTCACAGTCCGAAAGACATGCTAGTTAGGTGCATTGGCCGTGCTAAATTCTCACTCAGTGCGCCTAAACAGGTGCCGGTGTGTGGTGACGCGGGGAGTTTCACAGTAACTTCATTGCAGTGTTAGTGTAAGCCTAGTTATGACCCTAAGAAATAAGTTAAATTATTTACTTTATATGAGTAGGATATGATTTACATACATACACAATGATGAATGAATTTAATTTGTTCCAGTTAGATAGGTTATTTAAGACGGATAGAGGTTAGATGTCATACTAATAAAATATGTATGCATGAGTCAGGTTAAATATCAGAATGTACTTCCTTTTACAAAGACTCAATGTCCCCTCTGAGGGAACAAATGTTGAGACACTGATTATAAAATTACCTGAATCATTTAAAAGGGAATTTAACAAGGCCATGAGGCAGAAGTACTTTTCGGTTATAGAGGGTAAGTTTGTTACGGTTACATGAAGCCCTTCCAAACCGCCCTGAGCTTCAACCTCCATTTTCTCTTTAAATTCCTTAAACAAATCTGTGCTCACCTTTCTCTGAAGTCCACAATGGATTCCTTCCAATCAATGTTCCATCATTGATTTAAAATGACCCTCATCAAAGTCACAACTGACTTCCCATATGACTGCGATCATTGTAAATTATCCCGTCTCTCACCTCCCTCTGCATTTGGTACAATTGACCGTAACATATTCCTCCAATGATTAAATTCTTCCCTACTGAGGGATGTCTTTCGGAAATCAGTGCACAGACAGGCGTCAGGGAACACAGATATCGCAGTCTTACTTGCTCCACACTCCGAATGACAACAGCCCTCTCAGAGTGGTTCCTGGGCTGATCAACCCACAACCAGGGTTACCTGGCCTGTTCTCTTAAAGGGGAAACACTCCAACATACATAACACCAGTGCCTCTCCTCCATTGTCCAAGCAAGTGTCACCTTAAAGTTTATTTATTAGTCACAAATAAGCTTACATTAACACCGTAATGAAGCTTCTGTGAAAATCCCCTAGTCGGCACACTCTGGTGCCTGTTCGGGTACACTGAGGGAGAATTTAGCATGGCCAATGCACCTAATCAGCACATCTATTGGACTGTGGGAGAAAACTGGAGCACTCGGAGGAAATCCACATAAACATGGGGAGAACATATAGACTCGGCACCGACAGTGGCCCAAGCCAGGAATCAAACCGGGTCCCTGGTGCTATGAGGCAGCATTGCTAACCATTGTTCCATTGTGCAGCCCTTATAGTGGTTTCTCTTTCCATTCCTACACCATTGTGTCTGAGGACCTTTCAAGGACCTTTCCTTGGCCACTTCCTCTTTCTCTTTACCACAGGGCCTTTGGTAACACCATCTGAAAATGTTTTGGCCTGAATTTTCACAGAATAGGCACATAGAATCCTTACAGTGCAGAAAGAGGCCATTTGGCCCATTGAGCCTGCACCAACGTCAATTCCACCCTTGCCCTATCCCCGTAACCCCACGCATTTACCCTGCTAGTCCCCCTGACACTAAGGGGCAATTGAACATGGCTAATCTATCTAACCCACACATATTTGGAGTATGAGAGGAAACATAAGAACCTGGAAGAAAACCCACACCGACATGGAGAGAACGTCCAAAGTCTACACAGAATGTCACCCAAGGCCGCAATTGAACCTGGGTCCCTGGCACTGTGAGACAACAGTGCCAACAACTGTACCACCAAAACATGTTAATGATAATGCTAACAGCACTCATTGATATTATGGAATAAATCAGACAGCAACCTTTGGCATCCATTCATGAATACAAGGATAGAAGAAGGAGGAGATGGTGTTGACTCATACAGCTCGTCAAGACTGCTCTGCCATTCAGCATGAGCATGGCTGAAATTGGGGTTCAACTTCACTTTCCTGCCCATATCCCATATCCCTTGATTCCTTGAGGGGCCAGAAATCTGTCCATCTCAGTCTGAAATGTGTTCAACAATGGAGCATCCATAACCTCCAAGGGCAGAGAATTCCAAAGATTCTGAACTGTTTGAGTGAAGCCATTTCTCCTCATCTTAGTCCTAATGGTTGGTCCCTTAACCTGAGACTATGTCCTTGCCCTTTAGATTCCTTGACTAGCAGAAACATTTTCTCAGCATGAATCCGATCAAGTCCCTTCCAAAACTTGCACATTGTAATGAAGTAAATGACATACACAGTTAAACACAAAAATCCGGAGGTTGCTGTCAGACATTTCTTGCTCCTCCTCATAAAATCCTACAATGCAGAAGGAGGCCTTTTGGTCCACCTAGTTTGCAATCCTACCCAGGCCCTATCCCCATAATCCTTTGTATTTACCCTAGCTAGTCCCCCGATACAAAGGGGCAATTTAGCATGGCCAATCCACCTAATCCGCATATCTTTGGACTGTGAGAGGAAACCGGAGCATCAGGAGGAAACCCACGCAGACATGGAGACAATGTACAAATTCAACACAGACAGTGACCCCAAGCCAGGAATCAAACCTGTGTCCCTGACGCTGTGAGGCAACAGTGCTAACCACTGTGCCACCGTACCACTCATAGAGTGTGGTAGCAGCTTTATTGATAGACTTTGCCCTGAAATCAATGCAATAAGAGAATGTTTGCTCACCTACTGATTCTGCACTAAAGGTGGCTGGAAAAATGAGGACAGGTACGTCAGGGGTAAGTGAATTTGTAAAGATGTGATACCTGATACTTACTGCTGAACAAATACTGGGGACCTGAAAGAATTATTTTACAAGTTTGGAGTCTCATTCATTCATTCAGAAATTAATAAATCTTGGATTTTTATTTAACTTTCTGAGTGCGATCTTACCAATCATTCACTCTCCTCTGCCACTGTAAGCGAGGATGGAGAATTTGGCGCTCAGTCCAATCTCTGTTCACTGTAGCAGGACCAGAAGATCCCGCCAACATGAATGGCCACAAAATCCCACCCTTTTATCTCTCTCTGTTAATCTCATCCATCTTTCCCAATCTTTATTTTGCTTTCTATGTATGATTTAAATCTCATTTATATTTCCTGCTTTATCTCCTTGGCTTACACACTGCGTGCCACAATCTTCAACCTGAGTGGGCGTCGAGCGACACTGTTAAAGGTTTATTTATTTATTTATTAGTCACAAGTAGCCTTACATTAACACTGCAATGAAGTTACTGTGAAAATCCCCCAGTCGCCACACTCTGGTGCCTATTCGGGTGCACTGAGGGAGAATTTAGCATGGCCAATGCACCTAACCTGCATGTCTTTCAGATTGTGGGAGGAAATCGGAGCACTCGGTGGAAATCGACACAGACATGGGGAGAAGGTGCAAACTCCACACAGACAGTGACCTAGGAGGCAGAGGGTTGATCTTATAGAGGTCTATAAATTAATGGGGGGGACATAGATAATGTAGGTAGTTAACATCTTTTCCCAAAGGTAGGGGAGTCTAAAACGAGAGGACATAGGTTTAAGGTGAGGTGGGAGAGATACCAAAGTGTCCAGAGGGGCAATTTTTTCACTCAGAGGGTGTTGAGTGTCTGGAACGAGCTGCCAGAGGCAGTAGTAGAGGCAGGTACAATTTTGTCTTTTAAAAAGCATTTAGACAGTTACATGAGTAAGATGGGTATAGAAGGAGATGGGCCAAATGCAATTGGGACGAGCTTAATGGTTAAAAAAAGGGGTGGCATGGATAAGTTGGCCCAAAGGACCTGTTTCCATGCTGTAAACGTCTGTGACTGTATGATTACATGGACTAGGTTTTTCATACAATCACAACATCAAAAAAAAAGACCATTCAGCCCATCGAGTTCATGCCAGCTCTCTGTGGAACCATCCAGTCAGTCCTGTGCTCTCTTGTATCTCTGCAGGCTGATTTCCTCTATGCCCATGCATGGTTCTTTCAGAATCATTCATTGCCTCCACCATTATAGGTATTGAACTCCAGGTCAAATCATTCACGATGTTAAAACATTCTTTGTCACAAAAATAAACTACAAAGATTCATGAATGAAGCCCATTCCATCACATGAGCCAGTCTCCCATTCATTGACTCTGTCTACAATTCCTGCTGCCTCGGCAAAGCGACCAGCATAATTAAGGATCCCATGCACCTCGGACATTCTCTTTTCCATCTACTACCATAGGGAAATAGATACAGAAGTCTGAGGTCACACACCAACTGACTCAAGAGCAACTTCTTCTCTGCTGCTGTCAGACAGGAATAGCTTCTTTGGCCTTTTGGCTAAAATTTACTGTGGCCAATCCACCCAACCTGCACAGCTTCAGAGTGTGGGAGGAAACAGGAGCACCCGAAGAAACATACTGAAGAAAAATGTACAAACTCCATGCAAACAGTCACCCAAGATTGAAATTGAACCCGTGTCCTTGACGCTGTGAGGCTAATCACTGTGCTACCTCGCATTAAGTCGATCTTTGCCTACACCCTAGCAATGATTGGAACACTACATTCTGCACCGTCTCCGTTCCTTCTCTATGAACAGTATGCTTTGTCTATGTAGCGTGCAAGAAAAAATACTTCTCATTGTATATAAATACATAAATCAAATCAAATCAAATCGCTGACTTGCCCAAAACCTTAAGCCTGTGCTCCCTCGCACTTGCAGAATAAGTCATTGGAAACAGGTGTAGCAGATAAGAAACAATTCTCTCAAAACAAGGAGACAAAACCTTAGATTTAAAATGAGGCCATCCAGGGATGATATCAACAGGCTTTTTTTTACATAAATACTAATGGATATCAGAACTCTCCTCCCCCACAAAAAAAACTGCTGAGAAAAACACAGAACTGAAGTTTTTGTTATTTAACAGTATCAAGAAATATGGAGCAGGACAGAGAAATGGAACGAAGACACTTTCTCAGCATGAACAAAGTTGCATTGGAACAGGCTTGAAGGGTTGACTGGCCAGCTCCAGTTCCTGTTCCTGTTCCTGTTCCTACTCACTGTTCATGCTTTGCAATCACACAAAGATTGCAAGCCCATCTGTAAAACTCAAGTCCAATTTACTCTATGGCGCAGCATATCACCGAGTCAATATATACCCAATACTTACAAAGTCCAAGTGCAGGCAGTTAAACGGGCCATCATATCAATTACGTTTTTATCTTACCCACTGAAGAAAGGGTGCCTTCAGTGTTTTCAAACCCACCTCCAAAATGTCCAACCCCATGTTGAATTTCCAGGCAGAGTGGGGAAAGGTCAACCACTCACCATTAGACCATTCAACATTTCTTTAGTGACATGATGGTATTGTCACTGGAATAGCTTCTTGGCCAAGATCAAACATGAGATCAAGTCCAGATCAAGTGCAATGCCTTTTTTTAATTCATTTTTCAGACATAGGCGTTGCTGACTGGCCAGTTTTTATTGCCCATCCCTAGTTGCCCTTGAGAAAGTGGTGATGAGCTGCTTTCTTGAATCGCTGTGCTCCATGTGCTGTGGGTTGACCCACAATGACGTTAAGGAGAAAATTCCAGGATTTTGACCATGCCACTGTGAAGGAACGGCGATATATTTCTAAATCAGGATGGAATTTGCAGGCGGTGTTATTCTTGTCCCACTAGATGGAAGTCATCCTGGGTTTGAAAGGTGCTGTCTAGGGATCTTTGGTGAATTGCTGCAGTGCATCCTATAGAAAGTACACGCTGCTGCTACTGAGCGTCAGTGGTGGAGGGAGTGGATGTTTGTGGATGTGGGCCAATCAAGTGGGCTGCTTTGTCCTGACTGGTGTCAAGCTTCTTGAATGTTATTGGAAGTGCACTCATCAAGGCAAGTAGGGAGTGTTCCATCACACTCCTGACTTGTGCCAGACGGACAGGTTTTGGGGAGTCAGGAGGTGGGTTACTCGCCACAGTATTCCTAATCTCTAACCTGTTCTTGTAGCCATTGTGTTTATATGGCAAGTCTAGTTGAGTTTCTGGTCAATGGTAACCCTAAGAATGTTGACAGTGGGGGATTCAGGGATGGTTACACCATTGAATGGCAATGGGCAGTGGTTAGAATGCTTCTTATTGGTGACTGTGATTGCCTGACAATTGTGTTGTGTGAATGTTACTTGCTACTTGTCAGCCTAAGCCTGGATAATGTCTAGATCTTCTTGCATTTGAATATTTTCTTGTCAGCTTGGACTTTGTATGTCTCTCCTATGGGGACCATGAGCTGGATTTAATTTGAATCTGAATTTGGTTTTTGGATCATGCAAGGAGATGGATTAAGGGCTTGCCCTTGTCCACTCTTGCGCATTGGCTCTGTAACTTTAAAAATGCAGTAATTTTTTTAAAAAGTAATTCAGAGACTCAAGGTAATGCCCTGAGGACTTGGGTTCAAATCCCACCACGGCAGTTCGTGAAATTTAAATTCAGTAAAAATCTGGAATTAAAAGCCTAATGATGAACATGAAACCATTGTCGGAAAACCCCATCTGGATCACTAATGTCCTTGGGAACAGAAATCTGCTGTTCTTACCTGGTCTGGCTCCCTGGGGTGGCACGGTGGCACAGTGGTTAGAACTGCTGCCTCACAGCTCCAGGGACTTGGGCTTGGGTCACTGTCTGTATGGTGTTTGCACATTCTCCCCGTATCTGTGTGGGTTTCCTCCAGGTTCTCTGGTTTCCTCGCACAGTCCAAAGATGTGAGGGTTAGGTTGACTGGACATGTTAATTTGTCCTTAGTGTCCTGGGGTGCATGGGTTAAAAGGATTAGCAGGGTAAATACATGGGGTTATGGGGATAGGGCCTGAGTGGGATTGCTGTCGGCACAGTCTCAATGGGACGAATGGCCTCGTTCTGCACTGCAGGGATTCTCTGTGACTCCAGATGCATTCTGAAATGGCCTAACAAGTTCAAGGACAATCAGGGATAAGCAATAAATGCAGGCCCAGCCAGTGGCACTCAGATGCCATGGATGAAAAGAAATGTTTGAATAATTTCAGCTTCTATTTCTTTGAGACTAGTGGTAGAAATACAGAGATTCTTGGAAGTCAAGTTGCTTTACATTTATATGCTTTTTGTAGATATTAAAAATATAAATGATTAATTTAAAATAGCATCATATCCCAATATGAAGCTTACATTTTACAGTGCACTCTATTAACTTCAAGCAATCGCCCTGGTCTTCAAAGATTACGATTTGCAAATTGAATTTTTCCACTGTCAGGCAGTACTTCAAGGATTTGGAATAATAGAGAGTTGGTTAATCATCATTCGTATCTGAAAATTAAGAATTGAAAATGGGGCATAAAATCTTGTAATGAAACTGCCCTCTTCCGCACAGCAATCTCTCCCCAGCGTATAGATCCACCACCAAAACACTAACAGATTTATCCAAAGTAATCATTCCCAAAACAGCAGTTAGAACATGTGACATAGAACAGTACAGCACAGCACAGGCCCTTCGGCCCTCGATGTTGTGCCGAGCTATGTCCAAACCCAAGATCAAGCTATCCCACTCCCTATCATTCTGATGTGCCTATCCAATAACTGCTTGAAAGTTCCTAAAGCGTCCTACTCCACTATCACAGCAGGCAGTCCATTCCACACCGCCAACCACTCTCTGAGTTAAGAATCTACCTTGGTCATCCCTCCGAGATCTCCCACCATGAATCTTATAGTTATGCCCTCTAGTAACAGCTATATCCACCCAAGGAAATAGTCTCTGCACGTCCACTCTATCTATCCCCCTCGTCATCTTATAAACCTCTATTAAGTTGCCTCTCATCCTCCTTCACTCTAAAGAGAAAAGCCCCAGTTCCCTCAACCTTTCCTCATAAGACCTACCCTCCAAACCAGGCAGCATCCTGGTAAATCTCCTCTGCACTCTCTCCAATGCTTCCACATCCTTCTTATAGTGAGGTGACCAGAACTGCACACAATATTCCAAATGCGGTCTCACCAAGGTCTGGTATAGCTGCAGCATAACCCCACGTCTCTTAACTCAAACCCCCTGTTAATAAATGCTAACACACTATAAGCCTTCTTTATGGCTCTATCCACTTGAGTGGCAACCTTCAGAGATCTGTGGATACGAACCCCAAGATCTCTCTGTTCCTCCACATTCTTCAGAACCCTGCCATTGACCTTGTAATCTGCATTCAGATTACCAAAATGAATCACCTCACATTTATAAACTCCATCTGCCACTTTTCTGCCCAGCTCTGCATCCTATCAGTGTCTCTTTGCAGCCTACAAGAGCCCTCCACCCCATCCACTAAGTTGAAAGTGGAAGTTAAATTCAATAAAAATAATATCTGGAATTAAGAATCTATTGATGACCAGGAAACCATTGCTGATTGTCAAAAAAAAACCCATTTGGTTCACGAATGTCCTCAAGAGAAGGAAATCTGCCGCTCTTACCTGGTCTGGCCTACGCATGACTCCAGAGCCACAGCAGAGTGGTTGATTCTCTACTGCCCTCGGGCAACTAGGGATGGGCAATAAATGCTGGTCAGCCAGCATTGCCCATATCCCAGAACGAATGAAAAAGAAGTGCTTGCCTTGTCAAAGGACAGAGCAACTTGAAGTCTGGAGCAAAAGTTGTGAGACCGAGATACATTTCGAAAAAATGTGGATGGATTTTACTTCAATTCTGATCAGAGATCGACTCCACTAAAGAGAAAAGCATCACGCACGCAGAGATACTTTGCGCCACTGTCTGCTGTGTGACACTATTTTGTAAACAGTGGACCTCTTACTGAAGTTCTGCTTTCAAAAGCTGCATTACTTCCCTTTTGAGAGGTCTTATGCAGTCGTTCGATGCAAATTAGGCCATTTTTCTGCCGTTATCTGGTTGTTTGCTCTGTTCTTCAGTTTGTTTTAGTGATTTTGTTCTTCCCTTCTTGTTGTAATAGTAGGTTTGGTGTATGTTTTCCAGGGTGCTTTACATTCAGTGACCAACATGGTGAGCCACACTGGGATCAATGTTCACTTTCTCAACCTTCTCCCCCTTTAATTTTACACATTCAATTACTCTGGTAGTGAGTTTCAATATCTTCACACATAGGCTGCCGGTTCATTTCTTAAAAAATTGTTCATGTCACAAGTAGGCTGACATTAACATTGCAATGAAGTTACTGTGAAAATCCCATAGTTGCCACACCCCAGTGCCTATTCGGGTACACTGAGGGAGAATTTAGCATGGCCAATGCACCTAACCAGCATGTTGGACTGTGGGAGGAAACTGGGGCACCCAAAAGAAACCAACACAGAGGTGAGGAGAATGTGCAGACTCTGCACAGACAGTGACCCAAGCCAGGATTCGACCCAGTTTCCCTGGCGCTGTGAGGCCGCAGTGCTAACCACTGTGCCACCATGCCGAATTCCTTACTGGGATTATATAGTGAAGTTCAATCCTGTTTATTAAAGGCTTTGCTTTCTTACAGCACCTTCAAATGCCCTCTTCATTCATTCTCCCTCAGAATGGCCAATGTACCTGACCAGCACGTCTTTCGGATGAAAATGGAGGAAACCCATGCAGACATGGGGAGAACGTCAGACTCCCCACAGACAGCAACCCAAGCCGGGAATCGAACCCAGGTCCCTGGCGCTGTGAAGCAGCAGCACTAACCACTGTGCCAGCCCATTAGCATTAAATCCTCACCATTTGAGAAAAGTGAAACAAAGTAGGAATCCCACTTTAAGCCTGTACTTATACACCATCCTTTAACATGGCATTGACCTTTTCACACTGTAGGGATAAGAGTAAACACGGTTTGGTGTATTGGTTGGCCGACTGTTGCTGTCTCCTGCACCTAACAATTTTCCCTCCCTGAGAATCACTTTGAAGTTCTGGCTACTTCATTGGAGTCCACATGGATGTGTGTTCAATACTGTTACGGGGAGAATATGTGTATGCTTCTTAGTATCATAGAGATTAGCAAGACAAATATGTGGCATTATGGGGATAGGGCCTGATTGGGATTGTTGTCCGTGCAGATTCGATGAGTCTCTTTCTGCACTGTGGGGATTCTATGATTCTAAGAATCGGGGTTACAACAGAGCTTCATTTCATCAATAATGGATCTCCAACACTTGGAAACCCCAATACTTTAGAAGGGTCCGAGCACATTATTGAATCAAACCATTGAATATTTGTGGGACCCACCTCCTGCTACCCCTTCCCCATCTTCACCAGCAAATTGAAACATTTATAGGGCAATTCTGACTCTAGTGTAAATCAGGTGATAGTGAGTTGACAGCCCATGCCTTCACTGGAAATATATCTGTCACTGCACAGATGTTATTTAGACTGTCAAGTCATTACCACCCTTGTCACACCATTGCCCATGTGAAAATAACACACAGGGTGAGTCTGAGACAGCATCTTGCATGTCTGGGTTAGATGGATGAGCCATGGGAAATGTGTGGGGTTCATAGAATCCCTAAAGTGCAGAAGGAGGTCATTCAGCCCATTGAGTCTTCACTGACCACAATCCCATCCAAACCCTACCCCCATATTCCCATGCATTTACCCTAACTGGTCGCCCTAACACTAAGGGGCAATTTAACATGGCCAATCCACCTAACCCATACAGCTTTGGACTGTGGGAGGAAACCGGAGCACCCGGAGGAAACCCACATAGACATGGGGAGAACATACAATCTCCACACAGACAAGCCAGAATTGAACCCGGGTCCCTGGCGCTGTGAGGCAGCAATGCTAGCCACTGTGCCACCATGCTGCCCCTCAGAGGGGTTACAGGTATAGGGTGGGAGAGAGTATAAGATGCTCTGTCAGAGACTCGATGAGCTGAATGGCCTCTTCTGTACTGTAGGGATTGTATGATTCTATCTTCAAACAACCAGTGGCTGCATTTCAAAACAAAATCTATTAACGTGCTTTTTGATGTCCTTGATTGAGAGAAGGCGCTACTTAAATGCAAGTTCGGTATCTGTCTTAAAAATAGAATTGCGGACAAGGATGGCCCCTCTTTTGATTTAACTTTAAGTGCACACAGTTGAAATTGTAATTTGGGCATACACATTGGCTTGTCTGCACCCCATATACCCAGCTGTTTAATTTCTCAAAGCACCCTAGTGAATTTCTCGAACGGATTGCGTTATCTCAGGTGTATTATCAGAACACAGATGGTGTTGCCTTTCATGACTGGTTTGAATGACACTGAGTTGGAAACAATCCTGAGACAGCGAAAGAGAGTGTCAAACTCAAGTTTCAGCACACCTGCAGTTGTTTTTGGAAACCGGTTTGGTGTAATTTGACATCTGCTGTTTTTTTGTTAAATCACAATTCAAGTTTAAATGTTTTTTTAAGGTGGGTTCTACCTGCAGCCTAGAGAAGAAGAATCTGGAAGGAATATCCAAGGGTGCTGGTTAATATGAAGAATTACGTGTCAATCCAATGCTGTAACCTCTGCCACCAAGCAGTGGAATGATTCCCCCACCCTCTCTGCCGCACCATGCTTTCTTCCAGCCACTATAATTGTCCCATCACTGGTGACTGTGCCTTTAGTTGCCTAGAGCCTGAGCTCTGGAATTCACTTCCTACGTCTATCGCTGGCTCCACTACATCCCCCTCCTTTGAGACACATGATTTCACACAACTTCCCTGAGGCAGCACAGTAACACAGTGGTTAGCACTGCTGCCTCACAGTGCCAGGGACCTGGGTTTGATTCCCAGCTTAGGTCACTGTTTGTGTGGAGTTTGTACATTCTCCCTGTGCCTGCGTGGGTTTCCCCCAGGTGCTCCGGTTCCCTCCCACAGTCTGGAAGACATGCTGGTTATGCGCATTGGCCGTGCTAAATTCTCCCTTAGTGCACCCGAACAAGCACTGGCGATTAGGGGATTTTCACTGTAACTTCATTGCAGTGTTAATGTAAGCCTTACTTGCGACTAATAAATAAACTTTGCTTTATTTAACGGGAAAATTATTGACAAGAGAGATATGCAGGACAATCTTACCAGCCCTGAACTGCCGAACACGGGCTGATTTAAATCTTTATTTAAGTATTAATAGTGAGTCCCAGAGACAATTGCCCAGACTCACTTGTCTTATCGGCCTCATTGACAACGATAAGGTATGGTCCCCACCAGTAGTGACCTGTTGGGATAGAACAAGAGGTCACAGGTATAGGTTGAGAGGCAGTAGATTTAAAACTGAGATGGGAGAAACTACTTCTCCCAGAGGGTGATGAATTTGTGGAACTTGCTGCCCCATAGCGCGTTGGAGTCTGAACCATTGAATGGTTTCACGAAGGAGATAGATATATTTCTAAGAAAAAAAAGATGAGGGGATGTAGAGAACAGGCGGGGAGGAGGATTGGAGACCAGGGAGAGATCAGTTAGGATCTGATTGAATGGTGGAGCAGGCTCGAAGGGCTGAATTTACCTACCTCTGCTCCTAATTCCTATGTTGTAATTACCGTATGTGTATCGACAAACAGATGTATTAAAAGACATAAGTGTAAGTTTTGATTTATTTTATTCTCAAATTATATACTTTTATAGAACAAAAACTGATTCATGTATGGCAATGTATAAATAACTGTCTAATCTACTGACAAAACGAGCACCAGACCAATATAATAGTTTACAAAGGAAATGCAAGCTTAATCTTTCAGAATGTGTTGCATGAATTGACATTACCACTTTCCATATATCCAACACAATTTAATTCAGTTCAGTTCGTTCTTTCTATGTCATATGAAAGTTAGTTAATCCCTCTTTTACGGGTTGCAAGTATTCTGCAAATTACCCATGCACTCAAGAACACCAATAAGCCAGATCAATATTCTTTCAGGTGGCACGGTGGCACAGTGGTTAGCATTGCTGCCTCACAACGCCAGGGAAACTGGTTCAAATCCTGGCTTGGGTCACTGTCTGTGAGGAGTCTGCACGTTCTCCCCGTCTCTGTGTGGGTTTCTTTCGGGTGCTCCAGTTTCCTCCCACAGTCCGACAGATGTGCTGGTTAGGCGCATTGGCCATGCTAAATTCTCCCTCAGTGTACCCAAACAGGCGCTGGAGTGTGTGGCAACTAGGGGATTTTCACAGTAACTTCATTGCAGTGTTAATGTAAGCCTACTTGTGACTAATAAATAAACTTTTCAACTTCAGGAGGGAGAAAGTTTTGTGCACTTCTATAATAATGCAATGCATTCTCCTGTTGAGAAAAGTGACCAAAATTGGTTTTGGTTTATTACAAAGCTCTGTGAGTAATTTATTTTAAAAATATACAATTCAATGGGGTGATATACTATTGAAAAGTGACTGGATGTGTCTATCAAGATATTGATTTATTTTTCATCTGGAAGTACAGGGTAAATTTAGAAATCTGGCACTCCCAGCATAGAGATGCATTTAATGGAATCAGTGCTCAGAGATCTGGTTTTATACTGTTAGAACCCAATCTTCCACCCATGTTCTCTCCATTAGTTCAGCTTCTTCTCGCTGCACTATATTTATCTTATTTACGATTAGGTGGATTGGTCATGCTAAATTGTCCCTTAGTGCCCTAAGATGTGTAGGTTTGGTGGATTGGCCATGGTGAATGTGTGAGGTTATGGGCACAGGGCAGGGGAGGCAGCCTGGGTAAGACACTCTATCACAGTCAGTGCAGACCCAATGGGCCGAATGGCCTCTTATGCACTGTAGGGATTCTATGATCTTCCATTTTGATATTGCTTTTGATTTGGGTGTAAGAAGCTCCACTATAGCCTATTCCAATGGTCACTCCTAATGCAGTCAGAAATATTACACAACTGTTGAAACCATGTCACTTATGTATAAAGATCACATATTTGTGGGAAGCGAGACTTTTGTACCATCATCTCCAATGTGTATAATAATTGGCAAAATATAAGACATTGCTTCTTGTACAAATAAACACAATTTCTGTCAAATAAATAGTTAAAAAATAGACAGAGTGTAACTTTTCTAATGCAATTTGTTTTGCATAATTTGAGTTCAATATTTTCAGTAGATTTTTAACTAATTAACTCGTTACTTCTTAAGTAGAGTGCCTTTGTAATTCTCAATTTCATTGGTGATCCTATTAAAGGTCTTCTTTTACACCGAGTCTCTAAATACGAGAAAGTGATACTCCAGGAGTGGAGTTTCTTTTGCAAACCACTTAGTGCACTTGCACAGCAATAATGGAGTTCTCCAGCTCTGGAGAGCCCTGTTTGAGATTAAATCCCAACTGCTTTTTCCATGAATGTCCAAGGATGTGTGGGTTAGTTGGAATGACCATGCTAAATTGCCCCTTAATATCCCAAGATGTGTGGTTTTTGGGGATTAGCGGTGTAAATACATGGGGTTACAGGGGATAGGGCCAGGGTGGGATTGTTAGCGGGGCAAGCTCGACGGACCAAATAGCCTCTTTCTGCACTGTAGGGTTTCTATGATTCTATGAAGTCTCACCTTCCTTAGAGAGAGATAGCGAGCCATTTCTTCCTCATGTCTAAGCACGTCTCGAGGCGTGTTGCCACAGAGAACAACCCTAACAACATGTGCAGGGACAGGCACTTTCCTAATCAAGGTCAACAGTGTGACCTGCCTAGTGCACACATGGAGGGTGTTAGCTTTGGAGAGAAAAGGGCAAGGGGGCAAAGGTTTTTTGAAAACCTCCCAGACATCAAATATTCCCATTCTCAAACTGTAACTTCCGCATTCCGATATCAGACTGCATTAACTGTACAAACCGGTACTTTTCAGCACTGCATTATTCAGCCATTGTTTATTTGAAAACCATTGTGCTGATTACGATCAAGGAATGCTAATAAAATTCACATCGGAAGTCCAGTTACCTGCAAAGCCTCTCTTTTGTAATAGGGAGTATCTTTTGAAGTAACGAGCTCCTCCTTTTTTCTGTAATCTTTTCTCATTAGCCTGGATTGATAGTTCTGAAGATTAGAGAAAAGGTTCGCACCCTGTTTCCCCCACTAGTGCTTCTACTTCACTACTAGTAGCAAGGAGAAAAAGGCCATCTGTGCTTTTCACCTCCAACTTTCCCTCTTTTCAGCCGGGATATGCTACATTCTCTGTTTCCTAGAATCATAGAATCCCTACAGTGCCATTTAGAGGCCATTCAGCCCATCGAGTCTGCACCGACTCTCTGACAGGTCATGTTACCCAGGCCGTCTTACTCCACCCTATCCCTGTAATACCACACCTTTCCCATTACTAATCCAGGGGCAATTTATCATGGCCAATCCATCTACCCTGCACATCTTTGGACTGTGGGAGGAAACCGGAGCATCTGGAGGAAACCCATGCAGCCATGGGGAGAATGTGCAAATTCCATACAGTGACCAAGTCTGGAATTGAACCCAGGTCCCCGGCGCTGTGAGGCAGCAGTGCTAACTGATGCGCCACCATGCCATCACATGACATTTCTTAAGCTTCACCTCATAACTCACATCTTGCATCTTATTGCCTCTTTGGCATTGAGTGCACTAAAAGTTATTGGCACTATACTGCCCTAGTAAGCTTGGTTTGCAAAACCCTTCCTGGCTAGGTTAGAATCAGATCTCTGAACTGATAATAAACCAAATCACACATCTATATCAATTTTGATTTTATATTGCCTTGTTAAGAAACAGGTGAATGCCAATGATTAGATGAGAGCCCCATATTGGATTGTCCATCATATGTACTTATGAGACAACCTGTTTGGAATAAAAGATACTTTCATAAAAGACTCAAATGGAAAATTCTTTAAAAGATCATTAAAAGACTTGCAAAGCATCACATTATGATCTATATTCCACTGACATCTTTAAGTAATTGGAAGATAAAGTAATCTTCTCAACCCACACAATGGAATCCTCTTAAGAGCCACTCTGCTAAGATCAAACTCTGTTTGGCGAGGCCCAAAGCTATTCTTCTGCTGCAACTTAATCATCGAGTTGTATTTGAGGTCAAGAATTGAATTTTAATTTTTTTTATCCATGTTCGTTTAATGTTAATTGCTATTCTTCTCATCTGCTGTCTTGCAATGTCTATTTAATGCCTGTAGATGTCTCTAGCATACATGTTTTCAGAGCCAATGATCAGCCGGAACTCTCTGAATTTGCCTGCAGCTGGGATTTTCCAGTTCCGCTGCGGTGACCGGAGATTTGGCTGAGCGCCAAATTCCCTGTTCTCACTGGCAGCGGGGCGTGCATGCAAGACTGGAGAATTCCGGCCTGCGTGTTTATAAAACCATTAGAGCACCGAACGTCAGTAAATCAGAATTGCGCCAACTTTTATCCTGATAAACTTTTTAAAACCTGCTCAAGATATTTCGCCCTCTAATAAATCAAAATCAACTTGATGGGGGCAAAATTCACAGAACAGCATGTTGTAAATCAAAACCTCTTGGCAAAAAAAACTGTTTCAATAAAACTTTTGTTAAAACTAGAAGTCGGGACCATTATAATCCTTTATTTTACAAATGTGTTGAATGGACCTCCATTGCTTGATCTTACTGGCCATGGGCCTACTGAGAAAAGAAACATTCAACTTACTGAACGCTTGTTAGTTTGAATGTTGATACAGCTTATCGGGCTAACAAAATGTGTGAATGTCACCCTTAACAGGGCAAATAAAGTGACATTACATGGCAACATTTACATTACTTTTGCGAGACAAAACAATTCATGATTGGGCAACTTTAGTTATCACAATTGTTACAGATGGATTACAGTGTTGGCAGATTACATTTGTGATCTTTCTCATGCAAAAGGTATTACATCAAATTCTTACAGAGCGCAAATATCATGGACTTTTGGGCCATACTGCAGTTTCAAAGAGTAAGTGAA
Source organism: Carcharhinus amblyrhynchos (assembly GCF_965287045.1). Lineage (NCBI taxonomy): Eukaryota > Metazoa > Chordata > Chondrichthyes > Carcharhiniformes > Carcharhinidae > Carcharhinus > Carcharhinus amblyrhynchos. The sequence goes on from NC_137346.1 coordinate 18,142,437, forward strand.
GAGCAGATTTACTGTCCAGTAGGAGGGCTATGATAAGGCTTTCTTGTAAATTAATATCATCATGAATAAATATCACAGAACCACACAAATCCAATGTTAAAAAATGTCACCAATTCGGAATATAAAACACAGCACCTTTTGAAGATTGTGGGATCTTTACACTAGTGGGCCCAGTTAGACCTTGATTCTACCCTGGATACAGGGAGCTATGATTACTGTGTCTATACCATATCACTGAATGCTAATAACCAGAATTTGCTTTTCGAGAAATGTCACAGAATCAACGGTGCAGAAGGAGGCCATTTGGTCCATCTAGCCTGCACCGACAACAATCCCACCCAGGTCCTGTCCTATCCCTGTAACCCCACATATTTAATCCGCCTGACATTAAGGGGCAATTTATCATGGCCAATCAACCTAACATCTTTGGACTGTGGGAGGAGACCAGAGCACTCGGAAGAAACCCATGCAGACACAGTGAGAATGTGCAAACTCCATACAGACAGTGGCCCGAGGCCGGTATTGAACCTGGGTGCTGCGAGGCAGCAGTGTGTAACCACTGTTCCGCCATGCCACCCCCGAATGATGAAAGATGTCGGATTCAAGTCCTTCAGTCATTAAAGGGTCCGTGTATTAACAAGTAAATGTTAACTGTGTTAACTGGTAAATATTATCAACTGTATTAACTGGTAAATAGGCCAAGCTTTCTGGTCATTTATTTACTTGGGATTTTGGCCTACGAGAAGCACTTCTCCCTCTCCACCCTCCGAGTCAGTCCTCAGCCAGAACTCTCAGGCCACTCAAGCCGGTGGGATTCTCCAGTCCCGCAAGCAGCGCATCCCCACCTGCGGGTTTCCCACCGGCATGGGGTGACATTAAATGGAAATTCCCACTGACAGCGGTGGAACCAGAGAATCTTGCCACTAGCAAACAACACGCCACCTCCCTTGGCTGGGAGGCTGGAGAGTCTCAGCTTTGGGATGCAGCTTATATGTTTATGATTAAAGTAATAACTAGACAGGTGGCAATAAATATAAAATGCCAGCGAAGCCTTTGCAATGTGGTAAGTAATTCCAAATCACCTAACTATGGTCACAGAGGCATTGATTTCATTTTCAGCTGATTTTGGAAGACATTGTACACATCACACAAGTGATATGACTGTGATACTTAAAAATACTCTTTGTGGAGTTCATGGTCTAAGTCAACGCTTGTGTACTGTAAAGTTATATTCCTACTGGGGCATGGCATCCAATTGTGACATACATGTCCAATTGGGATGCCTCTTAAAGTACATCTCTGAGTTCAATCAAGGTAAATTTATTCACTGGCAGCTGCAGAACAAGAGGGAATGTGAGATTTTACATCGTCGCTCCACCCGCAGCAATAAGCTTCCCGTGAATCTAACTAAATGTGGCAGATTTCTTCATCAGTTAACATCCATGGGAAGAGTCACTTTGAAAGCCACCGTCAACAATAACCATCGTGAAGTGCAAGATAAAATTCTCCTGCTAGGTACAAAGTGTGGCTCAAGCATTTCATTTCTCAGGGACTTTGAGGGGCCCGGTGCAAAGATCTTCTGAACCCCCGTTTCAGTCACAATCAATGACAAACTGCTGAAAAAGCCAACTGTGCGACATCAGAATGTGAATAGAAAGAATTCCAGGCACTCGCTTCCAACCAAGTCGGTGTATATATAAATAGGAGCAGTTTGATTTCAACTACAGGTCAGGTTAGAAGCCTCCTTGTAACTCTGGATATAATCAGCCTCTAACAACCAGGGTGGAATTTCCTCCTTGTTCTAACAATCTTACAAAAAGAATTCTAAGTGCTGAAAGAGCAAGAAAACAGCAGATAATTGTGTCTTTTTTTTCCCCAACAAGCTGCAGGTCACCATCTTATGGCACTTGGTGTAACAAAAGAGCCAGGACGCAATTCTCGCCAGAAAGGGGGGAGGTGGAGAGAGGGTGGTGGCAGATCCTGAGTTTGCCAGTAAAGCCAGTTGCAGAGCTCTTGGGGAGCCAGATCCAGATCCAAAAAAAACGGCAAGTTTTCACTTTCAGTCTTATGGACTTAGAAATGGTCTAGCCCGTATTCGCATTGTCTAACTGCTACAGGCTGGTTGGCTTAATTCGCCAACCAGCCTGCGGAGGATGCTATTAAGCATGTGCGGACCTCTGATTCTGCACATGCGGAACAGTAACAGTAGAGGTCTGGCAGACAGAGAGCAAGCTGTCAGGCCTCTGCTGTTGCAGGCAGCCTGAACACAGACCACTTCCTGATCACAAACCACACTACCTGGAAATGTAGCCACTGCTGCCACCCCCCTCCCCCCACTACCCCAACCATCCAGATTGATGGGCGGGGCAAACCGGTAAAGTTCCACCTCATGAGTTGTTTCTCTGCAGAACTCATCAGAATGGTTTGAGTCACAACCTTGGTCTTTCCTGTCCACTCACGTTTTGATGAAGGCTACTCGCTGGCGACTGTTTTCAGCTCTAATGCAAAGTTTCCACTTACAATACAGTTTCATTTCAGATTTTCCTTTTATCTTTAAGCCTTCCTATCCTATTTTTAAATCTGATACATTCCTCAGATTAGTGTCATTCTAATTAGTTATCTTAAATTCAAAGAAATTGTTCAAATATGTCCGAATATTTTGTAATACAAAGTCATCAAATGGTGAAATCACCCATCATTTTTAAAAATTTATTCATGGGACATGGGCATCACTGGCTGGCCAGCATTTATTGCCCAACCCTAGTTACCCTTGGAGGGCAGTTGAGAGTCAACCACATTGCTGTGGCTCTGGAGTCACGTGTAGCCCAGATTGGGCGAGGACGACAGATTTCCTTCCCTAAAGGACATTGGTGAATCAGAATGGGTTTTTCTGACAATCGACAATGGTTTCATGGTCATCAGCAGATTCTTAATTTCAGATTTCTTGTCCTGAATTCAAATTCCACCATCTGCTGTGGTGGGATTCAAACCTGGGTTCCCAGAACATGAGTTTCTATATTAATAGTTTAATGATAATATCACTCGGCCTAGTGGTATTATTTAACAGAAGTCAAAGTTGCTGGTGAGTAAAACCTCTTCAAGGTAGAGAACCAAATACCTGAACAAAAGCCTTAAACGTGATCACAGACCATAGTATCCCTACAGTGAAGAAGGCCATTTGGCCCATCGAGTCTGCACCAACCACCATCCCACCCAGGGCCTATTTCTGTAACCCCGCTTATATATCCTGCTAATCCTCCTGATACAAGAGTTAATTTAGCATGGCCAATCCACCTCATCTACACATCTTTGGACTGTGGGAGGAAACTGGAGCACGCAGAGGAAACCTAAGCAGAGATGGGGAGGATGTGTAAACTTCACACAGACAGTGACCCTAGGCCGTTTCACTAAATCATGCAATTAAGTCATAAAAAGCTGAGAATGTATCAACTGAAGAAAATGTCTTCACTTATATCACAATAGATGCAGCAGAAATGGCAGCCAGTTTTTCTTCAAGGTGTTTCCCATGGCTAGATAAATTAGCTCTCAAACCAAGTAGCAAGGAAGCTGGAGACTGAAGACGAGCCAAAAAGAAAGATTTCAACAACAATTCTTCCCATGAAGATGGATTCTATTCCTGCTGCTATAAATATTGAAAGGTCTTCAAGTTTGACTCAGTTGAGAAGATCAGACCCACAGGTTGGGGGCCTGGGGGACGGACGCAAATGGGGGAAAGCACAAAATGATCTGCAGTAAAAGCTGCTGAACGTGCTACTCTTGTAGACAAAGACCTTTGGCAAACACGACATGTTTGACAGACATTTTCTTTCCATTCTGCCCTCTCCAATGCTTTACCTTTCTATTAAATATTCCATTCCAGTGGCCCCAAGTGTGGGGCTAAAACGAAGCCTGATTCCACCAGCAAGCGCAGATGTTAGATAATGGATGAGGGATGTTACAGCATCAGCTTTCTCTGATCAAGGTAAAAACACAAGTGAAATACGCATCCAACCTTCAGCTGCCAGTTACGCTCACTTTTCATCCGTTATATCCCAGAACAAAACAAGCTCATGTCCCTGGGCAGTTCCCTTAACCTCTGCAGACCGCACGGTTTTGTGACGTTAATGCCCTTTCAGTACTGATTTTAATCAGCCATTCAGACTCTAAAAACACGGCCGATTAGCCCAAAAGATAAATGCTCCCACTGCATCGCAGCACTATGTATATTTCCAGAGAGCCTCCTGTCCTCTAAACATACCTCAGCACTGCCTCTGTTACGGAGATACACTTCAATTTGAACAAGGCCACAATATTTTGAGACATTTCCAGAGATTTGGATAGACGGCATTAAAAAAAAATCTTTGAGCAGATTATGCGCTATCAGGGAACCAGCATGTCTGGGAACTGAATAAAATTGTATTTTGCTTCACGTAGCAACTGATCTTTACATAAAAAGCTGTCAAAGAAACAGCGGAGGCCCTCATCTTCAAATCTGTGTGGTGTTTGCTATGATATAAGGCGAAGCAATGATCTGGGTTCTTAAATAAAATGCACTACTGTTCTTCAAAAGGCTGCTGTGTGACTTTTACTTCACATGGCTTCAACTAAACAAGTAACAAGAAGCAAGTTATTAACATTGAGTCGCTGAACATACTGCATTCAAAACTGTTTCTTTTTTAATTCAATTTCCAGGTGATTGCTTTTCTTTAACACATCAACACTGCATTAAAAAGAAAACAAGCTTACCTTTGGGCTATGATACACTAATATATTTATGATTGCAGTTGCGGTGCACAGAACAAATGTCAAACAGCACGAACCAGCACAGTACATAGTACAAACAACAAATTGACAGAACAGTTAAGCTGGCTTAGACCCTCACCAATTCTCACAGTCAATGAATGCTGCTTAATGCAGGAAGGACGTAAGAATTGGGGGAAAAAAAAAATCGCATGGCGGGATTTTCTGAACGCGCTCACCCCAAAGACGGAAAATCCCACTCAAAGTCAACGGATCTTTGTACAGTCCGTGTCCCGCCTGCTAAGATTACTGTGGTGGGCGGGACTGGAAAATTCCATCCTTATGGTAGGATTTTCTGGCCGTGCTTGTTCCAAAGCTCGAAAATCTGCCCGAAGCCAACGGATATTTGTACAGTCCGTATCCCGCCTGCTAAGATTACTGTGGTGGGCGGGACTGGAAAATTCCATCCTTATGGTAGGATTTTCCAGTCACACTTGCCCCAAAGCTGGAAAATCCCACCTAAGGTCAGCAGACCTTTGCAAAGGTCTGCTGACCTTGGGTGGGATTTTCCTGTCCCGCCCACTATGATTCCCATGGTGGGCGGGACAGGAAAATCCCGCCCTTATGGCGGTAAGCTACTACAGTTAGTCAGCCATTGAGCTCTGCACTGGATCTCTTTAGAGGAGGTCTACTGGCATATACAGGATTATGTTTCTCACTGTGTACCATATGCAATTCCCCTCTGAACTGTTTGTTGTATACAATTCCTGCTCTGACCTGAATCTCCCTCTTAAAAGGAGGAAAACACGTATTATAGAAGCCTGTTAGTTGGCTCAATGGGTGCAATCTCAAGAACTATGGGGCCCATCTGTGCTCACTCCTTTTCCCCTCTATGGGTCAGGTTCTCTGACCTCCCCTGCAGCTGGGGTTTTCCAGTCCCGCTGCAGTGAACGGACATTTGGCTGAGTGCCAAATTCTCTGTCTTTGCTGGCAGTGTCGGCAGGATGTGAACAGCCAGAGATTTCAGGCCTGTGGAGAATTACAATGAATATTAAATACACCTACACTGGGGTAGTGTCACCCTCTCTCATACCCAATGCTTTGTCAGTTGTACAACCCAATTTACTTTTCCACCAATGTTAGAAGCCAGATTGAAGCAGGGACAGTGAATGCAATCACATTTAGTAAGTCCCTCGGGAAGATAAATCTGTTTTGACGCTGAGCCATGATGAAGCACCCATCTTTTTAATTCCTAGTGTGGCCAATGATGGGAGAAGTGCATGTTTGCATCGTTTTAATACAGCGAAAGTGGTTAAAGACATAATGAAGTCACTACTCTTTGTACAAGACTAGGTATTGTACACATAATTGGCAGAAATGGCACTCTTCGCTGGTAGAGAAAGAAAATCAGTGAAAGAAATCTCAGCTTTGGGCAACAGTTGTAATCTACAGCTGGGATCTAGTAAAAAAAACATAAACTCACCACAAGAATAAAACAGCACTTATTTAGCCAGAATACACAGTGCATACACTAAATGATGCACGTGCGCATTGCCATTTTTAAAGATTTCCATTTCTGATAGATGATGAGTTCTTGAAACAAAACCATTTTATTTATAAAAGTAAAGAAAGTAGCAGAGAACACCCTATGGATTTGCTAGTGTTGTATGTCACTGTGTCGGAACTGACTCACAAAAGGAGTACACTGGCTTTACAATGTACCACGGAAACCGCATCATCCACTCGTTTTAGCCTGCGTCACGCCTTCGAAAGCTATAAAATACCAATTTTTTTTTGCCAAATACTGCCACAACTTTATACAGTGCAAATCATGAACTTAGAATTAGATGTATTAAATACTGTTTTATTACACCTCAGCGGAACCCATTTGCCAAAAGCAATGCAGCCGCAAGCTGAAGAATTTTGTCCGAATATTAGCCTGGAGATTGTTTCAAAAGTTACTTGGTTTTCATGAATCATATACTCAAAAGAAAACTGCGGTTCAGAACTATCCCACAGTCCAGCCAATGCCCTTGACATGACCTGCTGGTCTGCTGTAGGTCATGTTGAGGTCATTCCTTTCTCCCCCTCCCCTTCCCTCAGTTCATAGAGATGTCCTGGCATTTATTTACGTGGAGGATATCTGCTCGTGGAGACCTCAATGCTCGCTAACAATAGTAGTCCACAACCACGCGTGGCTTGACTTTTAGTTCACTGTAGTTCCCAAACATCGTTTAATATTTCCCATGTATTCTTCAACTGAACTCCAGAGCAAAACATTGAATGCTTCCACATGGTCTTGCCTCACTGGAGTTAAGAATGCGCATACTTTTATGTAGATTGTTATAAAAGCTACCATCATGTACCACCAGAGTTCTGAGGGTGGGCAATGATGAGTTGAATTGGCCTGGCAGGAAGCACTGATACCTTGGAGTGCATGCTGGAGCAGAAGAGAGAATTAAGCAGTGCCATTGGTGAACTTTGAGAGCTTGTTCTCTAACTCAGTGATGCGCCGTTCCTGGGACTGGACAATCACCTTCAAGGATTTAATTTCATCCATTAATTCCTCCATGGTTACCCGCTGAAAGAGAGAAAAGAAAATGAATAACAGGCTCATACAAATTAAGGAGAAACCTGCTTGTGGAAGATCACACTCTCATAAGGAACAATGAATGCTCAAATCGAATGTCAACTGTAATAAGTTCTCAAAGACAGAGGCTCCTTCACCAAAATCCCTTTATGTCCAAGTCTGACAACAGTGTACAGGGTGCTCTCAGTTGGCAGCCTACACTAGGTGTCCCAGAGGAACTGCCACTCATAGAACACAGAACATAGAACACTACAGCACAAACAGGCCCTTCGGCCCACAAATTGCACCGATCATATCCATATCTACCAAGCCATAGAACTATCTATAACTCCCAATCCCAATAACTCCCTTGTACTCATCCAGAAGTCTTTTAAAAGGCCCCAGCGAGTTCACCTCTATCACCACCGACGGCAGCCAATTCCATTCACTCACCACCCATTGAGTGAAAAACTTACCCCTGACATCTCCTCTGTATCGGCCCCCCAGCATCTTAAACCTGTGTCCTCTCGTAGCGATCATTTCAGCCCGGGGAAATAGCCTCCGAGAATCCACCCTATCTATACCTCTCAACATTTTATAAACCTCTATCAGGTCGCCTCTCAACCTTTGTCTCTCCAGGGAGAAGAGACCTAGCTCCCTCAACCTATCTTCATAAGGCATGCCTCCCAATCCAGGCAACATCCTTGTGAATCTCCTCTGCACCCTTTCAATAGCTTCCACATCCTTCCTGTAGTGAGGCGACCAGAACTGCACACAGTACTCCAAGTGAGGTCTGACAAGGGTCTTATAAAGTTGCAGCATTAACTCCTGGTTAAATACAAAGCAAAAGGCTCCCTGATTGGCCCATCAATTTGGCCCTTAATCAGGGAGTTTATATTCTAACAGGGCCACCTCAATTGCCTGATTAAAGTCATTACATCAATCTAGTTGTATAGTCAACGTTAGACATCAGAGCAGGGGTGGACTATGATCTTCCGTGCCCGTTGGGCACCGCAGGGGCTGAGGTACGTTATAGACCTCGACAATTGCATTTTGATTTGACGTGTCTTAAGTTTCCTTCGTACTTTTTGTTTCTGTTCGGGCCATTCCCCCTCCTTTTGGGGAGCTGCCCCCTTTTTCTTTGTCCGAATGTAATTTAAGTTTGTTTGCTTGGTTCGACCCGAAAGAATGACCCGGAAGAACGACTATGATCATGAGATCATTTGGTCCTTTCAGACTAAACTTAATAATCTGAATCATCAAACTTAACATCAGAATTACTCTTTCTACACTTTTGCCTGGTCTCAAGGGTATTGGTTATGAGGAGAGGCTGAATAAACTGGGATTGTTTTTAGTGAAGGATAATGGGAGATTTGTAAGAGGTCTACAAAATTGTGAGAGGCAGAGACAGGGTAAATAGTCAGAGGCTTTTTCCCAGGGTGGAAGTGTCACTTACAAGGGGCACAGGTTCAAGGTGAGAGGAGGAAAGTTTAAGGGCCTACAGTGCGAAAGGAAGCCATTTGACCCATTGAGTCTGCATCAACTCAGGCCCTCACTTAGGCCCACGTCTGCCCTATTCCTGTAACTCCATATATTTATCCTGCTAATCCATCTAACCTACATAGTTCAGGATATAAGAACTAGGAACAGGAGTAGGTCATCTGGCTCCTTGAGCCTGCTCCGCCCATTCAATAAAATCATGGCTGATCTTTTCATGAACTCAGCTCCACTTACCCGCCCACTTACCATAACCCTTCATTTCTTTGGCTGTTCAAAAATGCATCTATCCTTGCTTTAAAAACATTCAATGAGGTAGCCTCAACTGCTTCACTGGGCAGGGAATTCCACAGATTCACAACCCTTTATGTGAAAAAGTTCCTCCTCAACTCAGTCCTAAATCTGCTCCCCCTTATTTTATTATGCCCCTAGTTCTGGCTTGGGACACTAACAGGCAATTGAGCATAGCCAGTCCCAACTAACCTGCACATCTTTGGACAGTGGGAGGAGACCAGAGCACCTGGAGGAAACCCACACAGACATGGGGAGAACATGCAAACTCCACACACACAGTCCCCCTAAGGCTGGAACTGAACACAGGTCCCCAGCACTGTGAGGCAGCAGTGCTAACCACAGTGCCACCCTTGTGATCTGAACCGAATATCGCGATTTTCATGTGTCTATATACATAATTTTCCAAGTTGTCCCAAGATAGTCTGAAACGTAATGAGGTAACGCCAGATGGAAACTTATATTTACTTTACAGGATGCACAATCAAAACAAAAACTTACCCGCTGGGGTAAGGCTTAAATTCTCAACTTGCAACAGGCCAAGGCTGCGATAATTTTATTCATTCATAGGAAATGGGCATCGCTGGCTGGCCAGCATTTATTGCCCATCCCGAGTTGCCCAAGAGCAGTTGACAGTCAACCACATTGCTGTGGCTCTGGAGTCACATTAGGCCAGACCAGGTAAGGACAACAGATTTCCTTCCCTATAGGACATTAGTGAACGAGATGGGTTTTTCCAATAATCAACAATGGTTTCATGGTCTTTGATAGATTCTTAAGTCCAGATATTTTTTATTGAATTCAAACTCCACCATCTGCCGTGGTGAAATTTGAACCTGGGTCCCTGGATAATATCAATAGGCCATCGCCTCCAATTGACACTATTTTTATCCATTTGAAATGCTTCATGTGTCAATGACTGGCTTGAATCAAACACTCAATTGCAGCAGCCTGAGGTAGATGGGAGTGGAAGGTGGGGGATGGGCAGCGGAGGCGGGGGGTGGTTGGGGGTAGAGAGGGGGTGGTGGAAGTGTAGGATGGACAGACATTTAAGTAAAACTAGTTAAAAAGACAATGATGTATGAAGTACACATACTGAAAAATTTGATTCACACGTAGAGTAACTCCGTCGAGGTCCAAGAGGTGGCTTGTTGTCCAGAATGTTCTTCTTGGCAAATTTAAGTTCTCTGTTTTTAGGCGGAATGTAGCCATCTCTCAGTGAGATGAGGATGGGATCAGCGTTCTTGCCTGACATCCACTCCTCAGCGTCTAGTGCTGCTTCGGGGCCTTGCGTGTCTGGGTACAGGTCGTCTTGGAAAAGATCTGACTACAAGATCCATAGGAAAAAGAAGATGTATTTTCAGTTGCAGTGCCCACGAGAGATTCACAGAACCACAGAATCTTGACAGTACAGAAGGAAGTCAGCTGGCCTGTCGATTCTGAAAGAGCATCCCACCCAGGCCCTCCTCCTATCCCCATAACCCAACACATTTACCATGGCCAATCTACCTAACATGCACATCTTGGGACACTAACGGGCAATTTAGCATGGCTGATCCACCCAACCTGCACACTTTGGGGCATTGAGGGGTGAATTAGCACAGCCAATCGACCTGACTTGTATATCTTGGGGTATTAAGGGGCAATTTACCATGGCTAATCCACCTAACTTGTACATCTTGGGGTATTAAGGGGCAATTTACCATGGCTAATCCACCTAACTTGTACATCTTGGGGTATTAAGGGGCAATTTACCATGGCTAATCCACCTAACCTGTACATCTTTGGACACTAAGAGGCAATTTAGCACAGCTAATCCACCTAACCTGCACCTCTATGGAAAACACAGTAACAAGTCTCACAACACAGATTAAGATCCAACAGGTTTATTTGGTAGCAAAAGCCACTAGCTTTCAGAGCACTTGCTGCTCCTTCATCAGGGGAATGGGATTTCAGTTCACAAACAGGGTATATAAAGACACAAACTCAATTTACAAAATAATGGTTGGAATGCGAGTCTTTTCAGGTCATCAAGTCTTAAAGGTACAGACAATGTGAGTGGAGAGAGCGTTAAGCACAGGTTAAAGAGATGTGTATTGTTTCCAGACAGGACAGCTAGTGAGATTTTGCAAGCCCAGAGAAGTCGTGGGGGTTACAGATAGTGTGACATGAACCCAAGATCCCGGTTGAGGCCGTCCTCATGTGTGCGGAACTTGGGTATCAGTCTCATTTCATTCCCCATCACCTCCCACTTGCTGGTGTAATGTGCTTATCTACAGCACTGACCTTGCGAGGCACTGTCATCGTAATGGGTTCACACTTCCGTTCATGTAACTTGAAAAACCTAAAAATGAAGGGTAACAAATCAGATTCGGTTAAGTAAACAAAGAATTGACAAAACAAAATGTGTTTCGTCACAAACATTCTGAAAGGATATTGTTAAACGAGAAAGAGTGCAGAAAAGATTTAGGAGCATGCTACCTGGACTTGATGGATTGAGTTATAAGGAGAGGTTGGATAGACTGGGACTTTTTTCCTCTGGAGCATCGGAGGCTGAGGGGTGATCTTATAGAGGTCCATAAAATAATGAGGGGCACAGATCAGCTGGGTAGTCAATATCTTTTCCCACAGGTAGGGGAGTCTAAAACTAGAGGGCATAGGCTTAAGGTGAGAGGGGAGAGACACAAAAGTGTCCAGAGGAGCAATTTTTTTCACACAGACGGTGCTGAGTGTCTGGGACTAGCAGCCAGAGGTAATAGTAGAGGTGGGTACAATTTTATCTTTTAAAAAGCATTTAGATAGTTACATGGGTACTATGGGTATGGAGGGATATGGGCCAAATGCAGGCAATTAGGAATAGCTTAGGGATTTCTCGAAAGAAAGGTCAGCATGGGCAAGTTGGGCTGAAGGGCCTGTTTCCATGCTGTAAACCTCTACGACTCTTTGATTCTATTACACAGGGGGTGATGGGAGGAGGTGATGCTGTGGTCATATTGCCACTGGACTAGTAAATCCAGAAGCCCACGATAATACTCTGAGGATATGAGTTCAAATTCAAACTCAATTAAAAATCCTGGAATTGAAAGTTGGTCTCATAATGGTGACCGTGAAACTATCATCGAATGTCGCAAAAATCCTTCTGGTCTGCTAATGCCCTTCAGGGAAGGGAATCTGTTGTCTTTACCTGGTCTGGCCTACATGAGACTCCAGAGCCACAGTCATGTGGTTAACTCTTAGCTGCTCTCTCCCCACAAAGCCACGCAATTTGCTATTTATGATTTTGCTCTTGATGAGATTTTGTGGTAATCCTGTGATTGGCGGGACTTTACTGGAACTATTCTCACTACTGTTGGTGGAAAATCAAAAGCTCTAGTGATAGCCACTCCATGTTCTCCTGCTTCAGAGCACTTTACAATATTTAGTTTCACTTGAAGCATTACCTGTTTTTGCCTTCTTTTGTCAACAGGAAGAATTTCATAATCACTGGCTCTTTTGTGGCTAATTATGAATGAATTTTATGGGTAACTCAAGACAATTCCAGATAATCAAGATGGCAGTGGGAGGCAACAGCTGGATTGTGCAGTTGACAAATGGATGCAAAGTACCTGTCTATACATGATGGTGAATATTTGGAGACCACTACGGCACACTGAGCAAGCACAACTCAAAACATGGGCTGTCCGTAGTCTGTCTGAGGCTCTGAGACTTCCTGCCCGCCATCCAAGGCCCAGCTCTCACGAAGCTCATGGTGGGAGTTACTTGGAAAAGGGACAGCCCGGAGACATGGTGCTTAGCATTGCTGCCTCACAGCACCAGGAACCTGGGTTCAATTCCGGCCTCAGGGGACTGTCTGTGTGGAGTTTGCACATTCTCCTCGTGTCTGCGTGGGTTTCCTCCGGGTACCCTGGTTTCCTCCCACAATCCAAAGACGTGCAGGGTAGTTGGACTGTCCATGCTAAATTGCCCCTTATTGTCCCGAGATGTATAGGTTAGGGGGATTAGCCATGGGAAATCTGTGGGGTTACGGTGATGGGGCAGGGGCAAGAGTTGGGGCAGGGCAAGGGCTTGGGCGGCATGGCTGCTTCTCCTGATTTAAGTGGTTGGCACTGTTGCCTTACAGTGCCAGAGGCCCGGGTTCAATTCCCGGCTTGGGTCACCGTCTGTGTGGAGTTTGCACATTCTCCTCGTGTCTGCTTGGGTTTCCTCTGGGTGCTCTGGTTTCCTCTCACAGTCCAAAGATGTATGGATTAGATGATTGGCCGTACTAAATTAACCTTTAGTGTCAGGGAGATTAGCTAGGATAAATGCATGAGCTTATGGGGATAGGGCCTGGGTGGGATTGTGGTCAACATAGGGTGGAATTGTGGTCAGTGTAGACCGGATGGGCCCAATGACCTCCTTCTGCACAGTAGGATTCTACGATTCTATGAAGATGCTCTATCAGAAAGTCAGTGCAGACTCGATGGGCTGAATGGCCTCTTCTGCACTGTGGGGATTCCATGCCCAGGCAAAGGGCAATGTGAATGCAAAACAGCAGCAGTGCAGCATGAACACATGATTCTAATTGGAAGCTGAGGTTAACATGAAGCGATGGTGTTAAACAAGGACTTCCCACACTTCATGAAATTAATTCCTTTCAAGTGCAGCTAAAGTTGAGTTTATCCCTGGGTGACATTGGCCAGTACTATAGGCTGGATTCTCCGAACTCACCCACAGCTGGGATTCTCCAGTCCTGCTGCAGTGAAAGGAGATTTGGCTGAGTGCCAAATTCTCCATTCTCGCTGGCAGCAGCAGTGGGACAAACAAGATCGGAGAATCCCGGCCCACAACTGCCATTCTCCAGCAATATTCCACTGCGATGAATGACAAGTCAATCCTAGTCTCTGCTTCTCCTGGTTTGAGGGAGAAATGTTGGTCAGTACAGATCCTTATTCTTCTTTGAATGGTGCCATTGCATCTTTAAGGTGCCCCAAGACCACCCGAAAAGATAAACTCAACTTTGGACAATAGATACACCTGATTCTCCTCTCCCTCTCTGTGTAAATATCACCAGTACCATGTTGGATGCAACAGTTTTAGTCAGTAACACAGTGTGGTGGGTGAGTTATGAATCTACATCTGTAAGATTGCACACTGTGAACTCATTGCCTTTAGTGATGGGTCTTTCCCGGAGGGGAACATTCTGAATAAACATCATTTTCAACACTGTCCGTCACACAATCTTCCGAACTTATCTCCAATTCTGTCATCAAAGTCCACACTCACCTTGCAATCTCACATCGGCTGACATCCAGGCCCCTCTTTGTCATAAAGCCCATTCCCCTCTGGGGCTCCTTACTGCTGAATGTGCTGATGTAGTGAACATACGGAGCTTCATCCGTGATCTCAAAATATCGGATACTGCTATCGCCCTGCACACAAAGACAAATCAGTCTCCAGAGAGAAAGACCAGAGTTTGAAAAATTTTTCTTTCTTATGGCAACCTTTTGTGCACACAGCAAGACAGAACGACACCAATAGTAAAGAGGAGCAATCAGCCAAGCTAACCAATGGATTGTCCCTCAGACAATTGGAATGATGGTTAACACATCAGCATTCTCTCACCTTCCCACACAGGTAGACTATATTGGAATCTGGATCATAAAATGGCAGGAGCACCCCATTGCTGGTATCCATTTCCTGAAGTGCTATCGGCTCGTCAAAGTTCTTCTACATGGGAGAGAGAGAAGAAATATATTAAATTTTACCCTATCCGAGCTGATTGTCCACAACTGCATGCAACAAGGTCATAGCATCAACTGTTCACTACTAAACAGGCAGTATGGATTGGGAGGGGAGACGTGCTCAACACTTGTGTGTTATTTGGCGAATTTGATTGCTTTCCAACGTCGAATGGTTGGGAAAAACCATTTGGTGCTTTTTGACACAGGACAGTATACATGCAGATTAGAGGGCTCCTGTTCACTTGAATGATGGCATTGCTACAAAGCAGCTTCCACACATCGCCTGCAGTAAACCTGCATGGGGAATATCTGGAATTGAAGTCGGACTTGACTCTCAGCTTAGCTGCATTGGCGCCAAGCGGGAGGTTCAGGCATTGTGCAGCCTCACCCACCAGGAGCACAATGTCAATTTCAATGGGGGGGGGTGGCACGGTGGCACAGTGGTTAGGGTGGCATGGTGACACAGTGATTAGCACTGTTGCCTCACAGTGTCAGGGACTCCGGTTTGATTCCCGGCTTGGGTCACTGTCTGTGCAGAGTTTGCACATTCTCCCAGTGTCTGTGTGGGTTTACTCAGGGTGCTCCAGTTTCCTCCAACAGTCTGAAAGACGTGCTGGCTGGGTGCATTGACCCGAACGGGCGCCAGAGTGTGGCGACTAGGGGAATTTCACAGTAACTTCATTGCAGTGTTAATGTAAGCCTTACTTGTGACTAATAAATAATAAACGTTATGTGGACTCCCCTTGTGCCTTTCTCAGCTTCTGAATTAGGCAGAGGGGTAGAGATGGAACAAAGTTGGCATTGCACCAGGAAATGGAGTGATGATGCTGGAGTTATTACACGGTGACCAGCTCAGCTGCAGTACCCAGTAACACTCCCACTCTGCTGTTCAATCTAGTGGAGGCAGTTCCACTGGAGCTTATAGGAGCAACAACTCGGTTGACTGAGTGTCAATTCCATTGAGCGATCAGGCCAATTCTCCTTCCTTTCTGTATTATTCTCCTCTTTATTTTCCAAAAGCCTGGACAATCCCTGACGGGTGGGTTCACAGCATATTCCTCCAGACTGCTGTCACCACCCCATCCCCCATCCCTTCGCCAACCTCTTTGTGTAGCCAGGAGCTCGGTTGTGGGAGCCACTGTCCACCCATGATACACACATCCCATTTTCCTTCCTTCTGTGAGATGTCAGGTTCTCTGTTCGATGCACCTCTATTTAACAAGGCTCAGAACGGAGTTAGATGTCAATCAATACCCAGGTGATAAGCATTGGTGCACCAATACTTCGATAGGTGCATTCGATAGGTGTACAAGATTATGAGAGACATGGGCAGTGTGGATAAGGAGTAACTGTTCCCCTTAGCTGAAGGGTCAGTCACTAGGGGACATAGGTTCAAGGTTCTGGGGGAGGATGTGAGGAAAACTTTTTTACCCAGAGGGTGGTGACGGTCTGGAATGTGCTGCCTGGGAGGGTGGTAGAGGCAGGTTGCCTCACATCCTTTAAAATGTATCTGGATGGGCACTTGGCACATCGTAACATTCAGGGCTAAGGGCCAAGTGCTGGCAGGTGGGAGTTTCTAATGTGCGGACCCAGTGGACCTCTCTGTGCTGTATGATTCTGTGCTATATTATTTGAAGCATTAATTATTATGTTAGTTGAAACATTAATTCTTTGACATGGCTGTTAGAGGTGGCAATGTACCACTTCACCATTATACCCGTTTACCCTTGTTGAAGAGAAGCACACCCATGCAATCCACACTTTACCACAGAGACCAAACCTTTTGCATCATCCACGTAGCAATTCACCATTATCACCCTCTGATTCAAATCCCAATCAGCAGCGATCCATCAGAACTGCTAAAACAGGTACCAGCTTTTCGTTTCGTTACAGTTGCTAGGATTAAGTAAAAGGTGTGCGTGTGCTCTTAATGAAAAGAGCTCCTGGGGCCCCTTATTAAAAACAGATTGTCTCAGGGAAATCGTTTCCAATGCTGCGGTGTTGAGAGCCCCGCGCCGGCAAAGCGACCATTCACCGAGACGGGAAGTATTTTCCCTGCCTTGAAGCCTCCGGAGACCATGTTCAAACCGCAGGCAGCAACAGGCCCAGGTGGAAGCTTCGGCCCAGAACAGCAACACCAACTCACTCCTGCCAAGATTAGCTGTGAAATTTAATAGATTAACTTTTCCTACTCCACTGTCAATGCAACTGAGCCCCAGCATGCGAGTCTCCTGTTTAATTTGCTGAGCTCCCAAACTAATTTGTGTAAATCTGACACTTTCCGATTCAGTATCCTACACTGGAGACTCCAGCAGCTCCCCTGTGGTCAGCTATCAGCTCTGAGGGCACGTTTTAAACAAAAATATCTGTCGTCGGTAGATATTAAGGAAAAAGGAACCATCATGCAAGCACCGGAGGATAGTTTGTCACCAGTTCTTCATACACCCAGCGCAATTTCCTTTTAATTTGTCTGGGTTTTCTTTTGATGAAGTTCCTATGATTTTTCTCATGAGGTGAGGTGGAGTAGGTTGGGGCCTGTGCTCAGTGGAGCTTAGAAGAATGAGACTTGACCTTATTGAGACATATAGGATTCTCGGTGGGGGGGAGGTTTGACAGGGTAGATACTGAGAGGCTGTTTTCCCTTGTGGGAGAGTGTAAGTCCAAAGGCCATAATCTCAGAATAAGGGGTTGCTCATTTGATTCACAGATGATAAATTTCACAGCTAAATATGGCAGGGTACTAAATCTGTGCAATTCTTTACCACAGAGGGCTAACGAGGCTGGTTCTTGAACGCTTAAGGCTGAGATAGACAGATTTTTAATCAGTAAGGGAATCAAGGGGTATGCGGATAAGGTAGGAAAGTAGAGTTGATGATTATCATATAAGTCAATGAATGGAAAGCAGACTCGATGGGCCAAATGGCCTACTTCTGCTACTACTCTTATGGTGTAAATCAGGGCATCCCTGACTATATAGAAAGCACACCAGAGTATGTGACACATCAATCACACCCCCATGCACTTTTCAGCTCTTGGTTTTGTTGTCTAGTTGACTGGTAGCATAGTGATTACACTGCTACCTCACAGTGGCAGGGGCCTGGGTTCAATTCCTGCCTCGGGTCACCGTCTGTGTCGCGTCTACACATTCTCCCCATGTCTGTGTGGGGGTATTCAGCGGGGTTAGCAGGGTAAATACATGGGGTGATAGGACCTGGGTGGGATTGTGGTTGGTGCAAACTTGATGGGATGAATGGCGTCCTTCTGCACAGTAGGAATTCTATGACTGTATCACAACTAATTCTGTTTTGATGAACAAAATACAATGCAAAGCTATTGATGTTTAATCAACATTGTCTAAATTCAGTTCCTCATTGGATTTTGCCGCGGTGCTTAAAGATTGCATCATTTGAAAATTCATTTTATTTTTTGGACATTCTCATCTGAAGAAGTTGCGAATGGATGATGCACACCGGCTTGGAGACTCTGCTGCAATTGAATACTACCGGGTCCCATAAACCCAGCTCCCTCTGACTCATCCGGGTGAATCCTGTAGTAAAGATGTTTCCCTCCCGGGTAAAAACCGCCCTCATCGGCCTCATGCCTTCATGGGGGGCCAGCTTTTCCTGAAGGAGAAAGCAGTGGTTAAAATGACGAGAGAACAACCCGACGCCACTTGGGGGAATATCCATTTCAGACGCGGGCCGAAGGATCTATTTCCGATCCTGCGTCCTTAGGAAGGTCTGAAGCAAATATTTCCACTGCGAGAAGAAGTGAGAAAGCCCCAGGACTCCTCCTCCTGGCCAACGATAAGATTGCCGCTTTATATGTTGCTGTGAGTTACAGCACCCGTTTGTTTCTGTGTCAAGAAATTTGCTTGCTGTCCATTTTTTTGTTCTTTCACACGGTGGATAGCTTGGCCTAGTTGCACTGTTTTTGTGCGTGGAGAGGAATTCTGGTTGGGAAAGAAACAGATAATATAGTCCGTTCCTTTCCCCCTTCAGCACTTCGCAAGGTGGACAGTCGGCACACAACACACAGAGCTCTTACTGATCGCTAACATATTACTTAATAATTAACGATTCTGGAACAGTACAATCCAGTTTGGAGGGACCTGCCAAAGAAATTGCTGAATATGATCAAGTTTCTATCGTCAGTCCAAGGGTCAAAATGAAATTAGGAATCGCCACAGTTAAAAGAAATGTAAGCCACAGAACTGGTCTACAATGGAAAGCCAATTGGGTCTCAATTTTTGTGGTACGGTGATTTTCCTTTATAAAGATATTGATCCAATGATCATATTACAGGAATATCTCCCTGATGCTAAGGGGTTGAAGCAATGGTTAAATTTTATGATGGTTGGTCAAAAAAGTCTCATTACCAGTAAGGAGTGAGCCATTCAGCCCCTCTAGCCTACCCCACCATTTAATAAATTCAAGGCTTCCACTAAAAGTCATCGTTACCTCAATGAGGTAGATTTTGTGAGGCAAGGTTTGGCTGTTGAGGAGATTATAATCACTGGAACCTGTGGACGATCTTGCTTCACACACACTGGTCCCTGAGACAAACTAACCTGCTTTGGAGTCAAGCTCCAAAACCGCTCAAATGTTTATCGGAATGTAATCATCAACAACAAATTGTATTCATATAGCACCTTTAAGGAAGTGAAACTTCCCAAGATGCTCTATGGGGAGAGCATTATCAAACAAATCCCGGCACAGAAGCTAAGGAAGGGAGATATTGGGCGGGATTATCCAGCTGTGTTCCTCAAAACCGGAAAGTTCTACCCAAGATCAACAGACCTTAGCAGAGTGCGCCACCTCCACCACCAACCACCACCCCCCCCCTTACAATTCCCAAGGCCAGTTGGAATGGAGAACTCCCCCTGTTACATCAAGTGGTCAAAGGTCTGGTCAAAGGTCTGGGCCAGAATCTTCCCACCTTTCACGCCGGTGGGATTTTCTCATCCCACCGCAGTGAGCAGAGATTTGGCCAGCTGCCAAGCTCATCCGGCCTAGCTGCAGCAGGAGCCTGGCGCAAATGGCAAGTAAGATTGCACCCTTGGGTCTTAAAGAGTGTCTGAAAGGATCAGAGAGGACAGGTAAAATGGTGGAGAGGTTCAGGGTGGGAATTCCAGAGCTTAGGGCTCATAAGGTGTGGCTGCTAATGATGGAGCTATTAAAATGGGGGATGCTCAAGAGGTCAGAATTAGAGAAACGCAGAAGGTTAATGGGCTGAAGGAAAGGGAGGGTGTGGCCTTGGAGGAATTCGGAAAGTTGGGTGTGAATTTTAAAGTTAAACTTTATTTATTGTGACAAGTAGACTTACATTAACACTGCAATTAAGTTACTGTGAAAATCTCCTAGTCGCCATACTCCAACACCTGTTCAGGTGCACTGAGGGAAAATTTAGCATGGCCAATCCACCTAACCAGCACATCTTTGGAGTGCAGAGGGAAACCAGGGCACCAAGAGGAAACCCACGCAGACATGGGGAGAACGTACAAACTCCACACAGGCAGTGACCCAAGTCGGGAATCAAACCCAGGTTCCTGGCACTGTGAGGCAGCAGTGCTAACCACTGTGCCACCCATCAGGGCATTAGGTACCAGAAGCCAATGTTGGTCTGTGAATAAAGAGGTGATGGGTGAATGGGACTTGGTGCAAGTGAGGAAATGGATAGTTTTGGATGACCTCAAGGTTATGGAGAGTGGGGAATGAGGGGGCAACCAGCAGTGGGTCGGAACGGTCAGGTCATGGTAACAAAAGCATGGATCAGGGTTTTAGCAGCTGATGAGCTCAGGCCTGGGCAAAAATAATTGGGCGACGTTAGGGAAGGGAGGCCGGCAGTGATGATACATTTAGGTGGTCAGAACCTCCCCTCAGGGGCAAGCACATTGCAAACGGATGTGTCTTAGTCTCCGACAATTGGCAGGAGATGGAGGAAATCAGTGACAGTGTTCAGGTAATCCAGATTCTGGTGTTCGGAAATGGTGACAAAATGAAAAGCAAAAAAATCCAATCATTTGGAATGTGTTCCGCCAGTTGTATTTTTTTTAAATAAATTATTTAAAAATTTGAATACACACATTTCTGCATCTTGAGCAGCCAGTTTGTGCTTTGTCTGGATGTCAATGTCTTTCGAGTATTCTTGTAAATGGGGCTTGTTGCTATGGACACACATGCACTGGGAGCAGTGATTGTTCGAGTGAGGAAGCGATCGACCTTGGTCCCTGGAGTTTAGGTAGAAGTTGCTCTGCTTCCATCAACCGGCTTCCAGGCGTGGAAATAAAAAAGAGTGATGAGGAGAGATCCTCACTGCAGCAGCAGAGATGAAGGGGAAAACTTAAGAGGCTTTTAAATTCCGAAATGGTTTTGGTTGAGTGAATGTGAAGAGGCTATTTGCTCTGGATGAGAAGTCAATGATCATCTGTTTAAAACTCAGTCAAAAAGAGACCAGGAAGTGAACAGAGGAGAAATTTATTTTTATGGAGAATTGCTGGAGCTGAGGAATGTTCTGCCACAGTGACTGTGTGGCCTCTTTCTGTTTGCTGGATTTCTATGGTTCTAGGTCTTGTTGGAGGCGCTGTTTAGATCTGGCAGGACGGTGTGAAGCTGGCATTACTTGCTCTGCTGCCTCAGTCTGTTTCCCCCTTCTTGGAGAAGGTGCATCAGGAAAGGGGGCCTGAGTGAACAGTTCCCGGTGAGGGCGCTCCACATCACTGGGAGTGTCTCCAAACACAGATTAATTGTGGGCCTCTTAATTCTGTGCGGCTGCGCTCCCCCAAAGGTAGAGAGGTGAGGAAGAGAAAGGAGCTTGATCAAGAATTCGGCATCGAAGGCAGTATGGTGGATCAACGAAGACAAAAGTGGGAAGAATCAAACCAACCAAAGTCACAATTGGACTACTGGTAGCCAAAAAGTTAATCTTGTTTCATTAATAAATTAATTAATAGTTCAAACATGTGCTGGTCAGGAGGATTGGCCATGCTAATTTGGCCCTTAGAGCAGGATTTTCCATCCATCGGCTCACAGGAAATTCCCGCCCAAGGTCAACGGCCCTGTGCATGGTCCACCCCCCCGCCCGTTACGATTCCTGTGGCGAGTGGGGCAAGAAAATCTGGGTTTAAGTATCCCAAAGATGTGTAGGTCAGATGGATTAGCCATGGTAAATGTGTGGGGTTAAGGGGATAGGGCGGGAGAGGAGGCCTGGATAAGAGATCCTGTCAGGGAGTCAGTATAGATTTGATGGGCCGAAAGGCTTCTTCTGCACTATAAGGATTCTATGATTCTATAACTCTATGATTGATTTTATGATGTGAATAAATGCAATGAAAACTCCTCATCCCTAACCTTCATTCCCAGGAGTGAAACTAAAACCAAATGAGGGATTCCCCCAATCAGGGATCTGATCATCTTCAGCTCACCTTTTGCTCAGTGGCAGTTTTGATGAGTTTAGTTTTGTGCCTTGCCCGTGTTGTGCACCAGGCTGCCACCCGCTCTCACAAACACCACCATCCCCACACCACGCACACGACCAGAAGTTGAAACACCTCCTACCGGATCCCAAAGGGCCAGCTGCCGTTCGCTCATCTTGCTGAATCCAGTGGTGAAGATTTTACCGTCGGACATGAAGATGGCCCTCATTGGCCGAGCACCTTCGTGAGCTTTGTTCTTTTCCTTATTTGGTTGGTTAGTAGCGAGCAACAAGAGCAAGATGCATTCAGGAGGTAAAAGAGAAAGGAACATGCAGTCACAGCACACAACATGCGTCACGTCAATCCCCAAAGCACCCATTTTACACAATATTTCATCACCCCCGGCCCAGATTTACCTTTCGCGAGAAGAAACCAAGCACTTTTGACCTGTAACACCAACTGTAAGGTCCCAACAAGATGCAAAGTCACCCCATCACCTGCTGAAGATGGAACCAAATTGGATTCTTGCTTCTCCTCATCTGAACCCTGGACACAAACTTCCGTTGACAGCTTCTGACACACAGTATTTGTCTCAAGAGGTTTGCAGCTTGCAGTGTCCCCCAGGCTTAAGAGACTCTACTCAAGTTCTGATGTGTCTGTCGCCTGGTTAATATGTCCCACAAAGGATGAATTGAATTAAACTTTACAAAGAGTGAAACATGTCCATCCCGCAAGGGCTTGTCACAGTCCAAGTTACGCAGGAAATTTATGGAGTAGAACCGCAGAATCCCAACAGTGCAGATGGTGGCCATTCAGCCCATCAATTCTACACAGACAACAATCCCACCCAGACCCTAACCCCGTAACCCCATGTATTTACCCTGCTAATTCCCCCGACACTAAGGGGCAAGTTAGCATGGCCAATCTACCTAATCCGCACATCTTTGAAGTGTGGGAGGAAGCCGGAGCACACGAAAGAAACCCATGCAGACACGGGGAGAATGTGCAGACTCTACACAAACAGTGAACCAAGGCTGGAATTGAACATGGGTCCCTGACACTGTGAGGCAGCAGTGCTAACCACTGTGTCGCCCATAATTCTAAATAGCTCAGAAGTAGCTTCTATTTCTGGCAGGGTCTACATTTCCTTTAAACTAGTTCCCTCAATGATGTAAGCATTATTTGATCAATTTCTCAGGTCAATAAAATCAGACAAAAAATAAAGTGAAGGGATGTTACTTGATTAGAGACTGTATGTAGGCTTCACACATGGTGTTAGTGTTAGGAATCTCTTAGGGAAGAATGCAGGGCTGTATGATACTGCAGTATGAGAGTACTGTGCTAAGCAGGGATAAGGCACAGGCTTAATCTATGCTCACATCACAATGATTAAAGTTTAACGTGTATTTATTACTGTCACAAGAAGGCTTACATTAATATTGCAATGAAGTTATTGTGAAATTCCACTTGTCGCCACACTTTGGCGCCTGTTTGGGTACACTGAGGGAGAATTTAGCACGGCCAATGCACCTAACCATGCTGGTCTTTCGGACTGTGGGAGGAAACCGGAGCACCCGAGGGTCTGGTTTCCTTCCACCTTTGAGTGAGGGTGCTTGGTAAGGAACATTCAGCATAATGAATGGGGCAGCTGCATCTTCAGAGAAGGGATAGAGCCCAGAGGGACAGCTGTGGGTAAGTTGCAGTAATAATTTTTTATTCATTCATGGGATGTGGGCCTCACTGGCTAAGCCAGCATTTATTGCCCATCCCTAAGGGGTCAACCACATTGTTGACGATCTGGAGGTGTAGGCCAGACCAAGTCGGGATGGCAGATTTCCTTCCCTAAAGGACAATAGTGAATCAGATGGCTTTATATGACAATCGACAATGGTTTCATGGTGTTCATTAAACTTTTAATACCAGACTTTTTATTGAATTGCACCGTCTGCTGTGGGGGGATTCTGTAATGACTTTAATTTGTCATTATTTAACCAATTTAACCAATCAAGGTGAGCCAATTAGAATATGAGCTCCCCAATTAAGGGGACAAATTGATGGGCCAATCAAGGAGCTTCTTGCTTTCTATTTAAGCAGGACTGTCGGTTCCTCTGGGACTCCTGATGTAGATTGCTCACTGTCAGCGCTCTGTACACTGTTGTCAGACTTGTAAATAAAGGGATTTTGGTGAAGGGACTTCTGCCTCCGAGGACTTATTACAGATTCGAACCAGGGTTTCTATTAGTTCACAGCGGTGATCATACTTGTATAAATTATTGGGTTAATTGCCCTAATGACACGAATAGTGCCCAAGGCAATTTCCCATGTGCATGCCTTAACCTTCAACGCTGGTGGGCTAACCAACTCAGAGAGCACTTCGTTACGAGATCTTCATGAGGAGTGAAATGAATCCATGTATTGATCAGCTTGGGATTGGTTGAGCTCTGAGGTGACTGGTCTTGTAGTTATTATCTGGTACCATTTACTCCCTGTATCATGGTCAGCACAACTATACAATGCATTAAGCCCAACATCAAGGTTGGTGTCTGTGATATGAGCTGTTTGGATGGCAGTTGTATTTTGTTTTGTGCACCAATCCATGGTTCAGTCCATGCCTCAGAGTCTAACTCCAGCATAAAAATCAAGGCACTCCACTGCAGTACTGAGGGAGTGCTGCACTCTCAAAGGTGCTGTCCTTTAGCTGAAGTATTAAACTGTGGCTGTTGGCTCCCTCAGGTGGGAGTAAAATATTTCATGGAATCATTTTGCGGGACAGCAGGGGAGTTATCCCTAGTGTCCTGACCAATATTAATCACTCAGATCAACATCATATAAACAGTTACCTGGTCATCATCACATTGTTGCTTGTGGGAGCTTGCTGCGCATAATTTGGCTGCCGCATTTCCGACGATAGTGGTAAATGGAAAGGTGATGGTCTAATGTATTATTGCTGGATTACTAATCCAGAAACTCAGCCAATGTTCTGGGGACCCAGGTTCAAATCCCACCATAGCAGATGGTGGAATTTGAATTAAATAAAAAAAATCTGTAATTAAAAATCTACTGATAACCGTGAAACCAATGTTGTCAGAAAAACTCATCTGGTTCACTAATGCCCTTTAGGGAAGGAAATCTGGCATCCTTACCTGGTCTAGTCTACATGTGACTCTAGAGCCACAGCGGAGTGGTTGACTCTCAACTGCCCTCCAAGGGCAATTAGAGATGGGCATTTATTGCCAACCAGCCAGCGATGCTCCATGTCCCATGAATGAATAAAGAAAAGTGTTTGGGGACACAACAAAATGATTTAGCAAGCCACTCAGTTTGAGGAATGGACAATAAATGCTGGCATTTCCAGTGACACCCAGGTCCCAGGAAAGAATGAAACAAAAGCATAGCACGGAATTGTGTTGGGGGTACGGCTGTGAAGTTCAGCAAGCCATTCAAAAGTCCATTGATTTCAGCAGGACTGGAAAATCCTGCTGGTGTAAAATTCAATCCATACAATTACATGAGTTTACAGCACAGAAATAGGCTTTTCAGCCCAGCTTATCTGTGCTGGTGTTTATGCTCTGCAAACCTGATCAATTCCATTTTCCTTCACCGACCTATCTAGCTTTCCCTTAAATACAGCGACAGATTTAACAACTCAACAACAGAAGTTGAAGCTCCTTATCCCAGGAATATATCTCATTGTCAATCTCTCTTCAAGTGTGCACTCCTCCCTGGTTATAAAGTATGCAGAACTACCAACATTGGCAGGCTCAGGAATGAAATATGTTCCGCAACTGAACTCGTTTTAGGGTGGCATGCTGGCACAGTGGTTACTGCTGCCTCACAACGCCAGCAACCCTGGTTCAATTCCTGAATTGGGTGAGTGAAGTTTGCATATTCTTCCCGTGTCTGTGTGGGTTTCCTCCGGGTGCTCCGGTTTCCTCCCACAGTCCGAACGGTGACCCAGTTAGGTTGACTGGCCATGCAAAATTGCCTCTTAGTGTCCCAAGATGCATCAGGGGTGTTGGATTAGTGGGATAAATACGTGGATAGGGTCTGGGCACATTGGAGAGTCAGTGCAGACTCGATGGGCTGAATGGCCTGCTGTTGAAGCTTAGGGATTCTATGATTTCTACAAAGTGCTGAAGAGTTAGCATCATCTGTGAAGGTAATGTTATATCACTAGACTCGAGAACTGAGCAAACACAAGACCCCCGCCCCCCGAGCAAAAATCCAAATGTGTGTAAGTCCAGAGCCAAAAACCTGGCCCCATGTATCAGGACATTTCCCCATCGCCAGAAAGAAAACTCACATCATCTGTAAATATTTAAAAGGATTTTGGTTTTCCTCTGCAGGTTCCAAGTTTAAGAGAGGGTGGATGGTAAGGATATTTCCAGTCACATTGTGCGGCAATGTTGTAAGCACGTTTTACACAAACAAATCTACCATTTTGTGAGAAATAGCAGAGGAAATTAAGATGCATTTACAATATCAATGCACAGAGCAACTGCAAGAGTTATCAATCATGTGACTCTTTAGCTGCTTAAATTAATCTGTACCCACAGGGGAAAAAAAATCAGCAGTATCTGAATGTGTGGGGTTACGGGAATAGGTCAGGGGAGCAGGCCTGGATAAGATATGGGCCGGAATTTTACCGGCACACTTGCCCCAAAATCGGGGCAGGTGAGGCTTGCAAAACGGCATTCTCTGTTGGCCTCTGGTGGGATCTTATGAGCCTTGGTAATTGTGTCAGAAAGTGGGTACAGACTTGATGGGCCAAATGGTCTTTTTCTGCACTTACATGGATTCTATGATTCTGTGAAAATGATAAGAAATCTACTCTGAATATCAAATTTAGGTGTGGGAATTTATCCTAAAACAGCAAATATTCACCCAGGCACATTCCATATTACAACATTAGTAGCTCCTATATTCAATGAAGTACCAATATTTGATATTATCCAAGAGCTTTGTCATTGATTTTTTTTTAAACGGTTTCTCAGTTGTGGAGCTGTCTTTTCCCTCTCAAATGTCAGCTTGCTCCTGTCAAATGTGCGACTTATTGAGTGAGATGGTAAACTGGGGTCCTTACCCAGTTGGATGTTAAAAAACGCCTGTGCTGCTTGGTATGTTCAAAGGGGAATGTGGAATTCCTTTCTTTAGATGATCATTTCTGACCTCATCCGACACTTATGTACAAATCAGCTGTCATATTAGCCTACTGTTCAACTTCCAGAATTAATTTTTGCAAAGAATGCCCTGAGAGCAAGGTTAAGTCATGATGTTTATGCAGGCTCTGTTGTTCCCCATTAGAAATGGAGCAATAATTCAACACATCACCCATTAATTTCATTATTATAATTACAGAAGGTCTTGTGACACAGTGGATAGTGTCCCTGCCCTGAGCCAGAAGCTCTAGGTTTGAGTCCAACCCCAGGACTTGATGACTAAGGAGGGTCTTTCCATAGCAGTCAAGCAGGCTGAGTGTGTCAACCTGCGAATCCTTCCAACCACACCAACGTCTGATGTGGAATGGCACCCCTCAAGCTATAAGCCTCTGGTGACACACTTGCGACCTGTTTCCAGGAATTACTAGCTGTGGAAACGGACAAAAGTCTGCCTCAGTGCACCATTAGTGCAGGAAGAGAATTGGAATTGAAATTTACAGGTGTAAAATATCCACAGCACCTACTTTGACGTCAGTAGGTGACACCATGAATGGAAGTTCACTTTATCCTGATGGTTTCACCAGTGATGCCAAATCGCTGAATCCAGCGGAATATCAATGTGGTGTAAGCTGTGCCAAAATTCAAAGCATTTTAATCAGAAACCTACAGGTCAGTTGCAGGTACTTCCCCTAGCTAAAACCACGACCACAGGTACTGGAGGCTCAATAAAGGACAAAGGTCGAGAGTTTCCAGTCTGCATTGTCGTGAAGACTTCAGCTGAAATGAGGAAGGCTTTTCAGTTTATCACACTGGGAAGAGCACAGACATCTACAGGACCGAGCTGGTGCTGGAGTTTCTAAGTGTACTTTTCTCCTCTCCTGTTCCCTGAACTAAATGGATAAGTGGGACTGGATGGTTCAGGCCATTCACGCCGGTGGGATCTTCCAGTCCCGCCAACGGCATGCCCCCTACCCAGTGGCGGCAGGGGTGTGTTCAAAAGGGAATCCCGTTGACAATGGCAGGAACAGACTATCCCTCCGCTGGCCACCCTGAAACGCACTGCGGGTTGCGCCCGTAGGTTGAGAGATCACTTGGTTTCATATAGTCATTTTAAACTGGCTCAATCCTGCATCTCCCATGAGCTGCTGCGTGGTCCTTGTTTCCCACAGCAGCATCTTTCAAATTTGGATTAAGACAGAGAGGAATTAAACCCATCACTCTGACACACCGTATACCACCTTTGCATTCAGCTCAACTGAATGTTCACACAGAGATGGGATATACACTCCTGGAAATATTAGCCAGTTCTTTCTTTTAATTAGTCACTTAGTACTTAAATAGATATTGAGTAATATTTTAGTATGGCTGGAAAAAGAGACATACTTTGCAATCTACACATTTTGTCTTGCTCACAAAAAGGATTGTTCACAAAAAGTGAATAACAACTTATACTGCATGAGGACAGACTGCAGATCTGTTGGCCAGTGGAGGTGGTGGAAGGGCCTGTTCCTGTGCTGTATTGTTCTTTGGACTTTGATTGGTGGAGACATTGCCATGGAGAGTGCAGCATGGAACAGTTAACTGCTCAGCTTTGTTCATATTCAAACCAGGCAAGTTCTCTCTGATTGGTCAAGGCACTGCTCTAGGGAATAAACCAGAGAATGACTATTCTTTAAGCTTTTGTTTAGGTGAACAAAAAGTGCCAGTCACGCGCATGTTCCTTCCATGTACAAAGGACTGAGCCCCGTGTGTGAACATAAGTAATAACTAGCTCGCGTAAGTGAGTCACACTGCGACCATGACAGATCATTTTCAATTGGTTGTTAGTGGAAGTCTTGGCACACTTGGGATTGTTCAGTAAGTGTTAATCTGCTTCATAAAGACAAAGCTCATCTCAATTAGAGCATCGCAGTTCACATCGCACTCGCCTGCTTTCCAAATAGTGTAATTTAACATCTAATTGGGTGAGGGCCCAATGGACACAATCAAATACTGGAACTTCAAACACCATGCAGCACAAACACATTCCGGACCAGTGGAAAACCTTACAGCAATGATGCGTTGCTCCCTCGGGTCAATGACGCGCACTTTCTTGTCCTTACATGTGGTGCAGATGAGGCTGCCGTTGCGGTTCCAGCAAACATTGTAAATCAGGTCACTGTGCAGGTCATCCAGAGTTATCAGGGGCTCCCCTGTCCCCACATTCCAGATAATTATCATGTTATCACTGCCTGCAACAGATACAACCAGATATTGTCAAAGTTCAATACACAGCATCAACTTCTGATAAGCTGATCTCTCATCGTTCCTTTGTGTGTCAATTTTCTTTAGCTTTTTCTCCCAGTTCTTGAAGGAACTTATTGCTTAGACCACGTGTGAGTCTAGATAGTGAGGGCTGGCGACCTATTAAGCAGTTCAACCCGCCCTCCTCTTCCCCATATTCACATCTATGTATCATCCATAAGAATTAACTGCAGCATGGTGGCACAGTGATTATTACTGCTGCCTCACAGTATCAGGCACCCGGGTTCAATTCCGGCCTCCAGTTACTTTCTGTGTGGAGTTTGCATGTTCTCCCCGTGTCTGCGCGGGTTTCCTCTAGGTGCTCCGGTTTCCTCCCACAATCCAAAGGTGTGCAGGTTAGGTGGATTGGCCATGCTAAATTGACCCTAGTGTCAGGGGGATTAGCAGGATAAACGTGTGGAGTTGCAGGAATAGGACCAGTATGGGATTGTTGTTGGTGCAGACTCGATGGGCCAAATGGCCTCCTTCTGCATTGTAGGGACTCTATGATTCCAAGCATCAGTTTTAAGATGCTGCACCACTGCTTATATCCTTGATTCCCTTTTAATCAGATGCTGACTACTGGATGCACAAGCTGTCAGGATCTTCACATTTGCCGCAGAACAGCAACAACAATGTGCAAGAGAAAGAGAAACTGCTTACCAGCACTGGGGAGCAGTAGCAGTTGGGATAAAGGTTGAGAACTCATGATGTGACAGCATTCATTGCACAATGATGCTCTGATTATAAATGGAGGATTGAGTTTGAATGGGGCAAGAAGAAATCTGCAAGTGCATAGGAGCGATCGATAAAATGTCACTGCTTTCTGAATGTTAATGAAACAGGGAAAAACAAAAAGCTTGAATGCCTTTGTGCGCAGCGTGAGGGAACCGGGTGAAACCTTTCCCTCCTCACAAAGAGCGCAGGGTGTCACAGTGATTAGCACTGCTGTCTCGCAGCGCCAGGGACCCAGGTTCAGGTCACTATCTATACAGAGCCCGCATGTTCTCCCCGTGTCTGCATGGGTTTCCTCTGGGTGCTCTGGTTTCCCCCCCACAGTCTGAAATTTGTGCTGGTTAGGTGCTAAATTCTCCCTCTGTGTGCCCAAACAGGCGCTGGAGTGTGGCGACTAGGGGGGCTTTCACAGTAACTTCATTGCAGTGTTAGTGTAAGCCTTACTTGTGACACTGATAAATAAAACTTTAAACATATCTCTGGATCTGATTCTAAGTGATTCCACTGCAGATGTAGGATTTGAATAGCAGAGTCTAAGCAATGGGTGTGTGTATTGTTTATCGCTGCACAATTATTCCTGGATTAGGAACCAGTCCCAAGCAGCTGCCTGGGGAGAAATCTGCAGCTACTTGTCTCATTATGTTTGGTGCCAGCTGCTGGATTGAACAGCTGGGACGGGCAGGCATTGGCAGTAATGGGCTCAGCAGCACAGAACTGTTAAAGGGCACTTGTGTCCAACTCAAATCAGGGATTTGTCAGAAATGTGTCTGCCACTTACTCCAGACTGCCAGCCAAGGAGAAGGATTCTGCTGCCAAATTCAGAGGCCCCCTGGTTATAGGATCCCTACAGTGCAGAAGGAGGCCATTCAGCCCATCTAACCTGCACCGACCACAATCTCACCCAGGCTCTATCCCTCTGTAACTTCACATATTTGCCCCGCTAATCCCTCTAACCTACGCATTCCGGGACACTAAGGGGCAATTTAACATGGCCAATGCACCTAACCCTCACATCCATAAGCATACAGGCCAAGATAAAGCAGAAAACGGAGGCTTGAGACAATCACAAAAGACTTTGTTCTCTTGAAAGCCGACAGGACCATTGAAAGTGCAGGGGTGGAGTTAAAATGGAAATTAGGAAAGCAAAGAGAGGATAGAGAACAAAAATCTTAGCAGCCATTCGCAGCCTTTTCCCCTGGTTTCTGTGACCCATCTTTCATTCCCTCCCCCTGCCGTATAAATATCTCCCGCTTTCTGTGCCTTTTAGCTTTGTCAATGGGTCATCTGGACTCAAAATGTCAGCTCTTTTCCCTCCTTACAGATGCTGACAGGCCTGCTGAGATTTTCCAGCATTTTCTCTTTTGAGAACAGAAGGTACTGTTAGATAAAATCAAAGAAAATCCTAAGATGTTTTACCAAAACATTAAGAGAATAACTAAGGAAAGGGTAGATTACCAGAGATCTGCGTGGTAACTTTGGGTTTTTGATTTGATTTGACTTATTACTGTCACATGTATTGGTATACAGTGAAAAGTATTGTTTCTTGTGTGCTGTACAGACAAAGCATATCTTTCATAGAGATAGACAGGGAGTGAATCAGAAGATTTGGGCAGGGTTCTCACTGAGTACTTTGGCCAGAATCTTATCACCCGTTCATGTCAGTGGGATTTTCCCATCCTGCTGCAGCGAACGGAGATTTGGCTGGCTGCCTAGTTCTTCGACTGCGCAGTCGCCACACTGTGGCGTTATCGGCAGGTAAGATTGTGTCTCTTGTATCCACCTTCACTAAGGAGGGGGATGATGCAGACATTCTAGTTGAAGAGGAGGAGTGTGAAATATCAGATACAATAAGCAGAGTGAGAGAGGAGGTTCTGCAGGGACCTAGTATTCTTGAAGGATGATAAACTATCAGGGCCATATGGATTGTATCCCAGTCTGTTGAAGGAAACCAGGGAGGAAATAGCAGATGTCTGACGATTATTTTCCATCCTCACTAGATACAGGTGGGTAACAAAGGATTGGAGTTCTGCCAATGTTGACGCATTATTTAAAAAGAGTGCCATGGAAAGGCCAGAAAACCATAGGCTGGTCAGTCTGACTTCAGTGGTCGCAAATCATTGGAAACAATCCTGAGAGACGGGATAAACAGCCACTTAGAAAGACTGGGATTGATCATAGAATCTCTACTGTACAGAAGGAGGCCATTCAGCCCATCAAACCTGCACCGACAACAACCCCACCCAGTTCCTAACACTGCAACCCAAGAATTTACCCCATTAATCCCTTGACACTAAGGGTCAATTTAGCCTGGTCAATCCACCTAATCTGCAAATGCACCTATATCTGGACCGTAGGAGGATATGTGATGTGCAGACTCCACACAAACAGTGACCCAAGGCCGGAATTGAACCCGGGTCCCAAGCACTGTGAGGCAGCAGTGCTAACCACTGTGCCACCGTGCCATGCACTTGCCAGTTTAAGGTGGTAGCTGCTCTTAACAAGTGGACTGACCGTTAAGCCCAGCATATTTATTTACCCATTTCTGCGTGGGCAAACTGAGATGAGAATTCACTGTGGAAAGATTTAATATTGAGACACTTGAACACAGTTGCAGCAGTGCAGGAACAGGCTGATGGGTTTGTGCATGAGTAATATATGTCCATATGGCTGAATACTTTTCATTCCCTTCATTCAGCAGCCATTTATGTAACACAGTTTACAGAAGGACGGATTAGAAGTCACTTCTGTCTCTTGGAATTTATTTCCACAGCTGTCATAACACATCCACAGCCACATGGGATTTACCCTTTAACACAATAAAAAGGGTTCTCACTACATCACCCCCTCGCCCAAACTGAGACTGAAAATCCAGTTTCAAACTATCTTTAAGGTCTTAGTCACCAAAGGTCAGCTCAACACAGCGATGGCATATTAACAGGTCAGCTCGAAGGTTCAGGAATTGAATGTAATGTCGAGATTGATATGACGGTGCAGATAAAGGAAGGCAAGGTAATATGGCCTATTCCTGCTGCCTGCTTCTATGTTCCTATGAAGCTGGGATCAGGATACTGATCTTAATGATCAGCCATGACCAAATTGAGGGGTGGAGCAGGTTCAAAGGGCCGAATGGCCTACTCCTGTTTCGATTTTAGTGGTTAGCACTGCTGCCTCACAACGCCAGAGACCTGGGCTCCCCACCCCTCCGTCTCTCCTCCCCGCCCCCTTCCCCCGGCTCTCCTCTCCCCCCTCCCACAACGGCTTTCCCTTCCCTCCTCCCACCCCTGCTCTCTCCACCCCCCCTCCCCCAGCTGGCTCTCCTCTCTCTGGCTGGGGTCACTGTCTGCATGTTCTCCCCATGTCTGCATGGGTTTCCCGCAGACATGGGGAGAACACAAAGGGACACAAAGGGAGTGCTATCCCGACACAAAGGGAGTGCTATATTGTCAGATGTGCTGTGTTTTAAATCAGGCATGAAACAGGGACTGGGCACCTGCTCTGGAGGACAAAAAGAGATGGTCTGAAGTTTTCTTGATATCCAAGCCAACATTCATCCCATGTTAGCCTCTAAGAATTCTGTGTTCTTCCAGCTCTGGTCTCTTGGATATTCTAAAATTGCTTTGCCTGCCCCTTCATCCTCCACATTGATCATGACCCTAAACTCTGGAATTTTCACTCTGTAACCCTCCATCACTCTCTCTTCCTTGAACACTCTTCCTCAAAACCCACCTCTCTAACTATGTTTTTAATCCCTAACACCTCCTGCTGAGGCATGGCATTGACTATTCCTTCAATACGGATGGGATTTTCTGGTTATGTTCACCCCTCGTGCCTGAAAAGAGGTCAACGGACCTTTGCATGATTTGTGTCCCACCCACTATGATTCCCATGGTGAGTGGGATGGGAAAATTCTGCCCAACGTTTGAGTGAAGTATCTTGGGACTTTTTTTTATGTTAAAGGCACTGCATGAAAGATTGAACAAGATGGGGTTATTTTCTTCATAAGAGAGAAGACTAAGGGGTGATCTGATAGAAATGATGAGAAGATTTGAGAGACTCGGGGCAGCAAAGGGAAAAGCAGAAGTCGTGGCCATGAATACAAGAGATCAATTAGAATGTAGAACTCACTCTCAGAGGTAGTAGTTGGGGCAACCAGCTAAATCTGGATAACCATGTGAGGGAGAACAACCTGAAGGATGCATTGACAGAGTTAGATGAAGAAGGATGGAAGGAGGTTCAATGGAGCAAAAACACAGATCCAGTGGGCCGAATGGCCATTTTCTGCACTGTGTAATATATAAATTGTTATATATTACACACCATTTGCTGCCAAATGGTGGTAGGATCTCTTTACGGCAATGCCAGAAACAAGCAGGGTCGAGACTCCAACTGTGCCATAGTCATGGAAAGTCTGTGGATGCTGCATTCTGCTGTGTTATGAAATGTAGTGCACAGCTTTCAGCACCTTTCAGGGGCTTTGATTCTTATTTTTAACTTGTGAAATGGAGCCATTTTGATCAGGTGTTGAATTCTCTATAAAGTAATGAGGGGTACAGGTAGTCAGTATCTTTCCCCAAAGGTAGGAGAGTCTAAAACTAAAGGGCAAACGTTTAAGGTAAGACGGGAGAGATATAAAAGAGTCCAGAGGGACAACTTTTTCACACTGAGGGTGGTGAGTATCTGGAACAAGCTACCAGAAGTAGTAGTAGAGGCGGGTACAATGTTGTCTTTTAAAAAGCATTTGGACAGTTACATGAATAAGATGGGTATAGAGGGATATGGACCAAATGTGGGCAATTGGGATTAGCTTCAGAGTTTTAAAAAGGGCAGCATGGACAAGTTGGGCTGAAGGGCCTGTTTCCATGCTGTAAACCTCTACGACTCTATGACCCTCTAGGTGACCCAACAAAACAACATTGTTGTTCCCTCCAGGAGATCACCATCCTCTCCATTTATTAAATTTGTCTTACAAGTTAGATTGTCAGTTGGAGGAGATATTAATTGCTGATAAATGAAAAGCATCAGATCTTGTTGACGTGATTGCACCATTTTAGGATCTAACTTGGAGATGTAATAGAGAAGCCACCAGGTTACTTTTTCTCAGACAGTGAATAAAGTTTTGGTTGGGTTATTGTCTTCAGTTGGGAATTTGACATAGAATTGAACATGTGTCCTCGCAGAAGGCAGAGGTGTTCCGTATCAGCACTGATGGCTGGGTTAAAGTTTATTTATTGGTGTCACAAGTAGGCTTACATTAACACTGCAATGAATTTACTGTGAATGGTAATGAACTCCACAGGCTCACTGCATGAAGAAATGTCTCCTCATCTCCGTCCTAAATGGTTGACACTGAATCCTCAGACTGCAATTAAGTTATCTAGTTGCCACCATCCGGTGATGCTTGGGCACACTGAGGGAGAATTTAGCACGGCCAATGCACCTATCCAGCACATCTTTCAGACTGTGCAAGGAATCTGGAGCACCCAAAGGAAACCCACACAGACACGGGGAGAACATGCAGACTCCACACAGGCAGTGACCCAAGTCAGGAATTGAACATGGATCTCTGGTACTGTGAGGCAGCAGTGCTAACCAGTGTACCACCGTGCACCGCGCAGCAGTATCAATGCAAAGTCCTTTTAAATGAGCCCTGGTCATCAACATCGAACAGTTTAATGTTAGCATACGTGAATGCAAGCAACTGCATCTCAGCATGCTCGGTACAGGAGCTGCGCAACAGAATCACCAAAAGATACAGGTGAGTTCAGCACATTAAAGAGAGGTTTTATTATATATTCACATGAAAATCTGAAGCTGCTATAAATCCTGGTAATAACAGTCTCCTCGAATTCATCAGCTCTGATTCATTCAATCCAAATCTTCTCAGAACACATTTGAATTAATGACTCTTCTGTTCTCTCCGAGACACTCACCTTCCACAGGGATGCTCCTATTTCACTGAACAACAGCAATCAGTCACTTTGCTGTTTGTGTCCTTGAGTTAGTATCAGATGCGTAGTCTCCACGGAAGTCACATTTCCATGATGGAATGGGGTGCAGGGAATTGTTAAGTACGAAAGGAAATAGAAATTTCACTGAAGGTGGCCACTAATAGAAGATTAAAAGGCCCCAGACGGAAAAAAAGCTCTTTGAATTATTTATGGGAGATATTTTTGTTCCTCCCCTTCCCTAGCAAATTCAGGGCACAATCTTTCTGGGCATTCACGCCCCTCTGCCATGGCGGTGAGAATGGAGAATTTGGCGCCCAAACAAATCTCCGTTCAGTACAGCGGGAGCAGAAAATCCCGCTGGCATGAATAGCCATAAGATTCCGGTCTGAGACAATTAAACATTGAGAAATTGCTGCCTTAAGAGATCATAATAGGATCATAGAATTCCTACACTGAAGGAGGAGGCCATTCAGCCCATTGAGTCTGCACTGACTGTCCAACAGAGCATCTTGCCCAGGTGCTATTCCCGTAATCCCACACATTTACCCCACTAATTCCCCTAACCTATACATCTTGGAACACTAAGGGGCAATTTAGCATGGCCAATCTACCTAACCTGTACATCTTTGGACTGTGGGAGGAAACCGAAATACCCGGAGGAAACCCACACGGACATGGGGAGAATGTGCAAACTCCACACAGGCAGTACACACGGCCGGAATCAAACCCGGGTCCCTGGTGCTATGAGGCAGCAGTGTTGACCGCTGTGCCACCGTGCCACCCTAGTGGGCTGCATTCTGCATAATTCTAGTTCTTAGTTAATATGAAGGAACGACAGATCGCGACATATAGTTCATTCTATATGAAAGAAAAGTTACTCCAAGTAGAAAGAGGATTTCAGTCAAGGAGACTCAAAATAAAAGGCAAATGGTATTAATCATGCCCTTAAAAATATTTTTAAAGAATTATTAGTAACAGGTGTAATAGCTGATCTACAATCTTTACTCAGGGATGATGTACAAAAATACAGCACAATGAGCCAAACATGTTTGTTGGTGAGAGATTTCTAATATTTAAATTGCCAACGCCCCTCCAGTGAGCATGTTGTTTGTCCATCCACTGTCTCCATCAAGATCATAAGTGAGTGGGTTGGGTTTGGCTGGGATTTCAGATAACATTTGAACTTCCAGCCTGATCCACACCAACCTGGGTTAAAATTGTCCCCAGTGACCCAGTGCACTACCCTGTCTGGGATACTGGGATGTTAGCTTTCCTGCTATTGCCTAACTGATCAACAGGAGGTGCAGATTAGCAACTGGAAAGGAATCTCATTGTAAATTCTCATGGAAATACCATTTCCTCCTCTCCTTGAGCTCAGGGTATGTTTAATACTGAGCTAAGAAGTAGCATTTACTTGAGAGTAGTTTTTCTTCCCCACAGAACGAATGGTATATTGCAATCTGCAAAGTTCCTTCATATTAGGTAAAAAACAATGAATTAGGCATTAGAGGGAGGCGATGGCCTAATGGTATCATTGTTAGACTATTAATCCAGAAACTCAGCTACTGTTTTGGGGTCCCAGATTCGAATCCTGCCACGGCAGATGGTAGAATTTGACTTCAATTAAAAAAGTATGGAATTAAAAATCTACTGATGACCATGAAACCATTGTCAATTTTGAGGAAAAACCCAGCTGGGTTACTTATGCCCTTGAGGGAAGGGGATCTGCCGTCTTTACCTCGTCTGGCCTATGTGTGACTCCAGAGACATTGCAAAGTGGTTGACTCTCAACTGTCCTCCCAGGGCAACTAAGGGATGGGCAATAAATGCTGGCCACCCATGTCCCACAAGTCAATAAAAAAAGGCAAAAATGCACCCTACGGTTACCATTTCTTGAAGTAGCAAATTTCTCAACATTTTCTTGTCTAAATCTGTTAGAGAATAGTGAGAAGTCTCACAACACCAGGTTAAAGTCCAACAGGTTTATTTGGTAGCACGAGCTTTCGGAGTGCTGCTTCTTCTTCACCCGATGAAGGGCAGCGATTCTGAAAGCTCATGCTACCAAATAAACCTGCTGGACTTTAACCTGGTGTTGTGAGACTTTGCTGCACCTACCCTAGTTCAACACCAGCATCTCCACATCTACCAGGGTACAGGAGGAACAAAAATACATATCGTAGGTAATTTAAAGTACATTTTCTTCATGTGCTGAATGAAAAAGGTCAATGACATTAATGAAAGACTGGAGGTATCAGCCATTAGTGTGACTTCAATCTATCACAGCTTGACCAAGATGGAAGATTACCTGCACTAAGCAAAATATTCCGGGCAGTCGGATGCCATGAAATAATCCCGACCCTCTTCGAGTGTCCTTCCAAAACAACAATGGGGTCCGTTATAGACCGGAGTGCGACATGATCTGGGATCTGCCAAACCTAGGAGAAGATAAACAGGAAAACAAGACTTAAATTAGAAATCACTGGCTGACTAGAATTTATGTGTTGCTCAAACTGGCCAACTAGACTGAAGAACACCAAATCCTGATCTCAAAGATGTATGGATTAGGCTGATTGGACATTTTAATTTGACCCTAGTGTCAGCAGGATTGGCAGGGTAAATATGTGGGGCTATAGGTGCATTGACACAAATGATTCTACCCTAATTGCTGCACTCGTCCCCTCCTAATATCTTAGCCTCCAAACACCCAGGAGCAATGACACATGAGTTGGGGCATTATCACGCAGCAGAAACAATGTGCTTCTGCTGGTATCCACATTCCCGGTCGCTCCTTCCTTTCAATTATCCCAAACTGGATCTTATAGATCTCCCATTCCCATTCTCCTGTATTCTCTTAAACCATTCATTATTTTTATACAAATGGTTAGAAGGTCAATTTCCACCTCCTTATTTAGCTGTTGCAATTTTGGTCTTAATGTGTTGTGCCTTTGTTCCTCAGAAGCTTAATTCCATCTTAAAATACTTTGCTATTTCCTTTTCACTGTAACAGTCCCACTTCCTACATAAACCTTTCTGAAGCTGCAATTTCGGTTTACTTTATTTCATTCTTAAAGTTACAAAGTCTTTGTGCGGAGTGGACTGGGCTAGTCCTTAATCCATCTCCTTGGTTGCTCCAAAATCAAATTGAGGCCAATTCATGGTTCCCCCAAAACCAACAGATAAGATCCAAGCTGACAAGACAAGGCATTGGATCTGATCCAAATGTGTTCTTTTAAAACATTTTAAAACTTTTAAAATAAAGATTTCAGCCTTTGATAGAATATCAAATTTAAAACATAGAGCAGTCAACACAGGAACTGGCCCTTCGGCCCACGATGTTGTGCCAAACACGATGCCAAATTAAACTAATCCCTGGATGAAAGTAAATCACTGCAGATGCTGGAATCTGAAACCAAAAGATAAAATGCTGGAAAATCTCAGCAGGTCTGCCAGCATCTGTAAGGAGAGAAAAGAGCTGCTGTTTCAAAAGCTTTGACAGAGGGTCATCTGGACTTGAAACATCAGCTTTTTTCTCTCCCTCCAGATGCTGCCAGACCTGCTGAGATTTTCCAGCATTTTCTCTTTTGGTTAAACTAATCTTTTCTGCCTGCTCTTGATCCATATCCCTCTATTCATTGCATATTCATGTGCTTATTTAAAAGCTCCTGTAAGCACTCCTATCGTATCTGCCTGCACCACCACCCCTGGCAGCACATTCCAGATATATACCACCCTCTGTGCAAAACAAAAACTTGCTCCCACATCTCCTTTGAACTTTCCCCCTCTCATCTTAAGTGCATGCCTCCTAGTACTAGACATTTCAACTCTGGGAGAAAAGATTCTGACTGTGAACCTTATCTATGCCTCTCATAATTTTACAAACTTCCATCAGGTCTCCCCTCAGCCTCGGCTGCTCCAGAGAAAATCAGCCTGCCCAGCTTCTCCTCATAGCTCATGCCCTCTACTCCAGGCAGCTTCCTGGTAAATTTAGCTGGAATGATCAGAGGAATCCAAACGTTTGATCATTTCCAAGTTATCAGCAAAGTTGATGAAGAAAGGAGAGAATGAAAGCGTGTGGCATTAACATAATCAGCGGGATTTTACGACCTCACTCAAGCGAGATTGTAAAATCCCGTACGAGGCCAACGGAGATTCCCGTTCTGGGAACCTGGCTCTGATTTTGGGGCAGACGAGGCGGTAGAGTTTCGGCGAATATCTCAGAGGAAACTTTCCAAAGCGCTTCACGTGCAAACGAATTATCTGAAGGGTGATCATTGCTCTTAGGCAGGGGCAACGTAAAACTTTGCTTCACGTGTTGTGCTCAGAAAGTGTTTGCACTTTGACCTCTCTCTGGTTGCCTCTAGTCTGACCAATTTACCTCTGAAATTATTTGGATTGTCACGTTCCTACTTCAAAAGGGAGACTTGCTACATTAGGAAACACATGGGTATTATCTCCAAATAGCCCTCATAACAAAGGTCCTTGAAAGTATATTGCCCAGGTTCCTCACTTTAGAGATTGTTCTAATATTCTCAAAGTAACTATAAATGTGCAAGGGATATTGAGCTAGTACCATCCATTTTACATTCAAATTATGCACCAAATTCCCACTTTGCTCTGTTTAAAATTATTGGATAATTCAAACTCTTAAGCATGGAAAATGACAATTGTCAGGGGTGAAATATAATGGCTTTCATTTTACTTCTTGCGGTTCAAGGAACAGAACAGCAATTCTATGACTGAACACATAACTAGTTATTAGGCTGTCCATGCTAATTGTAAATATGCAACACACAACTCATGATGGGAGTTTAGTAATAAAATGGCCCTTTGTTTATTGGGAGACAATTATTCTGTGCATCAGTCTGTACAAAGTGATAAGACAATCTCTATAAAAGGAAGGAGATAATTAAATAGCTTTTGAA
This sequence comes from Carcharhinus amblyrhynchos, assembly GCF_965287045.1. Classification (NCBI taxonomy): domain Eukaryota; kingdom Metazoa; phylum Chordata; class Chondrichthyes; order Carcharhiniformes; family Carcharhinidae; genus Carcharhinus; species Carcharhinus amblyrhynchos. Next base: position 18,183,718 of record NC_137346.1, read on the forward strand.
AGGTTCACAATCCCTACAGTATCTTTTAAATGAGGGGAGTACAAAGGGAGATTTGTATGAAATGACCTGCCTTTAACCAGCTCTGACCGCCGCAGTTTTATTTATTTAGACTGTCTCTTGTCACAGTTCAGCTGACGAACTCAAATAATTGCAGCTCTTCGGTTTTATGATCAGTAAGAAGTAAATACTCAATAAAACCAAGCCTATTCTGTGAAGGGTTATCAACAAAACACTCCCATCCTTAAAAAAAACTATGACCCGATTAAGTTACTGGTGGAACCTATTTACTCCACAATTAGGGTCAGGCTATTTAAAAGTTTTTACTATAGAACCACAAGAAGATCATAGAATCCCTACGGTGCTGAGGGAAGACATTCGGCCCATTGAGCTCACACCGACCCTCCGACAGAGCATCTTCCCAGGCCCACCCATTAGGGAGAATGTGCAAACTCCACACAGTCACTCAAGGCTGGAATTGAACCCGGGTCCCTGCCTCTGTAAGGCAGCAGTGTTAACCATTGTGTCATCCTGCCCTCTGCAACCTGAATGGGAGGTGGAAAACAACAAATTTTCTGGCTTCATCATTTAAGAGCACCAGATCCCAGTGTTCTTTTCATGATGGAAACTCCTCATTTTTCTTCAGATTTTTATTTTTTGTTTCCATCTGAAACTTTGGATGTTTAGTTCCAATGCTTTCTCGTGCCACATTCTAACTGTGAAACGGGCAATATGGACTTATATTCTGGCTTCTATCTGGGCTTTCTTCTTTTATTTACCACAGAAGTAGAAGGACCAAGATAAGGATTACATCAGATATACAGCACAGAAACAGGCCCTTTGGCCCAACCAGTTTTACTCTGAGTCTTTTCCCATCTTTCATCAACTCAATCTACCTTTGTGACTCTCTATTCCTCTCCCCCTCAAATGCTTGTCTGAACTTCTCCTTAAATGCATCCACACTATTGACTTTAATCACACTCTGTTGAGGCAAGGTCCACATTTTTACCACTCTTTGGATAAAGGACTTCCTTCTGAATTCCCGATTGGATTTCTTACTGATTATCTTATATTGGTGGCCTCTAGTTCTGCTCTTTCTCACAAGAGGAAACATTCTCCAAGTAACTAACTCAATCAAAACCTTTCAGAGTTTTAAAGGTTCACGCTTCAGCCGCCTTTTTTCAAGACAAAACAGACCCAACCTATCAATACTTTCTTAATATGCATGACCGCACATCACAGGTTTCCACTGAAATTTTGCCCCTGCTCACGTCTACGGGACGATAAGATCAGGCAGCCAGTGAATGACATGCAGCTCCCACCACCCCCCACCCCCGATCACCCCACTGCCAAACTAGTCATGGAGAGGGAGAAAAAAATACAATCACCATCCTTACAAATATTCTTTGCAACCTCTCCAGTGCCTCTCTCTCCTTTTTATTTATTCTCTCTCCAGAATTTTTTTAACTTATTCATGGGGCATGGGCATCACTGTTTGGCCAGCATTTATTGCCCATCTCTGGATGGCCTTGAGAAGGTGAGCTGTCTTCTTCAATTGTTACATTCCTTGTGCTGTGGGCTGACCCACAGTGCCGTTAGGGAGAGAATTCCAAAATTTGACCCAGCGACTGTGAAGGAACGGTGATATATTTCCAAGTCAGGATGGTGAGTGGCTTGGAGGGGAACTTGCAGGTGGTGGTGTTCCCATGTATTTGCTGCCCTTGTCCTTCTAGATGGAAGTGATCATAAGTTTGGAAAGTGCTGTCTGAGGACCTTTGATGAATTGCTGCAGTGCATCTTGTAGATAGTACACACTGCTGCTACAGAGGTGGAAGGATTGAATGTTTTGTAGATGTGGTGCCAATCAAGTGGACTGCTTTGTCCTGGATGGTGTCAAGCTTCTTGTGTTGTTGGAGCTGACATGCAGTATTGTAAGTGTAGTCTAACCTAACCAAAGTCCGATACAGATTTAGCATAACTTCCTTATGTTTCAATATTATCCCTCTAGAAATAAAATCAAGTGCTTGGTTTGCTTTTTTATGGCCTTGCTAAACTTTGGAGGAACTTTTAGTGACCGATGTGTTGTACTCCGATGGACGTGGTTTTAAAGGAACGACTTCAGGACTAACACCTCGTCTGAATCCTCACAATCCAGGAGAATGTCAGTGCAGTTAGTGTGTCTTCCAGGGGCTCAGAATGATTATTCCACCCTCATTGAGGAAATGTGTGTTAGAAAAGCTACATGCAGGCCACTACGGAATTGAAGGAAATAGCAAAGAATTCATTTGGGAGGCCTGGGCTTGATACTGAGATTGAAGAAAATGCTAGAACATGTTCTTAATGCTGAGGTAAGAAACCTGCTACCCTTAACACCCCTGCATCTATGGGAATGTCCTGAAGATACTCGGCGATGTGTGCATGTACGTTTTGCAGGACCTTTCAAAGGGCACATGTTCTTAGTGACTGATGACGCTCATACCAAATGGCCAGAGGTGGCCATGATGACATCTATCTCAACTGGGAAGACCACTGAAAGTCTGGGAGAAGTTTTTAGTTGCTTTGGATTTCCAGAACAACTGGTGAGTGACGATGGACCTCAATATGCCTCACAGGAATTTGAGAACTTCCTACAAAACAATGGCATTCAACACATTACATCCACACCACATCACCCCACTACTAATGGATTAGCAGAATGCTTTGTCCAAACCATGAGAACAACCAAAGAACACTTAGCCAACACCTCAACAAGTTCTTATTGATTCATCAAAATACCACACAGGCCACAACAAAGATCTCTCCTACATTCCTCATGGAAAGGCAGCTGCATTCTTCCATAACCTTCAAAACCAAGAAGATTTTGTAACAACAACAATAAGCATAAGTGGCATGGCATGAAAACAAGATAAAGAGTTTTCCACCAGGGATAAGAAGCCTTGGCTCGGAATTACTCCTCAAGGGAGGAATGGGTTCCTGCCACACACCTTGCGCAAACTGGGCCTGTTCCTTCTCAGATGATCCCATTTGGAGGAGACATGCAGACCAGTCGCTGGCTGGAAAAACAGATCCACTAACATTGGAGCCTTTTGGGAATTCAGGTTCAGCCGCCTCAAGACAGGACTTTCCTCTTACCCTGACACCTCACCCTCTGTTCGTGCGCAGAGACTACCTCCAGTTCCCATGTCAACACAAATTAAACCGACCACCACTGACATCAGTGTGAAGACAAAAACGTCAGAGGATTCATTCTGAACCATTCCAAGAGCTGTGACGTCCAGATTGTCTGAATTTATAACAATGACTAACCATTGACTATCGTTTAGGTTCAACTTGTTTTGGGAAGATTCAAATTAAAGGGGGGAGGAAATACATTATAGGGTTCACCATAAAGCCAAGCTGTAGTAATATGTGCAAGAAAATGATACAATGCGATGTAGAATGGGAAAGAGCAGGTGAGATAGAGTACACCCAATAAAGTAACATCCGTTTAGCAAGTGTTCCTGAGTGTCATTCTCCAAATACACAAGTCAAGATTTGTTTATCTTGCATTTTTGGTTTTTTTTCCAATTTGTTTATTCTCTGCATTTAATCGGAGCCACTGTAGGTTACACTTTGTTCGATAAATTATACTGAGAGCGCAGGGTGACAGGATCTGAGCAGAGACCATCAAAGCTTTGGGAGCCCTGAGCAACCCTCTCTGATTTGATGTAAAATAAATACAGAGAAATAAGAGGCAGATCAGTGAGAGAAGCCTGTCACACAGCAGAGGGCAGGGCAGAGCCATGGTACAAACTGAATGCTTTCAATCGATTTTCTTTCAGTGATGTGGAGATGCCGGCGTTGGACTGGGGTGGACACAGTAAGAAGTCTCACGACACCTGGTTAAAGTCCAACAGGTTTATTTGGAATCACAAGCTTTCGGAGCGCTTCATCAGGTGAGGAAGGAGCGGCACTCCAAAAGCTCGTGAATCCAAACAAAACTCTTCTTTCAGTCATGTAGATTTGATATCTGTTACGAGATCCTAAGATAATCATGGATAAATAAGGCCAATCAGCCCTACTTATTTCACCCATCTGGAAATATGTTGGAATTCTGGGATAGCATCTACTGCTTTATCCAGCAGCCCATTCCGTGTAATGGGTGTTACTTTTATTCCATATTCCTGTTTGAATACTCCCTGAAGCACACAAAATCTGAGCAGAAAGTTAGAACATTGAATTCAGCATAAAATCATGCGCAGAAAGCCAAAGAAAAAGGGTGAGAAAGATGGAATTGAGAGAGCGAGCAGAGAGCCAGAAAGAAATTTGAACCTTCAAATATTTTAAATTTTTAAAAGATCTCCAATAATTGAAGGAATGAGATCAAGCACTTGCAATTTTCAGTGCCAGAGCTGCTATTTGGCAGGAATTAAGGCTTGTCGCTATATTAAAACTTCATTTGTACTAAATTGGACAACCTCTAAACATTTCAGGCATGTTTCCTATTAAATGAATTCCTCAAAGTTGTGATGTTCCATGTGTTTGAATGCCAAGTCTCTGTGTGAGATGCTGTTCTGCTGAAATGTCTGAAGGAGCAGAACATCTTGGACAACACCTTCCTGATTTTCTTGTTTAACCAAATGTGTGCAGTTACCAGAAATTGCTTTCTGATTTAGCTTTCAGTAATGGTGCACACAAAGGGGCAGCACGGTGGCACAGTGGTTAGCACTGCTGCCTCACAGCACCAGGGACCCAGGTTCAATTCCCAGCTTGTTTTGTCAGTGTCTGTATGAAGTTTGTACATTTGCCCCATGTCTGCGTGGGTTTGCTCCAAAGATGTGCGGGTTAGGTGGATTGGCTGTGCTAAATTGCCCATCAGTGTCAGTGGGGACCAGCTAGGGTCAATCCATGGGGTTATGGGTACAGAGCCTGGGCGGGATTGTGGTCAGTGCTGACTCAATGGGCTGAATGGCCTCCTTCTACACTGTAGGATTCTATGGTTTTGTAGTTGCCTCACTGTTATTTTGATTGCACAATTTAGACCATTATCCTGATTTGTTGAGAAGCTAGGGAAAAACAAGTGGGCAGAAACATTCCCACGTGAAGCTTTGGGCTAAGTCTAAAAAAAAACATGCATTTGCTTGTGAGGTGTAAGCGTAATATAGAAGAAAATGCCAAATCATTTCCTTTCCTATTGCAAGTTCCAGGTGGCGTTAGGAATGACTAATGGGCTGATTGGGCTCCTTCTGCACTGTAGTGATTCTGTGACTCATGTAAGTAAGGAGAGGATGTACGGCAACTTGGACCAGCCAGGCTAGTGACATCCATGCATTAGTCAGTTTCCCTTTTCAGCATCATCACCAGAAATAAAAAGGTGAAATCTGGGCCTCATATCTAAGGAAGGATGTGCTGGCCTTGGAGAGGGTCCAGAGCAGGGTCACGAGAATGATCCCGGGAATGAAAAGCTTCACGTTATGACGAGCATTTGAGGTCTCTGGATCTGTACTTGATGGAGAGGGGATATTATTGAAACTTACAGACTAATGAAAGGCCAGGATAAAGAGGACATGGAAAAAATATTTTTATTATGAAGAGAAACCAGGATCTGAGGGCGCAATCTCAGAGTAAAGAGATGGTCCTTTAGAACTGAGTTGAGGCAGGGATTTCTTCAGCCAGAGGGTGGTGAATCTGTGAAATTTGTTGCCACAGAAAGATGTGGAGGCCAGGTCATTGTATTTAAGACAAGAGATGGGAAGGTTCTTGATTGGTAAGGAGATCAAAGGCTTACAGGGAAAGGTGGAAGAATGGGGTTAAGAAAAATATCAGCCATGATTGAACGGCAGAGTAGACTTGATGGGGCGAATGACCTTATTCTGCTCCTGTGTCTTGTGGTCAAAAAGGCATGTAAAAAATGCTTCATTAGGAATGGTATTCATTCAGTTCTGACTTATATAACGTGCCACATACTAATCAGAGCCAATGATTGCCACTTCAGCAAGGCGTTTGATAAGGTCCCCCATGCAAGACTTCTTGAGAAGGTGAGAGGGCATGGGATCCAAGGGCCTTTGGCCTTGTGGATCCAGAACTGGCTTGCCTGCAGAAGGCAGAGAGTGGTTGTGGATGGGGCTTTTTCTGAATGGAGGTCAGTCACCAGTGGAGTGCCTCAAGGATCTGTTCTGGGACCCTTGTTGTTTGTCATTTTCATAAATGACCTGGATGAGGAAGTGGAGGGATGGGTAAGTAAGTTCGCTGATGACACGAAGGTCGGTGGTGTTGTGGATGATCTGGAAGGATGGCAAAAGTTGCAGCAGGACATAGATAGGATGCAGGACTGGGCGGAGAAGTGGCAGATGGACTTCAACGCGGATAAATGTGTAGTCGTCCATTTTGGCAGAACCAACGGGATGAACGAGTACACTATCAAGGGCAGAAGTCTGAGTAGTGTTGAGGAGCAGAAGGATCTTGGGGTCCGGGTCCACAGGACTCTTAAATCGGCCTCGCAGGTGGAGGAGGTGGTCAAGAAGGCGTATGGTGTACTGGCCTTCATTAATCGAGGGATTGAGTTTAGGAGTCGGGAGGTAATGCTGGAACTTTATAAGACCCTTGTCAGGCCTCATTTGGAGTATTGTGCGCAGTTCTGGTCGCCTCACTATAGGAAAGATGTAGAAGCTATTGAAAGGGTGCAGAGGAGATTTACAAGGATGTTGCCTGGACTGGGAGGCATGCCTTATGAAGTTAGGTTGAGGGAGCTGGGACTCTTTTCCCTGGAGAGACGAAGGTTGAGAGGCGACCTGATAGAAGTTTACAAAATGTTGAGAGGAATAGATAGGGTGGACTCTCAGAGGCTATTTCCCCGGGTTGAAATGGTCGCTACGAGAGGACACAGATTTAAGGTGCGGGGAGGGAGGTTCAGAAGTGATGTTAGGGGTAAGTTTTTCACTCAGAGGGTGGTGAGTGAATGGAATCGGCTGCCGTCAGTGGTGGTGGAGGCGAACTCGCTGGGGTCTTTTAAAAGACTTCTGGATGAGTATATGGGGTTTAATGAGATTGAGGGTTATAGATAGGTCTGTAGGTTGGTAGGTGATGTGATCGGCGCAACTTGTGGGCCGAAGGGCCTGTTTGTGCTGTAGTGTTCTATGTTCTATGTTCTATGTTCTATGTCCATCTACTCTGGGTTCAATGCCTCTGGTCAGCTAGTGTACGAGTGCACGCATACTCCCAGTGGAAAGCCAGGTCGGGAACTGCAGCTGGGAACGGGCTGTATAAAAGGTACCAAGAATACATCTGAATCATCTGCCAACTGATTCATCCTCACCGCTATCCACATTAGTAGATTTTGAAACCAGTCAGGACAACAAACTCTAACCCCTGCGAATGTAAAATTAGAAGTGAGATATTCATTAACTGGAACACAACAAGATGTCAATACTATTCACCAGGGGAACAAAAAGCAAGATTCGATTGCAGAGAAAAATAAATCCAGCTCAGAATAGTTTACTTTGGTATTTAAATTACCCAGGGACTTCAAGTAAAAAGCACTGTAATTTAAAAAAAATGTTTTTATCCCATTAGAATTGGTTTTGCAATAATGAACTTAATTTTAAGAATACAAAGCCTACTCCATGATTAAATGGATGTGGAGATGCCAGCGTTGGACTGGGGTAAACATAGTAAGAAGTCTCACAACACCAGGTTAAAGTCCAACATTGTGAGACCTCTTACCATGATTAAATGCCAGGATATCTTTTGAAGTATGGCTGTGAGATTAGCACAGACCACGGGGCAGCATGGTGGCACAGTGGTTAGCACTGCTGCCTCACAGAGCCAGGGACCTGGGTTCGATTCCCAGCTTGGGCTATTGTGTGTGGAGTTTGCACATTCTCCCCGTGTCTGCATGGGTTTCCTCCGGGTGCTCTGGTTTCCTCCCACACTCCAAAGATGTGCGGGTTAGGTTGATTGGCAATGCTAAATTGCCCTTTAGTACTGGGGGGACTAGCTAGGGTAAATGCATGGTGTTGTGGGGATTGGGCCTGGATGGGATTGTAGTTGATGCAGACTCGATGGGCTGAATGGCCTTCTGAAGGATTCTTTGATTATCATTCTGGTAAAGTATCTCAGACTTGTGTCGCGGGGGTAACATCCCGAACTCTGAGCCAGCACTTCTGGGTTCGAGTCCCACCCTCACACTTGATGGCCACAGAATGTGTGTTCATAACCTGGCTAAAGAAGTTGAGTGTCAATCTGCAAGTTCCTTCCAACATATGGCAGGTGACAAGACTTCTGGTCAGACATGTTTTATCCCTCAAGTTAACAACATAAGAAATAGGAGCAGGAGTAGGCCATCTAGCCCTTCGAACCTGCCCCACCATTCAATGAGATCATGGCCGATCTGCAGTGGATCAGTTCCACTTTCCCGCTTTCTCCCCATAACCCTTAATTCCCTTGTCTATCAAAAATCTATCTACCCGTGACTTAAATATATTCAACAAGGTAGCCTCCACCACTTCAGCCTCTAGTTTCAGGGAAGCTACCTATTCCAGGCAAAACAAGCTACAGAAAACAGATGTGAGTATGTGCTTTGTCTAAAATGTCTCGGCTACTCAGTAAAATTTGTAACTTGTAACAGGTCTCTCTTTAGGTAATTAGGAGGATCGAGATGGAGCTGGAGTGTGGTGGCTTCTTGCAAGCAGCATTCCCTCTAAATTCTACCTTTTATTCTCGTGATGGCTGTAACACTACATTCTGCACCCTCTCCGTTTCTTCTCCCCTATGTACTCTATGAATGGTATGCTTTGTCTGCATAGCGCACAAGAAACAATACTTTTCACTGTATCTCAATACAGGTGACAATAATAAATCAAATCGAAAGAACTCAAGCTTTTGCAAGATCAGCTAAGGATACCAAGTGAAATAGTTGCAATTCTGCATCCAAGTGTATCCATAATGCAAGGCAAAAAGATCAGGCAGAAGAAAACAAGATGGACAATCTTAGAATCTCTGCAGTGCAGGAGGAGGCCATTTGGTTTATCGAGCCTGGACTGACAACAATCCCACCTTGGCCTTATCCCCATGACCCTATGTAGTCCCCCTGACACTAAGGGGTAATTTAGCGTGGCCAATCCACTCAACCTGCACATCTTTGAAGTGTGGGAGGAAACCGGAGCACCTGGATGAAACCCATGCAGACATGGGGAGAATGTGCAAACTCCACACAGACAGTGACCTAAGCCAGGATTTGAACCTGAGTCCCTAACACTGTAAGGTAGCAGTGCTGACCACTGTAGCACAGTGCAAGATCAAACTTTCCCCAAGAAACATCCATCAATAGGAAGAAAAGGAGGACTCATTTATTCATCGGGTCAAACTCACAACAAAACTATAAAAAAACAGGTTGCGCTCTGCTGAGTGAGTCACCAACCTGAGACATTAACTGATTCTTTCTCCATAGATGCCGCCTGACCTCATTTCCAGTAATTTTGGCTTTTATTACAAAATAAAGTTTCCTTGTAAACATTGGCTCAATTTAAATGAGGATATAGCGGATTGCAGAACCAGTCTTGCAGTACAGATGATTAATCAATTCCCCTGTTAATCCTGGAGTCTGAGAATGAATTCTGACTAGACTAATGGGTTTGGTGTCTCCTTTCACAGCAGCAAGTGTTCCCAAGTGAAATTAACTTGAATTGTTTCAATGCCGTGTCCAAATATACCCATAGCAGGAGAATGCCTACAATCTTGGTAATGTCACTCAGACAGGCAACCAAGATAGGCATTGAGAAGAGTGAGGGACAACAGATTGAAATAACCTACAATTTGATTTGATTTATTATTGTCACATATATTAACATACAGTGAAAAGTATTGTTTCTTGCGTGCTAGGCAGATGGAGCATACTGTTCATCAAGAAGGAAACGAGGGAGTGCAGAATGTAGTGTTACAGTCATAGCTAGGTTGTAGGGAAAGGTCAATTTAATGCAAGTCCATTCAAAAGTCTGAAAGCAGCAGCAGGGAAGAAGCTGTCCTTGAGTCGGTTGGTACGACTCAACTGATGGAAGGGGGTGGAAGAGGGTATGTCTGGGGTACGTGAAATTCCTAATTATGCTGGCTGCTTTGCCAAGGTGGCAGGAAGAGTAGACAGAGTCAATGGATGGGAGGATGGTTTGCATGATGGATTGAGCTACATTCACGACCTTTTGTAGTTCCTTGCGGTCTCGGGCAGAACAAGAGCGGTTCTAAGCTGTGATAAAATCAGAAAGAATGCTTTCTGTGGTGCATCTGTAAGAGAGTCACAGCTGATATGCCAAATTTCCTTAGTCTTCTGAGAAAGTAGAGGCTTTGATGGGCTTTCTTACCTATAGTGTTGGCTTGGGGGGGGAGGGAGACCAGGATGGGCTGCTGGTGATCTGGACACCTAAAAACTTGAAACTCTTTTGCCTGAAAATAGGGCAAAAATTTAACCATTTGTACAGAAGACACTTCCTTCATCGACTGAGTTTTTGCAAGCCAGTTAAGATTGTCATTGCAACATTTTTACCTCAGGTAAAAGCTAACTACTGCGGATGCTGAAATCCGAAACAAAAACAGAAAATGCTAGAAAATCTCAACAAGTCTGACTGCATCTGTGGAGATAGAATAGAGCCAGCGTTTCGAGTCTGGGTGACCCTGCGTTAGAGTGAGTCTGATGAAGGGTCATCCAGACTCGAAACGTTAGCTCTTTCCTCTCTCCACAAATGCTGTCAGACCTGCTGAGATTTTCTAGTATTTTCACCTCAGTCACATCAGGCTGCAGATGATACAAAGAAACCTTGTTGGTGAGATTTATGTCACCACAACATCTGCTTGCAAAGGAAGTTGGTTTCCCAAATATGTCTTCTTATACATGAAGGCATTAGCCCGGCAAAGCTTAAGTTTATTTACTCGTGTCACAAATAGGCTTACATTGCAGTAAAGTAACTGTGAAAACCCCCTAGTCGCTACACTCTGGTGCCTGTTCGGGTACACTGAGCAGCACGGTGGCACAATGGTTAGCACTGCTGCCTGACAGCTCCAGGGATCTGGGTTCGATTCCCGGCTTCGGTCACTGTCTGTGTGGAGTTTGCACATTCTCCTCGTGTCTGTGTGGGTTTACTCCAGGTGCTCTGATTTCCTCCCACAGTCTGAAAGACATGCTGGTTAGGTGCATTAACCTGAACAGACGCCAGAGCATGGCAACTAGGGGAATTTCACAGGAACCTCATTGCAGCGTTAATGTAAGCCTTACTTGTGACTAATAAATAACTTTAAACTGAAGGAGAATTTAGCATGGCCAATACACCTAACCAGCACATCTTTCGAACCGTGGGACAAAACCAGAGCAACCCCACGCAGACACGGAGAAATGTGCAAACCCCACACAGACAGTCCCCCAAGCTGGGAATCAAACCCAGGTCCCTGGCGCTGTGAGGCAGCAGTGCTAACCACTGTGCCACCATGTCACCTAGTTTACACCTTTCTTTATTGAACAGGAACTGGATAACGTTGAAACTCTTTCCAGGGATCAGCAGAACGGGAGCAACAACACAGCATGTTCTGTTCTCCCACCAATTGCAGCTTTAATATGACTATTCACTTCCATGAAAGAAGCGGCTTCACTCTGTTAACAGCTGTGAATGTATCATTTCAGTGTCTACAGGGTGTTGCCTGGAATTATAAATGTTACACAGAATATTTGGCATTTGGAGATACTGAGACAGTAAGTAGCAAAATGTGGTATCGTTTGCTCTTCTGGCCATCTGGCCCCCTGTTCCATATTTTGGCTTTATGATAGATACAAAATATAATGGGCTTATCACCAGATCTATCAGGGAGAAATCTACAGGGGATGATTGAAGAATGTCTGGCACAATGTGGCCAGTGGTTAGCACTGCTGCCTCACGGGGAGCCGGGTTCAGTTCTGGTCTCAGGTCACTGTCTATGTGAAGTTTGCAAGTTCTCCCCGTGTCTGTGTTAGATTCCTCCGAGTGCTCCGTTTTCCTCCCACAATCCAAAGATATGCAGGTTAGGTTGATGCAAAATAAGAATTCTACCACCTCGCCCGTCATGGAATCGACGTGGGTGAGGTTCCAAGAACAGAAATCTCCGTTGTCCTGAGCAAGGCCGTAAAATCCCGCCCATCGTATCGGGGGACTAGCAGGGTAAATATGTAGAGATATGAGGATCGGGCCTGGGTGGGAATGTTGTGGGTGCAGGTTCAATGGGCTGAATGGCCTCCTACTCCACAGCAGGGATTCTATGATTCTACAATCTGCGTGTTGATGAATTTTTTTGCAACACAAGAATTACTCCAGCCTGTGGCTTTTAAAAATCTATTGGCATTTGGGTTCATTAAACACTGAATGGTTATTAGGTCAAGCGACAAATCAATTTCCTATGGGAGTCAATAGCATAAGGGAATGCATATCTATTCAAATCATCCAGCTCATCAACACTTATGTTTATCTGTGGCAGGCTCCACAGATATATATGATTGTAGTAATAGAATTCTGTCAAGCGGAAACAGACTGTGTTACAAAGGTCCCTTGCTTCAAATAATCAGCTCTGCTACGGGATGGATTAAAAAACACAGACATTCAAAAATTCCAACAAGCAATTATTTCACTTCACAAATATGAGTTTATTTTGATAACTTCTGCCTTCCAACCTGTGGGGGAAGAGGATACCAGTGTGTTACAGAAGAAGCATTATCGCACATGGACAGGGGAGGGAAAGGTAAGTTTGGCAGGGGGATCATGTTGGTATGATGGAAATGACAAAAACAGTATCAGGTAAGCGTGGAGGTTGGTGCAGGGGGGCAGGGCAATACAAAGAGGGGCCATATCACATAGAAACATAGAAGATAGGAGCAAGAGGAGGCCATTTGGCCCTTTGAGCCTGCTTCACCATTCGATCATGGCTGATTGTTCAACCCAATAGCCTAATCCTGCTTTCTCCCCATAACCTTTGATCCCATTCGCCCTAGGTGCTAAATCTAGCTGCCTCTTAAATGTGTTCAATGCTTTGGCATCAATTACTTCCTGTGGTGATGAATTCCACAGGCTCACCACTCTTCGGTTGAAGAAATGTCTCATCTCCATCCCAAATGGGTTACCCCAAATCCTCTCAGACTGTGACCCCTGGTTCTGAACTCCCCCACCATCAGCAACATCTTCTCTACATCTACCCTGTCTAGTCCTGCTAGAATTTTATAACTCTCTATCAGATCCCCCTCCCCATTTGTCTGAACTCCAGTGAAAACAATCCTAACCTAGTCAATCGCTCCTCATACATCAGCCCCGCTATCCCTGGGACCAGCCTGGTTCCCCATGGTTCCAAAGGGAGCGGGTCGGGGAGAAGCAAAGGAAATGGTGAAAAACAAGGTCAGGGGCTTTGTTTACCTGAGCTGAGGGAAAAGGAAGATGTTTAAAAAGCCTTGGTGTATGGTGTGGCATAACCAGCACACTTGCAACACAAATGGTGAAACTGCAAAACGAACAGTGATGCAGGAACAAAATGCGGGAAACAAGATTCTCGCCAACGAGGTCTAATTCCCCGTTTTCCTTGCTCCTTGCTGATTACAGAATGAGGTCTCTGCCCAGAAGGCAGGAGCCTCAGTTAAATATATTTTAACTACTCTGTATATTCAACCTAACACCTTCTGGCAGCATGGTGGCGCAGTGGTTAACATTGCTGCTTCACAGCACCAGGGACCCAGATGCGATTCCCAGCTTGGGTCACTGTCTGTGTGGAGTTTGCACATTCTCCTTGTGTCTGTATGGGTTTTCATGGGTGCTCCGGTTTCCTCCCACTGTCCAAAGATGTTCGGGTTAGGTGCACTGGACATGCTAAATTGCCATTTAGTGTCGGGGGACCAGCAGGGTAAATATGTGGGGTTACGGGGCTGGGATTGTGGTCAGTGCTGACTCTATGGGCTGAATGGCCTCCTTCTGCACTGTAGGGACTCCATGAGCTTTGGACTGTGGGAAGAAACTGGAGCACGTGGATGAAACACATGCAGACATGATTGTGGGGAGGTGAAGTGGGGCTCACGGGGCAGGGAGGCCTCGATAATTGTACAGTAGGTGGTGAGAGGGACTGTCCGTGGTAGCATTGTGGGAGGGCTGAGCGCTGGGGGTAGTTTCATCTCAGTTCCGATCAGGGTCCGATGTCTGTGGAGCCGGCCTTGCCGACTCTATCAGGCCCTGCCCCACCCCACCAGACTGACAGCCTGAACCACAGCCCCCAATCTCTTTCTGTCAGAATGGTCCAAAACCTGGAGTGAAAACTCAGCAGCACATCTGGAGAGATACACACTGGTTTTCAGTCAGAGCCTGGCACTCTGACAAATCATGGGAAAATTCCACCCAAACAATGTGAGAAAAAGTTGAACCGAGATGGGGTTGACACTGAGTGAGTTGGGCAGTGGGTGATGTTACCATCACTACACACTCTGCCTGACATGACGTCTGAACAGAAGACAATGGCTACACCACTGCCACTTGGCTGCTAAACAAATGAAGGTACAAAGCTCAGGATCCCGCGGAACAGAATCACTGGCCGGAATTTTCCGGTTGTTCACCCTGGCAGGGTCTTCTGGTCCGGTGTGGAATAAACTCAATGGGAGTTCCCATTGACAGCAGTGGATCTCACTGTTGGTGAATGGTGTGTCGTCTCCTGCCTCAGGAGACACACCGCGGGGAAGCCAGAGAATCTCCCCACCGCCCCCCACAAACTCCTGCCCCATCATATCTAAGATGAAGTAGATGAAAATGTATATTTTACAATGAGGTCTAGTTAAAAGAGGCCAAATGAAATTAAGCCATAATTCTCGGTGATTTTTATTTTTTTACAAAAGAACAAAGAAAATTACAGCACAGGAACAGGCCCTTCAGTCCTCCAAACCTGCAACGACCATGCTCTCCTTCTGAATTGAAACCCCCTACCCTTCCTGGGACCATATCCCTTATTCCCATCCTGTTCACGTGTTTGTCCAGGCACCCCTTAAGAGTCACTATTGTATCTGATTCCACTACATAGCCCGGCAGCGAGTTACAGGCACCCACCACCTTCTGTATAAAAAACCTGCCTCATATATATCCTTTAATCCTTGCCCCTCACACCTTAAACCTACGCCCCTTAGTAATTGACTCTTCCTCCCTGGGAAAAAGCTTCTGACTATCCACACTGTCCATGCCTCTCATAATCTTGTAGACTTCTATCAGGTCACCCCTCAACCTCCATCACTCCAGTGAGAACAAACCAAGTTTCTCCAACCTTTCCTCCTAGCTAATGCCCTCCATACCAGGCAACATCCTGGTAAATCTTTTCTGTACCCTCTCCATAGCCTCCACATCCTTGTGGTAACATGGCGACCAGAATTGAATGCTATATTCCAAATGAGGCCTAACTAAGGTTCTATAAAGCTGCCACATGGCATGCCAATTTTTAAATTCAATGCTCCGACCAATGAGGGCAAGCGTGCTGTACACCTTCTTGACTACCTTCTCCACACGCATTGCTACTTTCAGTGGCCTGTGTACCTGTACACCCAGATCCTTCTGCCTCTCAATACTCCTAAGGGTTCTGCCATTTACTTTATATTTCCCATCTGTATTAGACCTTCAAATGCATTACCTCACATTTGCACTCAGAATGAGAATCACAAAGTTACCTTTTTAAATTTTGGCCTAAATTTCTACAGAAAGGAATAAATCACATTTTAGCATTGGCAAATGGCATGTCAATCACAAAATAGAAACTAGAAACAAGAGTAGGCCATTCAGCCCCTCAAGCCTCCCCCACTCCTTCCCCCTACTTTATCCCCCTTCCCTTACCTTTTCTCCCTTTTGCTTCCCCTTTTCTAAATTTTACCTCTGTCCCATCCATCCTGCACCCCACAAACATCTTCATCTGTCACAGTTTGCCCTTTGATTTTAGTTTCTCTGCCATTTGGCCATTCACATCCTTTATTCTCTCTGTGGACTGCCAATTACAGTCTTTTCACCTGGTTTCTGTGGCTATGACTCCTTCCCTCGCCCTGCAGTATAAATATCTCCCATTTTCTGTGCCTTTAAGCTTTGACCCGAAACGTCAGCTCTTTTCTCTCCTTTCAGGTGCTGCCAGACCTGCTGAGATTTTCCAGCATTTTCTCTTTTGGATGTGGGACCCTTGCCTTTATCAATCAAGGCATAGATTACAAAAGTGGGGAAGTCAGATCGGAGTTGTATAAACTTTGGTGAGGCCACAGCTAGAGTACTGTGCACAATTCTGGTCGCCACGTTATAGGAAAGATGAGATTGCACTGGAGAGGGTGCAGAGGAGATTCGCAAGGATGCTGCTTGGGATGGAACATTTAAAATTACGAAGAGCGATTGCGTAGGCTTGGATTGTTTTCTCTGGAGCAGAGAAGATAGAGGGGTGACCTGATTGAGGTGTACAAGATTATGAGGGACATGGACGGAGTGGATAAGGAGCAGCTGTTTCCCCTTAGTTGAAAAGTCAGTCACCAGGGGACATAGGTTCAAGTGAGGGGCAGGAGGTTCAGGGAGAATGTGATGAAATCTTTCTTACCCAGAGGGTGGTGACGGTCTGGAATGCACTGCCTGGGAGAGTGATAGAGGTGAGTTGCCTCACATCTTCTAAGAAGTATCTGGGTGAGTACCTGGCATGTCATAACATTCAGGGCTATGGGCCAAGTCTGGTAGATGGGATTAGTTTAAGTTTATTTATTAGTGTCACGAGTAGGTTTACATTAACACAGCAATGAAGGTACTGTGAAAATTCCCTAGCCACCACACTCCGGCACCTGTTCGGGTACACTGAGGGAGAATTTGGCATGGCCAATGCACCTAACCAGCACGTCTTTCAGACTATGGGAGCAAACCAGAGCACAGAAACCCACGCAGACACGGGGAGAATGTGCAGACT